>NC_142890.1:9607857-10213392 GCF_054131105.1 Drosophila navojoa | reverse complement strand
GTGATATTACTCTTGAATAGTTAAATGAATTCTAGAATTGCTTAGTCAATTATTTTTTATGAATTAGCCAATGGTATATCATGACATTTCAGCAAGATATAATTCTGATTTCTTTACACAGTCCAATCGATGACGATAGACGATCGCCTTAAGAGATTTGAGAGTCTCAATAATGGGGGTATTCACACCAAGTGAAAGAAGCTTAAATATAAAAGAGAATCGCGCCAATCATAATAGAATAATTTTTGGTTTTTATTTTTTTTTTTGAGAATCTGTTATGAAAGCTAAAAATAATTGAAATAACATTGGCTTTATTTTGAAGTACTACAAAGCAATTGCAGTTTAAGGCTTGTTTAGTAAACTGTGTAGTTATTGCTAAAAATTTAGAATTATGTTTAATATAAATATAAATATATGAATATAAATAAATATATAAAAACATAAAACTAGTTAGTATTAGTGGAAGATATGACTGTCCTTAAAAGTATATAGAACTCGTCTTAAGTCAGGGCAAGCTTCACGGAATTTGTATTACAACCCACTCTAAATAATATACTCGTCTAGCTCTCTTATCCCATATCTATGTGCCTAATCCCATCAATTTAATCAATTGAATTGATTAAACACAGAGACTCAAGTGTTAAGCTGCTTAGTTAATTATCGTATTTAAGCTTCTATAACTGCATAGTTACGATCTGTCGAGCATATCGAATATCGTTGAGAGCCTACTGCAAACGGTACTCCAAGAAGTTCTAGCGGCTGCAGGCTGAATCTAACGGCAAACAACTTCAATGAAAGCAGACAGCAACAGATCAAGAAATGGCTATAAGTGTGTGTGTGTGTCGATTTGTTAGCCAGCTACCGTATCTAAGCCTCAACACTTGGCTTTGCTTTGCGTGTGAAACGCGACAAAACAATGGCCAGTGGCTGGCAAACTAACACCAGAAGTTAATGACAAGACAGTGACAATTGAAATTACACACAGACGCCCAGACACATACAATCATAGACGCACACACACACACACACATAGAAACCAGAAGCACATGCACATGCAACTGGCCAAAAGTAAACGCCCCGTTTACCTGCCCTGGCAACTGGCTTTGGCTTGTTGTCTTACCTGTTTGCCGAGAAGAGCGTGTCGAGGCATATATTAGAGATGTATGTGTATATAGTTGTTTATACAGCCTCACACACATACACACACACATGCGCACAGATACTCACTGCATTCGCCTTGCCTTTGCATCTGTATCTCAACATCAACATTTGTATCTGTATCTGTATCTGTATCTGTATCCGCGCAACTGTCAGTCAACGTTGTCTCGTTCCCCAGTCAAGGAGTCAAAGTCGACATTCAGCCGTTCACCGGTTCGGTTCATTTCAGTTTTAGTTCAATTTCGGTTCGTTCTTTACTTTTTTTAAATGCATCTTTGCTGTATGCGTGTGTGTGTGTGTTTCTTTTCTTTTTTTTTTGCTCTTTTACTTTACACCTACTCAAGGCCCGTCGCGTCATATTTCGTGTTTGCTGGAATTTATCTGCAACTCAATCTGAATGTCAATGCCGGCCGCATCCTTCAATTTCGAATATGATTTGGGCCCGGTTTTGTTTCTTTTTGATGGCTTTGCGGCTTTTAGCGCTTAATTGCGGCGTTTAACAAATTGTTTCGAGGAACGTGCGAGATCCTCGCGTTCTCTCACTGTCTCTATCTCTCTCTCCCTCTCTCTCTTTCTCTTTGTTGGTGTGTGTGTTAATATATGTGCATATATTTTAGGCCGGCGCCCACGCCTGGCTGTATGCAATGCGAAGAGCTCGTCTGGCATTAGTTAAGCAAATAAATAAACCAAAGCGATAATTAAGAATAACAAAAGCTCAACTAATGAAGTCGTCTCACAGCACGAACTCTGTCGATCAGTTAGATACAGCTACAGCTACAGATGCAGATTCAGATATAGCTGATGCTGAAGCTGAAGCTGAAAGGCTGAAAGGCAACCCAAATCGAAGACCGACCGCTGGCTGTGGCACTTGTCAAACTGTGAAACGATATGAAAAAAAAAAAAAAAAAAAAACGAAAATGTTTCATTTCAATTTCATGTTGATCGATCTTTTGGGCAACAACAGAAATCGCCCGATTGATACATTGTGCACGTTTTTTGGCTTAACCGATCGCCGAGACAGACGAACAGACAGTCAGTGAGACGGACGGACAGGCAGACAAACAACAACAAGCCTGGCTTTACTTGCAGCGCAATTTGAATTTAGTTTTTTTTTTTTATATTTATATTTATTTTTTATTATTTATAGCTGTTTTTTTTTTTCGTGTCTTGTCTGCGGCTTATTGTTGCGCATTTCTAGAGAATTCCGTAAACGGAGTCTTGCATGATTGATCGCTTATTTATTAGTATATTTCACAATGAGCAGGCCGCGCTCTCCCTCTCCATGTCTCCCTGTTGGTCTCTAAGCCCTTCTCGTTTCTTGTTAATACATCAACAGTTTGTGCAGCTTCTCGTTTTCATACACTTACACACTCACACACACACACACACACACACACACACAATTTAATCATTTGGTCTGCATTTTCCTTTCCACAGGGCCGCATGCCGCGCCTGAATCGCACCGTTTCGATGGATCGCTTGCAGGACCTGGCCACCTACTTTAGCCCCATACCGAGCATGGGCGTGGTCGGCGGCGTCTCCGATATGCCGCCCTATCCGCCACACTATACCAGCTACTCGTACCAGAGTCCCGGCGTCCCACCCAGCGCCCAGCACGCGGCACAGTACGGTCAGTCGGCGGCTGCCACGTTGCCGCCGCCGCCGCCACCGTCATCCGGCCCGCACCATGGCCACAGCCATGGCCACCACGCCGCTATGCTGCATGCCAATTCGACATTGGGTGACCTCTGCTCGGCCGCCGGTGGCCAGCCGCATTACGGTCACAATCTGGGCTCGGCCGTCTCGTCCAGCATGCATTTGACCAACGCCAGCCATGACGCGGACGGCGCTGCTGCTGCTGCGGCTGCAGCGGCCGCCGCTGCCGCTGCCAGCAGCAACTACAAAATGGAACACGAGATGATGTATTATGCGGTATGATCGAACATGAATTATGATCCCTATGCTCAGAGTGCTAAACGATTTGTTATCTATAGAACACCTCTTCGGACGTGAATCACACAGATGGTTTAATCAACTCCTTTTTCAATGATGAGGATCTTCACTTGATGGATATGACAGATAGTAAGTGATTAACAATGTCTCTATTTCAAAATAAGCTAATATACTAAATATAAAAGCACTGCAGTCAAGACTGATAATAATTTAAAGTTAGCTCTGTCATAAAGCCAGTTACATCAGAGCTTTTCATAATTACATTAGACATGGGCAGCGAACAATGGATTCCGTTGCTACATAAAGTTTTATTTTTGTTCAGCTGCTTTCATGTGAGCTTAAAGCTCATAGCGAATTGGAAACATTTTATGTTAGAAACTCAGGCGGAAGTGCTTAAAGAATTTTTATTAAATATTTTTCTACAGATTGAGATAGGTAATTCTCGTAAATTTTATTTAGTCAAAAAGCTAAAAAAAAAATTTCTATGTTGACTAAGCATTTTTTAGAAATGTAGAGAGCGCTTGTAATTAATGTATTATCTATGTATGTATGTATATATGTAATTATGTACATTTTCTGTTCTCCATTTTTTATATTACTATAAAATTCAGGAATCTACTATCATAAAACTTGTATACAATAATTGCAACATGGTGTCAAGCATTTACATATGCCAAAAGCCAGGGCGAGTTCAGTTTGAGTCACACCCACATGCGCTCTGTGCTCGGTCAAAGCTTTCACTCAAGAACATCACTCACTCCAGTTGAGCGGGCACAAAACGAATGAAATAAAACGCACACACACACTTGCGCAAGCTGAGCAACAACAAAACATACGCGCACGAGAACTTGAAAACTGATGAGCTTTTTTGACTGTCGCGTCATACATATCTGTGTTGTTGTTGCTGCTGGCACATTTAGCTGTTCGCATTGTTATTGCTCTGCACTGCTTTGTGGTGTTCTGATTAGCATAAAATTCGTAAAATTAGTTTAAATTTGAGTGAAGAATAACAGCGTTTGCTCTGCGGCGTCAGAGCTCGATCGTTGCCACGTTCGGCTCTTGCCGACAACTCGGCCCGCTCGTGTTTCGCGCTCAATTCAGGCAAAAAATTAAAAATGAGCATGAGAAAAGCAAAGCAAAGCAGCAAGAACACCGCACGAGTCCGAGTCAATCAGTCGAACACGAACAATCGAATACGATAGTGAAGTAAATATGTACATATATTTAATGAAATATAGAAAAAAAAGAAAACAATAATATTTAAAAAAGGAGGAAACTGATTACGTGCAATAAACGTGACTACAAATGAAATTAATTAAGAGTTTTAGAGAAAAACGCACTGATAAATGAAACAATGACGCACTTGGCACATTAAGCAAACGTTAGACATTGCTAAACATACTAGAATTCATACATACGCGATACACGGACTGACAAACACACACATACACATCCATGCAAACTCAGATGTATTGGTGCATCACGAATTTAGAACGTTTGATGACGCGCGAGTAACGTATTTGTGAGCGAAAAGAAAAAAAATTAGATAAATAAAATAAAACATCGAAAATAATCGAGCAAACGAACACGAGAATCAGCCCCAAAAACGGCTGGCCAGACTACTCAATACGCAAATCAACAGGTGAGAGTGAGGGGAAATATGTATGTGTGAAATTAAGCAGAGCATTTGATAGCGCCTGAAAGAAAAGTGGCGGCAGTGTCAGCGAGCGGCATAGACAGCGGCCCTGGCCGAAGCGGAGGCAGAGGCATTGGCGTCGGCGCCCAGTGCGGGTGGTGGTCGCCGCCTCCGTCAGCGCAGTCGGTGTTTTATTTTTATGCTCGGACGTACGAAATGTTAGCATCAAAAGCACAAACCCCATTTAATTATTTGCCGCGTAACAATTTTTTTCATTAGTCATGCTGCGCAACCAGCTCTGCTGCGGCTGCTACTGCTGCTGCTGATATCAGCAAAGTTGCGCAGCGACGACATCGACAGTGTTCTAAAGCGCGCACTCTCACGCGCTCACCATTCTCTCACGCTCTCGCGTGCGCACACACACATAGGCACACAAACTGACAACGACATTCTCTCTCTCTAATGCACGCTCAGCAAGTTTTGTTGCTGTCGCCGTTGGCTGTTTACTATTTTTAAACTGCTGAGTCATCTCATTCGAAGCAATAACGTTAAAGCACAATATCAGAAATTATATGTATGAGTAGATGTATGTATATATTTGTATGTGTTTATTCGTACTATATCGTTGGCTCGTTATATTCTAGCGTGCTCAATTTATAAATGTTTATAATATGTACGCACTTATTGTTGATGTCGCATCTCTCTCTCTATCTCATTCTTACCCACTCTCTTTGTCTCTCTCTATTTCTTTCTTTTTCACTCTCTTTGTCTCGATGCATTTCTGGCATAAAATGACAAAAAAGTTAAAAATTACGTTATTGGGTTACGTGTTTACGTTTGCGACATTTTTAGACAAAGACAGCATATACATAGAGACGGATAATGTATGTGTGTATGAGCGCATTCCGTTTAGCCAGCAGCTAAAACGTGCAAAAGCATTAACTGTTATCTTCATATAACTTCCGTTATACGTTGGGTTTCTTATATTATTTTGTGCTCGTTATTTTCTATTTGAATTTGTTATAATCGTGGCAAGTTCCAGGGCGTATTTATTGCACTTGGCCCACTGATAACTTCGACCTACAATTTTGTATAAAATTTTGCCCAGTCATCAATGTTTATGGGCTTGACCTTGCCCAGCCGGCAGACGTACTTAGGCAGACTAGCTACATGCACACATATACATATACTTAGGCACTATATGTAAGTGTGTGTGCATGTATGATCTTATAACAGGTTAGCTTAATCCGCTCACACATACAAATAATGAGCCAAAAATTGACTTAATTACATGCCCTCTAGTGTGACGATAATGATTGCGGCTTATCAGTTCTACGAATAACGTAAGGAACTATATAACTTTTAAAATCATGAATATATAAGTGAATTCAGTTTCATTCCCATATTGTTCCATTAGAGTGTCTTATTGCAAAATTTGCGATTTATATTTTCTTAAATTAGAAATGGGATGTTATATTTACAGAATTGTTTCCGTTGATACCGTTTATACGCTTCTTCAGCACAGTATATAAGATCACATGGTTCAATGTGCAAGACGACGATAAGATAATGAAATAAGAGACCCGAAAAGAACGCTCAACAGACATTGTCTTGAACATGGGTATACGTGTAGTATATAGAGCTGTATATACGTAGCTAGCGAGCTACACCCAAATATAACTATATAGAGTGAAAGACACGGTAGACCTGGTAGCTTGGGGACTGCCTGGCACTGATAGCCGGGTATATATTTCTGTACATACATATGTATGTATGTGTGTAGATAAGGAGAGTCAAAGCAGACGATAAGCCGAGCGTGTGAGATGATTGCACGCTTTACGAATACGGCAAATTGTGCTGAATAATCGATGAGTGCAGAAATTGCTAATCTACGTAGAGAGTGAATGTGTACAGTAAGAGCTGGCTGAATGAACCTGCTTATCTCTGTGGAACTAGCCAACTCTTTAGTCGCGGAACCAACTCAATTCGAAATACTACAGAGTATCAGGGAATTACTTATAAATGAGTCTAAAGTTAAGATGTATGTATTTGCTGGGATACTAGCTCAATTATTTCTTAACTGTTTCAATATATCATTATATTGTATAAATAATAATAGATTTTAATTCAAATTAGTCAAAGAAATTTCAAGTTTGTATCATATAAAATGTAACTAATTCCCCTTCTCTATCTCTTTCTTGCACAGGCTTCTGTCGCATGGTGGACAATAGCACGAGCAACACTTCCTCGGTGCTGGGCCTGCCCAGCAGTGGACATGTGAGCAACGCGGGCAGCTCCACTCTGAACGTAGGCAGCCATGCGAATGCCAACAGCGTAGCTGGTGGTGGTGGTGCAGTCGGTGGTGTTGGCTCTATGAGCGGCGTAGCAGCTGCGGGCGCAGCTGGAGCTGTGGGTGCAGCCGGTGTGGGTGGCATGACCAGTGACCTATTGGCAAATGGTGGCGGAGCACAGGGCGGAACGGATCGTTTGGACGCGTCCAGTGACAGTGCGGTTAGCTCGATGGGCTCGGAGCGTGTGCCATCGCTCTCCGATGGTGAGTGGGGCGAGGGCAGCGACTCGGCGCAGGACTATCATCAGGCCAAATACGGAGGGCCGTACGACTTTAGCTACAACAACAATACGCGCCAGCCGCCGGTGGCCCAGAAGAAGCATCAGTTGTACGGCAAGCGGGATCTGCACAAGCAAACGCCCAGCGCACTGACGGCCACAGCGGCCCCCGTGGCAGCCACGCCCCAGTCGCAGCAGCAGCAACAGCAGCCGCAGGTGCAGAGCATCAAGTACGAGTACGAGGCGGGCGCTGCGGCCTTTGCGGGCAGCAATGTGGGCGAGGCAGCTGCAATGGCGCCCGTCCTGTCCAAGGACTATCACCAGGCCTATGGCATGAGCGCGGCCAGCGCCTTCACCGCCGACTATGGCATGCCACGCGCTCCATTGACGCCCCAGGGCGTGGTTCAGCTGAATCACACGTACGCACTGCAGCAGGGAGGCGCCGGAGCGCTGCCCCAAGGAAGTGTATCGCTAAGCAGACCGCATCCCCGAGACAAGAAGCCGCCGACAGCCAACAAACATGCCTCGAAGTCGAACAGCAGCGGCGCAGGCAACGGCATGGAGGAGGAGCATCTATCGCGGGACGAGAAGCGGGCACGCGCCCTGAACATACCCATAGCAGTGGGCGACATCATCAACCTGCCCATGGACGAGTTCAACGAGCGGCTGTCCAAATACGATCTGAGTGAGACGCAGTTGTCGCTGATACGCGACATCCGGCGGCGTGGCAAGAACAAGGTGGCCGCCCAGAATTGCCGCAAGCGCAAACTGGACCAGATACTCACGCTGGAGGATGAGGTCAACACGGTGGTGAAGCGCAAAGCGGAGCTGAATCATGCTCGGGAACAGCTCGATGCCGAGCGAAAGCGCATCTCCAACAAGTTCTCCATGCTGCATCGCCACGTATTCCAGGTGGGTTGTCAGCTCAGGCGAATCGCCAGTTGCAAGAGTTAGCTAATCTCAATGCGTTTTTCTCACTCACAGTATCTGCGCGATCCCGAAGGCAATCCCTGCTCCACGGCTGACTATAGCCTGCAACAGGCGGCCGATGGCTCGGTCTATTTGCTGCCACGCGACAAGTCGGACAATGGCACCACGGCAACAGCCGCCAGTGCGGTGACTGCGAGCGGCAGCCAGCAGCAGGCGTCGTTGCATGGCGTGCATCAGGGCCATCATCAGGTGCAGCACGTGCCACTGCAGCAGCAGCAGCAGCAACAGTCACGTCTGCCACCCCATTTGCAGCAGCAACATCATCAGCTTTTGCCGCAGCAGCAGCAGCAGCAACAACAGCAGCAGCAGCAGCAACAG
The DNA here is from genome assembly GCF_054131105.1 of Drosophila navojoa. Taxonomy (NCBI): domain Eukaryota; kingdom Metazoa; phylum Arthropoda; class Insecta; order Diptera; family Drosophilidae; genus Drosophila; species Drosophila navojoa. The sequence continues at coordinate 10,204,769 of NC_142890.1, read as the reverse complement.
CAGCATCAGCATCACAAGGAATGAAAATATCTGCTGCGTATTGCCGCAACAACGAGTTGGTTGTCAAACTTTCAGCAGCAGCAACAGCAGCAGCATCATCAACTGCAGCGGCAACAGCAGCAGCAGCAGCTAAATTTGCAACAGCAACATCAGCAGCAGCAGCAACAATGTTGCGAGCCAACGTACGATTACCGTTACGATTTCTACAACAACAGTTACCTGTATTACTGAGCGGTTGCCGTTCTTGTTCTTATGTTACACCTGCGCCTGCTCTGCTGCACGCAACATGTTGCAGGCAACATTCGCTTGCAGGACGCTGCTACGAAACGAAACGTTTAAATTTCTGCTACTGCAGCTGGATTTTTCAGTTTTTCACATGCATTTGCATTTCCCACCCACAATCCCCAATCCCAACCTAACTTAGTCAATATATATTTGTTATTTATTTTTAAAATCTCTTTAAAATTGCCTTTCCTCATAGTTTTTCTCTTATATATGAATATCCATATATTGCATAGAATCCATAGCGCATGGTACGAAAATTTATACCTTACTTGTGATAAATAATTTGTGAATTTTTATTGTTTGAAGCAGCAACAGTTAACTGAAATCTTGTATTGAAAAACAATTTGTAAATCCCACTAAAAATATCCTCAGTCACACACACACACATTCTCATATACATTTGCATATACACTTACACAAAACTATCAATGCGTCGTCCAAAAGAATTATGATGCTAGAAACCATTTACATTTATAATATTAGTCTGTAAAATAACAAAACAAGAAACAAAAAAGATGAGCACATGTATAAATAGCTGTTAGGTACAAGTTTTGTAAAGGTTTTGAAACAAACGGAAAAAAATCAGAAAAAAAAAAACAAAATAAAATAAAAAATATTGCTGGACATTTCATAGACTCGCTCATAAGAAGCCTAGCTCTAAGTACACCAATACACATACGCAAATACACCCACACATACACAAACACAAAGTAAACCCTAAGAGAACAACAATTAGCGTATTATTTACTAATACTTTAAGCTAGCTCATAAACAAAACATCTGTAAATACTTATTAAATAATTTAGCTTTAATTAAACTAATTGATTATATGATCCACTCGGTGCACTAGGCCAGAGCTAAATGTAAATTTAACAATTTAAGATTCGAACGCAACAGAGTTTAAAGTGAAACAAAAACAAAAAGTACACAAAAAAAAAAACATGAGAAATATTAATATTTAATATTCTTTAAATGTCCTAAAGCATAAAAACCAGAACTTATTTATAATGCTGTAAACAGAGATCAGAAACAAGAAACAACAAACGAAAGAATATTGTGAAATGTATGTATGTTTCTATATATATATATGCATGTGCATATATTTACACAGTTAAATGGTTGCAATTAATTTCGCGTATCTCAAAATAATTATCGCAAAATAAATAACTAAAGATAATTAAGCAAATACGAAACACAATGTGCGCAACGTAGCAAAACAATGCGAAATTATTTGTTTGTAAATTGTAATAAATATTTACCTTACTATGTCTATAAACATTTAAACTCACACACACACACATACAAACATACGTAATGAAATACATTTACACATTATATTAACATATATTTAAATTAAAAGTAAAAGTAAAAGTACTTATGTTTTGAATATTTCATGCGATTCTTTTATTAACCAACATACGATGATATGTGGGCTGCATCTAAAAAATCTCATTATTGAGCGGGATAGTATTGCTTATACACAAAGATGGATGTATAATAAATATAAGCATATTATCTTTTAAACAGTTGTCTGAATGTTTCCTATATAAATGTGCATGTGGATTTTAATCGAGAAACTTGTATGCTTTGAGAAATGAAAACAAAAAAACTAAATAAAAAGAAAAAAAACTTAAAATATAAACAACATTGTCTTTTATATAGTTAGTAAAGTAGTGTCCTCCATAGTCTATAATCAAGCAGAAGGCCTAGCATATTTACTCCATCCCAGCTATAGACTAAATTGCAGACATTTATTCGACTGCCTAAAAGTATGCAGCAAAAATCATGAATTAGTTTTATGCACAAATGTGTTTTTTGAACTCACTAAACATTTCGAAGGAATATTTATGGCTGTCGCAAAATGCAAAACAAGTTTATAGATGTTAAAATAAAACAGGTTATATTTTGTATATAGATATATTTATATAATATATATTCAATCAGGTGTTTTGTATATTCTCGGTCTTTTCATTTTTATAATCCTTGCGACACTTAATATGTAAATAAAATACATCAATTAACATTCACATATGCTCATTCCATTTATTGTCCACACATTTTTAATAACAATTGAAGCTCATTTCGGCTATAATTTGGAATATTTATACATTGGGTAATTGAGATATTGAACAAACATCGTTTAAGGTAGCTTTTAAAAATCATATTACATTACATTTTGTGTTTTTCTTCATTCACATTGATGAGCTTTATATAGTTCAAGACTTTATACGATTCTACATGGAAGTTGCAGCATTTTGGTCTCATTATATCGTTTTCGGTATTTGTTTTTTGTTGTTGTTGTTTTAATATCAATTTGAGCTTATCTATAGTAAATTCATTTAAAACTAACACTAACGGGAAAATATATACTAAAATCATCAATTATCATCAAGTTTTTGTGTGTTTGCTTTTTAAATACAAACCAGATGCGTCGGTAAGGACTTGCTGCTGGTATAGTCAGGGAGGGGGAGGGTGTATGCGCTTGCTAGGGATCTTTAGGAGTTCACAGCTAACAGAGCTACATTTGAGTGAGCGCTCTGCTTACATCTATCTATCAATCTATATGTATGTATATACGTTATGTACTCTAACTAGAATTCTAGGAGCCTACACTTAGAATACAACATCAGTTTGGGTTCGCTCCGCTCGCTCGGGTTGAATATCAGCACATAGAATCGATGGGCAGCTGATCCTGTTTGATGCTCAGTCGTCGGGGATTCGCTTGCTTGACCCGACTGCTGTTGCTGACAGTAGCAGCAGCTCCAGTCGGCGGTGCAGCGGTCGCAGCTGCTATCGTATTCAACGCACTGAGACTGTTGTTGTTGCTGTAGTTGCTGCTGTTTATGGAATTACCGGAGTTGGTTCTCTCATTAATACTTGATAGGTTGGGTATGCTGGGCGCCGTTGTCGTTATGGATATATTGTGACCGCCCATGGTGAACGAGGCGCCGTGCTTGCCATGGCCATGGTGATTGTTGTTGTTGTTGTTGTTGAGCGGCTCCAGTTCGCTGGGCAGGACGCCGTTCGGTATGGAATGCGAGCGTATTTGCAAACGGCCCGAGTCCAACGACTCATCGCTGGCCGGATCGAGATGATCTACAGACGCGGCCGATGCAATGCGCTGGAACATGCTAGCCGTGGAGAGCGTACGATCCCCAAAGGGCACTGATCAATAGAGATAAATTTTAGTAAGTTTAATATGCCTCATTGGGTCAGAGATTGCCTTACCTATGCCGCTCTTGGCACTGCGCGTGCACTCCGACTTGAGCTCGTCCAGCTGCTTGGCGCTGCACAGGGGCGTGTCCACGTCGTAGGTGTTGTTGAAGAGCGTGTAGTCCACTTCGTACTCGCCCGTCTCCTTGCGGAAGGACACCACATTGACGAACCGATGGCCCCACAGTATCTCCGTGGGTAAATAACTGCTGCGCGCCTGCGTCGTCATGCCCGTGGACTCGATGACGCCCTCTGTAAGCCGAAGATGCAGAGATTAGAGACAGGATAGATTGGGGCTTATTGCGAAACTTACCCAGCATGACGACCACCTCGAAGCGCTCCTTGAGCATATCCGAGGCGGAGAGCATATAGAGCGGACTATTGCGATCGATCTTGTGCACAATAGTCGTTGGCCAGATGAACATCAGCCGATCCTCACCCCCATCGGCGCCCACATGCAGCTCCTGCTGATAGAATGGCAGCACTTCGCCCTCCTTGGTCACCTTCTTGCGTATGACCTGGGCACGGACATGAGCCTCGATGATGTGCGACTTGCGCATATCGCCCACACGGAACATCAGGCACGGGGTTCCATCTCTGTGGCAGATCACCGCATTCCTGGAGAAGAGCAGCGTCTGGGCGCGCTTCTTGGGCCGCGACAGCTTGGCAAAGACAATGCCCACCATGAAGGCCTGAATGAAAACGCCCGTGATGCACTGTATACACATCGTGAATATGGCCTCCGGACACTCCTCGGTCACATAGCGATTGCCATAGCCGATGGTCGTTTGCGTCTCCACCGAGTAGAGGAACGCCGTCATCATGCCCTTCACCTCCGTCACGCACACCGTGTGCGTCATATTGGCAATCAGCTCCGGCTGTGTATTGCGCAGATATATATACTCCAGATCGTTGTGGGCAAATGCAATGATCCACCAGATCACGCCAAAGAACGCCCAAGAGAAGACGAAACTGGCTGCAAACACCAGCAGCGTCCAGCGCCACTGAGCGTCCACGAGGGTAGTGAAGATGTCCTGCAGAGCGGATGGTCGAGAGGGGGAGAGACGAAAGAGAGAGAGAGATGTTTAGAGTAGTCCAAGACTCAAGAATCGACCTAGTCTACTTCGGTTCATGAACTAAATTTGTCTAATCCTGGACTATTTTCTGATAACGATGCGGTTCATATTAATACAAACAAATGGAAATGCTTATATGGAACCAGTTCAACTATTATTTAGATACTAGCTATAACGTTAAATGAGTTTAACGAACTAACCCTCCCGCCCTTAGGTTTTCTTTTAAATTTCCATTTCTTATCATTACTTGGCGCATTTTTGTTTTGGCGCATTTTACTTGAGTTAGATAATTGGAGCTAATAGAAGGTAAATTTAAATATGCCTGCATTTGCATAACTCTAGCGACTCATATATATATGTATATTATGTATGTGTGTGTTTATCTGTAGCTAAATTTAAAACAGACTTCTCACCTGCAGATAACGGCGGCGTCTCTTGGCCACGTTTCCTTGCACCACGTTGCACTCGCCATGCTTGAAGACGACACGTTTTCGCATGCGGCGCGAGCTGAAGCGCGTCTGCCGATACCTATTGGAGAGAAAGAGAGAGAGAGAGAGAGAGAGAGAGAGAGAGAGAGAGAGAGAGAGAGAGAGAGTTAGTTTTTGTTAAGCAAATGAGCACGTGGACTGTGTTATGCCGGTAATTCATTACTTTAATGCGTAGCTTAATATATGAATGAACATTTATAGACTTCAGAGAAAATATATTGGAATATAAATAAAGTTTTCTTCTTCTTTTTAGCTAGGCATCTTTACATTTACTGTTTACACAATATTTCTCCTAGTCTTAATAAATTTAAAACGGGAAAAACGAAAGAAAAATGCTTTCCCACCATAAAATGCTATTTTCCATAAATAAGATTCCCATTTGCTGAAAGTTTTATTTATAGAATTAAATTCTTAGTACAGATTCTAAATTTTATTTTGGAAATAGAATATATATAGAATATATAATAGAATATATACATACATATATGTACGTATATAGAATTAAAACGAGCATCCAATGTATTTACAAACACCTAAACGTTTTCATAGCCTTTGTTGTCGCATTGCCATTTAAGTATGTGCCTCGCTTATCAATAGAGCTGATAGCCTATATATATGTACATATATGCCATTTGGTGCATGCCATCTCAGTTCATAACATCTGTTGTCGTCTTGTCAATCTTGTGTATTTAAAGTACCCCAAGTGAGCGCAGATTGAATTATTAGCAAGTGCTGCCCGACTTGGGTTGATAACAGAATTGAAAAATATTTTTTAATGAAATTTAAAATAAGCTAAATTGTAGGCGTGGGGGAATTATGTAGATTTTCTATAAATCTGATGCGTAGGACATACGAGTAGATGACATAAATCGAATTGAATAATTATAATAGATAATGGATCCCTGATTTAATTGAATAGACACATTATTGCTTCATATAAGCACTATAATTGCCTGGCAACAAGAGATACCAACATAAAGTTGTAGCAGATTGTCCATTGACATTACGCTTGATAATTCATTGCAATAACAGGAAATGTACATATGTATGTATATGTATATATCTTTAATTTCCACACATATATGTAAAGAACACATTTATTTTATTTTTAAACAACAAAAGACACTGCCCGAAAGGTTCAAGAGCTAAGAGCTAAATTAATTACCAGTGGAGCGTCTCTAGTAAAATGCTGCAGCAGCACACGAAAATCACTAAGACAGGTATGAAGATCATGAAGAGTTTGTATGTATGTATGTATATAACGGCGATCCTTAGCTTTACGACAAATTCGCGAGCTTACCGTCAAAGCTTTGCGTTGAAAGCTTTCACACAATCGCGACCAAGAGTCAAACTCGCACTGCGAAGCCAATTGGATGGACAGGCCATTTGGAGCTACGATTACTGTAATCGCAAATTTTAACTGTAAATTGTAACGCTACTTACATCACAAAGTGACGATAACAATAGCAGAGATGAATGCATTTCGCTTCTTAATGTGCGTTTTACATACTCTGCATGCATTCCTAAGAGGACAGAAAGGTCGAAAGAGAGAACTGTGTGATTGATTCTCTTCACGAGAGAAGAGACTTGAGGAGACATGAATAAATACTCATTTGGTTTAGAGAATAAGAGACTTCTTTGATCAAGTTTTAGCTTGCGAATAGGAGTAGAAACAGATAAGTTAATCAATTGTCTATATTTTAGAGCGCATCTGTTCGTCGTGCATACCTGAATTTTACTCACACTTTTTGCGTTCCATTGCAATTTCACGCTTTATCAGCTTGTTCTGCTCGCACCACCTCATTCTGCTATTCTGGTGACTTATGCAAAACTTCGACATGTGGATGGCGCTCAAAGCTCGCTTGTAACTCACTCTTGAGTCGAAAGTCAAAGCTCAAACAAAAAGTGCGAAGAGAGCTTTTCGAACTGTTCAATCGGCTTTTGGCTACTCTTATAATTATATGTTTAGTATTCTCTCTCTCTCTACCTCCATCACTCACGTTGACAACTGAGTTTCGTCTACTCTTTCTTCTTCTTCTTCTTCATGCTGATGTCAACTCCGGATATTGATAAATGGATTGCCGTACATTGCTCCAGTCATATCGAGCTGTGCAAATTTCGTGGAAATTGCCATCGAACTTGACAATAACATTCATTAGTTAAAGCTTTCGATATTTGTGTTCGTTTTCAAAGTAATCGCATGCAAATAAACCGGTCTCAAGCATTGTCATTCAGTTATACCCTATATGCCTTTAAAAGGTTTACCCAGCTGAGCAAGTTATCAATTCTGGCTAAAAATTTGCCATATGCTTATACATATTAGGGGTTCTCATACAAATACGGGACTAATGATTCGTTCTTTATTTCGTCTAGTCTTATCATGCCATACTTTCCCTATTTATATGTATGCGCACATTCCTTATATAGATTTTAATATATTTTTTTTCTTTTCTGTTACTCATTTTGTTTCATTTTGCCTCTGCGTAAATCTATGAAGCTATCATATTTTCAAGAAAATCTCTTATAATTTATATATCTTAGGCATATTACGATTAAATCAGTTGGAAATCAGGTCATAGTCAGAATATTTTCTACATAAATGGTTTACAGGGTATACTTCAAAGTCGAGCACGCCTTTAACTAGTGCACTCTCGTTTTCGTTTGGCTAACTGCAGCTTAGCATCAATTATGAAAAAGATGACTAAACGAGTCTGTCTGTACGAGCCGTATATCTAATGCTGTTGCCAAAGGCCGGTAACCAAGTTCAATGGAATCACAGTGAGTCATTGCCAAGGGTTTTTGTGGTAGACTCGAAAAAAGATCAGTTAAGATAGACAAAGAGCACAAACAACTTTATACAAAGATAGTAAAAAGTTTGTTATTAGTAACTTCAAGGTATATCTCACGTCAAACTTAGTTAGCTTCATTCTATATGCATATGTATTTATGTGCTACGCTTCATCGCTCCAGTCAGATAAGTAGAGTTGGCTAATTGCACGCAATTCAATGTTTCGAGATAAAGAAAAAACAAAACAATAATATTGCATAGAACTGACCTAAGACATGGTGAAAGTAGTGATTAAAAAATTGATGGGTGGTTTTCTTTTCTCTCTCTCTCTCTCTCTCTCTCTCTCTCACTCTGTTGATCGCTGAAATGCCATTCTGCGCAAGTTCTTGGCCGATTGCCAAGGTATTTATAATCGAAATGCAACTATAAAGCAGGCCTCTATAAAGTTAGCTGGCTATATCATGTTGACCGAGGTCGTGAATGAAACCGCTTGACGTCATTTTGGTCAATCAAGTCGAAATGATTTTCAGGTAAAGTAGAATTTTTACAACATTAATGCAGGCAATCGGTTATTCACTGGTTAAAATCAGCCGTAGCGCCAGTCAATAGCAGCTTATGCTGGATTTTTTATATTTTTTTACCAAGTTCAAGCCATTTTTTTAAAAAAGAAAATAAATATTGCTAGCTATATTTTCATATACAGAACTTGAGCTATAACCAAACGTTTGTTTGAACCATTTTCGATTTAATGCATATTTATTTTCTAGCTGGGCTTTCCCCAGCACAGAGTAAACTATTTATGAATAATAAATATAGATTTATAGCTGGGATATTTCTAGGCTGTTTTAGCTTTCACCTTGTATTATTTACTGCTAATGGATTTCCGCTAATGAACTGGATCAGCTGATATTTCTTGTGCACTTGTTCAAAGTCAAACTACTGAACTACGTTGAAATGGGTCAAAGGAAAACGAACCAACTGGGTGCAAAGCACAGAAACAAGGTTAAAATTTGTTAATTCGAATCGCTAGAACTATATGTTGTATATAAGATATATTTTGTTATATATTTGGTATACACATATATCATGCCATTAAGTGTTGTAAATACACGACAAAAGTCATATTTCTGTTTCATTTCGGGCTAATTCAGTGCCAAGAACCAAAATGCCAAATGTCATCAGGAAAGTATATGAAGAAAGTGTGCATTGTGCAGTCTATGGACTTAAGGTATATCTATAAGATATGCAGATACATTTGTCAACCTTTGAGCACAGCAGAATGTGTGCGCCGGGTAAACAAAATTTGTTGCTGTTTCTATATAGATAGAGCAGGACCGAACAGAACAGATGTTTTAAGTCGTATGCGTGGTATGGTATATAGATGATGCCTATAGATATGTATAGATGTATATGTATATGTATTTAGTATATATTTATAGCTATGCGTTAAACAATTGCTAGGGGCACTAATGAGCTGCGTTGCATGCTAATATTTGTGGCAGCATTCAATTAAACAACAGTTTGAGGAAATATACACACATCGGTCTATGTGTATACATTTATTTGTCTGTACATATATGTACATATGTACATATGTGTAGACATACTAACTAGCTTTTAGCGCTCACAGCTGAACACTTGTTTAAATGAATTATAAACATACATATATCTATAAAATATATCTTTCGACAAGAAGAGTTCAATGTCAGCGATAAACAACATCGATATTTATAGCCGGAATTGTACAAATAAATCGATATTGTGTATGGAAAGTCAACCAGAAATGGTTTTCATTTATATATATTGCTATTTCTGAAGAAAAATCTATCGATGATGTGCCCACTATTTTCACAATAATTCAACTCCTTTATTCAACTCCTTTAGCTGTCCATTTTGCACATCCCTCAGACCATTCCAATGGGTATTCAGTTTACCTGAGCAGCTCCTCGCGCCAGGACTGTTCACTGGAATGCGTTGCCCGATAAACGATCATCGACAGGCGGCTGAAACTGCGCCGTAACTCCGACATCTTTGCCGTTATCAGTTATCGATTATCGATTCGATTGGATCGTATCGAATTGTGTAAACACTTGAAAAATACTTTTAATCAAATACTGAGCTCGTTACTTTCGATTGGGAGACAACAAAATAGTTGCAGAACTGCGTTTATTTCCTATTTTTTTTTCGCGTTCAGATCTTTGTTTTTTATTGTTTCTTGTTCTAGTTTGTCATTGTTATAAAAATAAAACACAGACAATGCTTCTGCAGCAGGCGACGACGCGCCGTATAGCCCCAGCCCGAAGAGAAGTCATTAAAGTCATTTCTCAGCATTTTGCCAACACTTTTGAAAACACTCTTGAAAAACACTTTTGGCGTTTCGTTTTGTTATTGTTAATCAGAACTTAAGAGCCCTCAACACGGCGCAATATGGGATCCGTTCTATAAAGCGTACTTGATTAATTTCGGTGTTTTATGTTTTCTTTTTCAGTCTGAGGCGAACCGAGCGATCGAGCAACATTTTACCAACTGGCTGGCAAATTAAAACACATTGAAGGCGACTGCGAATGCGAATGCTATGCAAATACCAGAGCGAGTACCCACAGACATACCCATACCCATGCCCGTAGTCGTACTCGTACTTATACCCCCACACACAGACAGACAGATATTTACCACTAGATATCTCTTTCATTCTGGCCGCACTCGATCTACATACGTTCCACATTCTCAATACACTCGCAGCCACACACCTCAATACTCGCATAAACAGAAACCATTTCGCTTTACACATGTCCGATCGGTCGGTCGGTCGATAGGGCAAAGACTTATATATCTATATCTATATCTATATATATGTATATAAGGGGAGAGCTTTAGCTGTAGTGGACAGTTATCGAACATGCCATATACATGTAAGCCCACACCTGAGTCCATTAAGATATCGAGTTATACATATATGTACACATATTTTTATATATAGTACATCTCATACTCAAGGCAAGTTCATTAAAAATACACGAAGCTCATGTTTGGGTGTCGAGCGAGACTTCTTTTGCTTTTTAATCCCGAGAAACAAGATTTGTTTATATTATGCAAATGTTGCTTTAAGCTGATATTTTCAACTCAGCCAAATCGCAGTTTAAGAACTTCAGATCTGAGTTCTAAATTCTTCCAGCTTTACGAAATATATTTGATCAGCTGAAATCTCATTATGAACCAGAGTGTTTGGTTTTACAATTATACCACAAATGCTTAAGAATTAAGAACTTTAATCGTGCATGTGTTTTATGGACCATAGACTTTCCTACAATTATAAACATATTATTTTTATACACGAGTATATCTTCTATAGATGATATATATGCTTTTAGCATGTGGAAACGTTTTTGTCAAATTTATTTCGAAACGCAGAATGTATCCCATATATACAGATGCTGAAAGTTCGTGCATATAGAATATATATACATACAAATGTATATATAAAATATATGTAAATATTTGTATATCTGGTATTCCGCTTTTGCTCAAACCGGTTCACACCGCTCGCCGCCAAAAGATCGATTAAAAATAGATCCACAAGCACTGAACGTCCATAGATCCCATAGAGAAAGAAAAGCTAGTAGCTTCTATAATATTAAAAAAATTGCAATAAATAGTTTTCTCAAGTCCTTAAGATTGATTAGATCTGGCAATTCTTATCAATCAACTGATCGTCTGCACAAGCCAATGCTTGTCTCTATGTATCTAATCGCCCGTATGTATCACGAATCTAATAATTAACTGTGTAAATAAAACAGCTATTGGAAAGTACCCGAGTCTTATGAATACCTTCATGTGCTAACAGATCCATGAGTAATTTTACAGGGAAAATAAAACTTAACAACAAACGACGCAAACAATTGATACCCTTTACCATTCATACTAGGCAATCTCTGTAAGCTTCGTGACGCACCTGGTTTAAAATAATTTGTAGTCAAGCATTGATAGCGGTAAAAACAAAACAAACCAAAACCTTTGATTGTGACTAAGATACGGACGTCATTTATTTTTCCTGCTACGAAACATTCTTCGCAGTCATGCTTAGAGATATCAGAACTTGGCCTTGTAATCTATGCGCCACTGAGCAGAGCAGTTCAAAGAACTCTAGTTGAATTTGTCTTTGGATAAGTAAGATAAGTACTACCTACAGACATACATACAGGCAGACATATAGCATATCTGTCTGCGTAGCTCTAGTTCCCTAGAAATGTAATCTAAACAGGTTTGAATTAATGTATAATATGTAAGACACATCATGCGTGGCACATGTTGAAAAAAATGGCATTTCAAGTTGATTCCTTAACACGCAGACGTGAAAAGGTGATCAACATTTTACTTTGAAATGATCGTTAACAGATAATATATCATTTGCGTCATATTAGCATGTGCTCTTAAATGATTTATAGCCGTGAGATTCAATAATTATCATAGATCTTAATGAAGCAAATCAAGCGACTGCCAGATCAGATTATACATACATATATAGTGATATATAAGATCGTTAAGTAATGAAAGCTATGAAAGCATTGGATTTTATAGCATTTAAAATGATTTTCAATTTTCATACAGTTCGTTTAATATAACACTAATTAGGTTGTATTAAAAAAAGTTATATTACTAAAAATCTTTAAACATAATGAAAAATTTAAAACGCAGTTTGCGGTTTTAGATCTATGTCTCAAGTGATCTTATATATATATGTATATATAATATGCTATAAGTGATATTTCAATAAAAATACCAAATAATATGTTGAGTCAGTCAGTCGATTAGCAAATTTGATAAGGAATCAAACTCTCTATTATGTATATTTGAATTCAACGAATTTGATTAGTATTATTTTTGTTGTATTACTCAATGAGTTAAAAATAGATCGAAATATACTAAGACATACTTCCTGATATGTCTAGCAGCTTCGATCGAGATTAGTTTCGTTTCTATTCAAGTTTTATCTGTCAGAGTTCAGCTCAGTTCTGAAATTACTATCGCTAATCTCAACTTTTAGTCATGCCAAAAAAAAAAAAATTATAATCAAAAATAAAAATAGTTAATGAATGTGGCATATAATTAGCAAAGGTGTTTCGCCGCTGGAATTTGAACCCGACTTTGGTAAAATTCCATACATCTACAAATATGTGTATGTATGTATGTATTCATAATGCCCATCGAAAAAACTGGAAAATGCCAACAAAGACCCTTTCAGGCATTGCAATAACTTCGATGTATGCATATTTAATTAACAGGCCCGCAAATTCGCTGAAATCATTATTGAACTTTCCACATTAACGTGAATGTCTCAACTAAAAGACTTAAGCAAATATTAAAAGTATATCCATAAATATCTCCGTATGTCTATATTTATGTATCTGTATCTGAATCTGTGTCTGTATTTACATTCGGTGGACTGGCATGCTCAATAAGCGTGTCGCGGCATCTTTTTATGAATCACAGTGGGGCCCAGACTCAGCTCCATTACTCCGCTCAAGTGCTAATAACGGGAGGAAGACATTCGTGGCTTTATCAACATGATTTGCCCATGGCCAACTTTGCTTTTTCTGTTCCTATTTTGCTTTTGCCATTATCTGCTTTAGCCACTTGTCACACAGTCTGGCTTGTAAATAATACGGAAAAGTACACAGCCGCACAATAAGCCGGGCAAACACTAATGGATATAATAACTACAAATATACATACACACATATATACATACATATGTATATATGTACATAAAAAAAACTTTTTTTTTATATGTATGTATTTAGGCATGTGACAAAGCTGCGACTCGTCAGCTGGTTGAAACAGTTAAGTGAGCATCTAAAATTATTGTCAACATGTGCCGCTTGTTAGGCTAATGACTGCACGCTTTCTACATCTTGAGGCGGGGTACAGTCTGCGCAAAGTAGTACAGCTGCCCAAATTGAATAAATATCGGTTGAATATGGCGATATTCCGACTTCGACGTGCCATAAACTATTCAGCTGAAAGTACTATATACGAAGTGAAAAGGAAACATTAAAAAAACGTGTATTTCATTGTCATTGATGCCTCTTTGGCGAGGCACAAAGACGTGCACTGAGTAGGCAGGAAACAGGTACAGTCCGCTCAAAACGCTGCATACTTAACGAAACTTTTATGGATTTTAGGCATATACTTTGAATACAGTCAATTACTTTTCAAGACTTGACTTATATTCACATATTCGCCTTGAACTAAATTCGCGGATTTTAATACAAGCCCCGTTATCTATCAGACATTCAAACATATCGCCTGCCAACAATTTCTATTTGTTTATACAATATATTTAGACAGCAATTTGAAAGAACCATAGCCTTAGATATGATGTTGTGTACACAAATAAGTGTGCGACACCGGGAAATACTCTAAAGCCATTCGATTTGCGGCTCATTAATTTTGGTAGCAACGCAAGCAAGCGCCAGGCATTGCTACCGGCCTCTAATTTATTTATAAAGGTAAATGCCGGCATTTAAATTCCGTCAACGGCATAAAAAGCGTCCCCTGCCGGCAACGCTACTGTGCTGCCCCGCTTACCAGGCAACACTGTTTGCTGTTCGGTGCGTGCTGCCCCGAGCCAGAGGCCAGACAGTAGAAGAGAGCGAGCGAGTTGTTGTGGGTGTAGGCAGCATAACAATGGCAGAAAGAGGACAGAGAGAGAGAGAGAGAGAGATAGAGTGAGGAATGCCTGGAGTACAGTGTGCTAAGTGACCGGCGCAGGCAGCAAAGAATGCATGCGTCTATTATGGCGGCCACTCTTCGAAACATACAGCAAGCAGATGCTGTAGTATAAGAGTGAGACGCTGCTCATAATATGTATGTATATGCAGTTGCCATGCAGTGCTTTGGCCTGGGCACGTTCTCATGCTTTGCAGTCGGCACTGAAACATATTATAAAACATAGATGATGATGTTGTTGTTGTTGTTGTTTTGTTTTTGTTTTGATTTTGGCAGCTGTTGCGCGCTGTACTGTATAATGTATACTGTATACTGTACACTCTGTACACTGTGCACTGCTGTCAAGAGTCGAGTTCATTGCAAGTGAAACAAGTTTGTTGCTTAAGGAGCGGCATTGGACACAGGCCTCAAACGAATGTGTTGCAAAACAAAACAATGCACTTGAAATGCTGCAGCACTACTTAAAATTAATTGCTCTTGATAAACACAATCGTTTAACAAACAGCTTAACTGCTTTCAGATATATTTTAATGCGTTTGTGTGTGTGACTTACTCGTACATAGCATCGACCAGATCGCGCTCCCAGGTCATCAGACGCTTCATGTTGCCCGAAAGGAAATGCGTGCAAAATATTAAGATGCTTTAAATTCAATGCACACGCGTGCGTTATACAACACAAACTGTTGCTAAGTCTTTGTGTGTGTGTGTGAGTTGAGTTTTGTATATGTATTTTAGTTTTGTGTCTTTTTTGCGCTATTTTTTGTTGTTTTGTGTGTTTGGTTTTGAGGTCGGCGAAAACGCGGCGACAACACGCGGCGTCGCTGACGCGGCTGCGACTAAAATGTAACGGACGGGCTGCAAAGGCAGCAGCAGCAGTAGCGCGGCGACAGCAAACAAACAGAAAGAGGAATATGTTCGTATCTAAACGTATAGTTGTATAAGTATATAAGTGTGCGTATGCCTATGTGTGTGACGAGTGACAGCTCCTCCTCGGTCGAACGGCTAGCAAAAATAAAAAGCTCTCGGCGCTCCTGTTACAACCTTGACAGCCACAGCAGTTCAGCAAATGTATTACAATTATTATAATTGATATTTGTATTTTGAAACAAAAAGATTCGAGCACTTTTTTTTATTTTTATTTAATTGTGTGGTTGTTGTTTTTTTATTTTTTTTTATTTAATAATACTGGTAAGCGACGGATGACGTTATCGCTGAAGCTGGATACTGTGGGCTCTGGGCAGCGATGTATTAAAATTGCCAGCCTTTTGATGCTTTTGTTGTTGTTATTATTATTCGGTTGATGTTGGTGTTGTTGTTATTGCTTGGCAACTCTCTGAAAAAGCACACACAAATCGAATACTACTATTTTCGCTCTTTCAGAAATGCGTTCTTTTTGTGGTTGGAAAGGCGAATATGGTTTTTATTTTGAAATAAACAAAAGTGCGCATTATTCACACAGCGTCTGCTCCGGCCGACAGAGCGTAATAATTTACGTTTGAATTGAAGCGGGCGAAACGAAGTGTATTTGTATTTTAAGCGGTAACAGTTATTGTTATTTCGTATTCAGTTTACAGTTCATCCGTTTGTAATTACTTAAGCGGCGTCTCATTTACAACTGACGTTGCATGTAAAATGCGTTTAAATAACTTCACAGCAGCGACGCCGTCGCCGTTGATCGTGCAACGAACTGAGAGCGAGAGAGCACACGGCCGTGTAGAAGAGATGCTGTTGCTGAGAAACAGAGAGAGTAAGATGGCGAGCGCGCTTGACTGAGCGAATGCGCGCGAAAACAGAAGCAGCGTCGTCGTCGTCGTCGTTGACGCTGAATTATAGCGCAGGTGTATTACTTTCTGCGAAGACAGCTGAAGTCAAACTGAAACGCTCAGTCGACAGCGTTGTTGCTTTTTATTTCAACTCACAGTATCAAGCCGATAGCAGCTGACGCCGCGTTGCTGCCGATAGAGCAGCGGCCACAGCCGCAGCAGCAACCACTACTAAGCACAAGAGCAGCAACAGCAACAATAATATCAGAAGACGCAAAATCAAAATGAAATACAACAGCTGATAACCAATGTGTTTTTGTTTCTTTTTCGCATGTTAGTATAGGCTTCACAAATAGCAACAGCAACAACAACATCAACAACAACATTGAAATGAAAACACAAACACAAAGGCAGAGAAAAAAAAAAAGCAAAACGCCGGCACGTTGCGCCATGCGACAAACGCAAACAAATCAAATTAACTGTAAATTTTCGGCGGCTTTGCGAAAAGATTTATATACATACACAGTGTTATTCTTGGCGCTTAAATCACGACAATTAACGCGGCAGCAGGCGACGCCGACGGCGACAGCGACGTCGACGACGGCGTTGGCTGTGCCATAAAGCTGGCTTACGTCGCGTATACGTAATATGCAAGCATGTAAATATGCAAAGTGCATGAAAAATGTGAAAAGCTGCGACGTCTGTTAACGGTCGCAGTTGCAATAATGCGCATTGTTATTGTTATTGTTGATGCTATTGTTGTTGTGGTTGTTTTTATTGCAACACGAGCTTAAGCCATCGCAATTAACTGCAATATTTAGTCAGCTGTGTGGGCGTGGCCGGCGGGCGGAACAGACGCTGTTCAACATTATCGCCAATTAGGAGTTGTGCCAGCATTAAACTTTGTTTAATTAAATGCAATCTGCACTCAGCGACACTCGACTTTTGGAAATCCTACACACGTATGAATGTATGTTTGTCTATCTGTCCAGAGATAAGAGTTTCAATGCGTCAAAAGTTTGTTGGGAAATTTATATAGGTCTCTCATCATTTTTAATTTGCAGCTATCAGCAATGAAAACAAAGCAAAAACAAAAACCAAGCAAATACAAAATGTGAAGAATAAATACTCTACCATGCTTTGCACACAGTCAGCTGACCTTAGAGTATAGTACAAAGTTTTGTAATCACATGATATGCGCATCGATATCAACTGCTAGAATAGCTGATTACATAAACAATGTCCATAAAATAGTTTAAATGAGTGCACTTTACAGCACTCTATGTTAGATTAACATTTGATTAACATCAGCTTACAATGTTGATGAAATGAATGCTAACATATTGCAAATTTGCAAAACATTCTTGCAAAACACTCAAATATATTATATACTTATAAATCAAACCTTTTTATCTTGGGTAAATTCTCAGAATTGTACAGCATTAAGCGAAATAAATAAGATATATTAGCAAACATATATTTATATATGTATGACTCAATGGCAACATTTTCGACTGTACAGAATTTTCAGTAGAATTCTTTGTGCAGCTTCAATTCTCGGGCGATAGAAATATACATATATGCGAGACAATGGATGAAAAACCAGTTTATCAACAAAAGATCGTTAATAATTTACTCCAACATTTGGCAAGCAAGCACAGACAGAGAAATCAGCGCAGGGAATTGATAGAAATTTAGAAAATTAATCATACGACTCGTTTGTCAATAAAGAAAGCAATCAATGGGGCCAAACACCAGACTGGTCTATGCCTACACAGAAAAATATAAAATCATCCAATTGTTGTTGCTGTTCTTGGTCAAAACAGCGATCTGCTTAAGTTGTTGTCTATATATAGACCCTGAGCGATTTGCATTCGCCTCATCGAAACATCGAAACTCTCGTCTGCTGTCCCAGCAACAGCTGAGGAAATCCCCCTGGCAAATGGCCAATTGAGACGAACGATTTGTTGAACACGTTTGTTAATTGGTCGAACTCAGCTCTCGTGCGAGCAAATAATAATAATTAATTAATTGATTATGCGCATTACAATTCTCGTTCTCTTAATTGAACTGCGCCAAAACATTCACACACTTTTACGCAGCACTCAAACCAAGCCCAGCCACAGGTGACTGTTAGTTACCTGTACTAAGCTGACATCTCAGCTGAAATATTGAGAGGAAAAACAAAAACAAAAGCAAACTGTTGCCTGAGTAATGTCAGGGGCATCTGTCTACATTTGCACAGCAGGCACTGTAGAGCCCGGCACTCGGGCACTATTCTATGCCACATCTAACCCAAATTACTTATGTGCTCAGGCAGTAGACGGAAATCATATTTAATTGTCCACCCACCGACAGCCTTAAATCAAAATAATTTAATTTTGTCATTCATCCAATCAACGGAAAGTTTATCTCAGTTTTGTTCGTTTTGCGCTCGCGTGTCACTTGGCATTGCTCAACAAAAGGGGGAGTGTGCGGGAAGACGATCTAAAGAGTGGGACTTGAGGCCCCCGTTTACTTTATCGCACACATTGTATTATACAGTCTATGTGCATATCGTATTTGTAGCTCAAGCGTAATTTGTGTATCCAAGCTGATCAAATGTCCTATCAATAAGTCCAGTCAACAGGTGTGCTATATGTATATCGGTATATGTATGTATGTGTGTGTGTGTGTGTGTGTCTGTTTCTGTGTACATTCCTGTGAAATGCCTTACGAATGACAAAAGTTCAATATCTAGCATATTGTCAAACAAGATTTCTCGCAGATCTTTGGCACAGAGCCCTGGCCCAATTGCGTGCGCACATGACGTATGCGCAATATTTGCAGAAATCATAAATGCTGCACAGCCATGACATACCCTGTATTTGGTCGACAATTGAAGCGCTTGATCAGAAAAGTATGCTATATTAATGCAGCATTATCAAATGCAATATCAGCAATTTCGCGCAATAGTTGATAACATTTTCTTTTTTTCGATATTTAAACACATTAATTTTACTTTTGCGCAGTTGTCTGGATTTTGAGATTCTTGTAAAATTAAACAATAAATTGTAATACCGGTTTTCGTATGACTCGACTTAAAGCCGGCTCGAGTTCTTGCTCCAGCGTCTGTAGGGCAGCTAAATTTAGTTGTTATTTCATAAACTTTTATTTGGGAACAAATTTAAATATTAAATTTGTATTCAAATTTGACAGACTCAAAACAGTATAATACAGTAAAGTTTAAGAATGTGAGCCAAATTTATATGTGTTACTAGGCTATATTTAAAAATGAAATACCTCAGCTTCTACTACAGTTAATTGGACTTTAAGTTTGCTCAAAGTGAGCATCGCATAACTGTGTAATTATAGGTCTATATACTATATCAGTATATATAGAAATAATTATGTATGCATACATCTGTATATAGCTTTGCTCACTTACCTATTTAGTGCTCCTGGCGACTCGCTGACCGCCTTGATCGATCGCCTGATTTGCTTGTGAAATGAGCCGAGGAACGACTCCTTGCGAGTGAGCAGAGTTCCGCTGCCGCTCGACTCGCCGCCGGCGCTGTTGATGCCCGACCCATAGGTGGCGCTGCGATTGTAAGCCTGCTCGATGTTGGCACCGGAGTCGGCAACGGGATCAGCGCTGGCGCTCGCTGGCAGCGCATTAATGCTGAGCTGCTCCACATGGAGTGCGGCTGTCTGTTTGCCATCCTTGATGTTGCTGGACTTGATGAGGACAGGTGCCTTGCTGTTGTCCTCGCTGAGCAGCTTCGTCCAGGCACTTTCGCCGGCTACCTCCGTCTTATCCATAATCATTCTATTTGGCATTGACTACTTACGTCTAGCAGTTAGTATATGTATGTATGTATATGTGATAGGATCCTGCTCTATTTTGGTCACTTGCTTTGGTGAGTGCTGCTGGTTGGGTGTGTGCGAGTGCGTAAGTGTGTGTGGGAGTCGGTGTGTGTGGTATTCGTTATAACGGGAAGCTGTGCGCGTGGCTGGGCACACTTTTCGTCTTCACATCGAGCATTTGGGAGTGGAACATCGAGACGCTTTTGCTGAGTTCTGCAAACCAAATGAAACCAGTTGATGAATTTCGGTATGTTGATTGCTTTCGATTTTAATTCTCATTTGGTCACGATTAACAAATAGGCTAATCAATTTAATAAACAGACGAACTTGTTGTTGCATTTAACATTTCACATCAAATTAAATTTTTTTGTATTTTCATGAGGTTGTTAATTTTATAATTAGCCCTGTTTTTTTTATCGCTTTATGAGCAGGTTCTTTCTTTCGTTCCTCTTTTTTATAACTTAGCGCTCATCCACCCTGAGCTGAATAAAATTTTATATGAGCTAAAATCCTGTCAAAGAACTCAAAATGAAACTATCAAAATGCCAGAGAATAAATATATCTTAATGTAGCACATATGTAAATTGTTTACATGATTTAGCTGATTTGATTAGTTTCATGCTGTTCACAGCTGCTGTCTATATACAAAGTCTCGATGTGTTCATTTCATTCATGAATTTTAGCCAATTTTTCAAAACACTTTCGGGCGCGTTTTCATTTAAGAGATTTGAATCCTGTTTATATTGAACGATGTCATGTTTGCTGCTGTTGTCTTTAATAATATTTATAAATATTAAAATTTTATACTGCATAAAATGATATTTGCAATTTTTCGGAAATATCGTGGACTATATAAGGCAAATAGATTTATATGTATTATATGTATATATACATATTTTTTTTATTTCACGCTCGCTTACTTTTTTCAGCTCGTTATAGAGAGAAATAAAACAGCTTTTGTATAACTAACGATTTCACTTCGAAACGTGCGAAAATCACAAAACAATTTGAGTGCTTAATTATGCTGCCGTTGCTGTGCTTTAATTAAATAATTCGTATAATTTCTATTATTATTATTATTTTTAGCACACTCTGGCCGCGCACTGAAGAACCGTTAAATGAGCGATGCGCGCGATTGAGTTCCAAAAAAAAGCAAAATATTCGACTCAGTCTAGAAGAATGTTGGAACAAAAATGACTTACGAGGAGCAACACGAGACGAAGACTGCGAGCGTTCGGATTGACTGTGTGTGCGTGGCGCTATGCGTCTCTGAGTTTTTTTTGTGTTTGTGTGAGTGGCTGTAGCTGTCGCTTTTGTTGTTGCTGTCGCTGTCGTTGTGTTTGCGAATAAGGCCAAAGTGGACGCTGAACACGCACGCGCTTTGGTCACACTGCCAGTAACTGGGGCCAGAGGCGCTTTTGCTCTGTATGTTTTGGCTTTGCTTCTTGCCTCCGCAGCGTATGAGCAGCGTTTGCAAATTAACTTGGCGCTCGAGTGCGCGATGCCAGTTTTATTATCCAAAAGTGAGCAGCAGCAGCAGCAGCAGCCGCAGCAGCGCCAGCAGCAACAACAATCACGACCGGTAACGGTAGCGTCATCTAGCACACACTTTTATCGAGTTGGCAAACGAGGCGTCTGCGTCGGCGTCGGCAAAGGCAACGGTGTCGCCGTGGTCTCGGCTGAGGCTTCGGCTTTTGTTTCGGTTTTTCAAGCATTGCGCGTGTTTGTTTGTGTGTTTTTGTTGTTTTACTTTTGTTGTTTTGTTTTCGTTCGTATTCTTTTGTTTTTGTTGTGCTCGAGCGCTTTTCAGCATGCCAAATCCAAATCTGTCAGAACGCCGCAATCGTCGCTGCGCGACTGACAGTCTCGATGCGTCAATAGCCGACAGTAATGTTCATCAGATTGACGCTGAGATAAAAAGCTCTCGGGCGGCAGCGATTGCTCTTGCTCTGGTCAAAAAGCTTCGGCTGCCAGGCGTAACTCCTTTGTCTCGCACGCCGCGCAAAGTATGCAACGAATATTTAACTAAAGACAACAACAACTACAACAATGACAACAACAATTTGCACATGTCGTGCAGTGTGCAAAAGATTTCTTGGGCAGCCATCATGAGACCTGACAGAAAAATAACCCTAGAGAATCAATCAAAACGTCAACGCCATAAATTGATCAAACTTCGCCAAAACAATGACAATAATATTTATTGATGCAGCGTTGTAAGTTGATAGCAGCTGGACACCTTATGACATCTACACACATCAAACAAATAGACAAGAAGCTTAAAAGCTGCCCATAAATTTGTCAAACAGTCTGACAGAAATTACTCATTCTCCTCCTCTGTCTCTTCCCCATCTCTGTTTGGCTCTGTTTCTGTACGAAAGCTTTTACAAACATCGAGCGTGAAGTTCACTTTACACGTTTTTTCTCTTTGTTACTACCTGCACGTTTTTTTTTTTACAATAAACACAAATAGGGTATATTACGTATGTGCATAGGTTCAATTTAATAAAACCAAATTATTAAGCAGCCGTTAGACATTTGCTACACTGCAGTATAATATAAGAGCCATAATGTAATATAAGACATCAAAATTATATTAACATAGCTAAGGTACTTCATTACATTTTATGCCATGCTCATTCAGCTGTTAGTTGTATAACAGAAATCTTGAGACAAGCACTCATGGCTGTTAACATTTATACATATGTCCAAATTACATTTAGCTTATATTCTGTTAAACTATGAAACGAGCTCTTCTACGAATATTTACTGGGTATTGTGATATCGATGCCTATTTCAAATGGTTTTTTGTATGTGTTTTGTTCTCACTTATTGCCCAGCGCTTTGGTAATTGCTTCCTCGGAATATGCAATGCAAACACAATTAGTGCAAAGTGCAAGGTGTCACATGTTTTGTATACAAGCAGCTCAACAAAGGTGAACTCAACAACAAATAGCAATAGCAATAACAATAACAATGGCAGCAATAACTGAAGCGACTGTGATTCATTTCATATTCGCGTCTTTACATTAACGAACGTACTAATAAAACAAAATGCTATGCAAAGTGGCTGAGATATGTGTGTAACAGCGATTACATTCATTGGAATACATTGCATTTGATTACCCGACCACACTCAACATGGAGAGACATTGTTAGAACTTGTTTTCAAATATCAACAACTAAACGAATCGCGAAAGATCTCATTCAAGATTCATGATTGGGTGTTAACATTTCCTATAATACCTCTATTTTTATACATATGTTTCGAACTAGATAAAATCAATCATTGAATTCCACACATATTTCAGTTTTCATTGACATTATGTTCCCACAATAAATTTAAGTGCATTCGAACCTAATCGAATATTCTAAGATGCAATCTGCGGATGACGTCAATCGATGATTATTCAGTTATGCTTGTATATTTGTAATATAAATATGTATTGTATATATATATTTGTGTATATATATCGAGAAAAGGCCTATTTTATTATTATTTATTATGTAATATTATTGAAATAATGATAATAATATTAATAATAATATAATAATATTTCGCTGTTCCTCTTCAATTCCATTCCTATATACATATATATCTCGTCTATATACGCTTTAGTCACTCATAAGCTATTTTCATTTCCATTTTTGTTTTCCCTGTTCAGATGAAAAACTAATATTTATTCAAGTGCTGGCACGTTAGTGTTTTTCCTTAGATAATTGCTATTGAATGCGCATGCATTCTCGCTAATTGTTAAATAATAATAATGTTCGTAACGCTTACCCAAAATCGTGGGTGGGCGTGTATTACATGCCTTGCCAATTAAATTTAAATAAGCCTACTTAAGTTGGCAACAAGTCGCATAGCAAGGCTCAAGTTGAATGGCAAAGCTGAAACAAGCTCGAGCGATGGAGTCAAGTGTGCCAGACTAGTAAATACCGCGTAACTGATACTTAGTTATAAACATTATTCAATTTGAAATCGACTTAAATTGGCAAAAGTTAATTCAAAATTGTAAAATAAAACTATATTTATGTGTACATACATACATATATATTTTTATTATACATATCATTTGCTCTACCGCCTTTCATATATAATTTTCTACAGGGTATTGAAATGCGTTTGATTTAAATGACTATTCATATGTGGAAATCTGTAGCCAAAGAGACGCTAGTGTTATGTATGTGCACTTGAATTGGTTTTCAAAGGAAAATTCGAATGGAAATGCTTATCATAATCCGACGTATGTAGATATTCCAAAAATATCTCAAAGCAAAGCTCACGTGGTGAAGTGAGTGCGTATATATATGCACGTGATAAAGCTTAAGCGTACGTAACAAGGCACGCCCACACACACATATATATACACAGTCCCGCATTTGTCAAACTTTCTTTCTGGGAGCATTGAGTGAAACGCTGCTGCTTGACCTACTTCCACTTGGAGTCTTGAGCAATTTGAAGCAGATGCTTATTTTTAGCAGCGACTGCAAGTGCTGGACAGGTCCTTGGACAAATGAATGAAATAAATTGCAGTCGTAGCATGCAACAGGCAACAGGCAGCAGGCCAAAGGCGGGAGGCGGGAGGCAAAGCCAACTCGACTCCGGTTGTAACTCACGTCGTTGTCAGGCTGCCTGGTTACGTGCCTCGCATTGTGAGCGCTGTATCAAACGAGATTTGCAGCCACCTTTGGTGGTGACGTCTTTGACCTGACCTCTGCTGATTGTATGGTTATTGAACCCATCTGAATGCCACCTTACCACACTTAACTGGGGCAATTCATTTGCATGCCAGGTGCCAGCCCCTAAACACCCAAAGGACGCCAAACAAGCGCGATGAAGCCGTTAATGGCGAGAATAAATAGAATAGCAGGCGATTGGCTCTGTGCATAAAAAGTGGCTAAAGTCCTGATGGTACTTATAAATAAACCTGCAATGCAGACGTCCTTCAGGTGGGGGGCGGTCTATGAAAATCCGATGACGTGAACAATCATTTGAGATTAAATAGCTCATAGAGCATATAAACTAAAGAACTTCTTAGAGTTAGTCTTACATATATAATGTAATATGATATGATATAATTTAGCAAAGATTTATTCATCTTTGAACTTCATTTTATTGGAACTCTGACAAACATGATGTACATAGGAAATCGCATTGCTGGCTTGCTAACATAAACTATACAGAAAAGGAAATTGAAAATTTAATACATTGAAAAGGTTTGGCAGGACTCTGGAATTTTTTTTTTTGTGTTTTAGAAATTGACTTTTACTGATCTGAGATTATTCTTTTTATAGTTTCTTGCGTTTACAGCGCTCCGCATGCAGCAGGTTCAGCAACTTGTTCGGCTCGTAGTAGAATGGATTTTGCTCGACACTCAGTTCGGGATGATATTGGATAACCGGAACGACTTCAGCTACCGGTGGTGCAGCTAATGTTGGCGTTATGTTGATAGTGTTGGACGAATCTCCATTCTCTGCAACCGGAATTTGCAGTCTCCGGCGCCTGTTGGGCGGCTCCGCTTCGTAGGGCGGGGCACGTTGATGGGAACGCTTCCTTCTCGCTATTTTGCGTGGCATGTCGATGCGGCAATTCGAAATTTAACTAATTCTGTTTCAGTTTCGGGTGTCTCATAAACAGGGGCCAAAAATATGGATTAGCTTCGAAACTCAGTCTATGTTCAACTAATGTTTTCATTCGATTTTGTGTTTATATTACTATGAGTAAAGTTACTAAGCTAACTAGATTTGTTCCAGACCGATAGTAATCGACCAACCAATTCACAAGTAATATCGAAAACTCCCTTTTTATGAGCATATTGTAGAAACGATACCCATACTTACTGTCAATCGATAATTATAGATTTTTGCATACTTGCTTGAGCTTGATTAAACAAAACAGTTTCATGACCAATTATTTTAACTATCAAGTCTTCCATGTAAAGCTTCCAGTTTTCTATACAGATACAATCAGTTCTAATGAATTCATTAGGAGATCTTAAGTGTGAATAGCATTTCATAAATCAAACGCTAGTTTATGCTGTCAAGAAACTGAATCATTCCAGAATTGTCACCTGAGTAATTTTGTTGAAAATCCAGGGTATTCCTCTATGTCAACCGAGAGAAGCTGGCAAATCTGCTCATAAATTCAAACTCGTGCCCGTCAACTGGGCTAAGTTCAGTATTCCATATCTATATCATACTTTGTCGTCCCGTGACATTTGTTGACTTGATGTGTGTGTCTCTGTGTGTGTGTGTGTGTGTGTCTATGTGACTTATAAATTTCAGTAGCAGCTGCAGTCAAAATTTACTGCTCTGACAGTTATCTAGGTTTCATTTGGAGCCAACTGTACCTGGCAGGAAAGTCGGTTACTTATCTTCTCCTGATACTTCATGATTTTCTGTTTACCCAAAGACCAGCTGATTAGACAGTAAAACATTGCAAAAAAAAAAAAAAAAACCGTTTCTATATAAATATAAATATATATTTAGATTAATGCTTGTCTTGAATCTGCATATAAATTTGAGTGTGTGACTAACTAGATACGCTGTACACAGCTGACAGTTGCTACTAGATATATTTGTAGAATCTCTTATAGATACGTATATATTGTATATGTATATTAGCTTTGCCATTTTCTTGTTGTATATGCTTCTGCCTTTTGAGTTTCATTATTTTTGATTCTTGAAATATGTTAACATAGGAAATGCTGGCGTTTACCTCATGTAGTGCGTATACCTATTAAATTTTACAAATATATAGGTTGGGTATTTTACACATAAAGTCCAATCAACTTTAAGGCTTAAATTTATATAATGCTTGATTAGAATTAGGCATTTATAATCCATAATATTATATGAATTATATGAAGCAATAAATCTCTAAAGTTTCCCACCTGATCCCATAAACATATACACCCACGTCTCCACTCATGTGTATCTACAGGGTATTTGTAATGTGTGTTGACAGCGCGTGCCGTCCAGACTAGACACTACCTATCGGGGATAAGTTTAGCAAATACATGTATGTGTATAAGGCCCGCTTGTTATATTAGAATGTAAACTATCTTTGCTGATCTGTGGGCAACGCAAATGTTTAGCTCGGACAAACTGTTGCAATGCGAGAGCAAATTCGTCCCAGCAGATGCTGAATAGTTGGATCCGGCAGCTACTACTGCGGCATACGGTTGACCTCGCCGTTGTCTGACATGATGTCCAGCAGGCATCCATCCATCATCTGTGTACAGAGCGAACATTTGTGCGTCTGTTGACCGCCTGATGATGGTCAATTGGCAACAAAGCATTTATTTTGGTAGCAATTGCGTTTTAACGCCTCATTACGACAGCATCCAACTGTGCGCGCGGGGGTCACGCGTTGGGGTCAACATTTGTCAAGCTCTCGCTATTGCCCGGTTCAAAGTTGAGCGTATTCAATAAACTTGTTCTAATCCTGACCTGCCTCAATAAGCGATTTTTTTCAGCTGGAGCCGAAACGGCGTGCGTTCAACTTGAGTCAAACGGTCAATGAAATGTAGCAAGTGCCTGGACTCGCATTCCATGCAATAGGTGTGAGAAGCTTGACTGGCGAATACCCTGTGAATAGCTGTAGCTTACAGCAATTTAATAGATACCCTAAGACTCGGATTTCCTCATTCTTTTTCTTAGATTCTAAAACACTCATCAATCTCAGATTCTCTGACTGTTGTATCTTATTCTCAAATTCTATAATTTTTCTCAAACTCTTATTATCTATTCTCTAATTCTCATTCTCTTATAATCTGTCATGCTCAGTTTCTCAGTTCTTCCATTAGGTCTTGCTTTAATATTCAATATTCGCTAATCTTCTCCTATAATTTCTTGTGTCTGATTTCTTGTGTCTTTAGTTCTCAAATACCCATTCACGCTCTAATTCATCCATTATCTCTTTCTCTGTTTATCATCTTCTTCTGCATTCCACTCTCTACAGGGTATGTCTTTTTCTAATATCTTCTCCTATAATTAACTTTCTGATTACTTTTGTCTCCGATTCCCAAATACCCCCATTCTCGTTGTAATATATCTCTTTTTCAAATTTTCGTGTCCGCTGCTTATCTTCTTCTGAATTTCACTCTCTGCAGGGTATTTCCGCGTCAGCACTCAGCATTCACATGTGTCGGTGTTGAAATTTATGTATTTATTCAATATATTTATGTTTTTATGTATCGCATTTTAATGGAAAGTCGTATAAATTTTATATCAGTTACTGAAGCCTTTCAGACAGCTCGTGTAACTGCAGTTGAATCGAATTTGAAAAGGTTGCTCGACAGCTTTTTGCCCTGGCCAAGCGAACAAAAACTTTTCCCCCGTGAAATATTCCCATGCAGCTGCAAATGGGATTTGAATGGAGTGGAGAGCGATGGGAAACAAGGTCAAGTTCACGTTAAACACACTCGACAGTTGTGTTAACAACTTTGCAGTTGGTCAACAATTTGATGGCACTGCACAATGCACGCGCTGTACTCCTGCTCCCCTCTCCTGCCGCTTCTCCTGACCCACCTACGGTTTCCCGTCTCGATTGCACTTGCCCATGTTGGCACTCGAAAACCTAATAAAAAACTTGCTCAACTTGCAGTGACAGTCGACACGGACCCAAGGTCAAGCCGCAAGTGCCACAAAGGAGAAATTGCCACAAGGTCGCGCAGAGTGGGGCAGCTGCCAGCTGGCGAAATGAAATCGAACTGTGCCCGCAACCAATTACCATAATGACGGCCATAGCCAATCGACGCCAGGGAGCTGCGCCCTAGAACAGAAGCTAATGATATGCAAATGGCTCCATAAACAAATGAAGATTAGATTAAAAGCTGATGTCACATGATGTGCTTAAGAGTTGATATACTCTGTAGCTAAACATTAATAATAATAGTAAGTGTGAAGCTATGTCAGGTCCTAGCTATATATATATTCATAATCAGTCTCAGTTGACTTTCCAACTGTGTAATCTATAAATATATGACCTCAAGATCATTTTCATATATCGGAAATACGATCTAGCAAGCAGTCAGCGCTATGATTAAAGAGCTTAAAATGTTTATTAAATATGAGAGGCAGTCTTCGCCTATGAATCACGTTTGGTATATCTGAGATACGAATGTCAGTTTAATGAGCAATCAGAGATCCACTTTGTCAGCTTGTCAGAGATGAGCCAAAAACAAACAAAGAATAAATAGTCAGAGTGTGGCCGCACCGACTGCCCAATACTCGTTCACAGTGCTAGAGTAACGAAATATACCTTAAAGAGCTGGAAATTCTGAGTTGTCCCTCTATAGAGTTACCTTCATGTAATAATTTAATTATATAATAATTATTACTGATAAATAATTGTTGGCTTAGCCATAGAACAGATTAGCAGTTAAAGTATGACAATGCGAATTTCAACCTAAGGATTTACTAGGTGTTGTAGTACTCTTATCAGTCTATAGACGCTCTCAGCAGCAACTGTTACTATCATTGTAGTTGCTAAGCTGTAAGATTGTAAAAGTTTTACAGGTGCTAGGATAAGAATTTATGAGCATATATAGAGAAGTCTTATATATGATATAGAAATCTGACATACAGAAGTATATAGTGCAGAAGTATATATGTATATACAGAAGTATATATGTGTCAAGCTTATATACTCTCTTTTCACTCCGGTAAGCGGGTATGAAAACAAGCGTGAAAACAAATAGACAAATGAGTGAAATATTTTCCTTTAATTGCTGCTGCTACCTCACGGCTGTTTGGGCTGTATTTCGACCTGATTTGCATGTACTTGGCATAATTAAATTTAAGCAGCAACAGCTGCTTGCAGCTCTGTTCGAATTGTTCTTGGATATAAGCCAAATTCAAATAGACCATAAAATACACAAGAAGTTTCACATTGATCTATATGGTATATGGTATATGGAATAAGGGATATACTATATGATAGATCACATAATATACACAAATTGTTTTTCTAGCCACATTGAGGCGCAATTATTAATTGATTTTGGCAAAGATTTACAATTGGCGCTCTCTCCTGTTTTCACAGATTATCAGCTGAAATCAAGTATAAATTATGGGGATCTGTTAGACATTTTAAAAGAAATTTAATGGTGCCAGCGGGGCGTATGAGTATTAAAATTGTAAATTAAACTCAAATGGCAGCGTACAAAGTGAATATAAAAATTTTAAAGAAAAAAAAACTTTAATATGTATTTAAATAAACAGCAGATATGGCGTACAGAAGCTCTTAACTTAACTAACTAAGAGCTGACTAACATGGCGTATGGGCAATGTTTATCTTATATGTCTAAGTAGATTAGAGCTGCTTGTGAGTATCCCTTGAAAATATATGAAAAACCCACACACACAAACCAATTCTTTTCACACTCATTTAATCTGGATTATCAAGAATAAATCTTGAGTTCTTTTTTTTTTTCAATTCATTAAATTTGAATTGAATTGTTAATCGTAAATAAAGAAATCATATTTGTGTTCTAATTGTGATTGTGAGCAGCTCAATCAGCAATTTATAATGAATTCAAATCGAATCATAATCGAAAATGTCAAAATCAATTTGCGAAGACGCCATACGCTGTTCTCTCTTTCTCTCTCTCTCTCTCACTCTTGCTATCTCTTCATTCTGCCGACAGACAAACGACTGTCAAATTGTTTTATTTATGACGGTCAATTGGAGCGCTTCGTAGCTCGCATAACGAATCCACCTATTGTCTCACAGCGTGCTACAGTGAAACCTCGCTATAGTTTGCTGAACTCTTTTTTCATACATTGACATTTAATTTCCTGTATTTCTTTTATTTATATATAGATATATTAGCCAATAAACAGCACAAATATTTGCTGTTCCTTTTTACCAGTCTTTACTGTTGTTACGCAGCAATTTAATCAGTGACATTAGGGAAATCCTATCGCTGCTCGATGAACACCATCAGGTGACTATTGAAAGACTCAAGCAATGCGTTGCAAAATTGTGGGCCATAAATTGTTTTATCTCAAGTGAGTCCATAAAAAAAATCACGGCTTTGATTTGCGAATCGTGTGCCATATAACATCTGATGTATCCCACTGTCCGACTAGCTACTATCTTTTTTCTTGCTATTCTTTCCTTTACCAATTTTCTGCCTAATTAATCACCAAAAATATTCGAAATTTGACCCATCATTATGTTATCTGTACCGAATTTAATATTGAATATATATTATCTAATAAAATTCCTATAATTGGTTTGTAACCCCTCTTTAATGCATATGAGTAAGCAAAAAGATATCCGTCGCGTGCTCATAACTAGAATTTTCTACTTTATGAGCGCACATAGCAAACTAAAGCCTTTTATCTGACTTCACTTGGAATATAACAAAAAATATAATTAGGCTAATAAAATCTAATTTTAGCTTATACTTGAATATACAATTCCCATAATTATAGGGTAACAACGAAAAGAGAAGAAAATTTGGAGAGAGCTCAATATAAAAAGTTATATGTATATAAAATAAATATTTTAGGCATATATAAAATATGATATATATTATTTGCTTGTTCTTATCTCTCTTACGAATTTCATTAATAAATTTCAATAAACAATCAGCATCAAGAAATGTTTTCATAATTTTCAATGTAAACACTGTGAGAAAACTTCCTTATGTTTTATTTCTGCGTTTGAATGATGCAAAAGTATTTTGAAATATTTGTACAGTTTTAGTTTAGCAATCGTAACTTGTAAATCTTAAAATATACGTATATATAATATTAACTGAATATATAAATACTTGAAATATATAAATTATATAATATATAGTCTGCTCCAATACGTTCCGCATGGACCTGTCAGAGTCTAATCAGTATGGCGACCGCTGTCACATAGTGTAAAATATTAGCTTATATTTTCGCTTAATTTTGATTACTTTATTATATTCTGTCTGCGTTCAGCATGTCAATCAGTCAACTAATCAGTCCGTCAATCAGTCAGTCAGTATCTAGCTGTTGTCTTGTGTCATCAGTGGTGACCCATGTCTAATTTGACTTTGCCTAGAAACATGACCAATCAAAAATAGTTGATAACTTTATTTTAAGATATTACGTGCTTCGCTCTACTTCTCGATTCGATTTTCGGTCCTAGAGCTCTTTCTCTTTTATGTTTAAGAGAGAAACTCTCTATCTCTCTACCATTGGTTTCTATTTCCTATATTGTTTGTTGTTTTATACAGACCTATTCAAAAAGAAAAACTGACTTATCAAGGCTTTATATTTGATATATGATTTCTTTCTTAATTGGCTATCGTGTATATTTGCATGTAAGTCTATGTTGTCGCTATATTTATTTATTTTCTCACCTGGACGCACCTTGACGCAATTGTCTTTCTGATTTTCTGCAGCCGCATTTGGAACACAGAATCACACACACAAATACACACGCACATCTACATAGAGAGTGAACGAGCTGTTATTGGTTAGCCATAAGCAGATCGGACATGATATTGCGATAACATTGACGCTTCTCTTGGCGACAACAAAACGCGGCCAGAATTATGCATTTGATTGCGGAACGCATTTTGTTTGATATTTATGACAGAATTCATACATAAACGACGCAATTTACAGAGTGTAAACAAATTTGGTTTATTTTCATTAAAAAATACGATTCTAATATAAGATGTAATATCTGTCAGTTTTCTCGATTCGTTGCCAAAGTAATAATGCCGTGAACGACCGAGCGCAACAAGTAAACTGAATAAACTAAAAAGTAAATAGCAACAGGTCCCTCAGCATCCCAAGCAAAGCGCATGTGCAATGCAGTGCAAACGTATCACAAGCAATGATTAAATCTTAAGTAACTATATAAAAAGCAAAAGAGAGAAAAAAAAAACAAGTAATTATATTTTACTCAAATTTGCATTTAGTTAATTGTAGCTTAATAAGCTAGAATCTAAATGCTTCAGTCAAAAATGACTAACCAAATTTTTAAATTTTGTAAACTTGGCGCCCAAAATCGATTGCACAGCGCTGCCAGATGTCTATTGCTGCCCGCTAGTTGGCAACAATGGCAACGATTGAGTGGCAACGCTTTATAGGCGCGCCACAATGCGTATTCAAATCAATTAAAATCAAGTTCGCTTTGAATGGCAAACTTATATTGTCATTTGTCGTTATTCCAAAAAAAAAATATATTCCAAAAATAATCATAGCAATTGAAGAATATAGAAAATGTCGAACAGTTTGAATTTCAACATGGAAACTGGTTATTTAGAAGGATTAGTGCGTGGCTTTAAGAATAGTTTGCTATCTCAATCCGATTATCTAAATTTAACAGAATGCAATACCCTGTCAGATCTAGTGCTCAATATACAAAACACAGACTATGGTCCATTGCACAACACCGAAGCGAATTTGGATGTGGAATCGATTGAGAAGTGTCTGCGAAAGCGTATTGTAATAGAATACAATTATATTCGGGAAAATTCGACGGAGCCTTTGAGCACATTCCTCGAATATATACGATATGAGCATATGATCGATAATGTTGCATTGCTGATGACCGGCCTGATCAATCATCGTGATATAAAAAAACTGATGCCCATGTGCCACCCATTAGGGCTATTCGACCAATTGGAGGCCATTGAGGTGGCGAGCACCATAGAGGAGCTATACAATGTGATCCTGATCGATACTCCGCTGTCCAATTTCGTTGCAGAGAACTTGACTCGATCGGCAATACATAATACGGATGTGGAGATCCAGCGTAGTTACCTATTCAAAGCGTATATGGACGACTTTTACAGGTTCTGCAAGAAAGTGGGCGGCACAACGGCCGAAGTGATGTGCAAACTCTTAGGCTTCCAAGCGGATCGTCGCATCATCGCAATCACAGTGAATTCTCTACAAATTAATATGGAGTCCAAGCTACGCCTTAAATTATACCCTCATTGTGGGACACTGTGCCCGCTGACTAGAAGCGCATTGGCCATCTGCACGGAGGAAGATCAAGTGCACACGATTCTCAACCAGAACATGACCTATGCCAACGTCCTGTCCAGCATCGAGAGGGACACGGAGAATCTGATCACCCTCGAGGATCGCCTCCAAACTTTGGAGGCCAAGATGCACGTGGACTCGTTTCTGCACCAGTTCCACTATGGCGTCTTCTACTCCTATCTGAAACTAAAGGAGCTCGAGTGCCGCAATATAGTCTGGATTGCTGAATGCATTTCCCAGCGGCAGATCGATAAGATTAATGCCTATATACCCATTCCGAACTATTTGTAATTGATTACTCATTTTTTAAAAGATTGTTAAATAATTTATAATAATTTTCTTTTTGTTGCTGTTTACATAAATTAAAAACCATATTTTAATAACTTCTTACGATTATTTAATTTAATAAAAAAGTTAAAAGTCGATAACCAAAAATATTAATAATATTTCATTTTTACATTTATTTATCTACATTGAACATTGTAATAATGTATATAAATTTAGTAAAATAAACATTTTTATAAGTATTATTGGTTTTACCAAACTATTATTTAAATTTGAAATATATTTTACAATATGTAAAAATATATTAAATATTACTTAAGCTATTCCATAAGCATAAATATATACACATTTTTCTAAATATAATTACATATATTTAAATAAATGAAATTAAGTTTCGCTCTTATTCAGATAGTTGTGCTGCCTTTTCCCAAGCGACAAAAGTAAATAAAAATGAAAAAAATCAGCTGAGTCGCGAAACACTGAGACTGCGGCGAACATTTGAGGCAGCAGGTTCTGGGTTTTCTTTATTTTTTTGCAAAATTCAGTTTCAATTCGTGATTCTAGCTCGCTAGTTGTGCCAAGATATAGCAACAACCTAACCTAACCGAATGAATCATCTTCGTTTTCTAGTTGCTCTACACAAATGTACGTAAATATAAATAATACATACGCACATACAATCATACATGCATGCATATCTTTTTATTTTCCACTTCGTATCTGCATTTGTATAAGTGTGTTCGACTTTTATCAACAACAAAAAAAAAAAACAATTTATTTGAAGCTCAATATTATATATGTAGCTGTAATAAGTCTGTAAATGATACGTGTACCGCATGAACATACATATGTAAATATAAATACAGATAAAGTTTCGCCTTATACTTACATATAAAAAATATATATGCGCGTGTGTTTGCATGCAAAGGCTACGCTTTTCCGCATTTTTCCTGCAAGTTCAAATTTCCTGTTTTCGCTTTAGCCTTGGCCCCTCTCATAGCCCTCCCTAACCCTACCCATTCACAGTCCGTTCTGGATGCTAGAGCATTCTTATTGGTTACTTTCCTCTCAATACTTGTAAATCTCGTTTGGCATTTCGCTACAACAGGAAATTGGCTAGCAAAATTGTGCATTAAATTCGACAAATTAACTGGGAATGTGTATACCAACTAGTGACTGAAAATACATACATTTAAAAAATAATAATATTATGTTTTTCGAAATTGCAAATTGAGCACATAGTAATTATTCTATTAGCGTCGCTTTTAATTGAATATAATCTAAATGACTTTTACAATTCCCGTTATTTATGTCAGAATTCCAGCAGATATGCCTTGCCGCTGTTCCCATTCAATCTCTCAATCTCAATATGACAGCTAGCAAAGCCAAAGCTATTCCATAACCATTATTTGTGCCTTTCCGAAATATAACAGCAGAGTATTGTATTTTATACATACATATGTATATGAATATGTACATCCATACACACATGCAGGCATTTTGGAGTGTAAAGGTATGTGTGCACTACTAGCACGAACGAACGGCTTATATGTACGTTCGTAGTATATATGTATGCATGCATGTATGTAGTGATGTATGTTACGTTTAGCAAGTATATAGTTTGTTTTTGTAGGCTTTCGTTGCTTTTGAATTTTTGAGTTTCGCAGTATTGAAATCGTGGTGGTGGTTGTTGGTTGAAATTCTGTTCTGTTTCCTCTTCATGTTGCTGTGAGAGTAAGCGCTCTCGCGGTCGTGTCGTTTCGTGCTAGTCTGCGTGTCTGAGAGAGTCACTCGGTGCCTGTGTGTATGTGTATATGTGTGTGTTTTGTTGTTCGGCAAGGTGTTTGCGTTGCTGTGTTGAAAAATAGTTAAGTAAAGTTATTATTAAAAAACAACCGTGAGAGCAGCTGAATTGAAACTCGAAATTTTACGCAACGATTCAGCTGATTGGAAGTGTCAGTGTCAATTATTAATTAGAAATATATTGCCCGTGTTATGTGAAGCTGTCAACGATTGGTTTGTTAAATGTAATTAACGTTATTCCTATATTTTCTTATTCTTGAAAAATTCTCAACATAATAAGCGTAAATTTGTGCCATGTGATAGCTTGTGTGTGTGTGTGTGACTGTGCTTAAATATGTGAGAGACAGACAAGGCAGCACTCTCTTTTCGTGCGGTAGTTGCGCTCTCCCGCGCTGTCTCTCTCGCTCTGGGTTTATATCTTTTCCACATGACAGTGGGACATAGGAAATTTAAATCAAATAGTTATTAGTATTATAAGAGCGCTCCTTGTTTTCAATAAACTGAAATGGGTAGCTTTTGAAGAATTTGTCAAAATGCGATGACTATATTAAAAAAGTGTTGATTAGCGATTGAGCGTCAAATGTTATTTTCAACCGGCTTTTGAAAAGCTTGTAACCACTGTATGTAGTCTCTCAATCTTATGTGATTTTCTGACAGCTGGAAAATTACTCAGCTTTAGCTCCACAAATTGTGATTTGAGTTTCGAATGCAGCTATCGGGTTCTCCCGGCTCAACATCCCCTTCCATCTTTAAAAATCCATATGTACATGTATGCGACATCTCAAATTCAATCAAAACTAAATAGAGGTTTTTTTCCAGTCATTCTGTTTCAGTATCAGCAGCGTCTTTGAATATCATTACGCATCTATCTCGGGTGCTCAAGTCGCATTTATTTTTATTATATATACAAATATTGTATATACAAACATTATGTACATACATACATACATATGTATGTGCATATTTGTATATAAATAGTCGAATATGAACGCAGTTACAAACATAATAGCGCTTCGTTTCAAAAAAGTGACGAAATCTTTGTACCCCAAGTGCTTCACGAGCTCGTAATCGTATTGGGCATGTTTATTAACATTTTAAAATCGTTTACTCACTATCTCTAAATTTAGTTGATGTGTGTGTGTGTGTGTGTGTGAGTGCATGAGAGTTAAGGTGTATATGTGTGTTTCTCTGTGCGTGCTTGTGTGTGTGTGTTCACGTTTATTCTTTTTCACCTTCCCTTTGTCGTTATATTTCGTATTGAAATTTGTAATCAAAATCGATAAAAATATATATTTTTTTGCCTATTTAGATTTCGTTGTAGTTGTAAGTTGAGAACGTATCGCAGGTGTACTATGCACCAATGAACATTATTAAGGGGGTTTCGAGTGTTATTCTCATTTGTCTCGTATCAATTTTTGAGTAACAAAAATAATTTTATAAATATAAACACAAAGTGTACGGAACTGTCACTTTTTTCGATTTATTTGATTTTCTCTGTGTGTGTGTGATTTTCTTTCGTATTAATGTGATTTCAAATCTGGTTTAGTAAGTTTTTCTAAATATTCTAAACAGCTGCAATTTGAATTTTCATACATTCATTTGTTTGTTTTAAGTCATTTAACTGAATGTTTGTTTTAGAAAACATAGTTTTGTATTTTGAAAATTAGGCTTTTTCAATTTTGCCTCGCAGTATATTGTTGAATATAACTAATTTTCGTAATTTGGTTCTGTTCTCAATAGAGTTTACGTAACCACTCGAGGAAAATATAATAGACGTATCGATGTTGATGCCGCGGTATTCCGAACAGGAAAGCCACAGCGAGAAAAGTTTTGCTGGTAAGCACAACCACGCCTCCACCACAGTGGCCGCCCATACGAAAATGCGTTTAATTAGCAAAGTGGAGCACAATATGCGCCAACAGCAGCAACAACAACAGCAGAAACAACAAACTCAAAATCAAAATCAAGGTCAAAATCAAAGCATCAACAAGCTAATCAATACGGCTGCCACGGGCAATGGGCTGGTGGGCGATGTGGACGAGCTGTTGACGCCAATGCGCATCAAAAGTGATCCCACGTCCAATAGCAATGGCAGTGGTAATGGCGGCAAAGAGACGTCCACCAGACCGGAGCGCAACCTGTGGAGTCGCATCGAGATGCTCGAGATGCTGAACATAATGCAGGAGATGAACGCCCTGGACCAACTCAGCGATCGGAACGTGAAGAGCGAGCATGTGTTTCGCCAGATCGAGGAATCGATGCGCAGGAAGGGCCTTGTGAAAAAGTCAAGTATTCAGATCTGGACCAAATGGAAGTTCCTCAAGTCCACATACAACACAACAACGCGGCACGGCAATGGCATTCCCAAAGTCGTGCCAGAGGAGGTGTACCGTGTGCTTTGCCGCATGCTGCGCGAGCATGCGAATGCAAACAGAAGTGGAAGTGGCATCAGCAGTGAGTGTGGAAACTCCAGGGACAGCTCCAATGCGGAGCTGGCCAAGGCCACTGCCAAGAAAAGCGAGGTCAAGGAGGAGCTGGGCGTGGAGCATCCCATATTTGGCTTTCGCTTGGGTCTAATCAAGCCGGAACCCTTGGATACAGGTGAGCAGAAAAAAAATAAAAAATCAAATGTTAAAATATGATATATATATTTAATTTATCAGGTTACGAGATGATGTCTAACAACAATCATCCAAACTCGAGCGAGGACGACCTGAGAAGCGAAGACTATCTACGAGCGCACGACCAGTCGCATGCCCTGGACCACACGCCGTTCACGGCCAATGTGAAGCACGAGCCCGAAATGGATTTGGGCATGGATAGCACCAATACACCGCCGCCTACGGCCCCGACGTCGCCCTCACCACCGCCAAGCAGCGTGGAACAACAAGACCTGGACGATGCGTCCACAATGTATCCGAGCAAGTCGCAGGCTTTATCCCTGCCGCCGTTGCGCGTCGCCGCCTTTGCAAATGATGCACAGCCAATTGCGGCATCCACGCCCACACATGGCATACTCCAGATCGAACGACCTGTCTCTCAGCTCAACAAGCCTGCCGTGAACGGTGGTCTCGGCCGGGGCAATCGCAGCATGCCCCTGCATAGCACCAGCAGCATTAGTTTCGTGCATCCCAATACCAAATTGATGCTGCCACGCAAGCAGCAACCGCTGCGCATTCCCCGTGAGATCAGTGTGCAGCCGGCGAATGTACGTGCGCTGAAACCCGTACCTGTGCGCGACACGGGCTACATGCTGCGTCCAGATCGCATGATACCTGACCTGGAGCAGTCCATATCACCGCCCCAATCACCATCGCCGCCCATGCCCAGCCAGCCTATGCCAAAATATTCCATTCCATATGCCTCGACGAGCAGGCAGGCGCAGCTGC
This sequence comes from Drosophila navojoa, assembly GCF_054131105.1. Classification (NCBI taxonomy): domain Eukaryota; kingdom Metazoa; phylum Arthropoda; class Insecta; order Diptera; family Drosophilidae; genus Drosophila; species Drosophila navojoa. The sequence goes on along the minus strand of NC_142890.1, from coordinate 10,165,112 downwards.
TCACTGAACAGCAACAGCATACTCGAAAGCGGCGGCTTCAATTTGGTCAGCTGTCATCACCTGTCCCCATCAAGCTGCAGCGCAGCTCCACACTCTACGAGAGCCCCCATCAGCAAAGCAGCACTCACAATGAAGAAGCTGCCGCCGCGGAAGAACAGAGGAGACAAAAACTCGCTGAGCAGGCGCAGCGTCGCAAGGAACAACAGGATGAGCTATTCCAGAAGGAGCTTAGCCAGCTGGCCATTGCTATGCGGGAGGCACAGAAAGAGATGCTCCATACTTTCTTCCAGCAGCAAAAACAGTTTGCACGTCGCGAGCATCAGTTCCAGCTGAAGCAGGATAATTTGGTCATGAGTGCACTGCGTAAACAAACGGACGTACTGCTTCGGGCAGCCAAACAGCTAATTCCGTGTGAGCAGGACGAGGTAGAGGAGGCGGCAAAAAGTAAACCATCTGTTAAAGCCAAGGACCAGCAGCAGAAGGACACGTCGAGTAGCGACCTCTTACTGCAACCTGATGCTGAGCTGCAAGAGGATATTCAAAAGCTTGAGGAAGAAGAGACGGAGGATGAAGAGGACAAAGAAGATGAAGAGCTGGAGCAATACGAAGGGGAAACGCAGGAGAGTGAAGAAGCTGCTGTTAACACAGCCAGCGAGCTATCGTCGAATCAAAGCAGCAGCTCTATCGACACAGAAATATGTTAATATATATATAAAAATATGTCCTAGTATATCAAGTATTATCACAAGAGAACTATAATATTGTCATTCCAAATGTTCAAAACCACAAACATTTCCAAACACATTCCTTAATTTTTGAAAAAAAAAAAAGAGAACACATTTAGGCATATATATATATATATAGATTATATATATACATATTCTTAGAGCAAAGCCCACATTGTTAAAAGACTTGATTATATTTAAGCATTGTTTGTGCTATTAAATCTATTGAAACATCAAAATATACGCATACATAGTGATATTTAAGCAATATCGAAATAGAAGCAGATATGGAAACCGTATCATTTATGAATATATGAAATTATGTAAATTTAGACAGCTAGGTCAGGATTGTATTTTTCTTAAAATTTGTGGAGAGTTGTAAATATATATATGTATATACAAGTATATATCGAATGCAGCGTTAAAGATGTTCTTAAGTGTCGGCTTCCATTTCTGCATCTCGCTCACCTCAATGCATTCAGAACCTCAAGAATCAGTTTTCAGTTTCCAGTTTTCTTAACAAGAATTGTATTTAGTATTGCATTATTTGAAACAATATATTCAAGAATTAAGAATTAAACGAAATATGAAAACGCATTAGAAACTAGCGAGAAATCAATTGTTCTTATTAGCTATATATATATATTCTTTCAAAAATTTGTTTAAACTAAATACTACATATTAACTAGCACTAGCTTAAAATGTGTATGTGTATGTTTCACTAAACTAGTTGTGTTTAGTTGTTGCACAAGATTAAACGCCTAAAGCATAACTATTATTATAATTATATTTATAATTATTAGTTGCTAGCTTTTTTTTAGTGTTTTTTTCTTTTCTGTTTTTTTATATTTTACAATTACGATTAGAGGCCCCCCTTAATGAACACCCCTCCCAAACGATTGCCCCTACGACTGCAATGATCCACACTGCGTATATATATATTATATATATATATATTTAGTCGGGCCGATAGATGGGCGTCTTGGGTATAAATTCAATTAAAATAACATACTCCATCATGGAATTGGAATCACATTGTTGCTTATGTAAACGCCAGTGCAGGCCGAGCTTATGATATAAATGACTATTTTCCCACTCGAGCAGCTTATCCAGTGTCAATTGCGTCTGCAAGCAAATGATAAGGGTTAAGTTAATATCTATTGGCATTGTCAGAGAAAAATAAGCATGAATATGATGGAAGCTTTAATCTTACGCGTTTGCTCAAACATATGACCGGCCAGAGAGAGCAGCCCAGGGTGCAGCAACAACAAACGCAGCCGCAAAAGAGCCACTTGACATTCAGGGGCAGGGTCTTCTTTAATATGCCATTGATGCGACCGATGGTCGCTTTGAATTCCTCCGGCGCAACGCGCGATAGCAAGCCGCAGGGAAACTCGACATTAAACCGATTGCTCAGACCAAAACTGCAATGCAAGAAAGAAGAAATTTGTGATGGCAATTCGCATTGTGTTTATATTGATCTAATTCAGTTATGCAACCTGTCCGTCCGTCAGTCAGTCAATCAGGTAATCAATTATTAACAACTGGCCGCCAAATAGCACAAGGTCAAACGCATGTACTGCACGCCTGCTATCAATGTAAACAAAATGAATACGAGCCCGAGAACACACTCAATTTTTAGGTATCAAGAGCCTTGAGCTACATTGAGAATTAATACATTATGTATGAGCGTATAATGTATACACTCAGCTGATTACTTACACGGTCATGTTGCCCGCGCCTCGTATGATAATTGGTTCGGGCACTGGCATCACTGTCTGATCCTGGAAATGCTCCAGGTCATCCAGCTGCTCATCCTCGTAGATGGCATCAAAATCGGAGAACGACATCGTTCCTGATTTACTTGAAGGTTGTTAGTATTTACGCTGAGGGACTGGTGGCTTCGATGGATGCTCGGTGTGTCACAGAGAAATTGTTTGCAACGCTTGCAAGGAGATCAACACATTTTTCATTTGACTTGTAGTTGCGTAAATTCTGATTGTATGAGTGCGACAGTTGCTGTTCAAATAAAATCTCCGTCTGAGTGTTGTGCCTTTGGTATGATTGTTGTTCGCTCGAGACTCTAAATGAGCGCAGCCGTCTTTGTTGTTACTGTTATACGATTATTGTTGTTGCCTGTTGTTGTTGTTGATGATGTAGCTGTGACTGGCGCTGGCGCTGCTTCCGCCATACGCATTGACGTTAACTGCGCTGTGGCATGGACTGATATGAGCTGTGACGTTGACTTCCTTAATTGCGTTGCATTACAAAAAGAAGGCACACAACTGGAGTATATGTATTAAAATTGAACACTAAACAACAATCACACTGATATACATATGTATGTAAGTAAATGTGTAAATTCACTCAGCAATTTTTCTGAAGGTTGTGCAACACTGGCGTTCGTCCGCTTTTGTTATTGTTGTTGCTATTGCTGCTGCTGCTGGTGTTCCTGTAGTGGGGGCCAAAGCAATGTGCATTCGATTTTGTTTGCTGCGTATTTCGCAATCACTTTTACACCTATTGCTTCAAATTTTAAACTCAAATCGTACACATTTCAGATGTATATACTTATTTTCAGCATTTTTTTTTGTTAAAAGGCTAATTCAAAATATTTACGCAGTTATTTTTTTACACTTTTTTGTGTTTTGTAATGATGAAAATAGGTTCTTCGCTTTACATTTGTTGTTGCGAGACGACCAGCTGGCAGCTGTTTACGATTTAGGGTTGCCCAACCGTCGCAAAAAGTGAGAAATCTCACATTCAAACATGGGAATGACCAGCGGGTTAATATTGATTTATTAATTAGCTATATTAATAAATAATTAAAGTGTATAGTTATATATAATTATAATATATATGGTATATGTGTATAGCATATATAAGCGTATGTTCTAACTAATAATAAAAATTATATTGTGCACAAATTCGACAGATTAGCGAACATCAATTACTTTGCAGCAATAACAAAAGCATTAATGTATATAAAAAATGACAAGGCATATTTTGTGTCGGTAGGTAGCGCTCATCCTTCGCCTACTTCTTTTTTGATGCACTCGGGCTGGTCGATTGAAAGACAGAAGAGGCGGACATCAGATTCTCAATATATTGACCAAGCACTTGATTTTCCGAGCGTAATTTTAGATTCTCTTCCTTGACAGAGTCCACGCGCTGTGATAAATCATCGAGCGTATTTTGTAGCTCCAGAACCTGCGTAATCAAACGTGATTTCTCCTGTATGTCGTCCGGCCCCACATCAAGGGTGTCAAGCGAATTATGAGATGAATCTGGAGTTGAGCTCTGATTGGTAAATGAGGAGCGCAGCGAATCCATAGATCGGCCGTTGGCGATGTTTTGCGTTGTCGAGGGCTCATCATCGTTGATAATAACTATAAAACAGCCAATGAAATTATTACTCTTCCCACAGTTGGACGCGCCCAACTGTTCCACATCCACATCAGCCCAATGCACATACCCTGCGGATCTTCGTCAATAGCCATTATATTATCATCGTTGTTTATTATCGACATGATGAATAATGTTATAGCAAGGAGTTAACAATGAATTAAATGAATTTTTTAAGTTTTATTAAGAGAAAATACACGGAATACTAAACAACCACTTTTTGGTTAAAAATACGCTGTTCCACACTAAGTGTTCATCATTTTGCAACACTGTAACATTTAATTAGAAATCGAGAAACGAAGAAGAAGCAGTTCCAACTAGAATCTTAAAAGTTTAAAACTAAAACAATAACATTAAAAATAGTATCATGTCAACAACAAATTTGTGCTCGTTGAATAATAAAATTTTATTCACGAATAGTTTTAGGTGCCAGTATTAAGCATATCACTGATGAAAACAATAAACAACTGTTGCTTTTGCTTGACGTTATGAAGCTCCGTTTGAGCGAAAATTTTTAATAATTAATAGCAATTTGATCTTAAGCTATGCTCAAAGTTACGTCCAAAGCAACAGTGAATAAAAGAATAATGAAAACTCTTCTCAAAATCAATATTTAATGTTGATTATTTTAAAAATAACCGAAATGAGACTTATTGCAGAGTTGCCACCTGGGGAGCATTCGATCGACGAATTAAAATACACACGCATGCTTTTTGTCATTATAGTTTTTAACGTTGAACTGAAAACAGGTCGTTTAGTAACTAACTACAAAACTGAAAATTATAAGGTTGTGCTGAGTTCTAATACATTGTCCTGATAAAGCGCAAAAAAGTCTACATCTATTTACTTATATATTTGTATATACACTTGAAGTGTTGCTCTATAGTAAAAGAATGGTTAGCATTTGCGCAAAGTATATAAATATACATTTCAGTATAGATGTATAAAACTTTGTAATATCTCTATATCTAAGAAGAGGTAATGTTTATCTTTCATCTAACTGTTTACATTTTTAATGTTAACTTTTTCCACTTATAGTTCTGCATGTTCCTGCCAGTCAAAAGTAAATGGTAATACAATTGTTCTGAGCTGAATTCATCTCAACTTTCCAAGGTAATCATAGTATAGGTTTTACATTAACTAAATTTTAAAGTAAATACGAATTTTAACTATGCTTTTGGCATAATAAGTAAAGCCCAGATAAGGTATGTACATATGTACATACATATGTATATGTATATATGACATTGGCATCAGTATAGTCATAGACATACGTAACAACTGTAAATTGAAAAACTTAGAGACTAATTTGTTAAAGATGCAGTTATCATAGCACGTGGGCTTCGGCCATTATTAAATGTTGTAAATGTTGTCTAAGCCAATATATAAATCTTTATGCAGCATACCAACAATTTATAGCAATATTCTTCATTCGAAGTGCTGCCAACTAGATTTAATATATGCGTTGCCAAAGAGGCGCGTAAATTAACGGCGTCTTATCATTGATTATAACTGTCAATTTATCATAATATTGTTTAGTTTTTAAGAAACCAATACATTATACCTAATTTCTAACAGTTTTCAATTGTTTCAGGAAAAATTTTGTGACATTCTAACTGAAAACTTTTTAAAATCGAGCAACAATGTGGAACTGCCATGTTTGACAGATAAAATACTACAGCGCAAAAAATCCATAATTAAATACTAACATTTGCAAAACAGTTAGCGCGTGATAATATTTAATATATGCATAATCAACAGGATATATTTTAAATGTTGTGCTAAATATGAAAAGTGTTAAGCCCAGATATGCACTATAGTAAAATACTATGTATATTAAGCGAAAACGAATAATTAACTGCGGAAAAAATACCGAATGTGTGGGCAAAGGTGTAGTGATTGAATAAAATGCCAAAACTTGTGCGGCAACGTACGAATTCTTTTGCCTGCAGTTGAAAAGTGTAAAAAGACGCCATTTGAGTTGGCTTTGAATAAGTTTTGAAAGAAACAGTCAAATACTAGTGGCCGTGCTCCCAATCGTAAATAAACATTAAAGTTAGAAATCAAATATACAAAAATTTATCATGTTGCCCGCCAATGTGGGAACTGTAAATCCTAAACGAGAAGTGCCCAAGACGATGTCGCCTGTAAAATCTTTCAGCAACAAGGCAACGGCCACGGTCAAGCAGCCCGAGGAGATGCGTTTTGTGCCCATTGCACCAAAGCCAGCCAAACCCTGTAATATAACTATTAACAACTATAGCAACAGTAAAAATAACTACAATAATAACAGCAGTAATACTTGTAAATTTAATAGTAAAATTAGTAAAAAAATTAACAATAATGCATCGTCTGCCATTAAACCGAAACTAACGCCAGTAAATGTGGTACCGAAGCCATTCAAAACTAATTTTAATCATAATCATAATAATTTAACAGCACCAGTGCCGCCTCTTATACAACTGGTTAGTAATGGACCCAATGGGAATGCCAGCTCTCTGATTTCGATATTGACGCCCAAAACGCTGCTTAATCCCACTTGCACCAAGACCAATGTCCAGACGGTGGTACCTACACAGGCTAATCCACAGTTGCAGTTGCAATCACAACCACAACCACAACCACAGGCACAGACACAGGCACCGCCACAGTTACAGCCACAGCCCCAGGCACAGGCACCGCCTATGCTCATACGATCGGCCACCACGCTGGCTACCATGCCGACCCAGCAACAACAACCACAGCAGCATCAACCACAAAAACAGCCACAGCAGCAGCAACAACAACAACCACAAACGCCGCAGCACCAGCAGAAGCAACAACAGAAGCAGGAGCACCAACCAAATCAGCAGCAGCAGCAACTCCAGCCAAATGCTGCCATTCACAATAGTGCGATTCACTCATCAGGAACAGCTGCCGTTTCAACTCAGACGCACTTGATAAATATGGTGGCTGCCAAAGGTTCGCTCAAAGCGGGTAAGTTCCATTTTAGTACTTATATAATATAGATTAAGATTTGAAGTTCGATCGCGATATAGCATAGCCCTATATGTATGTCTTAACATACATACACATGTAATTGTTTGTGTTGTCTTCCATGCTGTTGCTGCTGGCGCTGCTGCCTCGTTTCGATTCGATTTCGGTTTTGCCTTTCAATCCATTTCATTTGCTACGAGTCGCTCATTTAGTTTGTTGTCGCTGTTCGCTCTGAAATAAATTTCTGACTGTGTAGGCATATGTGTGCGTGCGTGTGTGTGTGAGTGTAGTCTTTTATTATTACTATTATACACATATTACTACTTATTGTTGTTGTTATCATTGTAGTTGTCTATTTAACTAGCGATATTTCTGCCGTTTAACGTCTTTACAACTTTTTTCTGTATTTCATAATATTAATTAGTTTTAGTACGAAAATAAGTTTCATGTGGCTATTTTCAGATTTATATAGTTCACGTTTTTCAGTTTATGCTAGTGTTGTTGTTGCTGTTTTTATTAAATCGATTGACAAGTGATTTAACTGAAATTCATTTTCTGGTTTTAAGCTGATGTCACAAACGTTTTATGTGGCAGTTTCTGTTTTGAAGAGACTAAAAGTCACTTGTAAATATAATACATAAAATGTGTGGTGTTTTTTTCTGTAGCTGCTGCTTCTTCTTCTCATTGTTGTTATTTATCAACGTTATGTGTGTTCGACATGAATGTGTTTATATATGTATATATATATGCTAAAGTTGCGGGCGATGATCAGGTTTTTGCAGCTGCAGCTGCCCCAAACGAGCTAGTGCAGAAAACATTAAATTTGTATTTTGTATAAGAGGAATGCAGCGAGGACAATGCTTCAAACTTTCGAATTTGCAAAATGGAATTCAACAAATATTTAGCAGGCTAACCTTTCCGGAGTGACTCAACATCACCACCAACAATAACCACAAGAAACATTCATTTTTATCACAGTATATAAATTTGATATATATTTATATACATATATTTATATATATGTATATACACACAAAACAAATACATATGTCTGCATAGAATGTATGCAAGTATTCATACGTAAACACGCTTTTTCCTTTATGCTTATATAAATTTACTGTATAATGTTAATTTTGTTTTTGTTTTCTGTTTTCTGCTTTCAGCCGCTGCTGCGCCAGCCCAAATTTCGTTGCTGGCGAAAAAACAAACTCCGGTTATATTAAGCAAGGCGGCTGTGGAGAAAATTCGATTGAAATTTGGTCAGGTGCAGGCACAGGCTAATTCCGGTGCGCTTGTCTTGACCAAACCACTGAAGGCTAACCAGAACGGCGGCCAAAACGCTAACAACAACCGCAGCAACAACAGCAACAACAATAACAGCAACAACAATAACAACAACAACAGCAACAGCAGTAATTTGAACTCTAAGCCGCCACCAGGCACTGGGTCCAGTTGCATGCCCACGGCAACGAACACTGCTCTTATGCCTCCGCTGGTGCCCAGTTCGATGCCCACATCCATGGCAATGGCCACCAACGCTTTGCCAGAGATCAAGATTACTCCACTACCCGCAGCTCCAACAAATAGCACCAAAATTATGAAAGTACAACCGAGTCCACTGGCTGTAATTGTGCCAGTGACGCCAGTGACGCCAGTGACTCCCGCCCCGCCACTAGCACCAACAGTAGCACCAATCATGCCTGCAGGAACACCGATAACAACAATCTCAAAATTAACTCAGCCAAGTGAGCAACTGGGGTCACCCAAATTACAGCGCTCCAAGTCATTGGCCGGCAGTGAAGAGAATGCGACAATCATTTTATTACAAAACAATGCAGCGGAGCGACGTCACTCGGTAGCCATTATGGCCAAGGAGGTGGATGTAGTAGAGCAGCCAACTCATATAGAAACCATAACCATAGACGACGATGACAGTGAGGAGGAAAAGGAGGCAGAGGAACGGCGGAAACAGCAACAACAGCAGCAGCAGCAGCAACAACAGAAGCAACAGAGGCTACAGCAGCAACAGCAGCAACAGCAACAGCTGCAACAGCAACAGCAACAGCAACAGCAGCAGCAGCAACAACAACAACAGCTGCAACAGCAACAACAGCTGCAACAGCAACAACAGCAGCAACAACATCTGCAGCAGCAGCAACTACAACAGCAGCAGCAAAGGCTGCAACAAGTGGCAACTCCAATAATTTCAGTTTCAGCTTCGAGAAAGAATTCAACAGCCAGTCGAAGTAGTAGCATTGCGAGCAGCTGCAGCAGCGATGTGGAAATGATCATTTTGCCATGCAGTAAACCGGAGGAGCCGAAGCAACCCAAACAACAGCCCCTGGAAATAAAGCATCCAGGCAATGGTGCCATCATCAACATTGTCAAAGCAGAAACATTGCCGGTGTCCAAAGAGGAATTTGAGAAGTCGTTGCGTTGCGATGAGCTTCTGGAGAACAGCTCACCTTTGTCTGTGTGTGCCAGCAATGTGGGCAAGTCGGGCACCATCACGGTAACACCTATTGCACGGCTGCAAAAAACAAAAAGTGCCGACCTGGTGCCAAACGTTGCCTTTGCATTGAACGCCTTCAGGCGCAGCATGCAGCAGAGTTTCAGCATGCTGCGCTGGCGGGACCAGCAGCCAAGCGTGCTCCAGAATTCTAAAATGCGCTTCGAGCTCAATCGTTACAATTTGCTGCAGCTGGCAGAGCGATGTGAACCACGTCATGGTCCAGCTGAGTACTTTGAGAAATCTCTCTTTGATCGACCTGTGCGGCGACCGAACAGCAGCAGCGATCCATTGCTCTATTTGTGCTCACGCTGCAATTGCCATGGACCTGCCTCTGATTTTCTGGCACCAAGTGAGTTAGCTCGAACATCGAAACAAATCGTGCCCACAAACTAATATTCAATTTCTTTGCAGGATTTTGCTCGATTAGCTGCGTGCGACGCGTTCCCAAACGTCGCCATCTCAATCCGCCCAGCGCTGCCAGCGAAAATAAAATAAGCCGCATGGAGCCAAAGGCAACGAATGGTCATGTAAAGCATCTGCCTCAGCATCATCAGCAGCTACAGCAGCTGCAGCAGCAGCAACAACAGCAGATCCAAGAACAACACTCACAGCTGCAGCAGCAAAATCGCGAAAAGGAGCGCAATCGTGAGCCTAAATTAAACGAATCGAAGCCAATATTTATATGGAGCGAATATCTGAAAATGAAAGGCAATGGTGGTGCGGCACCAGTAAATCTCTTCCCAAATCCGTTTCCTATTGGACAAAATCAGTTTAAGCTCGGCATGAAACTGGAGGCCATCGATCCGGAAAACTGTTCGCTCTTCTGTGTGTGCACCATTGTCGAAGTGCGTGGCTACCGTTTGAAGCTCAATTTCGATGGTTATCCCAGTATGTATGATTTTTGGGTCAACGCTGATTCAATGGACATTTTTCCGCCGGGCTGGTGCGAACGCACTTCGCGTGTACTCCAAGCGCCCAAGGGTTATTGCCCGGATAAATTTAATTGGTATCGGTATCTGTTGAAAACAAATGCTGAAGCAGCGCCCTCAACACTCTTCACCCACCTGAAAACATCCAGCCATACGCATATCAATGACTTCCGTGTGGGCATGCATCTGGAGGCGGAGGATTTAAATGATACGGGCAAGATATGTGTAGCCACCGTTGCGGATATACTAGATGAGCGTATACGCGTACATTTTGATGGCTGGGACGATTGCTACGACTTTTGGGTGCACATAAATTCGCCCTATATCCATCCCTGCGGCTGGCATGATGGTCGCCAACAACTAATCGTGCCACCCGACTATCAGAATGTAACATTCAACTGGGCGAGCTATATTGAAGAAACGGGAGGCATTGCAGCCCCCGAAAGGCTATTCAGGCCACGCGAGCCCATGGAGTTTCAGGCACGCATGAAACTGGAGGTAGTCGATCAACGTAATCCCTGCCTGATACGCCCAGCGACCGTGATCACACGCAAGGGCTATCGCATTCAATTGCATCTGGATTGTTGGCCTGCTGAGTATTATTTTTGGCTGGAGGACGATAGCACAGATCTACATCCGGTCGGTTGGTGTCAGGCTACCTCACATGATTTGGAAGCTCCGCCCAGCTTTAGGCAGGGTCCCCCGCTGATGCCCTGCGATGTTCCAGGCTGTCGTGGATTCGGAAACGCCAAACGCTTCAATCTCAACATGCATGCCTTGCGCGACTGCTGTCCCTATGCGCCGGACAACTGGCGGCAGTGGCGTGCCAAGACGGTAAAGCCACCGCGTGTCCTTCCCGAGCATATCAAGCGAGCAGACTCACCAATGCCACAGTCGCCGTCGCCGTCGCCATCACCTTCGATGTCGCAGTCCCAATCGCAGTCATCATCATTGTCGCCGTCTTTGTCGTCTTCGCCGTCACAGTCGCGGTCATCCCCAAGGCCGCAGCCTCACGCACAGACTTCAACGGATCCTTTACCCGGCTCAGCAGCGCAGTTGAACACGAATTCGAAGCTAGTGTCAGCCAGAGGACATATGCTCCAAAAAGTGGACACACCGCGACCGAGTTTAGATTCGAAGCCACCGGCAAATATGAGGAGCGATGTAAAAACACCGTTACCCACTGATACCGAGGTCAAAACAGCCCCAGCTGGACAGGGCGAACTCAATCCGCGCTGCCTAGCTATAGCCAAGAGCATTGTGACGGATTATGGGCCACATCTTGCACGGAATTATCGCCTTTGGCAACGGAACAGTGACTTTGATATGACGCAGCTGAAAAGCAATCCGCTCTACTGGACTAACTGGGACGTCTATGAGTTTGTCGAACGAGCGCTTAAGTCGTCCACAATTGCGAAAATGCTTTTCGATGAAGAAATCGATGGACGAGCTTTGTTAATGTTGGGAAGAAAAGATTTGGCCACCTACTTTAAGCTGAAAGTTGGCCCCACAGTCAAGCTTTTCTCGCTAATTGTCAATCTGCGCATTGCGGTCGAGTGTAAGTTTCAGACCAAGGAGACGGGTCTTAACTTTAAACAACTTAAAAAGTCGATCAGAATCGCAAAACGTGAACCACTGAAGAACAGCCCAAAACCGTATGAAGATAATTCAAATAACCTGGAGCAGAACAATGTCTTAGACCGCTCGCCTGAAAAGCAAGAAGAGGACTCAGAAGAAGAGGAATCAGAGGAGGGAGAAGAGGAGGAAGAAGTTGAAGAAGAGGAGGTGGAGGCGGATGACGAAGATGATGCAGATTTTGAATTTAAGGAAGAACCAGATGAAGAGTTAACAGACGATGAGGACGTTGTGCTAGATAATGAAGACTTCCTTTGCGTCAAGCCAATACCCGAGATCAATAAAAATGAGGCTGTTGATGAGAAGGACGCGGATGTCATTATGACTACCGTGGATGCACTGCCCGTGAGTGCTTCCTAGGGGTTAGTGTATGTGGTGTCCAACGGGGGACACGAAAAGGGAAGGGAAGTTCAGCATGCTCCTATTCCTTTTCCTGTTCCTCTTTTGCAAAAGGTGGAAGAGGCAGACGAAGTTGATTTCTATAATACAGAATCAGAACAAAAGCAAATGTATGACGTGGACGTCAAGCTGGACAACAAAGATTTCCTATGCATTAATCCTATACAGAGCATGGTCAAGAATGATGGTCCGCTTGAAGGTAAAGATTCGGAGTCCGGCTCAGGCTCTGACTTCGACTCTTCTGCGGACTATAGCTCGCACTCGGACTCGAGTTCAAATTCGGATTCCCTAGCTGTGCTGCCCTTAACTGCATCATAGGGGCTACTTTCGACAAACCAGGAGCATGAAGAGGAAAAAAAAACAAATCATCCTCCTTTTCGGCAGAAGGAGAAGGAAGGCGAAGATGATGTTGCCTTTGATTATAGAGAATCAGGTCATGGGCAAACGTATGACCAGGCCGTTAAGTTGGACAACGAAAATTTCCTATGCGTTAAACCTATACACAGCATGATCAAGAGTAAGAGGCCGTTTAAAGATATGGAGTCGGACCCGGACTTTGACTCGGACTCCCTGAATGCGCTGATTGTGACTTCATCATAGGGTTCCATCCGTCCGACACCAGCCATTATGTTTCAATCACATTTGGATTTGAAGTCCATCAAATCAACATTAACTATGGAAAAACTGTCTAGTTAGTTAATCTATTTATATAAGATTTGTTGCGTTGGATCGTTTTCAATCAATTAATATTGTGTATTCTTTTGATATAGTGACTAATCTTTAAGCGTTTCAATTAAAGTTAATGTAAAAAAGTTATTCTTGAGTATTAAGAATTCGATGATCTAAAGATCTAGATGGTCTTTTATGTCAAATTAAAGCTATATCTACATTCATCCTTTCAATCTATTTTGTTTCAAGCTGTGTGTCGGCGTGTACAATTGAGGAAGATGCATTTATTGGAACTATTAACCGAACCAGATAATTTTGAAACTAACAAATGCCACTAATTTGAAGAACTGCTGCTTGATTAATTTGGTCCAGCGGACCGTCATGTGCATATCAATATGAGACTATTGCCGTTTTGAATTTGGATTCAATAGTTGGCAAATATTACGTCTTGTTCTTAATGCCTTACAATTTTTTTTCTTTGACTTGTCAGGTTCTATTGGTGAGGTAGCTTTATTCTGTGAATCTTCCGTAGGTGGCTGTGGTGTTTCAGATTCGTTCTCTTTCGCCTGTGACTTTGGTGCCTCTTCCTCATGAGATTTTGTTTGTTCTGCTTCCGATTTTGCTTCAATTTTTGAATTTGATTCAGGTGGTCGTAGCCCGGTTTGTATATCTGCTGCTGCTGCTGCTGCTGTTGCCAGTACTTCAGCTGTTGAAGCTTTTGCTTCTGCTGTTGTTGCTGCATCTTCCGCTGCTGCTGCTGCTACTGCCTCTACCGCTGCCGCTTCTGTTTCTGCTTCTTTCGTTTCATTGTCGTCTTTTACGGCCAAAGTGCCGTCAGGCTCGAAAAGCAAACCTCCAAATAGATGTGTCACTTGGACAAATTGTTGAAAGCAGCACATATTTCTATAATAGATATTATTGCATTTCTGATATTTCTTCAGTGCCAAGAGCAATTCATTGTCAGGAATGGTGTTAGCACCCTTCAAAATTAACATCAGAGCATGCAACTCCTTAACGGTAAATTTCAGAAAACTATTATCACTGATCACCCTCTTAGCCATTGGCACAATTTTCTGCAACAGGGGCGAGGATGATGAATACTAATAAAAATTGATAAATAATTGCAGTTACCTTGCCCACCAGTTTCATCATGGCCGGGCGATTGTGTTCATTGGCCAATTGAAACATTTTGAGCACCGTAGACATGGGCCATTCCTTATCGACGAATTTGCCAATGTAGCCGTCCACAAAGTCGGGCATTTTGTATTTGGTGGCCAAATAGACGAGATCGGGAAACATCTCTATCTGGATATCATTGTATATCTCATACGTGTATATATAAAGCAACAGGGTCTCGTAAGCATCGGGCATGGCGTCATTCACATTGATCACAAGCTTGGATTTATTGAAATCCGTTTCGCGGAACATGCTCTCGAACTCCTCCGAGGCAGACGTCAACAGAATCCTGTGGCACTTGAATTCGCGGCAGCAACAAGTCATCGATTTATTCGTGTACCAGACTTTTAGCTCACAATCCGACAGTTGTCCGGAACGAAGCAATTCTAAACGACGTAACTTGCAAAACATCATTTATATATTCGAAAATTTGATACACTACATAAATTTGGTACTAAAACCGATATTTCCTGAAATGTTTTTTCATTCTCAAATTCGATTCTTGATTTTAACTTCCTTGTAGTAGCGTGTACATATCTTGGTTTTATTTGTTAGATTTTTGCCTGAAGCTTGCTTAAATTGTCTGTTGAAAATGTCAAAATTACGAAAGTCGAATGACAGGGCTAATTCAAGAGCGTCCAGGTCGTCCAACCCGCCTGCTTCTGCCCCTGCGGCTACCCCTGCCACAGATGAAGTTCCCTCCCCATCAGCACCAGTCCCAAAGACGGAGACACCTATTAGCTTAGATGTTCCTTCGACCAAGAAGCGCCGCCTCGAATATTTGCGGAGCGGCATAGATTCCGATTGTGAGGTGCATGTGGCGAAGAATCCGAGTATTGCTGATGATGGTGCCAGCACCTGTTATAGGAAATTTAAATGTCATCGCCTATTTCTGGCAACCGCATCTGAGAAACTGGAACATGACATTTTCGAAAATAAAAACTGGAACGGAGTATTGCAAATTAATGGAGTCTCGCCGCAGAGTGTGGAAATCTTTCTGGAATTCATTTACACCTTTGAACTGGCAACGGCGCAAATCGATCTATTCCTTATTGGGGATATATTCATATTATCCTGTGCATATAATTTACCAGACCTCCTGCTGAGCTTCTCGCAAGAACTAAAGAATATTACATGGCCATTAGCTGGCATATTACCAGCCTTCAATCTGGCATTCCGTCATAATATTTATGATCTGGAAAATTTTAGCATAACCGTAAGTCCTCTATGCATTTTGATATCTCGTATATTGTGTATAACTATAATTTTCGCTACGTTTTCAGAAAATTTTAGAAAACGCAGCTGCTCTTAAAAACGAGCCTGGACTTAAAAAACTACAGATTTATGCATTTAACTACGTCATCCAGTTCTGGCTAGCCACCGAGGTATATTCTATATACATATATTGCATTATTCATATTAATATTAAATTCTATTTTCAAACAGGCGTTATCCACAAACGAAATAATTCAAATAGTACAGGAGTACCAGAAAGAAAATAATTTAATATTTAAAAATGCACAACAATTTCCACATTTCATTAAGATTATCAACTATTTTCCCAGCATGCTTCTGGACGCCGAAGGATTCATTGTTCGTTCGCCTTAATTAATGACGACCGAAGTTAACAAGTTAACATGGCTATGTAAATTCTAACATTGAAAAAATTTCAGTGTAATAAAACAGTCTTCTGGTATCTTGTTAACATAATCCTAAAGATTTGCCTGCATACAGCCCTGTCTTGTCATGCCATATATTTTGTTATTGCCAATAAATATACAAGATTTTTACTGTTATCGATTCATCGTTTCTAAGAGAACCAGTAGATTATTTTTTATTATATACATTTGTCATCGAAATACACAAAAATTCGAAGAATTCGCTATATTTGCTGCCCAGTCTTTGGCTTCAAATCGGTAATATTGCTTTTTACAAGACGCAGTAATCAAATATTGGTTATATAATATTTTATTCACATAATGGAACGAAAATTCTTAAGAGCGAACGAAAAATTTGAGTTCAAGATGGGGCACATGCAGCAATCTATTGCGTTGCAACTATCGATATATTTAGCCATCCCTATCTGGTCCTCAACTTGTGGTTTTCGTACAGCATTTTTCCGGGTGTTACAGTGTTACAGTGCTTGAAAAATATAAATAGCGAATTGAAAAAGAGTGTAAACAATATTCAAAGCTAGTGTATGTGCAAAAAAAATCTGGAAAAGTGTTGTTCGCTTATAACAGCAATGAAAGGCAGTTAATGGTTTGCCATTTGGATTTTCGTTGCCGACGTCGGATCTCATATACAGATATAGTAAACGGCGCAATCGCCAGAACGCAACTACATTTCCCACTGTGCAGCAAATATCAAGTAATTGCAACGTGTTTAATGCTTTAATTAGAAGTTTGAATTGGGTGCTTAAGAAGTTCTACACTATTTGTTTTTCCTTCTCTTTTTGTGGCGCATGTTTTGTTTTCTTGTGCACTGTACACCACATCATTATGCTTGTGTTGTGTGTGTGTGTGTCTGTGTTAGTGACTTTGTACACATTTTAGGCGGTGTGGTGTGAGGCCCTCGCAGTGCGCTCGATAAATATCGCTGTCATTCCTCTATCGATATGCATTGGGGATGAAATGCGCGCGAAACGACAATGGGGGCTAACATTATATTACATGCATACATACATACATATATACAATAAAGATAAATTAATTTGGAGATGAATAAAATTAATGAAAATTCGTGCTCAAATTTATTCCCGTACAGTTAATGTTTCGGTACCTGCCCGCTTAAAAGTTTGCAAACGATTCATTCAACTAATATAAAATGGAAGAAATATCCAGTCTCGACTCCTTTGGCGCTGATTCGAGCGCAAGACCTGAATCAGAAACATCCAAGCTGGACGAGGACAATTCAAGGGAAAAAGCTGAAGCAAGAACATCTCTTCAGGATACACCAGCTTCACCATCACCTGTGGAAAATATTAGTGCAGATGCCGGCGAAATAGCTGAAAAAATAGCTGCGGCACCAGCAACAGGCGAGGATGACGATTTCGAGCAGATATCAGAGGGTTCTTTGGACATGGACGAAGGGCAATCGCAAGACAAATCCGATGCTGCTGCAAAAGATGAACAAAATCCTAAGGATAGTGAAGATTTGGATGCAGCGCCCAGTGCAGCTGAGCCAAGCACTGAGGATGCATCAGAACAAGATGTGGAGCCAGCTGCGGCAGATGAAGAGCAAGAGCATTACAATATAGACCCCAATGCTGATGCAGATGCTCAGCAACAACATGATGCTTTTGAAAATGTAGAGCAAGGCAAAGAAGCACCAGAGACAGATGCAGTCGATGGTGCACCGGCCTCCATTGAAGCTATGGAAGTAGACGACGAAGGTGATGCCGAAGGAGAGTCTGCGCCCGCAGAAACAACTGCTGATGCCGATGATGTTGAAATGCGATCCGAAGGGGGCGACTCTCAGCATGCAGCTGCTGAGCAAACTGACGCGGGCGACAAGTCTACTGAAGACACACCTTCAGAGGGCAGAGATGAAGTTGATCGGACAGAAGAACAGAATGCTGCAACAGCTACAGACAATTTGTCCACTCACGAAGAAGATGATGCAGATAATGCAGAGGCCGACGCTGAGGCAGAGCGAAATGAAGATGCTGCCGAGGCCGAAGTCGAGCAACAAGATGAAACAGCCGATGATGGCGCCGAGCATCAAGATGAAGCTGGCGAAGCAGAACAAACGGAAGAAACAGCCGAAGCAGAGCATGGAGATGGTAAGCGTATTTGCATTAATAATAAAATCGAATTATATTAATTTTTGGTTGCTTGCACAGATACTGTCGAGAATGTGCTGGAACCCGAAGAATCTGATGTTTGTCTTATACCGGACGATCCCGAAACGGAAGTAACCGAGGCCGAAAAGGAGCAGGCCCGTGAGAATGCAGAAAAGGCAGCCGAGGAGGAGGAAGCCGCAGAGCAAACGCAATCTGGATCGAAATCACCTGGCACAGAGGCTGAAGCTGGAACAGAAACTCAAATCGACAAGGATGATGCGGCTGCCAGTACTGTGACTCCACAAACGGAAGAAACATCTGAAAGTGCAAATGGTAATAAAATAAATAAATAAGTAATTAAATTGTTAAGCTAAGCTGTCGATTGCTCTTCGTGTGCTCCTATTTAATCCTCCGTTTGAGCAGCAGAGGCTCTGGCTAATAAGCCAGCTGGAGCTGATGTTTTAGAGCGCCCTGAAGGTGAGCTTTACAATTAATTCTCAAAACTGTCTTAAACTCAAGTAATACAAGAATTAGCCACAAAGAGAATCATAGTTAACATATAATTTATTAAATGAGAAATAAAGTGTATAATAAAACTCTTTGCATTATACAGTGAGCACTGCAGCAGCCAATGAAGACGAGGACACTCCTGAAGCGGATGCCCAGGAAGCTGATGAACCCAGCCAGGAAGCATCAGGGACTGCCGAGGACGAAGCGGGCGGAACTGCCAAGATAATCATCGTCTGGATTGTGGGCAGCACACAAAAATGTAGACAATGTGACACTGAAAAGATCTGCGTATATCGCTTCAAACATAGCGAAGAGCCGCCGGCAGATGAAAATGCCGAAGAGACGGCAGCAAGTGAAGCACCTGCCACAGGAGAGAAATTCGAGTATTTATGCGATCAGGCGTGTTGTGATGCATTCTTGGCAGCGGAACCGGGCAAATACTTTTTGCGGCGCAAGAAGTTCCTAGTCGAGGAGGTTAGTCAGGAGTCCAGCAGTGTGGCTGCAGTTGATGATGACACAAGTATGAATACGGAGCCGACAGCTGCTGCTGAGCCCAATGAAGGTGATGCAATAGATACCGCTGTAACGAACAAGAAACACGCCTGCCTGCAGTGCAAGGAGCAGACAAATTGCAAATATTTTCTCCGGCAAGACCAGGATACGTACTACATATGCAATGATGATTGTTTCAATCTCTTAAACGCCGAAGAGCCGGATAAATACAAACTGAAACGTCACTCAATACGCGTACGAAACATTGGCGCCACCACAATACGTTCTCCCAGCAAGAAGCCTGAAACAAATGTGGTCGCCCGCACCAATGCCGAAGCGGAAGCGGCGCGTCTTGATCGCATCGAGAGCTTTAGGCGACGTTGCGCCGATTGCCAGCAAGAGGTGAATGTGGGTGACAAGCAGCTCATCTGGGAGACAATGGACTTTTGCAACGAGGTATGTCTAGGCAGCTATCAGCGTTCGTTTGGCGGCAACTGCGAAACATGCAAACAGGAGGTCAGCTCCATCGCTCTGGGCAAATACTGCGTCCGTTTTGGCTTCGAGGTGCGCCAGTTTTGTTGCGCGGCCTGTCTGAATACGTACAAGAAGGGACTGAAGACCTGCAGCTGCTGCCAGAAGGATATTAGCAGCGGCCAGGAGGGCTTTCTGGCGCCCGTCGGCGACAAGGATCAGTTCAAGGACTTTTGCTCGCAAGCATGTCTGCGACGCTATGATAATATGTGCAATCCCAAGAAGAAACTACGCACGGACATGTGCGGCGTTTGCAACAACGAAAAGCCTGTGCGTGTAGAGATGCTGTTAGACGACAAAGAGCACTATTTCTGCTCGAATCCTTGCTTTTCGGCCTTTAAGTTTGTGAGCAACGTCAATGCAGATCCGTGCTCCATGTGCTGCAAGTACTTTGAGCGAAAAAGCACCGATGCGTACACCATTTACAGCAATGATCAGCAGGCGCCGAAAATGTTCTGCTCGCGCATCTGCATCAATGTATACATCATTGTCAATCGACACATTGTCTCCTGTCAGTGGTGCAAGGTTAAGAAATATAACTTTGACATGATTTATAAGCAGCAAAACGACCAGGAGACGCTCACTTGTTCCATTAACTGTCTCACCATGCATGGCGTTAGCTGTAACATTTCAGCACGTGCTGTCACCAAGTGCGACAATTGCAGCAACACAAGCACCCCGCAGTACCATCTTACCATGTCGGATGCATCGATGCGCAATTTTTGTACATATCAGTGCGTAATGCAGTTTCAAAATCAGTTCGCACGCACTCCACTTACTTTGGACGGCGATGTGGCGTCAACGTCGGCCAGCAAAGCGCAACAGCAGCAACATCTATCTGCTTCACAAGCTCGTGGCAGCAACAAAAATGGAGCACCCTTTCCCACCGGGCTACCGAAACGGGTCAAATTGAAGTTGTCACAACAGCCGGTATGTATTTACTGATACTTCAAATTCGATCTCTAATGCGCTCTGAATAAAGAACCTGTTATCGATAGCATCCCTTTTGCGATAGTCGCATTTTAGTAGTGTTGAAAGGATTTTGAGAGTGCAAAATAAGAAATATAAACCGACGTTTGTATACAGTCGAATATATCTATTATAAATAGAATTTCATATTTTTGAATTCGAATTTTTTTTTCATTTGATTAGATTATATAAAGATCTGTTTATCGAATATTAGCTCATAGATTTATATTATTGTCCACTGACCAGTGTTTGGTCAGTGCTAATACTTATTTTGCGATGTGGCTGCGCTCTTTCTCATGCAGTCCATAAACCCTCTACGCGGTTTTCCAATTTGATACAGATTTTTTTTTAGAATTAAACATGCGTTTAAGGTGGAAAGTAAGTGTAACGAACGTTTAGTTTAAATTGTGCTAAATGCTGTGATTAAATTTCTTTGCAGTCCGGCCTAAAAAATAATGCCTCTGGTGGCTTAAATAAAAAATCAGCTAGTGGGACCGTTGTGCCCGTTATTTCCACCGTTCAATCGCTTGCGAGCGGCGAAACTGAGGCACGCATTGGCAATGTAACCGTGCGGCGCAAGCGCGGTCGTAAAGCGGACTCACCGCCACCATTATCGGTGAATATTACTTCGTCCTCATCCTCGTTGGGGGAGGTTCGTGGCCGTGGTCGTCCGCGAAAGCACGTGGACTATACTGTTGCACGATCGCCCTCACCACCGCAGCCGTTGCGGCGCAGCATAGGCACTCCTAGCAATGATTTACCAGCGCCAGTAACGGAAACAAAGATTATCACCGTTCCTCCGTATCCAAAGGCGGTTCGTAATGTAAATATCAGTTGCAAGCCCATGACCGTTTCGTCAAGCGCTCAGGTAACGCCGTCCGTGCGAGATTGCGCCACACAGACCGAGAAGGATTATTCGAACAAGGTGCTAATACCCGTGCCTGTGCCCATATTCGTACCGCAACCGATGTATATGTATTCAGCGCCATTCCCGGTGCCCGTGCCCATTCCTCTGCCCATACCGGTGCCAATCTTTATACCCACGACACGAAACACCGCAGCAGGCATCTTGAAGGAGATTAAAAAGATACAGGATAAAATGCCTGAAGATCCACTGGAGGCCGAATTGCTAATGATGGCCGAAATGGTAGCTGAAGAGAAGCATGAATCGGATTCCGATTCGGACAACGAAATAAAGCCTGATCCGGGTCTGGTCACCCTGCAATATCAGAATAGTCTTGAGCAACAGCAGCAGCAACAACAACAACAGCAACAACAGGTTGTGGATGTTAATGTCGCTAGCCATAATCATTACGGCGATGATATGCTGCAAATAGCCCTAAAAATGGCCACAGGCGACTTTGAAAATCCTCATCAGACAACAACCGTTGATCTGGAATCAACAATGACGGCCAACACGATAACGAGTCAGTCTCCCATGGGCCATGATATGGGTCAAATGGGTGTGCATCATCTGGATCAACAACATCACATGTAAGAATCGTCACGTCGTCAACGTGTGTTTTTTTTTTTCAGTATTTATTATAAAATTCTTCATATTTTAATTCATTCAAATGTTTTTTTCAGATCTCCGAGAGGTCGTAAACGTGGTGGCACCATCGCTGTGCTTGATTCCCCGTCACGGAACAGTCGCTCACCTGTTAAACGACAGCGTGGCAGCGAAATGGATCACTCGGCCCTGCAGCAACAGTCTCAGCAGGCACAGCAGCCGCAGGAGAAGCCCGATGCACAAATGTTCCTCAAATACACATTCGGTGTCAATGCCTGGAAGCAATGGGTGATGACCAAGAATGCGGATATCGAGAAGAGCTCGATGCGCAGGCGACCCTTCAAGACGGAGTTGCTACAAATGACCGCCGACGAGCTGAACTATTCGCTCTGTCTGTTTGTTAAGGAGGTGCGCAAGCCCAATGGCACCGAGTATGCGCCGGATACAATATATTACCTTGTACTGGGTAAATATTAACTAAATTTCATTGCCTAGATCAGTTGTTAATACTCTTATTTTTTACAAAGGCATCCAGCAATACCTATATGTAAACGGACGCATCGACAACATATTCTATGATCCATACTATGAACGTTTTACAGAATGCCTCGATGAGGTGGCACGCAAGTTTTCCGTTCTTTATAATGATTCCCGTACGTATTTTAATAATACGATGTAATCAAACTCTAACTCATTTAATTCTACTTCCATAGAATATATTGTCACACGCGTGGAGGAGGAACATTTGTGGGAATGCAAACAACTAGGCGCCCATTCGCCCCATGTGCTGCTCAGTACGCTGATGTTTTTCAATACTAAGCATTTTAATCTAACTGTAAGCATATACTTCTTTCGGTTAATATCAAATGATTTATTGGTAATTTATTAAATTCACACAGACTGTTGAGGAGCATATGCAATTATCATTTTCGCACATTATGAAGCATTGGAAGCGTTCATCGCAAAACTCAAAGGTGCCAGGCACACGAAATGTGCTCTTACGATTCTATCCACCGCAGGCAGGTTTAGGTAAGCAATATATTGATTATATTTAAATAGGTAATAATACTATTTATGACTTACAGATGCCAATCCGCGCAAGAAAAAGGTGTACGAGCAGCAGGAGAACGAAGAGAATCCACTGCGTTGTCCTGTGCGGCTATACGAATTTTATCTCTCCAAATGGTAAGTTGAAATAATAATAATTATAATATTTTGACTAATTATTAATTTCTATATTGCAGCCCAGAGAGTGTAAAAACGCGCAACGATGTATTCTACTTGCAACCGGAACGATCCTGCGTACCCGATTCGCCCGTTTGGTATTCAACGCAAGCACTCAGCCAAGACGCACTACAACGTATGCTGCATCGCGTTAAAATGGTCAAGGAAATAAATATAGCGCTATTGACAACTTAATGTGTAAATAGGACACAGATGCACATACGATTTGTAGTATGAGAATAAACTCATTATGTAATGACATTTAAAGATTACGAACCTTTGGTGCTTAGCACAAGATTATTTGCGGGCAAAACACCAATATAACCCATTCAGCTAAACTAAGAGATAAGCATCTCTCCACGACTCCAATTGTTTAAAGAATCATAGTTGGTTGAATAAGTCTAGCAATACTTATATATATATAAACACTAATAGATATCTATATCTAAATTAACAAATTGTTTTTACGTATTGTAAACAATTGTGCCCTAAGAGTAGCGCAATATTAGGCTCTGTATAGATTATGAATTTAAATTTGAACTTTATCTCAAGCATAAATCTTTAAAAACGAATCAACATCATTTAATAATTTGGCTACCGATTATTTCAAATAAATATATTTGGTTTAAGTTTAGATACATAAGACAACAGCGATGATGCAATTAAGTCATTTTAATTAGATTGTTTATAGTAAACTTGTAGGGAGCGTGCTTAAGTAATCAAATTGCAGTCCCCCAGGCAGCGTATCGATTGAAGCATGCGGCGAGTCGCATGTATTATGTTGAGTATATATTATTGTCTATAACCATTTAAAACAGATACTATGCCGTTGCAGTGTACATAACAACATAAACAATAAGCCAACTACGAGCTGTTGTTCTAAATGTTTTAATTGTAAAATGCTGTACTCCTTAATTAAAAAAGTAATTTTAAATATACGATACATATACATATATTTTACAATCTATAAATTGTATGATTTCTAAAGAACTTGTCTAGATTTTATTGCTTTGATTTGGTTCGACTTGATGTAAATATGTAGTTTTTGCTTTCTGGAAATGCTATATATTGATAAGGCTCAAGCGCTCTGAATGCATAAAGCTACTGTCTATTTTTGTAATTTGACACATTCATGGTAAAGACTACTGAACAATGTAGGTGCTGTGTGGTGTGTATCCTTATAAATATATATATTTTACATATATAATGTAATGGTCCTTATACAAATCTCCATTTCCTTACAAAGTTTCATTTTATTGACAATAATATGCGGAGCAGAGTAATTAATACATATATATTACGATTACAATTTTTTTAAAGAAAACAAAACTTGACGCATTCAATACAAATAGTCGAAACTAATATTAGATAGAATTTTATATGCCCGGCCAGGCAACGTGATTAAAGGAAATTTCACTGTGACTGCCATTTTTGGACATCGTTTGGTCATGTGGGTGGTGCATGTATGTATATGCATGTGCATGTGTGCATGTGTAATTTAGTGCATTTTTATCCGTAGTTCCGTTTGTGTGCGTTTATGTGTGTTGTGTCCATGTATTTGAAGTTGTGTGTGTGTGTGTGTGTATGTGTGTGGCGAGGGAGGATGGTATTAACGTATTTAAAGGCGCACTGTGAGGCATTTCGTTTGTCTTTTGCTTGTTTGTTAGTTTTGTTATTACTTTTCTAATGGATTTTCACACTATGCTTGTTGCCGGTCCTGGTCGATTACCATTCGGCATCACCATTAGATTTCTGAAAAACGTAATCTTTGCCTCGCATATTCATGATGCCGTCCTTGAGATAAAATTTCCATTTGTTGCGCGAGCGTGTGATCTATACAAATTAAATTTGTTGATAAATATTAATCAATTCGTTTACAGAAGTAATAGTTGTCTTACCTTATCATACTGGCAAACAATAACGTTATCTGTGTCAAACACTTCAGCCGAATCCTCGTCAGTGACATCATCCTCACTATTTAACGGCTCCTCTTCAGCAGCGTCCTCGTGCTCTGCATCATCATCATCGTCTTTGTCTAGATCATCGTCGTCGTCATTGTCTATGTTGTCGTCACTCTCCTCGCTTTCATCCTCCTCTGATGAGTCTAAGGCGCCGTCCAGCTGTTTGGATATGGCCAAATTTTCTACAAAATAAATTGTGAAAATTAGTTAATTGTAAAAATGTTCCCGTTGATATTCGGTGTAGTTATCTTACTCTGGTGATTGGCACTGTTAAGAGCAGCATTCACGTGCTGCTGCAGCACGGACGAGGCTAACGTGGTAGGCAATGACATGATCGATGAAATTAGATGAGCGGTCAATATCTGGGTAAGCTGATTCTCCTGCAGTGCTGATGCCGGCACCTGTATGGTGAGCACACGAGATTCAGGATTTGTTGAGCCAGGTGGTGAAGGCAACGTTATCTGCAAAGCATTTGTTGTAATTAAGTTCTCTTACAATCAGGGCTTACTTACGTTAACAGGCATAATGCGATTGGGATCCAATTGGGCGACAATTGGAATTGGCGTCTGTCCAGCGGATGTGGAGCCACCACCTCCAGCCACAGCTTGTTGTTTTTGCAGCATTGTCGAACCGCCTGTAGGATGTAGCGGCGGTGGATTCTGTGATGTGACTTCCTGTTTGATGGTACCAATGCCGTTCTTCATGCCGCTGCCAGCTGCGGTAATGGCATTTCCTGATTTGCCCGCAATCGATGGCGATGCCAGCTTGCTGTTGTCTGTGTTGTTAGTGACGGTGCCAGCGGTTGTGCCACCTCCGTTGCTTTGCTGTGAAGCAGCCGCAGCGGCGGCAGCTTTTTTAGCCTTGGCATTAGCAGCCTGTCAAATAGAAGAATAATTAGTTAAATATGCTATGGGAGCGAGTGCTAATTACTGCATTACCTTGGAGCTCTGCAGCAAAGAATGTGGGCGAGTGTGTATGAGTGTGTTTATGTGTTGTAAGATGATAGCAGTTACATATACATAAAGCAGCAGTCGGTGTTGGTATATATATTTATTTTTATGTTGATGTGCGCGATCAATTGTTGTTGAAATTGGAGACAGATAGAGAGAGAGAAAAAGCAACAAAGTTAAGTCAAGTCATACTTGGATTTTAACACAGTTTGTGCAATACATATAAGTACGATTAGCTCTACACACACACACACACACACACACAGATAAACTATTCAAAGATAGACAAACGCGCTACACATCCATCGAAGGCCTTGGCAACGGGACACACACCTTGCTTACCTTTGGATTATTGGCCACAATGGGCGGTGGGTGGTGGCCTGGCTCGCCGGGTTCGGGATTCAATTCAACCGCCTTACTTGCTAATAGCTTATTGCGCCATATCTGTTTCATCTCCTGCAGCACCTGCTCATCGACGCCCTCATCCAGAAAGGCATCGCGCACATTGTTGATGACATCCTCAATAACGGCATGATAAACTTTCAGCTGTCACAATAGAATTAAAACAGTTTGGTTAATTATCAGCAATCAAGTAATTTTGAACTTTAAAAATAAAGCACGGCAATTAACCAACACCTGCAACACTTGAAAAAATAGAGCTAATGGAATAATATAAACATGTGTAAATATGTAAGCAAAGTCAGTTAAGCAGTGCAGATTCATAAATATTATATATGTATATGCATATTACATATGCAAAATTTAACCGACTGTGTGGCTGATTGTTATCAGTCTAATAGACGAGGACTGGGTCAAGTTCTTAGAGTATCTGCTGCAATAACTAAACTATTAAATGAATACGATTTAATAAATTGAGGTCAACTGCAGTCAGCCGGAAGGTTGCAACATACATGTGTGCGTGTGATGCCCATTTACTGTTATATATCCTGCGCTTGTCTTTCTATAATAAAGCAATTCAATCGCAAGTTCTCATTGCCTATGCATGTGTATATGTATGTACGTATGTATATGTATGTATGCATCACAATTCAAGTGCTATTTTTGATTGCAAGCATGATCTCTGCTGCTGCGGCAGCTACATTCTTTCGCACATTTAATTTATCTGCTGACATATACACAAATAGATGCGATACGTAATTGTGACTACTATCAAAGCTAAGATAAGAAATTGTATGCTGATAATAAGACAAAGTGTATAAACAAAATAAGAAATCCATTGCTTGCGTTAACACGTCAATCGCAAACATATGATTTAACACATACAAACACATAAACATATTTGTATATGTATGCACAATATGTGCGCGAATCCTTCTGCACGCCACATTCGTGTAAAGATACACACAATCGCACGAACACAAAGCGGCAGACATGCCGCCGCCGCAGGCATAAGGCAACTTACGCTCATGACTTCTGAAGGGGCAAACTTTCACTTTTGAGGTCAATCATTTCTTTGATTCCATATGTTACGGTGTATCAATTATTAATCAACTTAAGAACTATTAATAATTGACTAAGCACACATTATTCTATGTGTACATGTAAATAGTGTAGGTTTTGTGTTTTATAGGGTATAGATTTGTTGTAAAATATACATAGTAAGACTTTGATATATGTATGTGCAGTACATTGAAGAATATGCGTGTGGCTTACCACTGAGGTTTGGCATAAAGCCATCTGTACTTTTTTCTCCGCCAGTTTGAGGCCTTTCTGTGTTTACTCTTGATCAAATTGAACACTGTAATGGACGTAAAACCTTAAAAAATTACAATTATGAAAAAAATGCGTCTCGTCTGACACACACAGATGTGACGAAGATACGAAGTAAAAACACGACGAAGCAGTGTGCCCGTTTCTTACGTCTCGATAAACACCAAACCAATGCTGCCAGACTGCTAAGTTCTGATATATAAACAACTGTTACATCCATCCAGTGATCCATCACAAAGTAAAATCACAGTTTACTTTTCACATTCATATATTTTGTTAAATAACAAGAGCCTTCGCACTTAACATGATAATAACATTGACAATTTTTATTTAACTATTCTAATCATATTCATCACAATTCTGGCGCTCGCTATTGAATTCGAGATCATCATCATCCTCGTCGTCGTCGATTTCTGCGCCAGGTTTATAATCCAAATCAGAATCACCCTGTTCGTAAAATGGATCCTCCTCGTCTGATTCCAAATCTGAGGGCTCATCTGTGCGCCCATTAAAATTACGCGTCTGGTTGCGTCGCTGCCTCAAACGATTTCGAATATTCTGGGCGGAATTGACTAAGCTGCAATTTAGCTGCCATCTGCCCCATCTATAACGTATTACTTACAATCAGATGGATGCGAATGCTGTTGGAAATGTATAGGATTGCGACGATAGCAGGAATTGCCAAATGGACAGGCCGGTGTGCCCAATGGTGGTATTGGAAAACTCGGGCGTCTGTAATCCGAATCCCCCGGATGAGCCTCGCTACTCCGATGAGCCGGATTGCGTCTAAATATTAAAAATTTTATAGTCTCTGTGGACATCCAACAAAAAACTATGATTTTGAATTACCTGTAACACTTTATGCCAAAACGACAGGATGGCCTTAACGTGCTGGACGAAACTGAGCTATCGGCAATCACTGCTTGTGTGCTAGTATTTGGCTCAGTTTTCACAATAACTGCGGAGCTGCTAACTGCATCCGTCATAACAGATGTATCGTCGTTAGTCGACTCCTTTTTGATTGGAATGGTTAAGGAGTTAAGACTAGTGCTAGCCGGAGCTATGTCACTGACTTCGACGGCAGGTGAACCAGCATGATCTTTATCCATGTTAGCAGATATATCGTCTTGGGTTGGTTCTTTTTTTATTGCAATAGTTGCGGCGTTATAGCAGTGGTTAGAGCTAGTGCTAATTGTAGCATTGTCACTAACATCGGCGGTAGGTGAGTCATCATGTTCATCAACTGGTTCCTCTTTAATGGTCACTTTAATGCTGCTGCTGGCGGACTCTATTTCGTCTGGAGCTTCCGTTTTTACAGTCTCTTTGTCCTCAGATACTGCGTCTTGATTATCCTCAGATTTCTTGCGTTTATTTATTGCGCTGGTATCCGCATTTGCTTGTTTGTCGTCGGAAAGCTTCCGCTTTGCAGTTTCAATTGCCTCTGGTATATTTTGTTTATTATTATCCATGCTCGAGATATCCACCAACTTCTCTACTTCATTTGCGCCCATGTTAACAAACCCAAATAAATATATTTCTATTTCACAACGCGATTGATGCGATCATTAGAGTTATCGGTTTCATGCCAAGAACTAACTCGATATTTCGATATACACAGCTACTTCTGTAAATCAGCAAACCGCTCTATTTCGAAGGAGTTAATACGCTTTGATGCGTGGTATTGGAAATGCAATATACATAACAAAAAATTAATGTTAATTAATAAACCGGTAATCAAATAATTCTGTTGTACTTAAGGCTGATTGTGATATTTATTCAAATTAATATACATATACACTTATAATATACATCTAGGCCGTGTCAGTTGCAATTGATCGTCCTGTCCAGTGCAGCAGCTTCCAAAAGCACTTGCATTATTTTGTCCTTGGTATTTTCCGATGTTGCAACCGATAATTGCCGCAATCGATCAGCAACAAAGTCCCCAAATATTTGCGATGAATCCTTAAGATTTTTCACGGCAACAGTGACAGCATTTGTGATGCTTTCCTCATCTACGTGTGCTGTGGGTGCAGGATTTTCCATTTGATCGTCAGACTGTGTGGTGGACCCATTGGAGAACAAAACCTGCTCTGGTTCATATAGCGCTAGACTCTCTATAATGGCCTCGTAATCTGGTCCATTACTAGCGCTCTTCTCTGTTTTAACAGGAGACAATTTCATATCGGGTTTACTGTCACGAGTATGGTTTTTCAAACGCTTGGGTTCTGTAGCTTTTCTGGGCTTGTAGTCCATGTGGTGGTCCAAGGAAGAGTCATCATCGTTGCTCTGTAGTTCAAATAATGAAAATATGATCGCAGATTAGATTGCTTCACATTCTGAAGTTCACAAGAACTATGCTTACCGAGTCAATTCTTTTTGCTTCAGTTGCTGGATGCATTTTCTTGTGTTTCTTTGTAAGCGCATGAGCGCGCAAGTCGCATATCTTTGTATTTACTCCACATTTGCAAAAACGACAACGTGCTCTGTATGAGTCCTCGGGGTCTCGCCGTAACCATTGTCTAAATTCTGGCATTTGGAGCCAGACTTCTCGCAGTTTTTGCTTATATCTCTTCATAATTAATTAACAAAATTTACAGAAATAACAAGACAATTAGAGATGGTAATAACAAACCGCTTAGTGAAGGTCGATTAAAATAATAATAGTAATAGTCGATAATAGTCGATTAGAGCATTACCCAACACTGGCTAGTTCATTCGAAATATATACTGTCAATACCGATGTATAATAACACAAGCACGACAATAATATAGCACACACATCTTCCAACACTTAGCACATACAACACGTGAAACTTTAGGGAATCAAAATGAAGACGGCCAAAGATAAATTAAAAAAGAATGATGAATTGAAAAATCAAGAACAACTTGTTGATGTTGCGGAGAAAAGCAAAACAATTAAAAAGGCACCAAAATTGAAGAAACCCAAAGCGGCGAAACCCGCCAAACAAGAGGCGACCGTAAAGGAGGCAAAAGAGAGCCCGAAGAAATTATCTGTCGCTGATTTAGCCAAAATAGAAAAGAAAAAGGCTAAGAAACAGGCACAAAAGTTGAAGAAACAGCAGAAAAAGTCGACGGCCGAAGCAGTAGAAAATAAATCTAAATTAAAAGTCAAAGCCGCGCCAAAAACAGAGATAACACCTGACCAAAAGAAGAGTGTACCAGAAGCAAAATCAGCAACAAAGTTTGTCAAAAAAACAAAAGAGAAAAAGAACAAGAAGAAAGATGATGAGGATGAAAGTAAGAAATTAAACTGCGCAAATATATTCAACTCTCACATTTTTTGAAATTTGTTTTAATAGATGAAGTGAAGCGGGTACGAGATCCTGCCGCCGAAGCTGCGACAATATTTATTGGAAATCTTCCCATAAATACGAAGCGCGTGCAACTTGTGCGCTTACTGAAGCCTTTTGGAACCGTCCACTCAATTCGTTTCCGTACCGCCGGTGGAAAGAAGATATTCAAGGTCAAGCAGCGGAAGACAGCTGGCTCCTTAAATGCCTACGTGGTACTAGACAACCCAGAGATCGCACAAAAAGCACTTACGCTAAATGGTACAGAATTTAAGGAGAATCATTTGCGTGTTACGCCTGCCGCGAAGTTCGGCAAAGTGAACGGTGTTGGCAATGGAGAAGCCTCTAGCGATGCCGACGTCAAGCGAACCGTATTCATAGGAAATCTTAAATACTGTACGTAATCTTCTATGAAATATTACTGTTTTCTTTATTGATTCTGTATTTCTTGCAGCGGCCAGTGAGCAAAAATTGCGGGAAATTTTCTCCAGTTGTGGCGAAATTGACTACATCCGCTGCCTACAGGACGGCGAGAAGGGCTGCAAGGGTGTTGCATATGTTTGTTTCCAGAAACCAGATGCTGTCGGTCTAGCACTGGAGCTGAATGAGACGCTACTGGATGATAGACCCATACACGTGGAACGCTACTCTGTGAAGAAACTGGGAGCTAGGCAGGCGCGCGATGCTGTTGCTGCGGCGGGACCGCAATCCAAGCCCAAAAATAAATCGAATGCGCTGGGTGCTAAGAAACGCGTAGATAAACGGCAAAAGAAAGTGAATGCAAAAGGCCAAGAACCCGCCAAATCGCCAGCTAGTAAAAAGAAATCTGAATACCGAGGCGTTAAAGTTGATGCAATCAAAAAGAACAAGAATCCAAAAAAGAAAACTAATAGTCAAATGAATACGCTTGCCAAGAAAATAGCGCCAAAATCCAGTAATTAAGTTGAAACAATCAATTCATTAGAATCTTCCACTTTTGAGTTAAAGTTCATGTTAGGCATTTATGTAAATATTTTACTGACAACAAAGCAAATATTGTTTGGGTTTAAATTTTCTTTCAAGCTTAACATAAATAAACCTTTTTTTAAACAAGTAACTATAATTAATTTTTGGCTTAAATTGAAATGCAGGATGTACGGTAATCGCGCCTTGATTGATTCTCAAGCTGAATTTTCGCGAAGCGGATCGAATTTTTAAATTTTACATTTTAGTGATGTGCAGAGCTATCGTTTGAATATAGGTGACCTAGTTTTAGACACTAAAGCGATATTCAAATTGAGAAATTTTTTTGGACACGTCTAGTTCTTATATTACGTTTTGCAGTTCAGGTCGGATAATATAAATAATCCCAATAATACTTCAAAAAGACTGCTGTGCAGCCGCTGCACAATTGTATGTAATTGTATCTAGTAGCCATAGCCATAGCAATGAGCTTGTCATCAGGAACGATTATTATTATTTCAGTCAGCTGTTTGTTACTTGGTTGTGTTCACTCACAAATTTCGTGTATTTGATGATTTCCTTCTAATTTGTGACTTTTGAATATTAAAAATTGAAGGTAAGCAGAACTTATGCAACATTCGTTGAGATTCGCAAACGTACGTTTATTCGCAGAATGAATGTATGTAAAAATTTCAAGTTTCTACGAGTTGCACGTGATTGTATACGCAACTTTGGCGGACGTGCGGTATCACCCAGATCTACAAGTAATACATTCACCTTAGAGCCACTGCACCAACGAGAACTTATTCGCGTTCATGGTGCGGAGGTAGTACCATTCCTGCAGGGTCTTGTCACCAACGATGTGTCGCGCCTGCAGGAACCGAGTGGACCATCATCGATGTATGCTCTATTTTTAAACCGAGGCGGTCGTCTGCTGTACGATACAATTATCTATCGAACAAATGATCCGGATACATTTCTCTTGGAATGCGATCGAGATGCATCATCGGACTTCCGACGCCATTTGCGCACATATCGCGTACGGAAACGGATCGACATCGACACCATTGATGATGAATATATGCCATGGGTGCTCTTCAATGAGAAGGGGCGCGGCAATATACGAACTCACAAGGCAATGGATTTGTTTATAGCGCCTGACCCGCGTATTGGCATCATGGGTACACGTGTCTTGGCTCCCGGCGACATTAATGCCACCAAGCTAACTAAGGATTTATGGTGTCATCACGATGTTGTCGCCGTCCATTCCACGCCCGAATGCAACTATAAGTTGCTGCGCTATAAGCAAGGCATCGGTGAGGGTGTCGCGGAGTTACCACCCGGCAAGTGCTTTCCGCTGGAAGCCAACGCCGATTATCTCAATGGAGTTAGCTTCAACAAGGGCTGTTATGTGGGCCAGGAGTTAACGGCTCGGGTTCATCACTCTGGTGTCATACGTAAACGTTATATGCCTATTCGTTTTACGGCGCCCGTTTCCAACCATTTTACGGTCAAATCTGTGGCTGGCGCAAATCTTGGACGTGTCTTTGGTCATGCACATAATCATGGCGTTGCTTTGTTGCGTGTCGAGCCCGCGCTAAACAGCGAACAGCAATTGATGCTAGACGGAGAGCGTTGCTATGTGGATCGTCCGAGTTGGTGGCCCAAAGAAGCAGTCACAAAGCGTAGCTTTGCTGCATTGGAATAAGCATTGGAGACTTGAATGCCTTTTACATCATTGTTTGCAATTTTTCAATTTGTATTGTATATAAGAGATAGATTAGCTAGTTTATGAAGTTGTGTTATTAGTTTCGTTGTGGCCTTCACTCTTGCAGTGCTCCAAATGGCACAGGACTCGGCCGACTACGCCATTGAGGATGATGATCTTTGCCTCGACAACGAGGCGTCCGAGATTCAACGACTTCAGCTGACAGCTCCAGTGGAGCCGCAACCACAGGAAGATTTAGATGAACGTGTGGCCAAAATCGAATTTCATTGCAGTGTTTGCAATATGCACGAAATGGTACATTACTATGGACGAGCGCCGCCTTTCGCTCTAGGCATTAAATTTCGTGAAGACAGCTATGTGTTACGAGATCCCTTTCAGGCACCGCCGCCACGTTGGCAATCCAAACCAGAGTTCTACGTGGCATTGGGCGTAAAGTGTTCCAGTTGTAACAGCGTTGTGTGTAAGGATACTTCATGCAGTTTCTATTACACAAAAACCTTTTGCCTGGAATGTGGCAAGGTCGAGCTCAAGAATTGGCCTGTGGAGGCGCAAAGTCGATTTCGTAAGCAGCTGGCAGCCAAAAAACCATAATAGGGATTCTTACTTATAAAAAGGTCTTTAATATGTATATGTAAAACATCATATTTTAATTCTTGTTTTGAAAATGGCGAAATATATTTTGAATTCGTAACGAGCAAGTTCAACAGCTGTTATTATTAGTTTGTTATCGATGTTAATACTCGATATATTTTGTATTGCAATCACACACTACGATAGGTCGCACCAATTAAACCAAAAATATCGGAGTATCGATTTTAGTTCAAGAAACAACAATCATTTGTTCATTCATTCAATTCGGAAGCGAACGTCAACCAAGTAGGACGCTATTACCGCGTCTTTCCTATTGTTGACTATATAGACCGTGTTTATTGTGTTTGTGTTTATTTGTTATATTGAATGAAAATGTATAAATAAATGTAATCTTATGTGTCAGACTGTTATTTGATAAATAATGTATTGACCATTCAGTGTTAAATAAAACGCCTCTCAATGCAGTTCATGAGAATTTGACATTTAAATGATGTTGTTGTAACAACGACTGCAGGCAAAAATTGTGGCACTGTAGCGGCGGCTTGTTGGCGTTGCGGCTGCTTGTAGACCAAATTCGCGGACGCGGACGCACCCACCCAAATCCAAAACCAAAGCCCCAATTCCAATTTGCTGTGTAACCAAGCGCAAGTGTTTGTGCCTGTGTGTGTGTATATATTACGTGTGTGTGTATGCGCGGGCGAGGCAGGGACAGGAGCATGGGCTGCCCAGCCGGTTTCGTTGCGCGAGTTAATTGACAACAAAAAATAAGCAAAATATACATATACAAAGAAAGAAGCATAAAGCGTATGAGCAAATATCGGCTAATAAAGCATGCAACAACAATCGAGAAACGCTGCAAACAAATGCTTAAGTGTTTGTGCATGTGCAAACACACACACAACTATATGCATGTTCGTTGTGTGTGTGCGCAGATTTTCAACTGAAGCTGTTTCACGCCAACAACAAGAACAATAACAATCTTCACCATGCACACCTCGCATTGAGTGAGAGGTTCCTGCATTAGTTCTATAATTAGTACGGAGCTAGCTCGACTATTAGTTCCCACAACAACGCTTCAACTCAACCAATAATACCCGCCCACCCACACATTGAGAAAAGCCATGCAACGTCCGGACCAGCTTCAATTGGCCATTCTTGTGTACCTCTGCTGCTGCTGCTGCTGCTGGTTGACAGTTAATGCGCACAACTGCCAGCACCAACATCCCAAAGCCCACGAGGTGAGTAGCAGACTCCTAGACCATCTATACTATACTCCCAGTCCATCATTGATTCACCTCGAAATCCTTTATCCGTTGATTTGCAATTTGCCATTGTTCATTTCCGCCCGTGTGCCTGTGTGGGGGCGTGTATGTGAGAGGCGTGTGTGTGGCCTAAGCTCGTCATTAGATGTTAACTCGTTATCGAATTCGGGGAAAACTTATAATTGGCTCCCACCGCAACTAATTAGAGCATTTATGCGTATTAAAAAGCTATTTTGTTTGTGCTCTACTCGTATTCAAATTTATTCTTGTTATTTTGATAAAACCATTGCCAATCTTGGGTATTCCAACCTGCAAGCTGATTTAGCTGCATGAGCCACTGATTGACATGGATATTAACATTGGATGAAGATAAATTTGCAATAGTTTTAGATGTGCTTGAATCTAGCTCTGAACTGAGTTTGAACTGGTTTCGAAGAGCTGCAAGAATAATAAACTTTTGAACGCGTTGCCACTCTAACGAATGCTGTTGAAATCTGATTAATATACACACACGTAGATTTGCAATTTTGAAAAGAGCTTCAGTTCAGTTCAGTTCTCATACATCAGTTTCGCGTGAAACTGGTGACTGATGGATGGATTGACTAAGCTCATTTGGTAATCGCATCTGACTCATATGATTCAGTGCAGTCTCATGCAACGGCCTCTAACGGTATGCCAGTTACCGAATCGCCCACAGCTCGAGTCGAGCGCGTGGCTCAAACCGGCTGTCGCCCGGTTTAATGTCCGACACCTGTTGCGTCGACTCGATGGCCAAGTGCAACGCATGCTTGCAACGACGCGACGTTCTAAATGCAACCGACATCCATTTTAATTGGCGCACTCGCATAAAAAGGAAAAAACGGAAAAGGTCACCGACAATTGCGGTAAAACGAATAATTTACATAATTATTGTAAAGCTAGCGCTGATGCTGGCTGTGACCGGTTCAGATACTGAGAATTGTATCGAATGATATATGTATGTATATAAATATATATATTTATATTTTATGTGTATTGCATTTAAATGAGAGTCTGTAGAAAGCGAGTCGAATTACAGGGCAATTAACCTTTTAATACCCTGTATATTTTTTTGTTTCAACTAAAATGACAAAATCAATAAGTGTTATATATGGTTATTATGAGCTTAAATATACGCCTAAACAACATTTACGTGACTAATCGTAAAAAATATCTTAAATTGTCTTTAGACTATTTAAACGTGTTCTAAACATGTTAATATAGATAAATAAAATTAATGGGCATTTGACCAAATTTCAACGAGAAGTTGAAAAACTAAGACTTTAAGAGCCTACAATTGAGTCAATACTTTTGAATGTTTAAAATTTATTGAAATATCTAGAATAGATAGAGATACTTACTTCTTATAAGTAAAAGTAGCGTTAGTCCATTTGAAAACTTTTTGAAATACATAATCTTGATTCATTCTAAGCAATATATTGGAATCAGGGGAGCAAAATAAATTGTGGCATAGAGTTTCATTAGTTACTATTCCCCTACAGGGTGTAGCCCAGCCACCCACTATTTAGGGTCAATTTCTGTTTCAGTTTTTCCGCATAACTAATTAATTTAATTATTTGTAATTTGAACTGTGTTATATGCAGGCATTCCCGTCGAATGACCCGCCGCGATTGCCGCCCGCCCAGATCCTGAGTTATGCGGTGATTGCTCGGATTTATACGAGTATGTAAATGTGAACATAAATGCGGGCACTGTTGGCGACTAAGTGCCAGACACTCGTACACCCGTACTCCCGTCCATCCGTCCAATCAAACACAGAGCTCTGTTTTAATTAGACTTAAATGAATTGAAACAGGGAAAGGCAACAAATTGAATCATCTCTCTGGTTACTCAATGCTGTTGCTGTTGATAGCCATTGAGATAAAGCAAAAAGATAGAGAATAGAGATAAAGAAAAATAAAAGATGCTTAGGTATGTGAGGCATATCATAGTTTCTAAGCTAAGATAAGAAATTTGGAATTGAATTGAACAGAATTTTCATTATTATAATGTATGAGATTTAATCTATTGGTTATGCATTCCTTTAATTTGCTAATGATTATATATGCTATTATATGTCTCTCTCGATATATGTATGTACATTTGTTTTCATGTTTATTAGTGTCGCTCTACGCAAAGTTTATATATTTTGCTTTTCAACATTCAATGCTCAGTCGCAATAATATTTCCATGAACACAGCTGTATATATTCCGTGTATGTAACTAAACTTCTATTGTGCACTCAATGCCAAGCAAAATTACCTGAAGACCTCTTGAAAGGTTGTCTCCAGTCTGGCCAGTAGCAAAACTGAGAAGGGTATTGGAGCTAACATCTTTGGCCTCGAAATTTGTGCACAGATTTCTGTTTTTGTTTACCTTCATAATTGGCAGCAGGTTACAGATTTGCATACATATGCACACACACACACACACGAACGCGCCATGGGATTCATGAATGTTGAACGTGGGTGTATGTGTGTGCGTGTTGTGTGTGTCCTTGTAAATTGCAGTTTGTTGTGCTGGACTGGAAAGTGGGAGAAAGAATTGTAATCTCGATTGCAGCTGCAGAACTGTTCTTTTTATTCTAAGCAAAACATTTGAATACTCTACACATGTTATATTAATAGACTATGTACAAATATACATATGTATATGCATGTGCATATGTATATTTACTTTTTTAAATGTTCTAGCTCTAGAAGAGTTCCTTAATAGACATAATTTTAGCTTAAGGCATTTAATATTCGTTATTAGGTAAAAAATTGTTCCTTCTTTTTATATACACGCCAAATACATGAAATGATATACATATGTACATACATATATACCTATGCTCATTGAAGGCGTTGTGTAAACAAACGGGCAAATAAACAAGTGCGAATGATAAAATCGCACAACTTATCTCCAGCTGATGCTGTATATAACTGTGTGTGTGTGTGTATGAGTGAGTGAGTGTGCGTGTTTGTGTGTCTGCGAACTGACAGAGAAACAAGTTTGTCGAAAGCCATAGAGTAGCCAGCTAGTTAGTTGATTATGCTATATAGCTGGAGGCTAATTTTGAAACACACGCCAGGTTAATATTATGAATTGGCGCTTTATTTATTTACATAGCGCAGATAAAACGCAACAAGTTGACCAAAACGACAACTGTGAATGATGCAAAGTGTGTGGCTTAGTCCAGAGTCCAGAGTGAAATACTTTAAGTAGGTGGCAACCTTGAACAGCCACACTCCTCTCTCTCGCGCGCTCTCCCCTCTCTCGCTGTGTTTGTTTTGTCTATTCACTTTTCACTCCCGCTGGCCATCATCTTTCGGCTCAGCCTGCATTCGGACTACGCCGCATAATAATGTGATACAATGGAATATTGCAAAGCGAATTTGGACGCATTTCCAGTGAACTTCAAATTGGATTTGAGTTTGTTCTCAATTATTGTCACGGCTTTTGCGCTCCAGCAATGCTACGTGCCGTTCCACGCAAATAAGGGATATGGATACTAAGTGCTAGCACTATATATGTATGTATACTGACATATGGGCCTACAAATGCAATAATAAACGGCCATCCGATTTTATTCAATTTACGCCTGTTAGCCACTCAAATTGGAAATAATTCATTCTAATCATTGCCTCTGACAGAAAAGTGCGTGTGTGTTAATGTACGTCGCATGGCAACTGCATAAAGTTTGTGTGTGTGCGTATTGATGTGGTTAGTTTATTAATGTGCCTTTGTGTTGTATTCATCACCTTAATTAAGTAACATGTCCGCTGCGGTCATATTGTGAGGTAACAAACAAATTGAGCGCGAGAGAAGCAAATAAACCATAAAGTAGCACAGCATGCAAAGTAGTCGCTGATCAATAATGCATGTGCAGACAGACACATACACACTGACACACACACGTTTACTTGCATGTGTGTTGCTTGTAAAAGAAACTATTAAAGTGGCCAGGGCTACAGCGAAGATTGAACGAAAGTGAAAGCACATGCACTGTTATCACACTGTCTCGCTCACTCGAAGTCAGTCAAGCTTGAAAGCTTCGATTGATCTGGCCGGCACTGCGGAAGAGCGCCAAAGTGTTGACAAAAAAGTAAAGACGTGTAGAAGTAAAAAAAGAAAAGAGCAAGAGGAAGAGTGTGCGAGGCAGAGAGGGAGAGTGAAATGTCGTCATGGTTGGCCTGGCTCAGTGAACGATTGACAGATTGACTACACGACGCACGTAAATAATTACTTAACATAGCGCCCGCTCGTCTCTGCTGTTGATCGATTCACCTGCTCAAATTAGCATGCGCAACTGTTAAGTGCCCGGCGCCCACTGCTCGGCCCGGCACATGCGTGCAACAGATCGTGTTTACGGTTTATGGGCGTTTTTGTTTGTTCGTTTGACTAAAAATGCAAAGACGGGAGTCAGCCAGGCGCAGCAAACGGTACATTTCTCTTTTTTTTTTGCCCCCTCCTTCTCGGTTTGCACACCCCTGGCCACATTTCTATCGCCTTAGACGTGAGCCTCATTGAAAACCTGGACACGCTCGACTGTGACACGCAAAAATAAATTTCGTTAGGCATTCGCAATTTGTGAACTACTTGAGCATTACGTCTTATCTCAGATTGAATAAGCATATTTGCTGTGGTTAGAAAGTGTGGCGGCTGCTCCTGTACCCATTCCATAATCATTAATCTTCTTTTTATCCATTTTTTTATCTTCTAATATATTTATGGTACACATACGTAAATGGTAAAATAGATCGGCTTAATAGTGTGTGTAAAAGCCACAGATGAAGACTACGAATGGAGCGGAGTACAGACAAACAAATTATATAGTCATTAGCGCTTTATGCTTTAGGAGCAGCTACATAAAATTTGTAGATCTCAATCTCATAAAGTATTCGAGTAATAAAACACTGTAATATTTGTATTGATATTATGGCTTGGGGGTACTAATTAGCTAATTACAATTTACCAAAATATAAAACGACCGATGATCATCGTAATGAGCCCAGTTCATACAATGTGAAATCGGAACAGGTTCTGAATTTGTTAGTGAAATTATTCAATATTCACCCGACCCAGAATGTCAAATCGTTAGCAATGTAACGCAGGACTCAAAGACTACATATGTATTAATACATATATTATAAAGTCTGTGACTAATTTATAGAGGTCATTAACTTCAACTAAACAGGATTTTAGTAATTAATTATCAAACGAATAAATCTGAAGATGGGCAAGGTATTTCATGGACGTCATAAGAAATAAGATGCTATAAACAGCAAATCGCAGCGGGATCGCGGCAATCGCAGTACCCCCTCATCTCAGGAGTTTCTTTGTTAAGAAACAAATTGAATTTAATTTAATACAAATCAAATAAATTTACGTTGGATGATAAATTAAACGCAATCCAATCGAAAAAGAAATATTCCGTTGGCATGTGTGTGAATATGTGGATGCGTGGGTGTGTGTGAATATTTTAATTGTGCATACGAATTTAAAGCCAAGTACAGTCCTAAGTATTGAACATTTGAAGTCATATTTATTTTTGTCACACAGGTTTAATAACTTGTTTAATGAACTTTCAGTTACAACTGCAATTTTTGTTTGCGTATTAATAAATGACAATATATGCACATATATATACATATGTATTCATAAGCATACTTAGTGCTTGTCAATTATTTCGAAAAGTCTTCAATAAAGCTGTTTTCGCAGCTGTTGTTCGCTGAATGGCAAAGCCTATCACAGTTCCTATTGTTGCAACATTCGAAAAATTTGTGAAACAGTGGGGCAAGATATAGATTAAAATAATACAAAAATTTATTTATATAGCCACAGAAATAACACTTTTTTTGTAGATTGTTTGACCAAACTAGTTATTCTTATCGAGATGTATGTATATACTATTTGCAGTCTGCAGTACAATAAACAGCATTAGCCAAGGTCTTCGCAATCTGCATTCAGTAAAAAACATTTTAAATTGTGTTTAAATATATAAAATAGAAAAAGTATATATAATTGTTATACTTAACTATATTGTTAATGCTTTTTGTAAGACTTTGCTAAAGTTGCCGAGGCATTCACATAAAGAAACAATTTGTTATTGCTGTACCACGATGATTGAATACCATATACACCGTCTTCGAGTGGAAATCGACTAAGTATGTCCAGCTCATTTAAATTGAGTCGAAGTAATTTAATATAAGTGTTTGCCTAAAAAAAAGACTGAATTTAAAGGAAGCAGAGCTGATTTTAATTATCATTCGAAATACCATATAGGGACAGCTATGATTAAGATTTGTGTACCCTACTAAATAATTGTAGATTATTGTTGGCAAAGGATTTTTAAAGGAGCCGTCAAAGAATTTACATATATCCACGGTCATTGCATATAGGAACGGATGCCAACCTCCACGTTCGCGCTTAATAAATCGAAATGAAACCTTAAGCTGGAAACAAAAATGATATATTTATATGAATGGAATTGGTATTTGAAATTAATTTTCTTACTTTTAGAGTTCGCCTCAAATTGACTATAATATTTAAATAATTTTCAGAACGATTAAAGGCTCTTATACGGCATTCTTCTATAGCTAGAACTTGTGGATCCTTGTTGTCGCACTCCACATTCAGAAATTTAAAAAAGCATGCCACCTTTATATGCAGTATAAACAATAATTCTATAAGGATACTATAGATGAGGTTCTGTCCGCTTACCAAACTAATTTGTATGAGAAATACTACGATAAATGCACTTCCCATGTTGACGAACCGAACGAAATATTACTTCTGTTTCTATTTCCGTATTCGATTGGTCTAGGGATCAGCATTAGTTCACAAATGTTATGTATATTAAAAAGTCATTAAATTCATCAGTTGAAACCAGTAATAATGTTAAAGTCGGGACTACTCGATTAGGAGA
The DNA here is from genome assembly GCF_054131105.1 of Drosophila navojoa. NCBI lineage: Eukaryota > Metazoa > Arthropoda > Insecta > Diptera > Drosophilidae > Drosophila > Drosophila navojoa. The sequence goes on along the minus strand of NC_142890.1, from coordinate 10,122,261 downwards.
TACCCTGTACCCTGCAAAAACCTGATATTCCATGCAAAATTTTATATCAGCATACACATACATAGACTTTCACAAAAACATTATACCCATTTGCATTTACTTATATAGACACATAAGAAACATTTGTTTGTAGATAATTCGACCAAGCTAGTTTTTTTCATCAAGATGTATAAACTTTTTGCCGTCTGCAGAACAAAATACAAAATTAGCCAAGGTCTTCGGTATTTGGCTTCTGCCAAAAACATTTTAAATTATGTTTAAATAGTTATGAGGAATGGTATATATAATTTGTATAGTTAACTATATTTTAATGCTTTTTGTAAGACTTTGATAAAGACGCCGACCCATTCAAATGAAAGATCTATTTGTTAATGTTGTACCAAGATGATTGAATACCATATACACCGTCTTCGAGTGGAAATCGACCAAGTATGTCCAGCTCATTTAGATTGAGTCAAAGTAATTTGATATAAGTATTTGACTAAACAAAATAGTCTGCATTTAAAAGATGCAGAGTTGATTTAAATAAATTTGCCATGATTGGCATTCGTGTACGCTACTATATAATCGTAGACTCAAACGATTTTTAAAGGAGCCGTTAAAGAATTTACACACATTGATATTCGAAATGAATTTACTTACTTGTGTGACAGTTTGCTTCAAATTGATTATAATATTTATGAAATTTTCAGACCGATTAAAGGCTCTTATACGGCATTCCTCTATAGCTAGAACTTGTGGATCCATGACGTCGTACTCCACATTCAGGAATTTAAAAAAACACCCAACCTTTATAAATTATAGTAAAAGTATTTCTATAAGGATACTATAGATAAGATTCTGACAACTTACCAAACTCATTTGTATGAGAAATACTACGATAAATGCACTACCCATTTTGACGAACCAAACGAAATATTACGTCTGTTTCCATTCCTGTAGTCAATTGGTCTAGGGATTAGCATTAGTTCACAAATTATAGATATATTAAAAAGTCATTAGTCATTAAATGCATCAGTTAAAATAATCTGACATATAAAACCCACATTATTTTTTAATCAATAAATGATTTCTTACATACATACATATATGTACTTATTTAGCTTAGAGTAGATATTTTCCAAACCTCATATATTTTATTTTTACCAGAAAACGAAATATACATATAATTATATAAGAAATAATATGTAGGATTTCTGAAAAAAAAAAACCCTAATTGTTGAGGAGGAATTCATACGGAGTTGAGGAATTCATACGACAGGCCAAAGTATTTTTGATGTACCAGGATGTGTGCAGACCATAAACCCAATCGTCGAGTGGGAATCGGCTAAGAATGTCCAATTCATTCAGATTGAACCGTATTAATTTGATATCAGTATTTTCTTAAAGAAATTGACTGGAATTAGATAAGTCAAAACCAAAAATAGGAACTGGAAATACCAGAAAGGGACGGCTGTGGTTGAGGTTCCTCATATAATTGTAAATAAGCGAAGTTAAGGGATTTCTAAAGGAGCCGTCAAAGAATTTACACACATCGACAGTCATTGCATACAGGAACGGATGCCAACCTCCCCGTTCGCGCTTAAGAAACTTGAATGACATTTTGACCTGGAAGCAAACTTATACCTCATTATATATATTTCCATAGTATTTTTTCAAAAAAATAATGTGCTTACTTTTGTTTTATTTTGCTTTAGATTTAGTATAATATTTAAGTAATTTTGAGAGTGATTATAGGCTCGAATGCGGCATTCTTGCGTAGATAGAATTTTCCCGTCTGTAATTTCGCACTCCATATTAAGAAATTTAAAATAACATCCCGCCTATATAGAAAAAGTTGAGTAAGATGAGCCTCTCGCAAATTGACGAATCACACCAAATTTAATACCTATTTTATTTATTTTATTCTGTACTATTCAAAACTAGTCTCGCACCACTGTGCGCTGATTGAAATACGGTTGCTGGCTTACGGCATGGCATCGACACTGGCGCTATAAACTTGCCACATGTTGCACAGCTGGGTCGTTGTGGCAGCGCCTGCCATCATCTACCAAGCGCATTGTGCGTCAGGTGCTGCGGCTCATCTTTCACCTGGTGAATGCCGCAATTTGCAAGATCGAAAGCAGTTAAACGCATTGCGATGCAACACAATTCGCAATGCGCAAACCACAAAATGAAACACCTCTGCACCTCTGGAAGGCGAAGGCGGGAGGGCGGTAAGGCGGGCGGGGCTCGAGCAGCCTCTTTGATTGAAGATCATGCAAGCGGCTGTTCAATTGTTGAGGGCCGTCACGATTTTAGCTGTTGACGCTTATTGCAATGTTTGTTCTTTTGTTATCTTAATGGTTTTCATACATACAGCATTTGCGCATACTCGCTTCCATAGCGAAAAGAGTATATTTGATTATCTTTTCTAATAGAAATGCCAAGGACAAGCCAATGACTTCTATTATTTTATATATTTCGAATTGGGTTAGCTACTTCTATTGCAGAGTTTTTAAGATATAGTTGCTATTGTATGCCTCTATTTGAACAATAGTATCGTTACAGTGTAACATGCAAACGTATATGCCCGACTGCAATGATCATACTTAGCCCCCCACTACACTGCGTCGCTATTTGTAGTCTCATTCTCTTTCTTCTTCTTCTTCTTGGTGATCGTTCCTTTGTTGCTGAATAGACAAATATAGATAAATTGCTGTTATTGTTGTCGAGATCGTCCAAGTAAATGGATATATGTATATACACACTTAAGTATGTTTACATAAGCTCAAATTATGTTCGTACACTTACAGAGGACATTATACATTTGGGCTCATTCTGAAGCCATTCAGATAAAACTTTGTATGGATATTTCTATATGCACATGCTAACCAATCTAAACACTTGTCAATATCTATGGAACTATATCTTATAACTTTTCTTAAGAGGTATAAAAGAGAAACAAATGGTTTTCAACTGCGGCTCACACTCATCGCTCGTTGAGCATGCATTCTTAGTCGGTTGTTCCCCAAAACAGCTTTTCTTAATGGCAATGCAGATTGCGCAGGTGTCTGGGTTTTTGCCATTTAACGGCATTAAGAATTCACACCGGTTCGAATCGATTCTCACGACCAATTCATCAGCTACAAATTGTAGCATTAAAGTAATTGGAGAATTGGAATGAATATAGTCTTGTTAACGTCGTTAATGATTATTCAGATTTCAGATTGCATTTTGCTCGCAGCGTGCACTTCATTATATATACGAGAAAACAGGTAATGGGTCTATATCATGTGCAAGCTGGATTTACCTCTATTCACTTTTGTTTTTGCTTGTGGTTGAAAGTGAACTAACTTTCGATCTTCGTTGGCGAGGTCTTGGACAGGCTGGACATGTAATTCATTTGCTATACCCTGTAGAGTAAATATCGACTTGTTATCTTTGACCGAGAGATGATAAACAATTTCTAGCCTGGAAACAATTCTCAAGAGGAACGTTGTATATGCAGCTGTGTTTCTATTTGCATTTGTATCTATGTGTAGCTGATGCAAATACTATTGAGTATTATATATGTATATACAAATAAAGATACAGATACGACTATAGATACAAATGCAAATAAAAACTCTATGTTCTGTCTGTACTTTGGGCGGTTAGGGTTAGCGTATCTGTTAGTCGCACACTCTTAATCTAGAGCACTCAGCCGCATCTGAAAGATGTGCTAGTCAAATTTGTAAGCATAGGCGTTGCGCGTGCTATTGGCCGGTCAACCAACCATAAACTATAATAGATAAGCAGTCTAAATGGTTGGACATGGTATTTTGAATATTCAACAGGGTCTAATTTATGCACAATAATTGGCACACATTGCACAATAGCCGAAACAAAAGCTGACTATAATGCAAAAAAACAGAGAAGAAATAACGACAATAAAGTAACAAATGCGAATTAGCAAACCCAATTGGCCAAAAAGCCACAAATCATTGACATTTTGATGTCTCAATCTGTTCGACATTTTGGCGGGTAATTTAAAAATTAATTTCACTGCAATTTATCCCCCCAAAAAATAAAAAAATAAATAATAAGAGAAAAAGGTAGCCAATTACAGCTGCCTTTGTGTGTGGCCTTTTGTGTCCATGTCGTCATCTAATTGCTGGCCACATTTTCGCTTTCGTTTAGCAGACATTTTAAAGCAGAGCCGAATTTCTCATCCGCCCCACCCTGCCTTCCCTTTGCAGGTCATCCACGGCGTGCGCATACACGATGATACCGAAGCTGTCGATGACGTCGCCGGCGAGCATTCCGAGGGGAACTGGAACGGCAACGGAAACCAGGCGGCGCACAGCGTACGACGGCGCAGCCTTGTGGCCGATCAACCGCTGCGCATTCTGCTTGTCTACGATGATTCAGTGTACAGGTGAGAGAGACATTTGCAGCCAAAGCAACAACGGGAAACAATTGCAGCAAGACAAGGGTCGGGCATAACCGACCTCGCCACACTCTGCAGTATTCTACAAATATTTTAGATTCATATATTTATTTAGCTTTATCTGAAGATAATTACATATAATATATAAATTTGGAAATACTCTTAAGCTTACTTTAGCGTGGGATTTTGTAAGCTTTTAACTTTAGTCAGACTTCACTGTATTGTATTAATATTTCCATTAACAAACAGCTTAAGAGTCATCTTGATTATTAAACTATGATAAAGCAAATATCGATTGTATCAACGTCAACGTATAAAATTCCGTATCTATCCATTACTATACCTTTCCCTATACCTGTATTTCTATCTACACATGTATCCGTATCTGTGTAAATTATTACAATGGGAAAACTCAAAAGTGGTATGACAGATATGAAGAGAGAGAGAGACTTACTGAACAAAGCCACAGCCCATGGGCAACACCAAGACATATACCCCATTTAACGGTTTGTCAAGTAAGAGTGTGGCAAACAAATTGACTTTAATTGCGCTTTAATGGGCCAAAGTTTACTATTCGACTTGGCCGAATGTCAAGTCGAAGCGTTGCCGAAACGTTAGCCAGTTGTCTTTCAATTGGGCAACACCTGCAGCCAAAAATTGGTTGAAATTATCGCTGCCTCTGCTTGGATTGAGGTAGAGCTCGATTGCGACATGCCATAACTTGGCTGCGATTAAAAACTTCGAGCTAACAAAGTCGACGATTGCCGCCGATCATTAACAATGCCAAAGCACAAGGTCAATTCCAGGAATGATAAACGCGACAACACTAATCGCATACCCTATGCAAAGCAGAGCATATGCATTGTGCCATTCAGTTGCTGGCACAGACATAATCTCATAAAGACTTGTTTAAAAAGCCTCTGAAATATATATTAAAGAAAGTCAGTCTATCTACTTAAATAAAGTTTTTTTTTTATTTATCTTGAACTCTTGAAATATATCTTCATTTTGTTTTCTTTTTTCTTTACCTTGCAGATTAGAAGAAGAGAAATTCAATTTAATTAATGTAAGTTTACATTTTCCCTTTTAAGGTAAAGGTAAAATATTTTTTAATAATGCTCAAATTACCTTTGCAGGACACCGTGCTGCCCGAGGCAGTGCAATTCTGGGAACAGGCGTTGATGGTGCGCGAGACGAAGGGCGTCATCCGGCTTAATCGGTGTGTAATGGCCCTTGGGCCAACGAAAGCTTAACGCAAATTTCATACTAATACATATTCGTATATATTCGATTACCTTTAGCAAATGCGATAGCACCCAGGTGTATGTGAAGAATGGACACACCCACTGCATTGACCATTGCAAGGCGACGACTATGTGCGGCGAGGTGGTGGTGCCCAACGAGCATCTGGATGTGAGTAAAGCGGACTAGCACAAAAAACCATTAAATTAGATGACTAAGACAAGTATTTAACTCTGTTCCCATAGCTAAATCACAATTATCTCAGTTATTTACCAATTTTCGTAAACCCATTTAAAAGAGTTAGACAGCGTCAGGGTCGATTGACTAATTTGCCAATCAATCAGTCGGCAATTCCTTCAGTCAGTCAGTGATGAGGTCGGTAGGTCGGTCAATCAGTCACTCAATCAATCAGCTATTCTGTTAGCCAGTTGAAAGGTCTGTTAATCAATTAAAATTGTTGGTCCAACAAGAGGCAATGCTGACAGTCAATTAAAAAGCTACTCATTGAATCAACTGATAAAGTCAATCAGTTAAACAGACGGAATGCTCACTCATTCTTTAAGCCTACTACAATACAGAACTCTGTTTAAGAATATCCTGTCTCCATCTCTCTGTCTCTCCCTGTTAACAGGTGTGTCGCGTGTGCAACAGCACGGGTCAGAATTGCCGCATAGACAACAATACAAAGCCTGGAGAAGGCATCGAGAACGCAGACTTTGTGTTCTATGTCTCGGCACGGCAGACGCAGCGCTGCTTTAAGGGTCTGACGGTGGCATATGCGGCTCATTGTCAGCAGGAGGCGCTGCTGGATCGTCCCATAGCGGGGCATGCCAACCTGTGTCCGGAGAGCATCAGCACCAAGCCGCAGGAGCTGCAGACCTTGATATCGACAGTAAAACATGAGATTCTACATGCGCTCGGCTTTTCGGTTAGTCTATACGCTTTCTTCAGGGACGATAACGGAAAGCCGCGGACGCCGCGCAAAGCGGACACGGGCAAGCCCTATTTGAATGAAAAGTGAGTTGGGGAAGAGAAATATAGATGCCATCATTAATGTATGCTCCCTTCACAGATTGCAGATCCATCAGTGGAGCAACGAGACCATTCGCAAAGTGGAGCGTCACAATTGGGCTGTGCGCGGAGGCCATGTAAAGAAGGTGGTGGATATGTTGGTCACGCCACGTGTGGTTGCCGAGGTTCGAGCCCACTTCAATTGCAATAAGCTGGAGGGCGCCGAGCTAGAGGATCAGGGCGGCGAAGGTACTGCCCTGACCCATTGGGAGAAGCGCATCCTCGAGAACGAGGCTATGACGGGCACACACACCCAGTCGCCAGTATTCTCGCGCATTACACTGGCCTTGATGGAGGACTCGGGCTGGTATCGTGCCAACTATTCTATGGCCTCTCCGTTGACCTGGGGCAAGGGCTTGGGCTGCATGTTTGCCATGCGCAGCTGCAAGGAGTGGATACAAATGAACCATGACAGGGGCCGTTCCATACATCCGTTCTGCTCGAAAGTCAAACAGGATCCACTGCAAACGGAATGTACAGACGATCGAAATTCTGTGGCTTTATGCAATCTCATCAAGCATGAATACGAGCTGCCCAAGGCCTATCAGAATTTCGACAGTCTCAGCAACATCAAGTCCGGTGAGGAGGGCTTCTATGGCGGCTCTGTTTCCCTAGCCGATCACTGCCCCTACATACAAGAGTTCACCTGGCGCAGCAAGAATGTCATTGTGCGCGGCTCTCACTGTCGCTTCGTCGAGAATAATCCCAGTAAGATATCCGTTTGACTTTGTATAAGAGCAGCTCAGACTGAAAAACTAATTTTCTCTTGCAGAGCCCGAAAAGAATTTTGCTCTGGAGAGCTACGGGCATGGTTCCAAATGCTTCGATCACAGCGAAGCCATGTGGGAGGAGCGCTCTTGCCACCAGACTCGTGAGTGGCAGCATTGGGGCAGCGGTTGCTACAAATACAAATGCTTCGATGGCCGGCTGCACATTCTAGTTGGCAACTATAGCTACAAATGCTCGTTTCCTGGGCAAAAGCTCTCCATACGCATCGCTGCGAATGGTTGGCTACATAAAGGGGCCATAATGTGTCCACCTTGCCATGAGATGTGCGGCGCCCAGTTCGCCGCCGAAGGTAAACAATGCCGACCAGGCGAGGAGCCCGATCCACTGAACAAGTATCCACGGGATAATCTTGCATGCGACGCGGACGCAAAGCGTCCATCTTTGGCCATATTCAGCGCTGTGCTGTTAGCTGTCCTGAGCTATCTTAGACTTATTTAAGTCATTAAGTCAGGCACAGCTCAATGTTCTACATGTGTTTAGAAGAATTTGTAAATGTATATGTGTACAATATGCTCAATTTATCTAACTGTAAGCCTTAGTTGTATTATCTATATTAATTTTTTATGTATAGTTCTAATTGTATTTTATCCCCATATGTGATCTTTACTAAGGAAATGCTGAAACGTTGTATTAGAATCGGGTCCAGGTAGGTGAAAAGTTTGCTCTTATGATGGTGTATTTTTTGTTCTCAATATGACGTTCAAGCACAGCTCTTAAGTATTCCTCTTCTGCGCTGATCTAAACATTCCAAAGTTTTGCCACTTTTACATTTACTCAACTGAATTGTCGCAATCCAAACTATTGTTTGTTAATTATAATAATAGATCTAATTGTGACGCATTCAATATTTTTTTTATTTGTTATTACATCTACAAAAATCTTTGTTATTTATTGTTTCGAAATTCGTTCGTTATATTTCTTGTGATTTGTGTGTTGGCAATTTTGTCTAAGCTGTTTGGGCTAGCGTTGGCTAATTTTATACCATCCTAGCAGCATTTAGGATCTATACAACCACCCGGAAAATTTTCTAATTTCCATATTCTAGAATTTAAGCTATATTTGTGAATAAAGTCTACTGTATATGTGAATATACCAAACAAATTAAAGTAATTGGATTCTTTATTTAAATACAGTAACCAACTTAGGGACACTCCTCCACAATCTCATATAGCACCTCGTTATCGGCCTCCGCTGCCAATTCTTCGTCGGACATGTTCTCATTTGTTGGATCTGTTGTCTCCTCCGTGACCCTTATACGCATAACTGCTGTGCCTGGTTTCGCCGGTTTTTTAACGCGTTTGGATCTGGGAATTATGTAAGCACAAATTGCATATATTGAAGGTAATTTTAAATTAGGTCAACTTACGCTTCGGTCAGCTCCGTAATCATGGGCAGCAGGGTAGAGCGCATTACACCTCGTGCTTCTTCCTCAGCCAGCTCTTTGGGATGCGTTTTGCGCTTGTGCATGCGACAATTGGAGCCATTCGAAAAGTCCTTACCACAAAAGTTGCACTTATACGGCCTAATGCCCGTATGGAGTATCAAATGCGCTTTCAACGTTTTGCCACGCTTAAATGCAGCACCACATACATCACATTTGTACTGTTTGGCATCCGTGTGAACCAGCTGGTGCATATTGAGTGTGCGACGGGTATTTAGCTTTAGGCCGCAGATATTACACTCGTAGTTGTTATTCGTATGCGTATCGGAATGTATCTAAAAGCAAATTGGGTCAGTAGACGTAGCATATGAAAACTCAATAGAAGCTCACCTTCAGACGGGCCTTGTTTTTGAACCGCCTAAAGCAAATCGGACATTCAAAAGGACACTCATCCGTATGCACCAGCTTGTGCTCGTTAAGTGCAGTTAGAGTCTTCATGCCTTTGCCGCAGCAGTCACAAATATATGGCTTGATATTCTCATGGATGCACGTTACGTGACGTTTGAGAGCTCCGGCTGTTGTGAAGAACTTTGGACAGTAGGGACACGTGTTTTCCGTCTTGTCCTTGGCATGCAAATGCGTACGGTAATGGGCAGTTAGTTGAGCTTCTGTCGCAAAGTAGGTGTGACAGCGTTTACATTCTAGATTGTCTTTATCTGTGGGCACCAGACCATGAATTACGGCCATGTGTCGCTTAAAGGCCAATTGATTCTTATACCCTTTGCTACATGTGGTGCATTTAAATTGATTGTGCTCACTATCTGCATCTTCGGGGTCCTCGATGGTGTCAGCGACTGTCTCTGCACGTTTTTGTACATCTCCATTTTTCGATGCTCTTGCATCTGTGTCAGTATAGTTTATATGAGGTTTCGGTTTCAGCACTGTTTGTCTCTCATCACTTGAGTCCTCTTGCTCAACGTACGTTTCCTCTCTGATTAATTCTGTTTCTACGTACTCTTTCTCCGGGCTCTCCTCGGCGTACGTGTCGAATGCGTTATTGTCATTATCATGCTCAACGAATTCTTCCGATTCTTCAATTTCATCCATTATTTCTGCAGCTTCGTCAATTGACTCGACCATTTCATCGACGATGTATTCAACTGCGTCAGCTTCAGTCTTTTTAATGGCAGACTCCTTCGAAACGATATGTTTCCAGTCGTCTGCTTGCAGGCCACATTCCTTTCGCAGTTCATTATAGTCTAAGGTATTCTGTGAACCGGCTTGCTGCAGTTTGCTAAAAAGCGTTTGGACGCGATTCACTCGATCGGAGAATTCGATTAGATCCTCTACCAGCGTGCAGCATTCTTTACATAATGCGTTGCTCAGTTCATCCTCCATTTTGATCTGATGAATTGAAAACTATCAGCGATGCTTGGATTGTGCATGAAATAGCAAAAACTTACATTGACCCAAAAATATTTACCAATAGCCACGGCCAGCACACTTGTCCATGTCTGATCATCGTTGCGGAAATACACATTTACGTTGTCCGGATGCTCTTTGGCGCAGAGACGACACCAGCGATGCCAGCCAGTTGCATCTGTGCTGGTCAGTGACACTTTAGCGGCATCTCTAACAGCACTGCTACCCGTCATTATTCAAGTTAAAATAAAAAGCAAAACAATATTAATAAACAATTCACTTTGTTGTGCTTCCCTTAATATTCGATAGTTTACGCTGGTATTAAAATATCGATATAGTTACACCCACTGTCAAAATAGTTATCGCCGTCCGTTTTTGTTATCGAAATGCAAAATAAATTTTTAATAATACATATTTACTTTAATTAATCTTATCATCCACATTTTTGAAATGTTTTATATTTTATTGCATTCAGAAAATGGTAGTTTGAATAAATATCATGATAAATTTTAACAATACCTATAGTGACTTCCATAGATTAATTTTTAAAGTCACCAAATTTGTTATACCACTGACCAGTCAGTGTCTATACTCATAGTAGATATGTATGCGAGTTTTTTTTTGATTCTACGCTTAATAGTTCTTAAATTAATATGCGATTAAATAATTTTTTTATTAAAGTTTTAGACGAATACGAGCATTAGTTAGGCGACTTCCACTTTGGGTATTTTTTGTGACCTGCAAAATTAATTGATTTATTATTTATTCTTCTTGTGGCTCCTATGGACTTACATGATCCGCAGCTCCTGTAGTGAAGGCACACTTAGGCGTGACGGTATACCATCGCCTTCTTCTTTCTTAAGCTCCTGAGGATGTTTCTTTAGCTTGTGAGCGCGACAATTGGCATTGCAAGCGAATGTTTGGCCACAATAGTTGCACAGATAGGGTCGCAATCCGGTATGACTTAGCAAGTGCTTTTTGAGGGTCTTAGAGCGCTTGAAGAGAGCACCGCAAACATCACATTTGAATTTACGCTCCTCGCTATGAACCAATTTGTGCATGTTCCAGGTGCGGCGTGTCTGAAGCTTCTTCCCACAAATGTTGCACACGTAATTGGGTTCCTCATGGATTTGGTAGTGAATTTTCAGTCGCGCTCTGTTCTTAAAGCCCGCCTTGCATATCGAACAGATAAAAGGACGATCCTCCGTATGCACCAGCTTGTGCTCGATTAGGGCCGTTATGGTTTTCAGTTGCTTCCCACAATGGTCGCACACATAGGGCTTTGCATTTTCGTGCATGCCCTCTCGGTGTAGCTTCAGTGCGGCAGCCGACGATAGTGTCTTGTTGCAGAGCTCACAGTATGTGTTCTTATCCCGTTTTGTGCGCTGCTGGATCTTACGACAGGAAAGACTTAGGTGCTTCTGATATGAGGCTGGATTGTGATACACTTTGCCACACCAACTGCACTTCATATCTCTACGCTTGGAGGGAATGTCATCAATATCTTTGTTGGGTAAATCTTCGAGGGGCTGTTCTGCATCTTTTTGGCCGGTTCCAGATACTGGACGTAATTCCAAGTCTGCTTCGGGGCTGTAGGTACGCTTATCATTGACGTTCTCCGGTAGAGACCTGAAGTCTTCAGTACAGTTTGACATTTCCACCTTCTCCTTAAAATTGACTTTTTTCCTTCTTACGGTTTTAGCAGGAAGTTCTTTTTTGGACACTTTTACAATTCTTCGTCTTGCGCGAGGCTTAATGGGGTTGTCTTTACCATCCACGTCGTCATTCCAATCAGCTACTAAAATTTCTTCGATCGGTAAACTATTGACAATCATTTCATCTTTTGGTAACGACTTTGGCGTTTCATCCGCCGTGCCGGCGCCTAAGTCTATGAATTCCTGCTTTGGCAGCTCTGCTGCAACTGGTTTTTCCTCAATAGTAATATGTTTTGTTGGATTGTTCTCGAATTCCGACACCGGTTTGATGATGTGCGTCCAGTCACCTTCCCGTAGTCCATACTGCTGGCGCAGAGCTTCCATGTCGAGCTGCTTATTGGGATCGGATCGACGCAATACCTCAAAAATGGCCTGAACCTTAGTAACATGCTCGGCAAAGTCAATCAACTCGCTAATTAGAGTATAACACTCTTTGCAGAGCACACTCCCCAGCTCATCCTCGAGTTGCATCTGATTTGGAAATAATTACTTAACATAAAGCATATCATTTAGCAATGCTACTTACGTGCACATCAAAATACTTTCTGACTGCCATCACCAGGACACTGTTCCATGTGGTCTCATTGGTGCTTGTGTAAATCTTGACGTTGCCCCTTACGTCGTCTTTGGCACAGAGACGACACCAATTGAGCCAGTGGCCATCGGCCATTGCAACTAGAAAACTAGCTGGATTGACTTAAATGTTTATTGACAATTTACTTGTACGTTGGACATGTTTTGGTTACAAGAAATAAGTAAACACCAAATTAGAGTGACCATATAACCAATACCGATTTATTCTATTGATTTGGTATTTTTTGTATTAAATTCAAAATGTAAATGCTTAAAATATATTTACAACGGCCTGTGCATTATTCAGTTATCAGAGTTTTCGGTTTACGCAACCGTTCGCCTTTCTCCATTCCCGCTGCTCTGTAATTAAATAATAAAGTTAAATTAAGGAAGGAATCTCAACTAGTTAATTAATTTCTTACAAGGCACGTAGCTCATCCAAGGTGGGCACACTTTGTATACGACAGGATTTGTCAGCATCTTGTTCATATTCAAGTGGATGCTTTCTAATTTTATGATCCCTGCAATTTGCGCCACTGGCAAAGTCTTTGTTGCAATACTTGCAACTATATGGTCGCAATCCTGTGTGACTTAATAGGTGAATCTTTAAAGCTGTTGAATTCTTAGTCGCAGTACCACAAATACTGCACTTAAATCGTCGCTCGTTCGTGTGAACATTTTTGTGTTTATTCCAAATGGCACGAGTTTGCAATTTCTTGCCACATATCTCACACTCATAACTGGGCTCACCGTGTGTTTGATTATGGATCTGCGGACGAAGAATACTTATGTAAATAAATCGATATACAATTTTCTGAAATCATTCACTTACATTCAGTCGCTTCCTATTTTTAAATGCTGCGCCACAGATGGGACAAACAAATGGCCGATCGTCTGTGTGGACGAGCATATGCTCTTTGAGCTCTGAAACCGTTCGTACACGCTTACCACAGACATCGCAGACAAAGGGTTTCTTCTTCATATGTACGCGCTCTATATGATACCTAAGTCCATTCTCCGATGACAGTTCCTTGTGACAAATGTTGCACGTAGCTGCACACTTCATAAACTGGTTTATATTTGGTGGTGCAGCATCAACTTCATCATCGGGCCCTGGAGATGTGAGCAAAAGTCTAGCCAGCGCTACATTTTTGCATCTCGAAACGCTTTCATCTTTCACTTTAATCAAGCCATTTACGTTATCTTTCTTTGGGGGACGTCCGCGTTTTATTTTGATAATACTTTGATCTGAATAGTACAGCTCTTCTTTACTATCATTAAGTGGCTTTAGTTTGCGCTTCTGTGACTCTGCTGTTGAATTTAGAGGTGATAGATTGAAGGCATCTGGTTCTTCCCACTTATCAAGTGACTCCAACTTAAGAGATAGCTTGGGACGTCCACGCTTTCTTTTTATTGCACCATTTGATGTTTTTCTCTCCTCTTCCAACTTACAATCATCAAGCCACATATGATCTACGCTTGGCAGATCCTCGTGTAAATCATCGGTCGTTTCTAATTTTATATTTTCAGATTCCGCTTGGAACAACCCGCGTGATGATACTGTTCGATTCTTAGAGCCCCTGGGACGTCCACGTTTTCTTTTAACTTGAGTAGGCATTGAGGTTAAAGTTTGATCCAGTTGCTTATTGCTGTCAATGTCATCAAAATATAACTGCCTCTCGCGGTCCAAGCTGTTCTCTCGACTACTCTCAGCCTCTTTTGGTTCCAATTTGTAGGTAATCTCTGGGTATCCAACTGGTAGACCATATTCTTGTCTCAGGGCAAAGACATCGACTTGTTCATTTGGCTCTGTGTGGCGTAACAGTTCGAAGATGGGCTGCACTTTGTTTACGTTTTCTACAAAGTTAACAAGCTCGCCGATCAGGCCGTAGCAATTGCTACACAACTTGGCACCCAGCTCGGGCTCCTCGAGACCTATCTGCCAACAGTAAGTGTTAAGTGATTATATATACATATATATTTAATCTTTGTCATTAAATTACTCACTTCGATATCAAAACATTTGCTTATAATTCTCATATAAACATCTTTTTGGCGTACATTGATGTTTGCATTTTCACTGGCGCATAGGCGACACCAATCCAACCAGTCCCGTTGCGTACTAATATTGTTTTTTAATTTTGTCATGGCTGTGCACAAATTATTAAATGCGCGCTAAATACATCAATGTATATTCTCATTTCTATAAAATAGGGTGACCACACCCTGACAACATTTGGCTGGCCATAGTATCGCAGCAGCTGTTTGTGTGACCGTCGCTTATAAACCAGGGATGCAGCATGGCATTTTTATTTGGCATCGATGCTTTTATTTTTGTGATACCCAAATGTTTTTACCTGGCTACGCTTGCGTAGTTGAAGAGATTTGTTTTAATTGTTTGGTTTAATGTATTCAAGCTTGAAATGAGTGTAAATGTTATATTAATATGTGCGTGCGTGTCCAAATAATTATTAGTAGTGATTGCAAAGTTCATTGAATTTAGTTTCATTGTGCTGCGTGTAACAAGATACATTTGATTGCTGCGTATACCATTTGCTGTTGCATTAGTGTGGGTTACACTGTTACATACAAGCTCTGGCTAGAGGCCAGCCCCAGCGCTCGAGCTGCTGGCCATTGAGCACAAACCGCATTCCATAGAGCGGCGGACACTGTACAGACCATCAATGAAAAAGGTGCGTTCCATCTAAACTGGAGTTGACTTATTTTTACCATTTTCAACTTAATCATTTAAACGCTTGCAGTAGGCGCCATGCATCACCATCATCCGCCATTGCCCATAATGAGTGCGGCAAGTGCTGCAGTGCCACCTGCAGCGGGCACTTCGTCGCAGCAGCAGCAGCAACAGCCACAGCCGCAGCAGCCCCAGCAGAGACGACGTAAAAAGCGCCCCAACTACGGAACTCGCACTGTAGAGGTGCGCCGTGGCTATAATGGCTTTGGCTTTACCATATCCGGCCAACAGCCATGTCGCTTGTCCTGTATCATCAGCAATTCGCCCGCCGAGCAGGCGGGTCTGCGTGCCGGCGATTTTCTCATCTCGGTGAACGGCCTCAATGTATCTAAGCTGCCGCACGAGACTGTAGTGCAGCTCATAGGCAATTCGTTTGGAAGCATTCGCATGCAGATTGCGGAGAACTATTTTTCGGACAGCTCCGATGAGGAGAACGCCAATGCTACGCTGTTGATACAGCGAAGTGCGCGCGGCCAGATGCTGGCGGCTAGCCTGGGACCGGGTGTGCGCAACAAGCCACGTTTTCTGCATCACAAATCAAAGATGCACCGACTGCGCAACTCGCCACAAAAGAAGCCACCAGAGCCACTAGAAGCTACGGCCCCTGTTGCGGTAGCTGCCTTACCGGATCATGCAACATTGCGTCCCGTGCTAGAGGATGCTCCGTTAGCACATGTAGGCAAGGTGGCGGATGTTGCCAATGTCAGCGCCATGGTGCGCGCTGTGGGCAATGCTGCCCTTGAATATCGTGTAATTGTTGGCTATCTGGGCACAATTGAGATGCCTAAGCAGATATCGCATAGCTCCAAACTGCAAACGGTGCGCTCTTGCATACGCAAACTGCGCCAGGAGAAGCGACAACCAACCATTGTGCTCATGAGCATCACTCCGAACTCGTTGAGGCTGCAGAGCGCTAGCGGTGGAACACTGGCCACATATGCTTCGGCACGTTTAAATTACGTGAGCTCCTCGTCCGAAAGTGAGAACCGTTTCTTTGGGCTGGTGACCAGCGCCGTGCACAACACACAAATCGATGAGGAATACGAGTTGGAGGACAAGCCGAATGCCAGCGGCGGCCACATCAGCATATCCCACAGTTGCCACGTATTTGTCATTGATACTAAGCTGATTGAGCATGGCCAGCATGTGGCACGAGCGAACGAGTACCGCTTGCAGTGCACCAGAGATCCCATTTCGAATCTTTGTCTGGAGTTTCCCAATAACTCGGAGTATGTGGTGAATCTTATACGCAGCATGTACACCATGCGCATTCTACCGCCCGCGAGTCGCAGCCAACAGCCGCAGGATTACGAAGCGGGTGCTCCTGCCGGCGCAGCCCACTCCCCACAGCCCTCCAATCACAGCGAGATTTCCACAACGACCTCCAATTCTGATTCGGGCATTGGCTTCAACAATGACTGCACCAACATATCCGATCGCATCTTGGTTGTAGACTTTGCCGGCGCACCGGCAGCAGCTGCCCTTGGCCTCGCGCCCATGGCTCCAGCTGCAGCGCGTCCACAGGGCATTGTGGGTGTGCCCGATAATCGTTTGACTGTGCGTGCCATGCCTGATCCTGATCCCAAATCACCGTCGGCATCCTGCTCATTGCGTCGCCCCAATCTGTTGGCCAGCTTCAATTTGATCAAGAGTCCGGCGACGAATCTTACGGCAACGCGCTCTTGCGATGATGTACTCAATCTATTGGTAGATGATCAGCCAGTGCTAGCCGCTGTCGCCTCCATGGATGATATTTCTCTGCACTCCACCGCTGCCTCACAGGATGAGACACACATGTTTGTGCACCCAGCCTGTGTCCCACGCAAGATGCGACGCTCCATGCAGCCACCGCCGACAGTGTCTGAGCCAACTCCATCTAAACTCAGCGCCCAGGTTTTTGGCAAGCCGCGCTCACGACAATCTTTGGGCTTTGAGGCTATCGATAGCATCCAATCGCCTGGCATGACCTGCCCTGATCAGCCCATGGATACCTGGAGCAGTCTCCAGAACATTCATAAATTAACCCAAGCGAATCCCATAACGGGTCTACCACCATCATCATCATCCACACATTGCCTACTAGAAGCTACAAACAGTGAGCCAGATCTGGGGGTAAGTGAAAGCATTTCCATCTAAAACTATATATGAGTATAAATAGTTAGTGTATACATATCAAAGTAATATATATCTTTTAAATTTAAAATATTAATTTTAGAGCTCTACATATATCAAATCGATATGAGGCTTTAACACTTTTTCAATCATCGAATTTAAAAAGTTATTTATTTAATAGCTATTTTTATAAACAGAAAATCAATAAGTGCCCATGTTTCCCTTGGGTATATGATATATGGGTAAACAATTAAATCGAAACTAACATTTATATTTATGATTAAAATGTATTGCAATCAATGGCAAATCAAACTAAATTTATTTATTCTTTAAAAATATTCCAAAATAAATCCAAATCCGAAATTTGGATTTTCTCCCATTATTATTTAAAAGAATTATTATTATTATAACTGAAAAGAAAGTACTTTGTTGTGTGACCTACTTCTTACTTTACTTTTATTTTTTTTAAGATAATTTTTCAATTACAAATTTTAGTTAAATTCATGAGGAGCTTTTGCCCTAGAACCGGCACTGAAGTTAGATAGCTTTGTTTACCTGAACAACATTGGCTTGTTACCTGAACTTATCGCGCTGCTCTCTTGCGCTCTCTCTCTTTTTTACGCCCTCTCTCACTCACCTCTGTCTCTGTCGCTGTCATTTGCTCGATAAGCGAACCCAGCACACTTACTTGGATATATACATATGTACATAGGTATTGCCGTGTGTCCAAGTATTGGTGCTTGTGATTTTTCTTTGTCAGAAATGGAACTTGGCTGGGATTTAGATTGGGGCGCTTGAGGTATTGTTGTGGCCTGCAAGCGCCCATGCTGCTGCTGCTGCTTCTGCGTGTGCTCTTATTCAGTAGTCGCAGCAACGCTTCTACAATAGGTTTATTTGGCCGCGTTCCGTTGTCGCTCTCTCGCAGCTGTAATCAGCGTGCGCGTCACGTCTGATAAGGAACGGAAATCGTCGACCTGGCTTGGCTACTAAAAATAAATCGCCAGTGACGTCATGCCCGTATATCGCCAGCTCTGGCTCATGCGAGTGTTAGCTCCGGTGTCCACATCTCCTACGTCGCCTTCGCAGTCGCAGTCGCAGTCGCTGCTTTGTACCCCGCTTAATTCAATCTAAAGCAATTAATGGGAAAAAATACGAAAAGCTCGCCATTTGGCGACGACGTTTGCTGACCTTTAGATTGGCGCTCGGCGCTCGGCATTCAGCTGACCTCCGCCTCCTTTGTCGCGCTCGTGGACCCCCCTCGACTACGCCTCTGGGATTTCGTTTGATTTTTGATTCGTGAACACGCGATTGAATTGTTCATTTCTTTTTTCGGATTTTTTACATTCGATTTTTCACTTTCGCTGCGCTGTTCATTTTCAATTGTCGCTCGGCGGTTCTTTGCGCTCTTGTTAATATTTCTTATATCTGTCAATAAAAACGAGAAAAATATTTTTTTAAAACAAAAATTGTGCCATAAAAAGTTCAATGCAAGTTCACGAGCTCAGCGAACTTTACAAAATGTGTATAAATATTTCATATATATGTATAAATAAATAAATTATCATTAAGTGCGCACCCAAAAACGCGAAGAGTGAAAAAAAGAAACAAACAAAAATTTAATCAAAACGACAAAAACATTGAGATCCTCGTTTCAACTGTAAACTGTATTTCGGATTTGCACATAATGTAAAAATGTCATTTCGAGGACTCGTTTTTAGCTTCCGCTCAGAGGAGAGTACGGTAAGCGCAATGCATATTAGTTTTTACAGGGTATATAGCATGCATTGACCTCTGGAAATGTCATGACCGCTGTGTAACCGGTTACCTTAGTAATTATAAACCAAATACGAATATATACAGTGTATGTACATGGTTTATGGTATCTACCCATGCATTTTATTATATACTTTGTGCTGAGCTGAAATTAGAACATGAAACGCGGAGTCGACACACTTAGCTAACTTTTCATGGTTGCCCGACTATTGTCAACCCCCTATATTGAAGCTCTGCATAGTCAGCGGTATCAACGATATTTTCTGATTACTCAATTCCTGTTAAATTCTGTTGTCGTTGTTTAGGTCTTTGCGCTTCAGATACCACCTGCCCTACCTAAAGTCAAATACCACTGCTCAGTACAAATAACTATTAACAAATAGACAATTGTTGATATTATTACTCAGTCAATTAGCAGAAGCGATGATATAATTCGATGTAGAAATATCTTACAATCAGTGGGAGCTTTCTTTTAATATATTATATACTATTTACGGAAAGTTTTTAATTCATTTGTGGTTAATTGTTTAATTGATGAATAGTATATATATTAATATATAGTTTTCAAATAAGGATTTCCATTAATTTTATTAAGAATGTGTAAAAGCAATAGCGGACACATTTCTACCTACTTATCTACTTATGAATATCGAACATTCAATATAATTTATATGGATAATAAATCTGCTAAATAAATCATATTTCAAGTATCCTATATTCACGCTTTGTTAAATAGTTCTCTGGTTTCTCTCAGTGTATTTTCACTTGTGCATGCACGCAATCCGCTAGACAAGCAATTCCCAACAGGTTGCTGAATGCCACCTTTTTGGCGGCAAGTTGCAACAGGGCACATGCCGTTGCAGGTGTCTGAAAAAACAACCCCCGTGCCACAAAAGGAGGCAAGCGGCCGCAGTCATGTCTATTGGCGTTGTCAGCTGGCAAGGAAAGGCACTTGCCGCAGTTTCTTCGGTTAGTTCCTTCCGCTCGACTAGTTTCCAGCTCGGCGACGTCATGGGAAATGGGCAGCTCTCTGCCCATGGAAATGATTGGACTTCAGGCTGCAGGTTTTCAGTTTCAGCTGTGCCATGGCCTGTTATGTAGCTCTCTGGTTTTCAGTTAGTTCGGTAAGCCACCAATTGACCTTTCCAGCGATTGCCAACAGTGTCTCGTAACGTATTTGCCAGCTGACGTGGGAATTGGAAGCCATTGCAATGTGCTGCAATTTGCATGTGATTATGCACGTATGTATATGGCTGCGACGCACGGCTATCTATTGCCGATATGACAAGAATGTAATGCATTATGTTATTTTTTGCCAATATCTGCCCGTTTAAGTTCTAGCTTAACAGACGCCAGCTGCTGATTAGCTTATCAGTCGCACGGCCCAGCCAGAGGCCAAGCGCAAATTATTGATTAATCAAAATAAATGTCTCTTTTTATAATTAGACAACAGTGAAATCTGTTCCTATTCCAAAATAATATAAATACATATGTATATATTTAGTTGTATGAGATGATAATATTTTGAATAATAAACATGTTATGCTCATAACAATCTAAATAGACACTGTGACTAAGACGCCTTGAAAATTTGTATGCTTTCTTATCAAAGTTCTGTTGGAAATGCAAATCATTCCTGAACAACATTGCTCCTGGAAGATGCCATAAAAGTAGTCAAAGTAAAGCTATTTAACCAGTGAGAAATTTGCTTTTAAAAATATTCTAATCTAATTTGAATTTCGTTATTTATTACTCTATTTTAATAAGCAGTTTTTTAAATGTAGAATCTTAAGAAATTCCCCTTCTTGTGCGCCCACAATGAGTCAATTAATAAATGTGCATATGTATGTAAACAAATGATTAAAATATTTGCTAGAAAATTATTTCATGACTATAATGAAAGGGAATTTTTCTTCAGAAAAAAGATTTTTTCAATTATTGGTGGTCTTAGCAATTGCTTACATTGCTTTGAAAAGCCGCTTCTTAAATATTCTTAACATACGGTTAACATTAGCACTGTTAAATGTATTGAAAGGTTGCCGGAAAAAACTGTCGTCAATGTACTTAAAGCTTTTATTTGATATGTAGATATTTTTACAATGATTTCGATACAAGTTAATATTATATATGTACATATACACTACTCATATACACTATAAATAGCTGATATGCTTGTTAGCTACACTCTCTACAAATTATGGAATTAAATTACTGAAAGCTGACAGCGAGCGCAGAATAAAATAAAATACACACCTGACTCTGGCTTTGTGCCCTCGATATCAGGTGCCCAGTGACTAACTGGCGGTAACATTACAACAACAACAGCATTGAGAATGACAACAACAATAACAACAACATTCCGCTTCAACCACCAATAAACGGCGACTAAAAACGCGCGCACGCGCTATTTTTCCACTGCGACGCTCAACAGCTGCTGCTGCTGCTAGCTGTTATTGTTGTTGTAGTTGTTGTTGTTACGACTGCTGCTGCTGCTATTACTGAGCCAAGTTAACAACAGCCAAGCGCGCACAGCTCTCACAACGCGTGAGTCAGTCTTCAAGCGCAGCTCGTACGCAACGCATGAACAGAAATTCTGAATTATTTATAAAAATTCAGCCAACTGAACCGATCATAAACAATATTAATAAAAGTGTGCAATTAAATAAATGAATCAAGAAAACTACAAATTAATATTCGAGTCGTGCTAATTACCGTTGCCGCTTCACAATTTTGTGCATGTGGCGAAAACCGAACGCATTTCTAAATTTGAGCCGTGTGGCTTAATCTGTGCGCTAAAAATAAAAAGAAAAAATGTAATTATAATAACAGAAGCACATGCAAATATTTATCAGTTTATGAACTGTGCACAGACACTCACACACACATACACGCCCACCATCGGTCTATGCTCCAAAAATATTCCATGTAATTGCCCGGAGGTTATTTTGCGTAAATAAACGCCAGGAGCGTATCGACGTCATTCAGAAATCGCGCCCAAAACGCGCGCGTTTTGTATACAACAAATTTCCCCTCCACAAACGTAAAAAAAAAAACAAGTTGAGAATTGAAACTTGTCTGAAATTTTTGAACTCTGACGCGTCTGTGTGTTTTCCCTGGCTAGACAAAAAAGGTGCTGGTGTGCGTGTATGTGAGAGTGTGTGCTTGTTTTTATAAACTTTACCTAGAAGTCTTTATAAAAAAACATAAACAACTTATATTTAACATTGCCATTAAAACGCAAAGTATCCGCACGTTCGCACAGTTTAAGCAGAATTTTGGGGCTTGTTCGCGCCAGCTGTGCTGCTTGCCCCATTCCTTGATCAATGTGGATCATTGCAATGCCAATATCGGCGCCAAAAATATAAAAGAAAATCACACACACAAAATTCTATAGATTCCACTTAAAATCCCATTGAAAAATTTCCATTTCCATTTAAATGAAAATTTGCTTACATTTTGGGCGTTCGCATGAAAGCCAGCGACTAGGAAATATTCAAGAAATTACAACAAACCTGCATTAGAATGCCACAATCTGAGATCTCTTTCTAGCATTGTTGCTTGTGATTAAATGAGCTGGCTATAAAATGATGTCACAGCCATTGCAAAAGGCGCTTTGATCTTTGTCTGCCTGGCCGGCTCGGACTGCATGAAAATCAATACATAGAATTCTGGAGGGAAATACACTTGAAGAAAAGCTAGATGAGCAATTATAGTCGCTTTAATTTTTATTCCAATTCTTGATTTTATTTTGGGACTTGAATCAAATCAGATAATAGAAAAACTTTTTTAATAAATTTGAAATATCCTCTAACTCAAATTAGACAACGAAATATCTGAAATAGAATTTGCTATGTTTGTACATCCCACTTCCCCCTTTTCAAAGTACGCCACCTATTTTTTTCTCAGTGTATTCAAGGGGGTAGGCTTACACATAGCTAACTTATTCAACAACGTCTCGACGTCGTGACTTTTTAGCAAATGTTGTTGTTAATTATACAATGATCATTCGATGATACTCTATACTCTATAGATGATTCGTAATGGCGACGCTCTTGTCACGCGATGACATATCAAATGGAAACATTTTTTTTATGGAAAAAGTGGGTGTAGCCATAATTTATGCGTATTTAATGTGATTCTTCAGAATTTATCTTTAGTATGAGAAAGCTGCCCAAGACTAGACCCACATAACCTGGCTTACTTATCAATTAGCTCTACATATACAAATACATACATATGTATATGTGTGTATATTCTACTTTTAGTAGAGCTGTCACGTTTCTCCCACCAGCTCTTGCGCTTTATTTTTATTTATTTCCTATTTACCTTCTCTTAATGGAATATTTTGAAGGTATTTTCCATTTTCAATTTTCAAGGCACACGCTCAAGTTAAGAACTTTTGGAATGCCCATAAATATATCGCTGTTGCAATAATTAGCGCCATATAGGGTATTTTGCATAAGTGGGGTATATACATATGTATATTGGGATAGAAGAATATTGATTATATGTATATTGATTGGATAGACTTTTCATACCTATGCATGTGTGTATTTACATTCTATATAAAAGGCAAGACCTTATCAAACTGCCTTCTAGCTAAACTCTAAATAGTACAGGGTATTTAACTGCCAGCCAGCATTCCCGAAACGTGCCTTATTTACGAGCCATCGTAATATTTTCATTTCATTTCAAGCCACTTTAATAGCTGGGAAATGCGTTTAATTTAGTTGGTTTTATTTCACGAAATTGCGCATCGAAATTCACAAATGAAATTGTGCATAAATCCGCATTTACTTTAAATAAACCAATTGCATAAGGTGCTATAAAGTGTATTGCGGTGACGCATTGACAGTTTCCCTTATTGGCCACTCAGCATTTATACGCCCAAAGGTATCTATTCAAATGAGCCATAAAAGCAAACTCATTCGGCATGCGCAGCAGGTAAAAAGAAAGCAGAGACATCTGCATATAAAAAGCAATTGTCAGATGATAAAGAGATGGCACAAGACGTCATGGGGCAGCGTCATGTGGCATCAGCAGATCCTTGGCCCCAGTCTCTGGCACATCTGTGTCGTCTCAAGTGCGTCAGACACGGAGGCCGGCGCCCCACTCTCGGCCCTCTGCCCCACCTGATCACCTGGCAAACGCCCATTTTTGTTCTCCAGTGCGAAAATGGCTTTTCCCGTATTTCGCATGTGTCGAACTGTGTGACTGTGTGTATGTGTGTGCTTGGCGATAGTTTACCTTCGCCGTGGCACTCACGCTGGAAAATTCAGTTCATCGCGAACAGCCAAGCTAAGCGCATGCCCCTTTTTTCGGCTTCTGCTTAAACTGACGGATCAGTACTTTGCGTTTTAATAATTGCGTAAAAGAAACCCAACAACCACAACAACAACAACAACAACCGTTTCCTTTCACATTTGACAGCGCGCGTCATGAGCAAGAGCAGTACAGTGAGCTCCGCTAAGGCAAACTCAACAAACGTCAGCAACATCAACGGCAACAACAACAACAACAACAACAATATCAACATCAGGAATAACAATTCTGGCAGCATCGGCAACATGGTCGAACGTTTTGTCCAATCCCTGGGCCAGTTGAACGATTCCGGCAGCTGCTTCGACGGCAGCTTCGAGATCAAACACATTCTGCAGAGTCCCAACCTGACGACGGCCACGACTATGACTAATGGCCGACAGGTTCGGCATCGCTGTCTCACCGAGCTGGATCGGGAGCAGCTGACACGCTTTGTGCAGGAGTTCGAGGCGCGTCAGTCGCTGGCCTCGACGCCCAAGTCCAAGTGTCGATCACCCTTCTTGTGCCGCAAGGCCAAGGAAATTTATCGCAGTGCCAGTGGCAGGCGTAGTGCCTCGCCGCAGATTCACATAGCGCCCGTGCAGGAGCTGGAAGAGGAACACGAACAGCCCACGCGCAAGTCCGCTGAAGCAGAGGATTTGATGCCGCCGCCGATGGCGTTGGCGCGTGTCCAAGCGGAACGACGCAGTTGCCGCAGTGCCTCGCGTGTGCTGCAGTTCTTCAGCTCGGCCACCAAACGGCGCAGCGGTAGCCGGAAGCTCAGCGAAGTGGATGCCACGGATGCCACCTGTGACGATTCACCTGTGCTGTTACGCGTCAGTGCTGGACAGCAGGTGGAACAGGAACAGCTACAGCTGGGTTGCATGCCACTCTCAGGTGGCAGCACAGGCAGCGGCTCCGACGATGAGGAACATGATGATGGCATCAGCTCGGCCAGCTCCAACTTAACCACACAATCGGGAGGCAGCTGCAGCTCCAACAGTCGCAACATCTCGCCCGACTCCAGCTTCGAGATGCATGCCCCGCTGTTGCCCAGCTTCAAGGTGACGCCGCCTCGTGGCGTCTGCAAGGCTGGTAAGGATTTTGCGCGTTTCCTACGCGGATCGTTCCATGCCAAACGCGCCTCCATCACAACACTGCGGCGCTCCATCAGCGATCCGGATGCCATGCAGCAGCTGGACTTCAGCAAGCCCCAGATCCCGCCTCCGAGTATGACGACAAACCGACCCCTGGGCGATGTCAGCAACGTGATGCGCGTGAGTCACTTTTAGATCCCCTCATTTAGCACTTCAGGAGACGCTTTGGGCCATCCAGCTGTGTCCCATTAGCCCTTAAGCACATTACTGTTTACATTTAAGCCTCGCATCAGGATTTTGTTTATTTACGCTCGCGTCATCTTTACTCATTTCCCTATTGGGTGCCAACCCACCCCCTTGTCCCATCCATATGACTCTTCGCTCTTGTCTATGCCAGGCAATGTTTACTGTTTACTTTCATATAATTTCTGAACGATTTAGTAGCAGCGCCTAGCCTAGGTTAGCCTTAAATACGTGTACACCATTTAGATATAGTTTATGTATCCCAATAAAAGCCAAACTGTTTGTAAATACTCAAAAGCTCGTGTGCCATATAATCAATTTGTTTAAAGGTTTATCGGGTACCAACAGCTCGAATTTGATTTTAATTGTTTCCTCAAACGTTTGCCCAAAGATTCTAAATATTATCCATTGGAGATCAATCAAAATGTGTTGACTGAATTCATCTCAATTGAAGATTCGTGTTGAAATGAGCATTTGAATTTTGCCTGATTGATTTATCAGATTAATATTGAAATATTTGCCACAATTAGAAAACCAAATAAAATGATTGATTATCTTCTTATTGGAGTAGATTTCAAGTGGTAGGCCTTTCCCATTGTCAGCAAGGAATACAATACATGTATGTATGTATGTACAATGATAGTATAATTACATATGTATATAAGCATTTATTTGCTTAAAATATTATATTTTAGTTGAGTCATATTTACAAAATTATCAAATTAAAAATTACTTTAAAATAATTTATGTATTTTTTTCTGTCAATAAAAATGTATATGTATACATATGTATATATAACTGTACGTACTTTAAAATACAAAAAATTCTTACATTTGTGTATAGTACGCGACAAAAAGTAAAATTAGAAATGCGTTAATATACACATACATTTGTATTTAACACTTTTTATTAGCTATGCACATATTGGAATGGAATTGTCAATTGTCTTTGTTGTTTGCCATAATGACTTTCTAATTGCTTAATTTGCATGGGCGACGAAGTGCCCATTTCACTTTCCATTAAAGTGCTGTTGCGTTTTCATAATTCCATCGTTGTGACGATGAACAAACGCCTACGTGAATAGAGTATTCCGAAACATGAATCATTACTAGTCGAACGAATACAAAGGGAATGCCCATATAGGTTTGATAGACGTCATTAAATATCGGCTGACATATATGAAAATATACATATGCATATACATTATACACACATTGTGTGTATATTTCTGTATATGTATATGGTTATTTAATTAAAAATATGTATGTATATGCATGCATATGCATACACATATGTATTAATAGCATACATGCATACATTTTCCGCTTTATATAATGGAGGAACGCATATAACCCGCATTGGAGTCCAGAAAATTAACGTAAATCAACAAGAGAGAGAGCAGTAGCAACAATAGAATCAACGGGCGGGTGGTCGTTTGCCGGATATTTCATTTAGTGCCAGTGTGTGCAATTGTTGAAAAAATAAAAGCAGAAAATACCAAATGGTATGTATAAAATTCTTAACGATCGAAAAATCTGGCACGCAGCACGCACTGCGAACATTAAAGAACATTTTTGCTAACTAAATTAAGCTAATCCAAACAAATCATAAATTACAATTAATTTATGTTAGCGCAGCTGCAGCTAGTATTAGATCGGCGCAATTTCGGTGTTTCATATGGTAATGTGTGGAACGGCACGCGTTCACCCCTTTCATCTACCCCCATCCGTTCCAACTTCTCTTTGTGGCGGCGGCGTGCAAAATAACTTAATTTATCAGTTAAATACGCAACACTTGGTAGACAAATGCCCGCATTTTCAGTTCCCCGTTGTTGCTGTAATTGCTTGGCATTTTAATTATTTCAATTGTCTAAACTCTTTGTTTATTTGGCATCGCTAATGGGCTGCTTTTATTTATTTGCGCCGCGTTTGGTTATTTTTAGCACAATTTATTTACTTGCAACACGCACACATATGTAGCTAGTAATTAATATATTTGCTGCATACCTTCGTGGGCAGGATTGCATAGAGACCAACAACGAAGCGCTATAAAACATTCACAAACAAACAAAATGTCTTGGCAACTCAAATAATTGGCAACATTCCTAAATGTTTTATTAAACGGTAATTAACGAGACAGCTGCCCGAACACAATGTGTATGCATGTATGTATGTATATGTGTATGTACATACATATGCATGATCAGTGA
The DNA here is from genome assembly GCF_054131105.1 of Drosophila navojoa. Lineage (NCBI taxonomy): Eukaryota > Metazoa > Arthropoda > Insecta > Diptera > Drosophilidae > Drosophila > Drosophila navojoa. The sequence continues at coordinate 10,094,173 of NC_142890.1, read as the reverse complement.
GATAGTAGGAGTGCCCAACAGGGTGGGAGAGAGAGCGAGAGGTAGATAGCGCACTCCCACAACTTACATACGAACATTTCATTCATAAGCAGCAAACGAAAATGAGCAGCCGGTGTCAGGTAAATAGACAAAGAAGGCAAAGCAAAAAACAAAAAAAAAACACATTCGTATTCGTATAGCAGCAAACAATAAAACAACAATAGCAATATGAGTAAGCAATATCTCTCTCACAAAAGCAGCTGTGTCGAGTTCGAAACTCGAAAAAGAGCATTCGTGCGAGCGAGATCGAACAATTGTGTAGGTGAGTTCGAGCGTGTCAAACACGATTCGTCGAACCAAGACTTTTGTTCCAAACTACTGCAAACCCAAATGTTTGCATTGCAATTACTACTAGTCTCTTTGCAATGCTTGAACTGCATTTCACCACTAACAAAGGTGTGACCAAAGGCACCACCCTACTGAACTCCAGTAACTGCAATATTCTTTGCTTCAGTACTTCGAACCAATTTCTGGATTGATCCAACCAGCGCCCAGTCGCAACATGTTGTGAGGCTGAGGCTAATGTTGTGTTGGATTGGGTTGGATTGGGTTGGCTCCAACAATCAAATGCTCAGTGCATATACAATAATGTATATGTATGTATGTATGTACGTATATGTGCGTGCGTCCGATCAGCAGCTGGCTGAGCACAACAACAGACGATGTCAGTTACTTTATATACGTTGGGGCTACGAGTCGGAGATTCGAAGCTCGGCGGTTGAACAGCGTGCGAGAGAGCGGGTCGTGTGAACAAAAAAATTCCAGAAAAAAGTAATTATAAAGCCAGTGCCAAAGAGCAATAACAAATAACAACCGAAAGTGATGCAAAAGTGCACAGTTAAGATTGTGTTTTGTTGACAAAAGCGGCACGTTTGCGCTTTCTCACTCACACACACACACACACACACGCTCACTGACACACAGGCAGAACAGCGAAAATTTCGCAAAGCGATGACACGCCTTGGGAATATAAAAAATTATCGAAAAAGAAAAAACAATTGAAATCGAAAACAAAGCACGCAACAAATACTGCAACTGCAACTGCCACTGCATTTGCGTCTGCGTCTGCTGGTAGGTTTCACAGCGTCAACTGCCAACTATGGTTAGTTAGTTTTTGTCATTAGCATGCGTAACGAGCAGTTTATGTATATGTATGTATGCATGCGTGCATGCATGTATGGAGTGTGCATGTATGTTTGAATGTGTATGAGTCTGCTCTCCCTTTAGCATAAAGTAATTGCGAAACGCCCACTCAGCACTTAACACCGAGAACTGTGATCTCCGCCCCCTTTTGCTTATGCCCGTTGCTCTCTTCTTCGACAATTGACAATGGGCCATTCCGAGATAAGATACCCGAAATTCTAATCGCGTTTTGTTTATTTTTAAGTCATGATTTATCAGCACTTCGGCGAAACTGTGTCGCGATTCTGGGAATTATATCTTATTAATGTTGAGAAAAGATATCTGAATATATGGATATACATACAGATTTACATTTTTGTTGTCATACATTTCTTTGTTTTTCTCCAAGAAATTTATATGCGTGTTCTTTCTTTGCTCTTTGCCAAAAAGTACCTGATGTATTTTTCAGATTCTGTTTCTAGGTTTTAGATTTCAGCTGGTGTCAGTTAAAGCGGCTTATCAGATATGTCTGCTTTGAAGTAACCCGAAACAGGCCCCAACTTAATTATGATGAATCATTTGCATCGTTATTAAGGCAGGAAACAGCTTCACAGCGCCGTAGACCGTTTACAATCTCAATTTCACGTCTCGCTCAGCAGACCGTCAAGAATTTTTACTCGACTTTTCGCTAGCCAGGAGCCGGCTACAATTACCAAAGGTTTTCATAAAATAAGCGCCGGGTTTGTCCACAGTAAAAAAAGATGGGGCTTCTATTAAAAGCATACTGACATTTTTAACTGGCTTAATAATATCTAAACAGGAAATATATATTATTTTTATCTGCTCTCCAAGCAGCTTTTCTTAAAATAACAATCAGAACTGAAGCTAACGATTGTTTAACTGCTAAATATGGTTTCGATTTAAAGTCCGTGTATTTTCTTTCACTGTGTTGGCAGTACTTGATACTGGCCGACGGGATCGGATGACTTGATGGCAGCGCATTAGCTCATGCTTTGACGCTGCAGATTAAGCTATATAGACATGATTTCAGCTGGATCGGTAACCTGAGCTAAAGCCATTCAAGTTAATTTACTCGTGGGACTTTGTTTATTTTCTTTTATACATATAATTTTTTTGTTGTTTTCTTCTTTTTGCTTTTCCGTTTGCGGCTTTGGCATCGAGACATCTTCGAGACTCAGCACAATGACTTCCATGCCACAATTTGTGGCAGGGCGTGTTGCTGCTGATGACTTCAATATGAGGAGGCAGCCACAGCTGTGAATTGTGGCCGCCAATGGGGAAAAAATACTGTCCATGTTCGGTGTCCACTCGCGCATGCAAAACACTCAAGGAAAAGGGGCTCGGGGCGTGGCATTATTACTTCATTATTTCACCTGTTTATAAGTGTGTATGTGTGTGTGTAGCAATCGAATTGTTGCCCAGCTTTGGCTTTCGCTTTGCTTCGCTAATTTTTCAATTTTCTTTTGAATTTTTTTCTTTTTAATATTTTTTTGTGTCATTTATTTATTTTTAATTATTCACTTTGGCAAATTGCTCATTTCCTACTTACAATTGCGCGTCACTCGTTGCCGATTGCCGCTAAATGTTGCCGCCACAATAGAGAGCAACAACATGCGATGCTCGCCCTCCGCACGCCTCGCCCCACCCACCTTCCACTCTGCCTATGCCCCTTTGTTGCTATTGTTTGGCAATCAGCGTTGATTTATGTTCGTTTGCTTCTCTCTCGCTCTCTCTGCGTGTCTCTCTCTCTCTCTCACACACACTGATTCTCTGTCTCTTTCAACTGCTTGCTGTTGTTGCTTTAACACATTTGACCCCACTCGCTGCTCTTATGCTTTCCATACCCTCTGCCCCTTTAAAGTTGTGCATTTAGTTTTGTGGGGTCGGCACATTCTGCTCTTCTTTTTGACCCAATTCCTATGTATGTACATTTGTATGTGCACATTCTATATACTCACAAACATACATAGATAGCATATACATATATACGAGCTTATGTGATAATACATAATACTTAAGCTTTTATCTTTATTTATGCGATTGAAGCTTGTGTTGTGAAATATCATTTTTTCTTTACAAGATCTGTCAAACATGAAAACATTTCAAAAACCTCTTGAAAACACTTGAAAATAATGACGCACACTGCGAAAAACAGATTTCTGTTATTAATTTAGCCTAGGAGTTACACAGTTTAATTACAGGAAATCGTAACTTCAACTAAGTTCATTTTGAGTGAAATTATTCCACTCCCATTTTCAATGGGTTCAGGGTTTAATAAAAAACATATTAAGTGAATGCTGGAAATGTTTTGGTTAGATAATACTTGATCTCTATTGCTGCCTCAAGGTTAGAGTATTCGTTTTAATTACCTTCAAGCGAGCACAGAAGATAAATATCTAACAACACCATGAATATATATTATACATATGTATCTTACATACTATAAACTAACTAGATTTGAATTGAAATTAAGCAAAGTATACTTTGTCTTCCATATGATATTCCGTGAATTTTCTGGCCGCCATTTGAAAATTCCCTGGGCACATCTATAGTTTCTCTTCGGGAAGATCTCTGGAGCACTTTCATTTGATGGCGTGACTGGCAATTGTTCAATTTCAGTCTCATCTCACACGAGCCGAGTCGAACCAATTGGTTTCTATTAATGAAGTCGAGTCGCATGAGAATTGGCTTTGCCCCTTTTTGTACGACTTTGCCAGCCGGAAATGTTTCCAAAATTTCTCTCTCACAGACAGCACACTAGTTATATATGTATACATATGTATATTGATGAATAGATATGGGTAAAAATATTTTGTGGCTTACGTTGGGTCAATGCGAAACTCGAGCTTAGAAACAGAATTCATTAATCTCTGGCAACAAAAGCATCATTAAATGTGAACCAATGGGAAATGCATAAATATAATTGAAAGCAAGAGCTGGACTGGAGGATAGCCTATGGCTATTGGCTGTTAAGCAGCCTATGAAATGGAGAAAATTATGGCACTAATTGAAACGAAATGAAATGAATTGCTTTATCTTCCATATTAAAGAAGTCATAATAGCATGTGCATGTATCTAAATGTATCTGGCTGGGATTTTTTTTTTTTTTTTTATTTCTCTTAACATTTCTGTGTAACCAGCATTTGCAACTGTTTATTGCAGTACTATTTAAACCCATTCTTATGGGAACCGTGTGGGTATAGAACACAATCGAGAAATAAACATAAACACAAACAGATATACATATATATATGTATAAATAGCGACGGCAACTGCTTCGAGTTTGTCTGACAAAAGTGATTATCAGCAAAGTGCAGCAAATGGATTGGACAGCCAAGCAGGCAGGCAGGCAGTCCGTCCCACAAACGACACTCATCACAATACACAGAGAGACACATACATATATACATATATGTAGATGTGTATGTATGTACATATATGCATATATGTTGTATGTGCCTAGGCTAGCTTCACAATTTGTTCACACAATTAGAGTAGTAGAATACCCTGGGGTAGAGAGGGGAAATAGTTGCCAACGGCTGCCAACTGTTGCTGTTGTTACACGCGTCACACACACTCGCACACATACTCCTACACATATACACACACATACGCTTACAAGTAAAACTTCTAAAAGTTCAAAAGTTTATCGTGCTGTCTGTTTAGGGCTTGGCCGTGATAATGACAGACGTGATCGGGCAGTCTGTCCCTCATTTCTACATTCCCTCAATTTGTACTCGTGAAATGCCCCTGAAAATGAACTTGTCGTAGGGGGTGCTTGAACTCCAAGATGGCTATGAATACACTATGAATACAGCTGGGTAGCGGTCAAAATTAAGTTGTAAGCGAAATAATAAAAATTGTTATAAGAGATAAGAGGCAAAGTGCTGAAACATCAGTCCGAACATTACCGAAAAATAATATTAGCTAGATAATGAGCCAACCTATGATGCATGTACTTAATATCTAAGAAAATGGTACCTTTATATATAACATATATATTATTCATTTTCATTTCAGAATCGCGCACTGCCGTCCAATGCCTCGCCCTTTCGTCGAGCCTGGGGTCAATCATCGTTTCGCACGACGCGCACCGAGAAGGTGGCCAAAGCAGGAGGGTCTGGCAACAGTCCAATAGTGCGACGCTCTGCCTCGATGACCGCCTCCGACAACGATGTGTACATTAAGACGCTCATGCTGGACGAGCTCAAGCCGGCGAAGCAGTCGCAGCAGTTGGGACTGTTCCAGGTGCCACAAATACTTACCACACCGGCGCCGCCGTCCAGCGTGATGGTAAAGGCAACCGGTGGGGAATCAACGCAGCAGCTGGCGGCCCCAGAGCAGAGTGGTCCCAGCAGCTGGGGCACATCGTTTGAACGCATGTTGCAGGATGCAGCCGGCATGCAGACCTTTGCGGAGTTTCTGAAAAAGGAATTCTCCGCCGAGAATATATATTTCTGGACTGCCTGCGAGCGCTACAGGTGCACGGAATCGGAATCAGAGCGCGTAGCCCTGGCCCGGGAGATCTTCAACAAGCATTTGTCCAACAACAGCAGCGATCCGGTTAACGTGGACTCGCAGGCGCGTAATCTAAGCGACGAGAAGCTGGCAAGCGGCGATACGGATATATTTGCCGCGTCACAAAAGCAAATCTTCAACCTAATGAAATTCGATAGCTATCAGCGCTTTATACGCTCCGATCTATATAAGAGCTGCGTCGAGGCAGAGCAGAAGCAGCAGACATTACCCTATACGGGTGCCGATCTGGATGAGCTGTTGAAGACAAATTTTCACGTAGTGGCCTCGCCGAAGGTGAGCAAATGAACCCATTTTCTGGCTGAGCTTTTGTCATTAATACCTTGATCGCCTTTTCAGCTCAAGAAGTCCGCAAGCAATGCAGAGGATCGGCGACGTAAGAGTCTATTACCCTGGCACCGTAAGACGCGCAGCAAATCTCGTGATCGCAACGAAATAATTGCCGATCTGCAGCAAACGTTGATGCCCCCACCGCAAGCACCGAGCTCAACGACGACAGGAGTGCCAGCGCCGCTGTTGACGCTGTTGTCTGGCGGCTCGGTGAGCGATTTACACAGTTCCCGCTCCTCCTTGTCATCCTTCGATGCAAACCAGGTCGGACAGGGATTTAGCGCGGACAACGTTTGCTCCTTGTGCCGAGTCATACTCACCGACGGAGCCACAACTATTGTACAGACTCGTCCCGGCGAGACAGTAGCCCAACTAGTGGAGCGACTACTGGAAAAACGCAACCTCGTCTATCCCCATTATGATGTTGTAATCCAGGGCAGTAGCAAATCTATAGATACGCAGCAGTCCTCAAAGTTGCTGGCTGGCAAGGAGGTGCTAATCGAACGTCGCGTGGCCTTCAAGCTGGATCTGCCCGATCCCAAGGTCATATCGGTGAAGAGCAAGCCCAAGAAGCAGCTGCACGAGGTAATCCGGCCCATATTAAACAAATACAACTATCGAATGGAGAGCGTGCAGGTGTTGGTGCGCGATACTCAAGCCCCGCTTGATCTGATGCAGCCCGTCACAGTGGCTGATGGCCTGCGGCTTCAAATAGTCTTGATCCAGCCGGATTTTCAGCAAGGCGGCGGCATTAACATGCCGCCGAAGCATAGTAAACCAATGAAACCGCTACCAGCGCTGACGACGACGGATCCGACGCAGGGTCAGCTGGATGAGCTCACCAACAAGGTTTTCAATGAGCTGCTGCAGAGTAAATCGGATGCTGCAGCAGCGCCGAACCAAAAACCAAGCGATCTGTGCTCCATGAAGTCAAATGAAGCTCCCTCGGAGAGCTCCTCTACGCTGTTCGATCGCATGCGGCGGCAACAGCGCGAGAATAGCAACATTCCAGGCAGCAAGCTGCCCAAGCTGAAAAAGAAATCCACGAGCAGTCAACATTCCGAGGAGGCAACCTCAACCGCAGCCGCAGCAGCCACGGCAATGCCGAATGTCGATCCCAAGAAACCCATCATAGCCAAGCTCAAGGCAGGCGTCAAGTTGCAGTGCACGGAGCGAGTAGCAGAGCACCAAGGTGAGTGTGGACATGAAGTTAGTGATCCTCACATGTTTGACTGAAATTCTATAATTTGCAGATGAACTACTCGAAGGCTTGAAGCGAGCACAACTGGCGCGCCTGGAGGATCAACGGGGCACTGAGATTAATTTTGATTTGCCCGACTTTTTGAAGAACAAAGAGAATCTCAATGCGGCTGCCTCCAAGTTACGCAAGGTGCGCGCCAATTTGAGTCCAGTTAACAAGGTCAGCAACAGCGGAACAGATGCGCCTCAACCAGCGCCACGCCTCTCCATTACACGCAGCCAACAGTCACCCATGAAAGTGGATCCTGAGGTGGATACAGATTTAGCGGCAATGGCACCGGCAACGTCAGCGTCAGCATCCATTGACCAACAGGATTTACAGGATTTCGCTAAAGCACCGCCACCATTGCCGCCCAAGCCAAAGGTGTTGCCCATCAAGCCATCGAATTGGGGCGTGGCCAATGCTCCGCCCAATGGGAACTACAGCAATAAATTCTCGCCCGCCAATCACGCACCCGCATTGACGTCGGCATCGACGACGACTAGTACGTCACCCTCAGCAACAGCCACAGCTTTGTCCTTTGCCACCAAGCTACCGCTGGACATGGCACGCAAATCGCTGGAGCAGCCAGGCACACGATGTGCGTACCTTGATGAACCCAGCAGCAGCTTTGTTTAACCCTAAGTCTACTTATCGATCTACGACTGATCATTGTACATACTTTTATATATATTTATTAATATTTGTATTCTATGAAGTGTTTTAGAAGTAAGAGCCCATCACAAGGATATCTGACAAGCGTTGCGGCACACAGCTGCTTCGCAAGCTTATCATATTTATAATTAGGTGCACGTTATCTTAAGTTTGAATGAATAAATAAACACCTCTATTTAAACGCACATCTTTTTTTTTTGCAAAAACAACTGACGCTTTCGAACTACAAAATGGATCGTATATAATATGAGCAGCTTTCCAACTGATTATATATTTATATAGCTTTCTACACAACTTTTTTTTTTTGGTATCTCGAACAGTAGTATACATATATTATAATGTATATGCAGGTGTGTTGGGAACCTTCGAAAACCGAATCATTAATTTAAATAATACAATGATATATGTATATTTAATATTTTTAACAACTTCAAGCAAATGCATTATACCATAGGATACCGTTTAGTTATTCTAAAATTAGGCTACATTTAATTATTTTTAATTATAACGGCTCATAAAGATTTGAGAAAATTTTGAAAATGCGGCATTTCTCGGTACAAATAATATCTGGAGGATTTCTGCAATTCTTAAGCAAATCAAGCTAAAGCACATTTCAATTACACTGTATTACAAGATTCATCCATATATTAACAACTGCTACTGCCAAGCTTATCATACAAAATCTATGAATCTAATTTGCAATTTCTTATATTTCTATTAGTTGATTTTGCAGCGATAAATAATCTTGATAGGGTAACATATTTAAGAAAGAGTAATTAATAATGCAAATGAAGAAATTTATATGACTCCGCTTTACATAACATTTCAGGCATTTGCATAGAGGCGCTTTTTTTTTGACGACACACATAACGTACTGAAAAAATGGTATTGGATTGAAAAGCAATCGATGATCTTGCCCTTTAAGTAATCCACTCTACTTATCTACTTCATTGTGAACAAAGTTGCACCAGTTTTCCCATGGACCCAAATACCAAGTACCATTTGCAAAATAAAAAATAAATTGAATGTTAAAAAATAAACAAAAATTAAATTTATGAAGTTTCGATTAACGTTATTGTACAATGTCAACGCGAAGTCTTCTGAGCCGCCAGGCAGCCCACAGAAAGTATAATCAAATGGAGAGAGTGGGTTTGGCGACCTGCTCCGTGGTTTGAGCTGTAGGTGTCACTTGGGCGCTGCTCGTGTTAAGCTGTTCCGCTTGCTGGTTTGTGGTGGGTTCCAATTGCTTGGTCTGGTCACCGGCGCTAAGCTCTTTCGTCGTTTCCTCAACAATTTCGTCTGTGATACGATACGTTATGGGCGCTGGTTGCTTTGCTGGTAGCCAATCGGGAATGATCTTGTCGTGTAGTCGCCATTTCCCGTACTCATTGGAAATGTGCTTTTCAAAAACAACATATTCCAGTACATCCTTGCTAAGGATCTCACTACCATGCATCAGTCGACCAAATCGATCATATATAGCCAGCATTTGTTGGGTGTGAAAGCGTACTGTGACCTGAGCAAACTGGTTTTCCTTGGTGATCACTTCAGTGACGCGAGCATGCACCACACGAGGTGGTTCCAACGATTGCAGGAAACGCCAATGTATTGTCTTATCCTTAACATTATGCATCATTTCAGGATAACAGCGTTCGCTCACAAACTCTCTTATCTTATACTTCTCCTTTGCTGCCATATGTGTATGCGCTGCTATGTAGATCTCTTGGGCTTGTGCTCCAAAGTCATCGGTACTGAAATTCTCCTCGTAAGAACGTATTTTCCGTACAGCCATAAGGCTCTTCGATTTTTTCTCGAGAAATTCTAGTTTCTGCTTAGCGCCCGAAGAGGAAATGAAAGACTTCTTGCCATCTCCTTCGGGGGGAACGTATGCCTCAAATATTCCACCCGTGCAACTGATGTGAAACGGACGTTCCATCCATGGGCGAGGGGGCAATACACCACGCTCTTTCATACGGCTACGCATCTCCTCCTTGCTCACATCTTCAGGTTTCTCGCGTAAATTAGGCAAATCAATTTTCACAAATTTTAGCTTGCGCAACCTTTTAAACTCGGGCTTCCAGTGCTTAGTTTGTCGATGGCGCACCTGCTGTAATTGACACGCATTTTGTACGCCCGGAAGCAACGCACGCACTCCAGATGTTGCAACCTGCGGCATCTGAAATTTTAATGAAAACAATACGTATGGTGAAACCTTGGAGCACCTAAATATCCTATTTATTCCCACCTGCATCTGGATGAGTTTCTTGCTGGCACATACTAGTTTTTCCATGGCTAATTCGACTTTTTTCTAAAACCACGGAACTTAAATGCTTACTGCATGCTTATACAATCAGCTATCGATAGAAGCGCATCAGCTGTTAACCGGCAAACTATCGATACCTTAGCCCATATTTACATCGAGTACACATGATTATCGATTTAAACATATTTATTTAAATTGTTCATTTAAAAATTAAATATACACAACGAATTTTATGGTTGGATTTTCATTTGTTAACGCTTAATCGGACGTATTACTTTAATCCAACCCAATGTGTACAAAAGACAAGAACAAAAACATAATTAATTGTTTGTGCTAAGTCCTTTCTAAAATATAAAAAAAAAAATAAATAAATTGTTTTGAAAATAAGTAAACTGTAAGTGTTATAAGATTTACCTTAACACGTCGTGCTTGCTTAATTTCTTTGTAAATGGTGATCGAATTTCCCCCACGATTTGAACGTAAAACGCGATCCCTGCAAAAGTGAAGTTTTGTTAATATTTGCTGGTCGAAATTTCTTTTCCTATCAACTTACTTTGCAGGACAGTCGCCACCTTCAATGCGGTAATCATGTATGGAAAGATTAGATGGAATGCTTTTTAGGTTCTTTAAGCACACCTTGGCATTCTCAATGTCGTTTTCTAGACGCATTACTAAACAAATTAGAAACAACAACAAATAATGAAACAGATACATATAGATTATAATAAAACGAACCTTTTAACATAAGTTTGTCTTCAGTGTCATCGCAGCAGAGTGAGCTCTTGCAAGTGCAGCACTGTTTTTTTTGAACGGCTGTTGACGGCACGAGGCTTTGTGGATTACAGGACATTATATCCTTCATTATCATATTAAACAGGCATCCAGGCAGAATGTTTTCTGCCGCAGCAAAGATACGCTTGTGCATATAGGCCAGGTCCTTAAAATCCAACGTGTGCAGCCCATGGTGGTAGAGCTTATGGCATATAGCATAAAAGCGGCTTTTCGGAATATTGCATTTGCAGAAACAAAATCCACACTCATCAATAAACATATCCAAAATTTTGCGTAACTCCCTTTCCAAGCTAACGCCATCGATTTCACCGGCTGATAACGTTTTCGCTGTGTTCTTAACAAATTCGTCGAACTGCTCTTCAGTGGTATCGTCCAGTTTTGAACCCTCTTCTCTTTTGCCCTTTTTCCCGGCGGACTTCGAGCCTCTTCCAACGGTACCAGCGCCCCCCTTTTGTCCTTGAGCGGTTCCACCAGCTCCTTGTTTATCGTCTCCGGCCCCACCCTTTGCGCCTTGTTGTCCATCCCCAGCACCACCAGATTTTCCAGCACCAGATTTTCCACCTGCTGAGTCGCCAGCCGCTGCACCAGATTTTCCAGCTGCTGAATCTCCGGACTTTCCGGCTTCTGCGGCTCCAGCACCAGCTTTTCCGGCTGCTGAATCTGCTCCAGATTTCCCGGCTGCTGAATCTGCTCCAGATTTTCCGGCTGCTGAATCTCCAGCCGTAGCTCCAGTTTTTTCAGCTGCTGAATCTCCGGACTTTCCGGCATCTGCGGCTCCAGCACCAGCTTTTCCGGCTGCTGAATCTGCTCCAGATTTCCCGGCTGCTGAATCTGCTCCAGGCTTTCCGGCTGCTGAATCGGCTCCAGACTTGCCCGCTCCAGAATCTGCACCAGGTTTCCCGGCTGCTGAATCAGCTCCAGATTTCCCAGCTCCAGAATCTGCACCAGGTTTCCCGGCTGCTGAATCGGTTCCAGATTTCCCAGCTCCAGAATCTGCACCAGGTTTCCCGGATGTTGAATCGGCACCAGATTTCCCGGCTGCTGAATCTCCGCCCTTACCACCAGCTTTCCCGTCTGCCGAATCTCCGGCGCCAGGTTTTCCAGACGTTGAATCACCGGGCTTAGCACCAGGTTTCCCGGCTGCTGAATCTCTGGCAGAAGCTCCTTTTTTTTCGGCAGCTGAATCTCTGGGCTTGTCACCTGCTTTTGAACCGCCTTGTGCTTTCTTAGCCTCTTCTGCTGCTTTCTTCTGCTCTTCCAATTTCTTTTTGGCTGCATTAGCAAGATTATCAGGATCCACTCCAAGATCCCTCAAAGCAGATTTCAAAGTGTTATTGACTTCTTCGCACTGCTCTTTCTTTTTTAAGCAATCTTCTAACTGTTTCATTAAATCACTTGCTTTCAAGTCATCAACCTTACCCTTCAGTTTATCATTTTCTCTAGCAACATCCCCAATATCTTGTATTAGTCCAATGCTCTCTCGCATACCCTCCTCCATATATCTTGTGTCATCATCGAGTTGTTGTACTTTCTTATCCAATTCGTTGAGTCGTTTTTTGCTTTCTAGAGCGGCTTCGCACATGCACTCATTCTCCTCTATCAATTCACCCAACTGACTATCCTTCTCCTTTAACAAATTCTTCAAGCGATCCAGTTCACATGCACAGTCATCTAAATTTTTGATATCCTTACCACCGTCATACTTATCCTCGCTCATTTGCCTGAAACAATCTGCCTGTTTGCTCATCTCGTTCATTATATGCTCCAGAGTGACACTCGTGTAGAAGGCCAAATCATCACCAATATCGGGACAATCTGGCGGTTCATCAAACGGAGGGCATTCAGAAGGTTGACTTCCATACCTCTGATTTAGTTCACATATAACATTCTAAAATAAGTGGGATGTGTGTAAAAAAAAAAAAAAAACAAAAGGATTAGAGAGGAAAATCATTGGAAGTAGTTGAGGATTGAAGCTGTATGCGAGGGCTTGAGAAAGAGGAAGGGAGAAATAAACATGTGTGTAAGCCGCTAGCAATCCAGAGACCAACTTTCCGACGACTTTCCTCTCATACCATTCATGTATCAATTGATTTTTTTTTTCTGTAACTATTTCATAATGTGCACTTTCAAAATTTTAAGATACTACAGAATTTAAGCATGAATTGTCGTATGGGGCAGAACGTAAAATTATATGGTACGGCGTCAACATGTAATATCTCCATTATCCTCTATCCCAGTCTCATTAAAACAACTATCATTGCAATTGTCTATTAGTTCGTCTAGGTAACGGTACCCAGATTTCTTGAACGCTTTAGTTTTATGCTTTGGAAGACAAGAAGGGGTAATACATAAAATTCATCACCATACGATGAGAAATTCTTACCATTAGCTGCTGATATTGACAATCGTAGGCATTTAATGCCAAATCGCGTTTTCGCAGCTCACTTCTTAGAACATCGATTTCCATTTGCATAGTGTCCGCTCGCTGCATCGCAGGTTGGAGAGTGACCACTTGCTGTTGGAGCTCCTTGCAGCGACACTGTAAGCAATAAAGGTCATATACTGTATGTATGTATATTAAATGAAATTATATTAACGTACCTTAAGTACTTCCTCATTGTATTTGGTTTTTTCCACCTCATGTTCATAGTACTGCTGCATTTCATGAATGTCATTCTCCATGTCACATATACAACGCTTTTGGTTGTTGACGGTTTTAGTTAGCTCAGCACTCTCTCTAGCCTTCTTTTGTGCAGCCTTAGACAAATCATTGAGCGATCCCAAAGACTTGATCTTTTTTCGGAGAGACTCACGGTCAGCCAACATAACTTGTAGTCTATTGGCATCACTGTTTGCATCGTTACAAGGATTTCCACCGCGTTGTGCTCCAGATCTTGTAAATTCGTCCTCAGCTTGTCGCAGTATAGCCAACTCCTTGCCTAAATTGTTTATCTTATTTTGTAAATATTGGACATCGCTGTTTCTTTCTGGATCAATTTTGATGCTGTCCATCGCCGCACGCCTTGACTGCTTTTCAAGTATTCTTCTAAGATTACCATTTTCAGCTTCTAGTATGTCATGAGACTTATTCATATCGTCGATGGCCCTTTGGATATCCCGCAGATCTCTTTCATCGGAACTGTTTATCTTTTTAGCATTTGACAGCTCTCTAATTTTGTTATCGAAGGCTTTGCTTATTTCAGGATCATAACGTTGTTGCATTATGCGTTGGATTTCTGCATTTTTCATTGGAGGGGTGGCTTTGGGATCAGTTGGATCTCTATCTATAATTTTGTTGCTAACCATTGCATTTTTCATGGTTTCAATAGTATCATTCGCAGCGACCAGAAGACTGTCGCCCGTTAAATCATCGTCCTCAGGCCGGTTCCTGCCGGGACCTCCAGGGCCAGGTGGCCCACCGGGTGGTCCACCAGGTGGACCCCTAGAGCCTCCCGAGCATGGACATGAGCCTCCTGGGCCCGAACCACCGGGTCCACCGGGTCCACCAGGTCCACCAGGACCACCGCCACCATAGCCGCCTGGGCCCGAGCCACCGGGTGGTCCACCAGGACCTCCATAGCCTCCAGGGCCCGGACCACCAGGTGGTCTTCCGGGACCTCCTGGGCCTCCTGGACCTCCTGGCCCTGGACCACCAGGACCATAACGTTGCTTAGAGCAACTACAAGGAGCATCTGAAGGACCTCGACCACGATCTCTAGCTCCTTCCGCACCACGATCGCCAGGTCTTACAGCCGGACCTCCTCTACCGTAATCATCAGGTCCTTTACCCTCCTGATCAGGTCGTGGTCCACCTCGTTCACCAGGAGCACCCGAACCGCGGCAGGTGTCTGCAGTACATGGACCCTTACAACGATCCGGTCCACAAGGTCGCGATTTCCCACCACCTTTACCTTTCCCCTCCTGATCAGGGGATTCGGATTCTCCGTCTTTTCCCTGACTTGATCCACCTCGTCCTTCATTATCGTTGTCATCATTTGCTTTTTGGGATTCCGGATCGTTTCCCTGTGAGTCCTGCCCTATTGGTTCTCCTTCTGAAGCCTTCAGATCGGTATCTTCAGACGGTCCCTCACCCATACTTAAGGATTGTTCAAGTTCCCGACCACCTCCAGAATCTCCCTCATCTTGATCTGAACCTTTTCCACCGAGACTTCCTTGACTCGGATCTGTGCTGTGCGTACCCTTACTTGAGTCCTGCCCCTTTTGACTCGGTTTTCCTGCTTTGCCGCCAGTTTGCCCATCACCATCACCATACCTGCCGTCATCAGGACGACACATAAGAGGAGTATTGCAAGCCACCAGATCGGCGACAAAACGCGACTTTTTGTCTTCGTCGGCTGCCCAAGAACGATCATCAAATGTAGATGGATAAGTTTTTAACTTGACGCATGCTTTCTGGCATTCAAAATCAGGCTTCTCGTTCATAAAAGGCACATGAAAGAATTCTTTCTGCGTAGAGAACGCCATATTGCAACGCTCAAGAGCTTGCACTGGCCGAGTTTACAAAGCGAATTATTTTTGAACACAAATTTCAATTTTTCCTTTTGAAATGTATATGGCTGGAGAGATTAAAAAGTAATATCGAAAATACGTCCGACATCAATTGTATCACCAAATTTTCTAATATTCCACGTGCGACAATTTTCACATTTGCTACTTTACTGTACTATTCTGTAATGAGCTATATATATGTAATGTGATGTGCGTGCTATCACATAGCCTACTGTGGTCAATAACTAATCCGAGACTACAATTTCATGTCCGTTTACTTCCTTAGTTCTAGGTACAGCTAACTTTTCTGTGCATTGTAAATTTCTCCATTCTTAAATTCAAAAAGAAGTAATAAACTTATTTAGCAGCGGTAGCCCTTTATATAGGGCGACCTTCACCCAAAGCATAAGTTGCGCTCAAATGTTGAGCCCGATGCCAGGTAGGGGTCGTTACAGTCGAACTTTATGTGACCAATGGGAACCCTCTCTGATGCTGCAAGCCATATAGCTTTGCTTTGCTCAAATATAAACACCAAATGAATACTGCTGCATAAATAGAGACAAATTAAATTATTTTCTGTCGTTCATATTCGTACCTTGCTTTTGTTAAGCAAACAGATAGACAGAAAAACAAACTGTGAGACATATGTATGTATATATGTACATATGTAGGTAAATCAAATCGCATTGTTAAGTCTGATGTTTGAAAATACTATATGTTGGCATATTAAAAGCTTACTTATATACAATTATTGAGATTTATAATTATTAGATGGCATCGACAGCAGTTTCTTCTATTGCGTGGGTATCTAAAGGGCGAGGATATCTACATAGACTGCGGCAATTTCTGGGTATTTCATCCCATACCACCTTTCGGTAGATTTATTACTGAATAGCTAGGGTAAACGGGCAACACTGCCGTTATGTACAAGAGTGTTATTGGTTATCGGTTATGCTGATGTTCGTACGACGCGAATGAATTATCGATATTCACAACAGCTGCAAGGCATACGCTCACATTATTTGTTAACAGTTTCGCTAAAATGTCCACAAGACCGCGCCGTCAAGCAGCTAGAAAAAATATAGTAATTGAGATCTCGGACTCGGAAGATAATGCAAGTGAGGCCAATGATAATGACGAATATAAGCCAAGAGAGACACATCGTCGTTTCATAGATCGTGCTGCAGCAGCTGTAGCGTCTGGCGCGTAAGCCCTTTCATATTGAAATAATATTAATGTCCCACATTAAATATCTTAAATAAACAATATATAAACAGCAGTACGAAGAGAAAGCGAGGTAACGATTCGAAAAGCAATGCACCAGAGTCTAAGGAAAAACGCGCAAAACAGGACAAGGAGAATGCCTTGCCCAACCAAATCAATGATGTTAATGAAACATCAGTGGAACCACCATTGCCGACTGTATTACCTCAAGATGAAGGCGAGCACAGAACACTTCCGGTGGCGTCCAGTTCCACCACGGGTCGCAGCTCGTTCTGGGAGCGACGCAAAGTGTGGAACATACATGAACTTTTAGCCGAAACAGAGCATATACAACCGACAGCAGCGCGTAACATTGTGCAGCTTTTTGAAAATGAAAACACCATTCCATTTATTTGCCGGTATTATTGAGCAGCACTCGTTGATTTTGATAATATAATAACGTGTGTTCCCTTAGTTATCGACGAGATCTTGTGGATCACATAACACCAGATCGCTTGCGAGATATACGGAACACATATTCGGAGATTGTCGATCTGCGCAAGAAGGCGGAAAACATTGTTAATCAGCTAGAGCGAGAGAATATGATTAATACTGAGATTCGAGAAGAACTGTTGTGTGCGAAGACCAATGAAGAGCTGGAATTTTTGTATGCACCATACAAACCGGCTAGCAAAGGCACCTTGGCAGAGCGGGCGAAGGCTTTGGGCTTGGAGCAATATGCCGATGCCTTACTTTATGGAACAGCGCCAATAGTGCAGCTGTCCTCGGCTGTTGATTCAAGCAACAAGGATTTAGCAACAGAGGAGCAAATAATGGTCGGAATCTGTAACATTATTATACACAACATAAGTAAAAACACAAGTGTTCTTGAGGAACTGCGTCGCCTGTAAGTTCAAACTAACATCTGGACATATCATATCAGTTTTTAACGTTTTATTTTCAAATTGCCAGTCAAAATGTACAGCGGATTGTACTCAAATGCAGCAAAACTAAAAGCACGACGGCCTCAAAAGAAGAGAAAAAGAGTAAAGTTGCTTCTGGTGGCATTGCGGACAAGAAGCTTGATAGTTCCAAATTCGAGAACTATTTCAATTTTCAATGTGATGTAAAGACAATCAAGCCGCATCAGACTTTGGCTATCAATCGAGGGGAGAAACATAAATTTCTCACCGTAAAAGTTGAGACCAACAACTATTTAAAGTCCGATCTGACGCGATTTATATCGGAGCAGTACATGTCTCAAGGCCTTCAGTATCCTCTACGTAGAGAGGTGTTTACTCGTGCACTGGAAGAGTGCTACACTAAAAAATGTAAGCTGCATGAGAAAACAACAAGCAATACCTATAATTTGTATACCTTTTGATAGTGCAACCTCTGCTCTGTCGCCAGATTCGAGCCAAGTTAAAGGAGAAGGCTATAAGAGCAGCCATAGAAGTGTTTGCGAAAAATTTGAAACAACTATTGTTGATGTCACCTCTGAAAGGTGAACGCATTCTAGGCATAGATCCAGGCTATACAAATGGCTGCAAATTGGCTCTTATATCCGAGACAGCCGATGTTCTGGAATCGGGTGTTATCTACCCACATGGGCGACATGCCAATCGAAAAGAAGCCGAACAAAAATTGGTACAGCTCCTTACCAAACATAAGTAATCAGAAATCACGATCAAAATTGTGCTATTTGAATTTAATGTTTGTTCTATTTACTATGTCATAGTTGTCGTGTCATTGCTCTGGGAAACGGAACTGCTTGTCGCGATACAGAGATGTGGCTGACGTCGCTCTTTCAAGCGGGCATTTTGGACAATCGCAGCATTCGTTATAGTATTGTAAATGAGAATGGCGCTTCCATTTACTCTTGCAGTACTGTGGCAACCAAAGAGTTTCCCAACATGGACATGAACTTGATAAGTGCAGGTTGGGCTCTATTAAATTCAGTTCCCAGTATGATTTCGAAATAATTTAATGTGATATTTTAGTATCTATTGCCCGACGCCTCAATGATCCGCTAAGTGAATACGTGAAGATAGAGCCACGCCACTTGGGTGTGGGTATGTACCAGCACGATGTAAATGAGAAAATGCTCACGGAGACACTGAATGACGTTGTCTCCGAGTGTGTTAGTTTTGTGGGCGTGGATCTAAATACAGCGAGTCTCAGTGTGTTAAAGTAAGTTATAAAAACTACAATAATCAATGAAAATCATTTAACCCTTTACTGTGCACGTCTGTTTGCAGACACATTGCTGGTTTGTCCGAAAAGAAGGCTGAAAAAATCATTGAACATCGTACACAAAAGGGTCCATTTAAATCGCGCAAGGATCTACTCACTGTGCGCAGCATAGGTGAGAAAACCTATGTTCAATGCGCAGGTTTTGTGCGAATCGAACCACTTAGTGTTGGTGGAGCATTAACCAATCCGCTTGACTGCACCTGGGTGCACCCTGAAAGTTACCAATTGGCCGAAACGTGAGTCACAAAAAATATGGTCGCGTATATTTTCCCAAACGTCAATTTATAAATTCGACTGATGTACACTGGTGCTAAATTAATTTAAATCATCATTTAACTTTTCCAATTCAGCCTGAAGCAGTGAGGTATCACTTTGCTTTTCCAGATAGCTAGTGTCGCTAGAATCAAGCTGAGCTTTAATACTCTTGTGGCAAAGAACTTCGGTGTGCACCAGTTTGACGTCTTTCTTGTGACGATCACATCCTTGGCACCAGTAGGGCAAATATGGATCTAAAGGATTCCTGTTTTGGCAACGCTTGCAGGTGCAATGCTCAGTACCGGCATGTTTGAAACTCTCGAAGTTCTGTTCAGTGCGTAGAAGTGCCAAATAATCGTCGATTGAGTGCTCCTGAGCGGCGTCGATGAGCTGCTCCCAGGTCTTGTACTTACGCGTCACCTCAAAGAAGTAATCGTAAACATCTTGAATAGTTGGCAGTATCCTTTCGAGACTTGATATATACGGACTTTTCACCGACTGATCCAGTTTGTCTAATCGCTTACGCAGCTCTGGCATAGCGTTCCTAACTTTCGAAACAGCAGCTACCAGATCAGCGCTGCCAAATCACAGTAATAAAGCTAACAATAATAAGCTAAGGTCTATTAGAATGTCATTAAGTGCTTACTTTGACTCCTTGATGGCATTGTGCGCCTTTTGAAAATCGCAGAGTGCTCGCCTTTCTGCCATCTCGCTAAGATACTCTGGATAGATTTTTATGCCACATGCGGAACCTATCAACAGGCGTCGACGTATGGACTGATATCGCATCCGTTTGGCCATCTCAATTTGATATGTCCTGGCATCTCTGAATTGCACTTCCAGTTTCCTGAACAGATGCTCAAGGAATAGTACCTGCTGATGCACACACTCCTCAAGGCGAAAGTCGAAGCGCGTGTAAACTGTTTTACAATGCTCGAACTCGGGCACCAAGAGATCGGGTGGAATGGTGGCACCACGGCATGGCGGCGGCAATGGGCGACGTTTATAGCGTTCTGGAGGGTAATCCCAGCATGGACCATACTGTGCCTGGGCTGTCATGGGCATGGGGGACTTCCAGCAAGGCTCATAACTCTTCTCAATTCCATAATTGATACTTTTGCCGCAAGCAATGAATCTAATCTTGGGCGGCTTCTGCGTCGGCGGGTACTTCCAACGCTCTTCGTAAAGCTTCTTCAGCTCACTAACCTTCAGCTTCTTCGCCATATCAATTTATAAGATTACAATACTGGAAATTCTCCCTTGCAAAAAGTATATAAAAATGTTAATTGTTATTAGTAATTTTGTTATATTTTTACAGCATTATTGGGAAATGTGATTTAAAAATCTCGGACATTGGCAAGGCAAGATTTATTCAGAGCATCAAGGAGTTCAGCACTTCGGAGCAGAATCTTAAAGAGCTTGCTGCAAAGCACAAACTGCCCATTGATCGGGTAAATAATATACTTCTTCTACCACTGATCGTCCACTTAATTCTTCTTTACTTGTTCAGTTGAAATTCGTACTGGTTGCACTCCAGCGCGAGCTGCTGCAGGATTATCGCCTAGATCTGGACAAGCGGCCGCTTTTCAAGCAAGGCCTAACACGATTGGATGAACTTAGCATTGGTGATGTGGTGACAGGCAAGTACTAACATTAAAACAAATACAATACATATAAACAGCGAAATTTTCTCTTTAATTCGTAAATAGGTGCAGTCACGAATGTAACACACTTTGGCGCATTCGTGGATATTGGCGTAGAACGCGACGGGCTCATCCATAAAAACCATATGAACAACATTGAGCTAAGCATTGGGGATCGCATTATCGCCTCTGTTCAAAAAGTGGATATACAGCGCCGACAGTTGGGCTTGCGCCTCGAGAATATGCTAGAGGAGACAGACACGTCCTTTACATTGAAAGCCGAATAAGAACACAAATAAACAAACCAATTACGTTATCCTCAATTCTTTAATAAAATTGTTTGAATCAATTTGAGTTAAGATTAAAAATGGTAATAAAAACTGTATGTGAATTTTTAGACATACAAATTTATTTTATTTTTATTTTGATGTATTACTGTTCTCTTTGTTTTGTTTCACATGTGCTACTCTTAATTTTGAAAAAATATATTGTTTGATAAAAGCTTGCTAATTACTCCTGTCTAATTTACGTCATGATAATGAGATGAGTCATACATACTTCTTTGATTTCCAGTTCTGTAGTTGACGGAGCTCTGCTCATTCTCTGGGTGTAGAGTTCCATTAGCATTTTGACTTTGGCCTAGTTCTTCTCCACCCTGATCATCATGCCATTGATCCTGCTGTTCCGTGCCCTCGTTGTTGATCCAGCCCTCCCCCTGTTCTAGTCCTCCTTCAGTTTCTCTCCATCTTCCCATATTCTCATAACTGTAACGCACTTGAGCTTGACCTAACTCATGTACGTCCGGGTGCCAATTAGGGTAGTTGCCCTCATCCTGCTGATTAGAATATTCGTAACCATTTGTATACTGAACTCGGTCGACCGGTTCCGGACTCTCCTGATTTGGAGCTTCATTATTGTTCTGTACTTGGTACTGCTCGGATCCTTGATCCCCGTAATTATAATTTCTCCCATAACCTGGATCTACATTGCCACCATGTCCTTGGCCCTGATCTGTTCCTAGACTATAGAAGTTTTCATGGCCTTCAGAATAATTTCGTTCCTGATCTGGGCAATCATAATTGCACATTTGGGCCGGAGCTCCAAAGCCATACTGATCACCACTCTGCTCAGGAGCAGCAGAGCCTTTTCCATGCTGACTGGACCATTCATAGCCACCCTGCTCCTGTCTTGCCCCTTCTTCACTTCTCTCCCCAGGATTTGCCGTTGCCCAGGCCTGGTGTGCGATTGAACCTCGCCCGCCACGTCCCTGATTCTCTAGATTTGTACCACGAAAACTTCTTTGGCGTTGAACCGGATTTCCATAACCCTGATTGGGTCCTGAAAATCGTCTGCCAGGCTGACCACGTCGTCTCTGACCCGGTACTGGACCTCCATAACCACTCCGTCCCTTTAACAGGCTGGGGCCAGATGCATGCCTACTATCTGGCTCAGAACGTGCCCGACGACCTGAGCTTTGTCCTTGGCCTCCTGAGTCCCCGTAGCGGCTAGGACTTTTTCTAGCCTTGTTGTGTTCCGCATTTTGTGCCACGCCCCCAGAACTACCCCGACCTTTACCTTTTCCGGGAGATTTGCTGCGTTTCTGCTCACGGCGCACGACTACCGATGTATGACAACCGACTAGATCAACCAGAAATCGAGAGTTTTTGGTATCACTCGCTGACCACGAACGCTTATCAATTGTTGATGCATAACTTTTCAGTTTTACACAAGGGTTCACGCAACCAAAGCGGCACTTCTCGGTCATAAACGGTACATAGAAAAATCTTTTTTGCGTTGAGAACGCCATTCTGTAGCGCCAAAGAGTTAGCACCGGTTCAATTCAGCAGATTTTGTAATACAAATTTCAACAAATTTTAAAATACCAAATTCTGGTCAGTTCAAAAATGATTTTCTAAAACGAATGCATTATTACTGTAAATCGGATGACAAAAGAGTTCGACAAATTTAGCATTTGCTACTGGGCATAACATTTGTTGGGAAGTATGTTAATTAAAACTAGGTAACCATTAGTGAGGCATTATGTCATTCCAATCCCTGAGCTCGACGCACAGCTATCGACTCATCTAGGGGATTCATTTCTGAGAAGCCGCATGGCTGCATTGTCATGCTGGCCGTGCCGGAGCTGATCGTACGCAGTGCACTGGAATAGCCGAATAGCTCGGCCAGCGGAGCATTCACAAATATCAACTGAAAGAACAGTAGTTGAAATACTTTTTTTTTCTAATTAGCGTCACCTCACCTTATTCCTCTCGCCTTTGGGCGCGACATCTTTTATAATTGCGCGACGCCTTGACAAATCAGCTATAATTCCCGATATACGCTCATTGGGCGCTACAATTTGAATGGACATGATAGGCTCTAATAGCCGTGTGCCGCTTGTGGTGAGGAGCTAATAGAAAAATATGAATTGAATGTTTATTTAAATGAAGGCGAGAAGGGGCCTAACCTTTTGTACGCACTGTGCCGCCGCAGCCATGACAAACGAATCAGCAGTGCCACGCCCCACTGTGATATTATGGAGACGAATCTGAGTGTCCACCACTTCACCGCCAACTCGTGGTCCACGCTCCAAGGCAGCAGTTGCTCCTTTGCGCACCACTTGAAGAAGTCGAGGACGTAGAGCATTCAGATTCGGTAAATTCTCAGGTGATTTATCTAGACTTTAGTAGATTAAAAATGTAAGGAAAGCTCACAGCACGACCCAATGTTAGCAATTACCTGAAAAGCTCGGTCTGATTATTGACAACCTGCAGCGTAATATTCACATTTTGCTTGATGCCTGCGATTTCTTTTTCCACGCTCAAAGTCGTTATGGCTGGTGCTTCTATTGTCTCCTTGTACGCTATTTGCAACGGACCCAGATCAACATCAATTTTATATTCAGTGAGCAGACGTGACTTGACAATGTCCATATGTAGTTCCCCCATGCCACCAAGCACTGTCTGGCCGGTTACGGAGTCGTAGCTAACACGCAAACTGGGATCTTCACGCTGGAGTTGCTTGAGCGCCTGCTCCATGGCCGTTTGCGATGATATGCTGGGCGGCTCGATAGAACAAAAGTAGACAGCATCAGGTATTTTGGGCTCAAATGAAAATAGCCCATGACTAACATCCAGCTCATCATCGCCGTCATCATTATCAACATCTTTTTGGGGAGCCGTGGAGTCCTGACTTTGTAGAAAACGTTTCTGTGCATTCTTTAAGGATGTGTGACTGGTTGTAAGCAGATCCCCAGTAACTGTGGACTGTAAAATAGCATGTTTATCACGAATCAATCATTTATTTGAAAATTACCTTCAGACCCGAGCATATCGCCACATCGCCCGCCTGGATGGAGTTCACCTCTCGATATTCATCAGCCAGTGGCTCATAAATTTTCGATATAACTTCTGCTTGTCCCCGCGAGCAGAGGACACGCATTCCCCGCTTCAGCTCTCCACGTATCAGGCGCACCAGAGTGAGTGGGCCTCGCTGTTTATCGTGCACAATTTTGAACACCTTGCCCGCCAAATCATTGCTGCAATTATGTAATAGTATAGTAAACATATTGACAGTTGAAAACTAACGTATAATTACCCAAAACAATCGTAGATTTGATTTCGCTCAGCGGGTGTTGGCAAATAGGCATTCACAGCATCCATCAAACATTGTATGCCAATATTTTTATATGCGGAGCCCAACAGGACGGGCACAACCTTTTGGCTGCACGTTGCGCGTCGCAGGGCACGCACAATTAGTTCACTACTGATGTTGTCAAAACTCTCAGTGCTAATGACCACCTCAGCCAGTTCATCATCAATTCCAGATAGCTCATCAATCAACTCATTGCGCTTGTCCTGCAATTGTCGAAGCTCATCGGAAGCTTCCAATTTAAGTTTATTATAAGTACGACCTAAATCCTTTTGTTGCCAGGTCAAGAGCTCCATTGTGATCACATCGTATATGCCTGCAAAATATGCATTTTAAATATTCTTTATTGTTTATCCTTCCACTCGGCATACCCAACTGTCCGTCAATATTCTTTGCCGGAATTTGCATACAAATGGGCTTAGCATCCAGTTTCGCCTTCAAGTCGTCAACGCATTTATCAAAATTCGCATCTGGGCGATCCATCTTGTTGACAAACACAAGCCGAGGCAGATTATGTTTGTCCGCTTGTGTCCAAACGGTAACTGTTTGCGCTTCCACGCCAGCGGTGCCGTCCAGCACAATAATAACGCCATCAACTGCATATAGCGACTGTTCTACTTCCATTGTAAAGTCAATATGACCGGGCGTGTCCAGCAGATTAATACTACGGAAAATCATCATTTAGTATCTAGTTATTAATATTCACTCATCAGAGGGTCACCCACCGCTTACCATTCCAGCCAAACGTTACGGCTGAGCTACATATTGTAATGCCTCGTTCGCGCTCTTGTGTGAGGTAATCCGTTACCGTGTTGCCGCGGTGAACTTCACCCAAGGACCGTGTCTTGCCCGCATAAAAGAGCATACGTTCTGTCGTTGTTGTTTTTCCTAAACGTAATTGAAATGATATGTTTAGTTCTTTTATAATATTTGTGAATTCTTGTTATTACCTGCGTCAATATGTGCCAAAATACCAATGTTTCTTATATCTGAGCTGTAACAACGTTTGATAAATTGTGCATGATGCCTTACCAAAAGCCTGTATTGCCTAAAGGCCACACTTAATAAGCTATATTGCATCATTTTAATTGATAAATACTTATAACAACTTAACGGATAAAACTGACTCTGTTGCGGTTTAAGCAGCTGTTCGGAACAGCTGTTGCTCGAAACTGAGTGCATTCATCGAATATCGATGCTTTAAGTTCTTCTGTAAATGTACTTACACCGATACCAACCAATATTATGTCGAATATCGATACAAAAGCTGCGATGCCTAAAGCATCGGCGCGTAATCATGTGATTTTTAAACGAAGTGCCACTGAAAAACCCTACTAAAAACACATTAGAAAATTTTGTTGGAAGTTTTTAATGTGTCATGCTTTTGTGATTGGTTCTCATTCACTTAACCATATATATTTTTAATGTATACGCATATGTGTATGTATAATGTATAACATTAGCACTTAATTGTCTCATCATCAAGCGTGTCCATTTAACGAGAAATCTATATATCTTCCTTTGCAAGAAATTTTGGATTACAATGTTTCTTCACAGTTTTTAAATAAATTATGTGTATATACACATATATTCTTTTTAAGCAGCATAAGTTTTCGTGTTTGTAAATTGTTTTGTTTGATTTTTCAATTTATTGCCTTTTTTAATAGAATTGTTAAAAATAATTATAAACAATTGTTATACAGTTACATTTACATAATTACACAATATAATATATATTAAAAAATATACATATGTATGTAGTCAAAGTTATTGTATTTCGTTTTATTTTTTCTTTTATGTGTGATCATTCTCGATTCTTTAAATTTCATATTCTAACTACGTGGACTTGTCGCGTAATCAACCAATCGTATTTTGTATAAATAATTATATTCATATATATATATATATATATCTGCAGCCGTACATAAATATATTGGAGAAATATACTTAACGCAAAAAGGCTAACCGAGCAAATTACATAACCGCCTACATAATTCGCTGTTGTTCATTTGTTATTGTATAGAGAAAGTATTGTTTAATTATTTATTTTTATCATTTATAATGATAGCATAGGTAATGATGTAAGTTTCTTTCAATTTTAAATAATATTCTTTATATGTGAATAAGCAGTGTATAAGGGGTACAATACAGAATGCCGTTCATCAGAGTCCTGTGCCAAATAAGAGAATAACATACAAGTTTGGCTTCAATTAAGATTATACGTCACGACTAACCGGGTTTTGCTCTCAGCAAAATTGCCAGCATTAATATTCAAATTATTCGATTTAAATTTAATCTGCTTATATATTAGATTGCAAACCCGACATGGGTTCAATTAATTTTATATAAAATATCAAAATAATTGGTCTGAGTTTATCTTTCGAAATTTTTGTAGTTCTCTGTTGAACGAACGTTTTGTGTGTAGGACCTAAATACCATTAACAACTTCCGATTACAAATAGTTATCATCATATTTTATGTAACTTAAGAGATGTACATAAATTCTGAATTGTTGGCAGACTGTTGGGCATCACACGACCGCACGGCACAGCCGCAATGTGTGAGTGCTCTTCCTTTTCTTTAATTAGTCTCTAATCCCCGTTCTCCCCCTACTCCCTTGCTCATCAGCATCGTCATGTGAGTGATGTATTGGTAAGCGATTTGAGTGTTGAGTGTGCTGTGTGTGAGTGTGTGTGGCAGTCGGAGTAATTGATCATAGACATGGGCTGTATTAAACAGAGAAAAACGCATAAGTTGTAAAATTATGAATCATATCAATTTGGTTTGCTTTTGTTAATATTGCTGGCACTTACCAATTGCTAAGTGGTTTTAGTGTGTGGTTGAAATGATGGAAATCAATAGCAAAACGAAAATGCGTAATTATTTCTTTTTCTTCTCTTTTCTGGAAGTGAAAATCAAATACGATATTAATACAAATTATACAAGTGTTTCAAATTAAATAACAAAATATTCATATTGTGAAAATGATAATAATAGAATATATATTCTGATTATATATAGTATAAATATATATACACAGCCAAGCTATTTAAAATGGACAGTTGATAATAAAGTTGAACATAAAAATTTTGCAATTGACTCGTTTGCTCACATTTGGGGCAAGACATTTTTAGGTCTGAATATCTATTGAATATTGCTTTGCTTGTTGCTTGTTCCTAAAGTTGTTCTTGCTGTTCTTGTTGCTTGACTCCAATGTGCAATTGATGCTTGTGATTGTAGTTGTTGTTATTGTTGTAGCTGTTGTCTTTGTTGCTTTTGTGTCATCGCTAAGCGAAAAATGTGTGAAAATTGCATTTTTAGTGGCTTTTGAAATAGGAGAACAATTGCCGCCAGGGCGCCAGACAACAGCAGGCGCCATCGTCGAGCCATCTGTAAAAATTCAAGAATTTTTCTTTTTGGTTTTTGCCATTTTGCTAGCTTGATGTGAAACATAACGCAACAGAATAAGGATAATGCTGAAAACAAGCAGCATTTGCATATGAGTTGTCCACATGGTTAGCATGATTCTTATACATAGTTTACATCAGTATGCGTGTAGGCGTGAGGTGTCTGTGAGTGTGTGTATTTTTATAACAACTAGACCACAATTACTTTGATTATCAAACAGAAACATTCTAGTATTGTGGGGTGTGTGCGCATAAGACTCAAAGAGCTCTAATCATATAACTTGTTATACTATAACTATTTATATGTATATATATAGGCATATATTAAAATGTTCTCGCTTTATAAACGACTTTACCAATTTAATGTATATTTAGAATGCATTTAGGCAAGGTATAAACAGTAAACATTACTACATTTGAACCACATTTGTGTTTTTTTTTTTTTCATTAGTTTTCATTAGTTTTCTAAAATGTTTTCTCATCTAATTTCTTCGTTGAACGCCAAAAATTGTTGTTTGCTACATGTGCTAGAAAAATTCTCTTCTGTTTATGGTTATCATTTAAACTAAGCGAAACTTTGCCTTCTTACAGTTCTAATTATTTGTTACTTTAGAGTTTTCACAGTATTTTGTGTGGGTTTTAAAAAAGCCAACCAAAAACCAAATCATGTATTTATATCAACTAATTATATTATGATTCGCCTTTTAATTGCTAACGCGCAATTCTTAATTCTGAATTATTTAAATATTGCTACGGTTTTAAGCTGTATGGTCTAAAAATTACAGTATTGAGGGGAGATGTACTCCTTGGAATATATATATACTAATGCGAAGCGAAACATAAAAGTATTTAAAACACGACACGGTTTGTATTTACATAAATGTTTGTTAGGGAAGACGACTAGCTGACAAACACAACAATTAACAAAAGCAACACAAGCCTAGGGGTTTAAACGAACACAGAAGCAAACTGAACAACACGCAATTAACGAGAAAAATAACTTATCAGGGAGTGTATTGCATTAAACCACACAAGCTGAGAAAACTCCCATTACGCGTCAGCCAATGTCCTGCTGGGCATTGCCGCTAGTTGAGGAGTTCCTGGCTCGCTGTTGTTGACCGTACCTGCTGTTGGTCGACTGCTGAGGCTGCTGCTGCTGCTGCGACTGTGGCGGCTGCTGTTGAGTATTAATACTTTGCGGCGTTGTGGGCATATTGACCGAGCCCATGGGGAATGTCTCGGCATCCTCCTCGAGCGTTGGCTGTGTTGTCAGCTGACAATGCAACTCCATTGGCTGCTGTTCGGCCAACATCTTGGCGTTTAAAATGCTTACATAAGCCTCGTAGCGACGTAGCTAGGGAATGAACAAATTAATTAACAAGCGTACCAGACTCGTGTCTATTCGGACGCACCTCATATTGTAAGTAGGCCTCCTTCTCCTTAAAGTTCTGCAGTGGCAAGCCTTTGCTGGGCACGGGCGTCTTTTGATGCTCCTTCAGTTCATGCTTCAACTGGGTCACTTGCAGCTCATGCGATTCGAGCTGTTCCTTCTGCAAATGTGTGGATTACCACATATCTATATAAACAATGCAATCAATTTAAATGTGGCACTCACCATCGACAGTTTAGTTTGTGCGCTGGGCAACAGCGGACGCTGAAAACGCTTTTGACTGCCCACACCACCTTCTAGAGGCGGCGCCGAAAACGCTGCGCACACATAGTTAATGGTCTCCACCCAGGAGTGCAGTTCCTTCGAGTCGCTGGTCTGAAACAGATACTCAGCCTGATCGGCTGTTTGCAGCCGGAACACATGTTGCTTCTTAGTGTAATCGTTGGCCATAGTGGCCAGTGCGTGATGTATGCGTATAGCATTATGCAGATTGTCGGACATCTGTTGGAATTATAGCAAAGTGTTAGTCAAATTTATTTACCTAATGCCAATAACTCAGCTGTACTTACTTGACTCTTGCGAAAGCCGTGTTCGTCCTTGTGCAGATATAAGACAAGATCGCGCAACGTTATGAAAAACATTTTCCACGAGCGTTTGCCAAAGGGAGCTGGTTGAGAAAAGCATAAAATGTAAACGGTAAATCTAAAGATCTTACAGTTGCTTACTAACTTTTCTTAAAGCTGGTATCATAACAGCACTTGCGCATCACATAGCCTTTTTTGTATTCCACTGCCGTAGCCGATTCGGGTGCATCTAGGAACGGATTCTGACTGACTCCCGTCAGCCCACTATTGTTGGTTGTCCGCTGCTGCTGCTGTTGATCTCCTGTGTCATCGTCCCTAAAAGAAGAAACAGATCAGCGGTTAAATGCAAA
This sequence comes from Drosophila navojoa, assembly GCF_054131105.1. NCBI lineage: Eukaryota > Metazoa > Arthropoda > Insecta > Diptera > Drosophilidae > Drosophila > Drosophila navojoa. The sequence continues at coordinate 10,063,910 of NC_142890.1, read as the reverse complement.
TCATATGGGAGTTGATTTATCAAGGTGCTCACAGCGCCCATTCCAGCGGCTTCGTTTTGATGGCGTGATATAAATACTTTAGCACATCCTTAGGGAAGTTTTCGCCATCATTGAGATCGGCCAAATTGTCCACAAATTCAGCACAGCTCATTTTGCGACTGATATTCTGGCCATGCAGATCCGTGTTCAGCAGCATAATGGCGCATGTTAGCGTGTGCACAGCATCCTGAGAGTTAAACGTGCCGGGATTGCAGTCCAAGAAACGCTTTGAGAAATGTACCAGCACACGTTCCCGCTCCTGCGTCTCGCCGGACAGTGAGAATTGCTGCAGGAATTCGCGCAGCGCCAGATCCAGAGATTTCTTTTCAAAATTAAAATGCTTCAAGTACTCGTCGGCTACAGCACGGCTAAAGTCATTGCTGAAAATATAATATAAATTTAGTTCTGGTCATCAATAATAATAGAATGATGAACAAACTTTTTGCTGAGATGCCGCGATACGTCGCTTTTCTTGAAACCGTCGAGAGAGTACAGTCTTTTGGCCAGGCGTATGGCCGAGGGCATATCCACGGCCTTCGGCGAGTAGTGATATGAGTGCAGCGACTCAACATCACTGCCATCATCCGAAACGGGCGGCGACCCATCGCGTCCCCCAACCGTTGAGGTCGGCTCCTCCGTTTGCGTGTTGCCATCCTCATCGGATCGCGTGGCGTTGCTGGTGGTGATGTTGCTATTATCCATACCACGCACCTGTATGACCAGCTTGTGCTCGGACGGATCACGATCACGTTCGCGCTCACGTTCCCGCTGCTGTTGCTGGGCGCGCAGCTGTTGCTTCAGCTGCTGCTGTTGCTGACGTTGCTGGGCCGCCGCATCGGAGACAAGAATGGTGGAGTCCGAGTCGCTGGGATCGCTAAGTACCATGCCGCCTAAAATATCGCGAGAACTTAATAAATTATCGTCGTCTTGATAGTCTGGACTAGAGATATTTGAAATGGCCTCTGAGACGCTCTGATCGTTGCCAAAACCACCACCACCACCATTAGCACCATTAGCAGCACCACCATTGGGGCAGCCCAACAGACCCGGCATGGCAATAGGTGAATGTTCGCGCTGCTGTTGCTGTTGTTGCAATTGCTGTTGCTGTGCGCTCTTTGAGCCTGAAGACGACATAACGGACGAGGACACCGACGTGGGCGAGGCCGGACTGCCGGCTGCCGAATTCTGTGGCGATGAGCTAATGGAACTTGAATGGGAATTTGAATTCGATTGCTGACCGTAGTATTGCTGCTGTTGTTGCTGTTGCTGCTGTTGCTGTTGTTGCTGCTGTTGTTGCTGCTGCTGCTGCTGCTGCAGTTGCTGCAACTGATGTGGCTGCAGTGGCGCATTGTAAGTCCACACGATACGATCGCGATTCGAAGCCTGCATTGAATAAACATATATTAGTAAAATTTCAATTGAAAGTATGCATATAGAGAGTAGAGTATATCGTATATTTGTCTTAAGATTATTCTTGATTTTTTAGTTGTTGCACAATTTCCATTTGCCGTTGCCCAATCTGAGAGAAGGAGAGCCCTACATAATTGCCAAGTGTAGCCGTTTGTGTGTGTGTCGATTTGTGTTTTCAGAGTATCTGTGTGTCGGTAAGCTTTAGTTTGGACTACTTGCTGTCTACATACAAACGTTTAGCACAACAGGCAGGCAACAAAACATAAAATATTCGCAAACGATAAACACAGCAAATCACATTAATTATGAATTATTCTTGTGCATGCCATGCTTAACAAATGGCAACCTTTTTGCGTAAAATATAGTTTAATTTGTTGCTGCAGCCGCTGCCTGTTGTAGTGGTTGTTGCTCTTGATGTTGCTGTCGCTTTTGTTGTTGTTGCTTTCGCTGGTGTTGTTGCTGGCGACAATTCTTTGCACTCATTGTTATTGTTATTGTTGTTGCTCGGCTCGATCTCATTGTTGTTCAGCGCCGACGAGTTGTTCTTAATCGTTGATTCAGTTGTTGTCGACTAGGTTTAGTTGTTTGATTTTTAAAGAATTTGCAGATATATAGAAAAAGTTCAGGTAAAATGCGAATCAACAGAGAAAACGAAAGGAAGGAAAGAAAGAAGAAACACAAGTAAGAGTAAGAGTAAGATAGACAAGATAGAAGTAGTTGTTAATTGTCGTATAGTAGGAAATTAAATAGTAACGAGTAAAAAGTAACGAGTAAAGAGTAACAAGTAACGAGTAACGAGTAAGTAAAGTGGAAACTTGATGTATGATGGATTCACAAAGATACAGCGAATGATATATACTACACGTATGATAAAGGATTTGAAAGGTTCTACATCATTACACCGTTATAATCGTACTTATATCAAAAGACAACAACCAGAACTAGTTTTACACTACACAAATCACTTCAACAATGACAATCTACTTTAGGCATTGTGACACTGTGCGTGTTCTGGATCTGCAAATGCACAGCTATATCTGTGTTTATATGTTGGCTTTTCGGCTGGATATATGCCTGCGTATGAAGGCCTCTCTAGATTTATTTACAGCTATTCTGAGGCTTTGGCTAGCTAAACCGCTCTATTGGTCCAACGCTCACCTGCGAATCCTCCGAATCGTGGCGAGTATCCAGCAACGTATTCAGCGAGCTATTCACATCCTCGTCGATATCAATGGGTATCACAGCCGCAATGCCTTCGCGCTGTACCTGCTGCAGATGATCCTCAGATTTGCTGGTGCGAAAACCTGCAGCATCACACTTACGCACCACATGTCCATTGTGGCGGCGCACCACAACGCCAGCGCCATTGTTGCTCGACTCGGCCGCCAAGGAGCTCGGCTCCGGACTGGTGGGCACCGAGCTGGCCGTCTCCTTATCGATCAATGGTGCCGACAGCGAAATTGGCGATGTTGGTACCGAGAAGGAAGTCTCGTCCTGGCCAAGGCCTAGAACAGCCTCACTTTTAACCGTCCCAGACGAATTGGATGTGGAGGCGGAGTGACCAGCCGTTGCACGTGCAGCACAATCCACAGCATCTCGATTACGTTGCATCTGCTGCTGTTGCCGCATTACACTACGCTGCTTGAGTGCCCGCATGCGTTGCTTGGTTGAGCCGGTGCCTGAGCCCAGTGAATTTGTGGAATATTCCTCATCACCGGCATCATTGTCCTCCTCATCGTAATCCTCATCATCGTCATCGTCAACCAGACATTGACGATCACTATCATCCTCGTCACCGCGACTCAAGCCACTTTGGTACGTTTCGATGTTTGTGATGTCATAATGGGTTTGATCCTCTTCACGTTCCTCCTGGTCCGCCTCCAGTTCGTCTTCGTTTTGGTAGTACTCATAGCGCTGTTGTTGCTGTTGTTGTTGCGCCTGTTGCTGTCGATAGCGCTGCTGTTGTTGCTGCTGCTGACGTTGCTGCTGACGCTTGTTGTCACCGTAGTCTGTGGTGGCATCATCATCACGCTCCAGCTCCTCACACATTAGCAACGTATCGTTGGTCAGCGAATCTCGACGATTATAGCTGTTGTTGATGCTATCGCGCTGCTGCTGCTGTTGCTGTTGCTGTTGTTGTTGTTGCTGCTGCTGGTGTTGTTGCTGCTGACCACGCTGCAGCTTAGCCTCACGTTTCAAGGAATCCGAGCTGGCCGTATTGGTGGGCGAGTCTACCGACGACGAAGATGTGGGTGAAGACTCGCCGGATGCCCGCGGTGCTAAGGCCCCATTGGCACGTGCATTAACTACATTGCGCTTCGGGAAGTCTCGCAGACTGTCCACCTGTAATTGAAGCGATTAATAACAGAATATAAGCAATAAGAATTATTTGCGGACATTACCTTCTTGGCTTGCGTCGTTATCAAATTACTCGATTGGGGTGTTCTTGATAGATTCAATATTAGATCACCTGTCATCATATAAGCCTCAAAACGCGGTGCCTTAGCCGGCTGCGGCGGAGCCGAATTGGGTTCCGGCTCTGGCTCGCGTTCCGCGTGACGCTGCCGGGTGACGGCCGGACTGCCGCTGTAGCTGTTCGAGTGCTGCAGTGGCTGCAGGCCGTTGCCGTTTCCGTTAGCTGCCTTCGTTGGTATTTGAGAGGGGCGTGGTCGCTTATGCTGCGGCGACTGCACTTGTGGCACTGGTTTAGGGGCGACGCTTTTCAGAGCCTGTGGAATGCGTGACGGTCGAAAAGTCGGCGAGGTTGCACCGCTCCCTGCTGCCGTGGGTGATGTTGCAATATTGCTGTTGCTAATGCTCGTTGTAATCGTTGTTGATTCTACCATTTGTATCTTGGTCGAGCTGGCGGAAGAGTTGCGGCTGTGCGTGTGTATCGTGGTAGTTGTGGATGCTGCAGCAATTGATGTCACCGCTGTTGTTGTTGGAGAATTCTGGCGCAACGATGGCAAATGCGTGGGCGACTTGTACCGCAGCGCCGGCGAACTAGAATTTGCGGCCGTGGTTGTCCCCTTCTGATACTGATTCTGAATCTGGCGCTGATTCTTGGGCGAAGCGGCGTTTGGACTGCTGCTATAATCATAGATATTGATGGGAGATTCAATGTCCACGTAATGTGGACTCTGAGTATTGGCCAACTGCTCTTTAATGCGTGCTTTCAGCTTGGGATCTGACAAAAAAAAAAAAAAATAGAAGCATAAATTGTCGAAATTCAGGACTGTTTATATGAATGTCACTTACCTCGTTTAAGCTCCAAGGTTACTAAGTTCTCCGATAGGCGTAAACACTTGAGCACTGTAATAATTCAAAAATTAGGAAAATTGATTGAGCTTAGACACTGCAGCACTTGCCTTCCTTTGTGGTGTGCCGATGTACATCGATGCCATTGACTTTCAATATAACGTCGCCCGCTTCGACCTGTAAAAAAAGAAAAATATTCAAATTACTAAACGTTCACAGAAATTTTACTATTATTTTTGACATTTCCTGATTAGAATCGAAACAAAATAGGACACTGAAATGAATATTGATTTTTCTTCAGTATATTATATTTATGTTTTATTTTCTTTGCGCCAAAGCAATAGAACCACGCGGATAAACATGCTCCGTCAGTCCAACTTGTCGGCACTTGTAAACTATTTTTAATTCTTATTCGCATCCGCGTGTCAACAACGATAATAACAACAAGAACAACTCAAATAAAATACAAGCGAATTGGCACTGGCGCCTTGTCCGCCTGTTCGCGCTGACGTCAAAAATATATTGTTGTTTGATGAGCTCTCCATGGAGGGGTACGCACTTCTGTAGCTAATCCAAGGCATTTAGTTTAGTCAATACAATTTTCAGGCATGCCGCTCCATGTGGAAGCCCCTTCCAAGCCAAAGCCGAGCAAACAAAATTAGAGCACTGCTCATGTAAAATTCAAGCGGAGTGAAATTGGTTTTATTGCATAATTAATGGCGCGAAAAGGACGTTACTTCTAGTCAATATTTTAATTGAGGGATGTGTATTTTATGAGTGACACTGTTTCAGCTGTGGTTGTTTATGTTTATTTGCACTTGCTTGCAGAGATGACCATAGGTAAACGGAAAAATTGCACTAATTTATGCGGTATGTGCACGTTTTGTTCACAATAGACGTCAGATGAGCGCAGAGTTGCATGAAGCTCTTGCCTTCATCTGACATGCATACTAAAAAGAGAAAAGAGAAAGAGAGCGAGAAAGCTCGGCAAAGAGATGCACCGAAGAGAGCGAATGTAACGGGCTGCTTTAAATTCAACGCCTTTGAAAATTTGATACAAACTTAATTTTAAGTCGGTTGATAAGCGCAAATAGATCTAAGTATCTATGAATTAGATTGTGTATGTGCGAACAATTACGTAACATTTGGGATATAAGCAAAACCCCTTTAATCAAAAAGAAATTAATTAATGGCCGGCACAACTAATGCAATTTTAATATTGAGAAGTCCCTTACATACATACAAACTCACATAGTTGCATAAATTTGAAAAGCCTGCGACGCAGTGAAAAGCACATTAAGGGCTTAAGCATCATTTTTGAATTCATGTCTAATTGGAATGCAGTTAAATGTACACTTTGTAAATTGCCAACACACTCTTCACTCTCTTATGCACATGTAAACACGGCCAATATGTATGCATTCCGTAAAATTTGCTTGCAAATTGATTTGCTTTCACGATGCTTCAGCGTCTTCATCATTTCAGCCCTGCGCTTTGTCACGTTTTCATCTTATGCCTTCTTCGTGTAATCTCGAACTTACTACCTCCTTGTTGTTGTTGCAATCGGATGGGATTAAGAGCGGCGCGTCGTGAGCGCATGCAAGTGATGCTCTTGCAGACGAAAATTCATATGCAGTCACAATAGTCAGAGTTGCCAGACTATTAGCAAATGAGCTTAATTGCTTAATTAAACACTGATCGCAATCAATACAACATTAATAAATGATTTGTTCATAATTGTGCTGGTACTTATAGTACTTAACGGTTGCAAAACAAACGTTTTCAAATGAAATGTATTCAAAGTAAATACTGATAGCGTCTAGAATTATGGCGCCTCGTATCGGCTTCATTATTTTGGTCAGGTTTCAGTTATCTACTACCAAATAAAAACTAAATTCCTCAATTAGTGTCATTCTCATTGGAAATATTGTTATTTATTTCGATTGCTTTGTCTTACGGTAGTTGTCTTTACTTGAACTCATGTTTTCAATGACTTTTTTTTGTTGACTGCAAATCAGTTTATTCTGCCAGCAATATCAATTAACAATAGCAACAACAGCACGCCCACCCAATCACAATCAGGCCAGCAGGCTGGCTGGCTTTCTGTCTGGCTGGTTGGTTGGTTGGCAAGTAGACAGGTAAACAAGCCAATGCATTGATTGTATTAGTGTCATCGCAATGCCATCGATGACGAAGTCGACGACATGGCGTTGACCCAGTCAAGTACGAAGCGATGCGGCATAAGCATTGCCTTCACCGTTATGCGAAGGCATTGGCACGGCTAGCAGTAGCTGCAATCTAGAGCTGAGCCTTTGTCGTGTATGAAACATCGTTTCACGAATTACGAACTCCTAAGTTCAAGATGTTGAAAATAACTAACTTGCAAATATATGTGAAACTATTATCAAAAGACATTGAAAAGAGTTATTTATATATTTATTTATATTACTATGTCTTACTCTAACAATACTCTATTACCCTTCGCTAGTTATTTCAAATATATATACAATTTATAGAAAATCAATGTTTGCCATATGTAATAGCAAAGGAGGCTTTGCATAGGCGTTTAAACAACTTGTCAGTTGTAATTTTTTACATCCAGGGGCTACGCCAGCTGCTACCTGCCGCAGTGACGTACACACATACATTTCTAACAAGGTAAGCAAATACAAAATAGGGCACCGCTGCGATTAAGTGGGCTGTGGGCCGAATATCTAGTTGGCGGCTCAAACAATTCGAAACTGTTATTCTACTAATAGCTCTGCCATTCTGTTGAAGCGTGATTTCTTAGTTTCCATTGTATTTGTTGTAATGCCACACGTTGCCTTTCTCTTTCACTTGTGCTCATAGCGTGAACCATTGTGAATAGAATGACCACTGCAGCAGAGTCACAGCGTTGTCTGTCTGTCATTTATCATCAAGCTTGTCAGCCACAGCCGTCAGTTTGCTAGTCTGCTTTGACGTCTCATTTGAGTAGACTGCATAATTTGATTTTGCTTGAGCGTATCCCTAATTCGCGCACTCATTTATTTGCACTCATTCAAAATGTATTCAGCTCGGATCAGATGTCTGTATGTGTATGTGTGTGTGGATTTCAAACGACCTTGCCAGCAATCTGAACTGTCCATTGTGTGCTTCGCTTCCCTTTCCCAAATCGTACATATATGGAAATCAAGCGAAAAATAAATAATCACTGAAACACATTTACTGTTTCTAGGTAGCTAGGTGTGTAAGTGTGTAGGTGTTGTGCAATCGACTAAAGGGCGGAAGTCACAAATGGAGATATGGCATCGCTTTCGTCGCGCTTAATTATGTCAATTTGAGTGTCGGTCGACCCCCGTTTGACATGATGTTAATTCTGACGTTTTATGTTTACATTTCTTTTTCACACAAGCATCTGTTTACGGGCATTCGAATTAAGTTATTTACGCGCTTTGCGCTCGAATAAACATGGTAAATATGTAAATATACATACTTAAAGCCATAAAATGCCTTTTACCGTAATCCGTAATTCAAATAGCCCGTATCGCTATGCTCTAGAACAAGTTTTTTTTGCGAAACTTCTAACTGTACGTACCCAAAGTATTTAGACTTGGATTTCAATTTTTACGACAATTTCACAGCTGCTTAACTTTTTACCTAGTATAGTGTGAAACGCAGAAATGAACTTTTTACAAAAATACCAGACCAGACTATGGGGAAACGCAACAAAACATATAAAAGAGAAATACCAGCCTAAGCAAGGGGGAAGTGGCACGAATTGTAGCCGCCTCTACCCAAAAGCCTAGCAATCTGACCTGTATTTGCATTTGTGCAAAGCGAAAACTGCGAAAACACGAGCAAACCACCCAGAAAAGTTTTGTTTTTTTTATTCGCAAATCGAAGAAAAACAAGTTTATTTTCGGTGCTCATTTTGTTATTGATTTGCGCTCGCATTCGTTTTCGCGACTGCACTACGAAATTATATGCCGAAATAGCTAACCAGGGCATTAGAGGTGGGGGAATCATCCAGGCGACTACGCCAAACCAATCAGGTAGCCAGCCGGCTCGTCGGCCACTTTGCGTCTAATTGAGCATTCGAAAAACGACAAAGGGAATGCAAACAAAGAAAACAAAAACATAGGCACAAACATACGCATATAGACACTCACACACTTGCACACCCAAACACTTGCTAAAAGAACTCGAGACGGATGACAACTACAAGTGCTGCCACTCAATTTGCAGCCAACAGACAGCAGCCAAGTGGCAACACCGCCAGACAAAGTGCAGCCATTTATACTCATGTGTGCACATTACGTGCATTATATATACACAGACACACATTAACAGCAAACTATAATGTTGCTTTTGTTGCAGTGTTTGAAAGCGTCTTCTGTGACGCCTGGGCGCACACAAACAAACACTCTTTTTTAATATAATGCTTAGATTTAGCGCAAAGTTTACTGCACACTGCGCTTTCTTCGGCTGCTTTTTGCATGCCGAGTGCCTTATGCACTCATTGTTCTAACTTATTATTTCGTAAATGCTTGTTGCTGTTGTTGCGATGTTCGCTCTGGCGTGTCGTGCAACGAACCGCAGCGCGCGCTCAACGCCGCCGCCAACCTCTTTTAAGGCCACCCCCCCCACTCAACTCACAACACAGCAAAGCACAGCGCTGCTCAGCCCAGCTCATCTCACCACACCACACCACACCTCACCTTACCTCATGTTACCTCACCTCAGCCCGTTTCACCCGTTGAGCCGTCATTAAAAACTAACTTAATAAACGCGCGGGCATTTTTCATTTGTTTTTTCTTTCAGCTTTTGTAATTCAATTAAAGCGAATTGACTTTATAGTGTGTGCACTTTTGACTTCCAGTTAAGAGCAAAGAGAGTGGGGCAGAGCATAAGCTCTCTTTAGCTGGTCAAACGCGGAACGTTGACATTTATCAAAATGGCAAAGTGTCGCGTGCAACTTAGTTCTATTGTAGTTAGTTCGTACCGTATCGTGACCTGCCCACCGAGTCGTGTGCTACGCACATTGAACCCACAAATGACAGTTTTATGTTTTCTAGAGCTTGAAATTTGTTGCTGTAGCCAACTTTATGTTCTTTCGAAGACAATTTTCGAAGTGTGTGAAGACATCGACACATACATACACACACGACATACGTATATAATATATATCGGATCGGCAGACGAGCCATTGCATCTAATACAAAGGCACGTTTGCATGGATGTGTGTGTTTGTCTGTGTTTCGTGTGTAAAACTTGCACTTAGACAACAAGAAAAAATCAATATAGCCTTGTAGTTTTTGTTCTCTTTTGTTCCTTTTGTTTGGCCGTCTGTCGGCGACAATTAATTTGTTTTCAGGCAGCACAATAACAAAAGTCGTTAGTCACTTCCAGTTAAAGTCTAATTAAGCTCAGCGTTAGAATTTTGCAACAGCCGGCAGAGCTCATACTCGCTCGTGAAAAGGGGCTGGCAAGGAAGTGGGCGAGGCAAAGATTGTGCCCACAATATATGTACATACCATATGTATGTATGTATATGGCTGCCCCGAATGGATGTGTCCAACGTGAAATGTTGGTGATTAAAGCTGTTAATATGGCCTTTGGACCAGTTTAGATCAAACACACAAACACACATTCGCAGAGACATGTAATTTAAATGGAGACTGTTCTCATTCTGAAAACTCGTCTCAGCTTCGAAGAGTAGAAATTAAAAAGCAATTTAGTTAGGAACGGGAAAAGATCATCCAAAATGAGGAATATCCAGGAATTTGATTAATGATATTGTGTATATGCACATTTAAACCTCTTTCGATGTTATGATGAAACTAATACATACACACAGACGCTCATTTGTGCACGTTCGAGTGCGATTGTTTATAGAAAATGAAAGGCTTAGGTGAAAATCAACATTTGATATGTATACAATTAACTGTTCTTTTGTTATCCATGCAATTAATATAAATTTCTCACTTGTTGTCGTATCAAATTGTGAACGAACAAAACCAAGCAAAACCACACAGGCACGCACACACATACAGACACCTGCTGCAAAGAATGAGCATTAGAGCTGCCAGCTAACAGCAAAACGAAAAAGAATCAAAACAAAGAGAAGAACTCAATGCAACAGACATAAACAACAACAACAACAGACTTTCAGCAGGTAACTTTATACCCTCGATCTTCACATTTTATACCAATTGTAAATAATTAAAACATGTATATATTAGATTCTAATATATATTAAAATTCTAGTAATTATTTGAAGTATTTTTTATGACATAATCTTATACATCATAGTTTAAATAATATTGCATCTGGCACACTTGCTAATTAGCTTACAATTTTTTTATTAATAAACTATCGCTAAAGTCACGGTCCAGCACTAATGCCCGGAGACAACAGCAAACAGTAGATATTTATACATGCATTATATGCGCTTGCACTCGTACATATTTATACATACACACACGCACACACATGCATAGATATAACAAGCATGGTGTGTGAATTGTGTGAGATTCACAGCTCATTGAAAAATTATTGTGCAGCAGAACAACAAAATAACAGAACAACAGTCACAGCAAAAGACAAACAAACGTAAACATCGCAAGAGATAGCGCGACAAAACTAGCATCCCCCTCTGAAAGGAACAAGTTGTAAGCGAAAGCGATAATAACAAATTGAAAAAGTGCGTGCCGGTGTGCGCTAGTGTGTGTGTGTGTGTGTGTGTGTGTGTGCAAGCGTAAGTGTTAGTGCGATTACAACGCCGGCGACGATGTTGACGAGTTGCTTGCTCTGTTGACGTCTGCGTCGACGTTGACGCTGGCCACGTTACGTTATTATTGTTGTTGGTGTGGCTGCCTGACAACTTTTTTTTATATATACATACATATTTATACATTTATACATACATACATACATCTGATTGTTTTTTCATGTATTTGTCAAATTACTTAATATTTAAATTTAAAATTCCAAACACGTTTTTGCAGTGGACGCTTTGTGTTTGTGTTTCTCAGCTCCTCTGGCTTTCACACTTTTCTCTCTTGTCGTTCGAAACGGTGAGTCGTGCGAATAAATTTATTTCTAAAAAATAAAAAAGCCAAAAGCTGCACTCGAAAGCAATAATAATAAACGTACACAAACATTTTGTTGCTTGTTTGTTTTTTGATTTTAATTTTCTTTACATTTGCGCTGTCTGATAATTATTCATGAGTTGAAGTGTATGTGAGTAAGTGTCTCTGTCTGTGTCCTCTGTCTCTGCGTATGTGTGAGTGCGACTTAATTTTATAATTTTGTCTTTGCTTTGCTTTGCTGTTTATAGCTGCGCTTTATTGCTCTTACCGTTGTTTTTGTTGTAGTTGTGATTGTTTGATTAGTTTGCATTTCTTTTGAATAGAGTTGAAAATCCATATTGTTTTCAATGAACTTCACGCATTTAAAATGTGCAGCACGTTTTATTCCGTCTAATGCAACTCCCGGTGTACGTGGTCATATCCCTCCCTAACTACCCATTTCCGATGGATTTGTCATTTCTAACATTTCTGTTGAACATTATTCTTGAGGGATTGTCACATACTTATGTAAATAGATATATGTGCTTGTGTGAGTATGCATGTGTATACTTATATATATACATATGTATGTGGGTGCATTCGAATAAAAGAGTAAAGCTCAAACTAATTGTATCTCAGATATGAAAGGTAAACGATAAGAGATTCTTTTAAAGATAACATTAAACAATCAAAAGACACAAAGCAATGTTAGCTAACCTCTTAGCTATTTAAAGATTTCTTATCATTGTGCTAAGATACTTAAAAGGAACTTGGATGCCAACTAACTGTTTAAAAATACATTTCCAACACATCTTTTGCGTCACGATTCAACAACACAAATGATTTATCGCATTTTAGATATATTGAAATCAAAATGAAAACAAAAAATTCTATAGATGAATTGCCAATTCGATTTTAGTTTCAATGCACACAAGCAATACAGACATTCATTTGTATGTTTGTATTTCTTCATTTTGTTTTAATTTTTATTAAATTGAAATCGAAATGAACACAGCATTTCATGGGAATTTCAATAACAAAAGTAAATAGAAGCGAAACCTCTAATGAAAATTGATACATAGTGTTACTTCTTGGTGTGCGTGTCGTCGTATGTGCACGTATGTATGTATGTGTGTGTCTGTGGCTGTTCTCCCAATAAAAGAGCAAGTGACACGATGACATCACAGTGGGCGTCATTGAAGATGGGCAACACCGATGACTGCGTCGAGGTCGCGTTTCGCGACTCTTGCCAGTGCCTCAGGCTGCTAAATTGAGTGCTTTTCATACACTCTAACACAGACACTTACGAAATCCTCAAACGTAAGAAATGCGCTTATCTACAGCGGCAAATGCGACAATAAAAGGGGGTGGTGCAACATATATCCACCACTTGGGTCTGTTGCGCTGCGCCCCGGTGGTTGATGAAGTCATAGGGCAGTCCCTAATGGGAATACGGCAACGCCAAAAGTAGGATAACAGTTTGCGGTAGATGGAGTCAGAGTGCAATATTTGAGCAAACACAAAGCGGGCGAGAAAGAGTAAGGAGTGTGTACATACATATACACTTATGTACATGCATGCATCAATACATGCATGTGTATGTATGGTTGACTATTACTTACCGCACCGCAGTCGGCGGCCGGCGAATTCTCTACAATGTCGTAGATGACATGCGGCGGTCCAGTTGTGCCGAGCAGCGAAAACCCGAAACCGGAATGCTGCTCACTGCGACTGCGACGCAGCACCACTTTCAATTCCTCGGTCATTGCGCGACGTTGACGTTGACGTTGTCGCCCACTGCTGCTGTTGTTGCCGCTCCCTGTGCGGGTGTGTGAGTGTGTCCGTGAGTGTGTTGCTGCTGCTCTTTGCTGACCACCTGGAACTGCTAACCGTTGTTCACTTCGGTATTTATGTTTTGCGTTTCTTTTCTTGTTTTCGTTTTTAGTCGAATTTAATTTGCCAACGTGTTTGACGCTGTCGTCATTTGCACTTTGTTTTAATATTTGTGGCGGTCTTCCCTCTCGCAATGCTTGACTGAAGTTTTGGGCTTGGCTGTCGCTGCCGCCACTTCACAACTTCTTTGCGCACTCATTTACAATTGCTTTTATTTCACTTACACGCAAGCACAAACGCACACAAATGCACGCACGCAAACGCAGACACAGGCACACACACACTCACACTAGCACTCACAACACAAGTACAAATTCAAAATTGAATGCTCCTATTTTGTTGATCATATTTTGCAATTCAATTGCTACTCAGGCAATAAGCGCAGCTTTCTTTTAACGCAATTTTCAGCACTCGCCCATCTACAAACACAAAAACTTGTTAAAGATTTTCGGTGTTTTTTTTTTTTTTTTGAGACTTTTTCTCTCTCCACTTTCGACACTTTGCCGCAGTCGCTGCTGCACGGCTGCCACTGTAGCGGCTAGTATTTCAATTAATCATTGCGGCGCGGTTTTTATATACTGCTATGCTATTAACATAAGCTATATCTTGTATCGAATTAAATTAATTTATATTCAAAAAAATTGATGCAGATGCGCGACTCGCGAACCGAACACCACGGACGCCTTTCTGTTGTTGTTTCAATCTATCGATGTTTTATAGCCGCCTTCATTTATTCACCTAGGTATGCGTGGATATCGATTACAGTATTATTCGATTTTTTACATGACCATATTTTTATTATCGTACGGTGGCGCCACTAAATTTATTGAGCTAGATATGAAATGCAGAATTATAAATCAATAAGTGGAAACTCCAATAATAAAAAGTCAGAAATAAAAAACAAAACAAAACAAAAAATAAAGGTATGATTATTTTTGAAAAGCGCAAGAAAAGACAATTCACTTAATAGCGTTGCCAGATGTTGTCTAGATTGGCGGGTCTTTTGCTAATTTAAATTCTATAAATATAGTTTATAACTATGCTAGTCTTTTTTCTTCAATTCATCTACTCTACTATTGAAGTTAAGTGGAAGATAGGCAAGTAAAGAGTACCGTTCAATATCAGTGGACAAAGCTGCCGATGTGGATATCCGCACCGTAGCCAAGTGAAATGATGCGCAAAAAGTAAAAAGTGCGTGCAATTGACAATCATCTCCTCCATCCCTCTACGGGATCTTTTATGAGCGATATTAAAAAATGTTTAGATATCTTTCAGTCGCACAAAGCACTTGACTCATGTTTGTTGCTAGACCTAGTAGCCACACACACATGTGAGCAGCAGCTACTTCCGTTTCTAGCTGAGTCTTTTGTTTTTGTTTTGTTTTGCCATCCGAGTCTTGAGAAAACAACAACATAGTTTGTGGGTGTCACAAGTGTTCAAAGGCAAAGGCAAGCTGAGCACAGCAGAGTAGAGCACGCGACGTTACGGCTGGTCAAATCGGAGGCTGTGGGGGGCTGTGTGTCCAGATGTTGCGCACAATTATCATATCAGCAGCACATCATTTACATTTAAGTGGAAAAACAGATTGAGCCAATCGACTGCGAAGAGCTCCGGCCAATGAGCAGTTCGTGCACAGAACTTGACATAAGAGGCGTCATCGTGTGCCCGAGAGCTCAGTGTTAATTAGAGTTTTCGATCAGCAGGAGCTACTACGATGAAGAACTGCAGCACAGATCTGGCCGCCTATTACGTCAATGACTACGAGGACTTTGACTACAGCTACAACTATGAGTCGACCAATGCACCCAGCTATGAGGATTACAGCAACAAATCCTGGATTGAAGGCTCTACTGCGGTTTTTAGCTGCCACGCTCTGCAACTGGCAGCCAGCGTAGCTTCAGCCACGACCATGGATCAACCAAATGCCACAGCAGCCAGCAGCAGTAGTTCACAACGTAAGGAACGCACGGCTTTCACCAAAACCCAACTCAAGCAACTGGAGGCGGAATTTCGCTACTCCAATTACCTGACACGGCTGCGACGTTACGAGATTGCCGTCGCCCTGGAGCTGAGCGAGCGTCAGGTGAAGGTTTGGTTTCAAAATCGTCGCATGAAGTGCAAACGCGTTAAACTTGAGATGTCCGGGTCTTCGAAAGCCGACAATTAGTTTACTTTATACAAAATGTTTATTTTATTTTTTTTTTTTACTTAAATAATATGGTAAAATATACTATAATTCTACTTCTTTAGCTTCTTGCCAATCTTCTTCTGCAATGGCTTGGCCAGTTGTTTGGCTGCAGCCAGCTGCAGTGTTTTTGTAGCTGACTTCTGGGCAGCTTTGGGCGCTGCGACAGGCTTCTTCTTCTTCTGTACACCGCCTGTGCCCGGCTTGCGCTTGGTTAACTCGACTAAGCGCTCAGCGCCTGTGTTTTTGTTCTGCACCTTTTTGGGTGCCGCTTTTGGCTTCACCGCTTTTAAATCCTCTTCCTCAGAATCATCGCTGTCATCTTCAGCGCTCTTAAGTTCTGGCTCGCTATCATCATCACTTGCATCCACATAGTCTTCATCATCTGAGTCCTCGGTAATGGTGTTGCCTAAGAGGTCAGCCAGCTCCGGTTCCTTTTTTTCACCCTTTGGCTTTTTGCTCGTTGACGGTTTCGATTGCTCCGTGTCCTTTAATTTCTTGACTGGTTCCAAAATGAGATTGGATATATCAATACCCAAATGCTTGTACTTCTTTTCCATTTGCTTCAGTTTCTTAATGCCTGCGACAGTGCGTTTCTGGCAAGCAGCTTCAGTCCAATCATTGTGTTGCTTAACACTGCGCTGTATGGTTTTGGTTACGTCCGAAACATAAATCTCTTTGCCAGCCTGAAAATGTGATATTTTAAGTATATTAATGTTCTCTTATGCTTGTTCTTCTATCTTGGCTCACCTTATTAGTGACTTTCTTCACAGTATTCTTGAAGTAATTAATCTTTTGCTTCTCTGGTGGTATATAAGTTGCTTTGACCACTTTCTGAAACATTAGATAGTTGTCCATGGTATTCGCTGCCACTTTGGCCACCTCTGGATACTCGAATTCGACAAAAGCATATCCTTTGCTTCCGCCGGTCCGTTCGGAGCGTGCGAGTCGCAGCCGCGTTACATGTCCGAACTGCTTGAAATATTGACGCAATTGCTGTTCAAAGAATCCATGTGGCAAATGCTTGATGAAAACTACGCCGCGCTCCTTACGCTCTTTTGGAGCTGGTTTCGCCTTGCCTAGTTTCTTTTTTAACTGCAAAAATGGAGTTTAGGCACCGTTAGTTGGGGCTTCTCATTTCAGTACGTAACTTACCTGCCCAGAAATTACGGTTTTGGCTTGGGCCGGTGATTTGGAAGGCGTTACTTGTTTCTGAACCATTTGGGGCTTGGGCTTCCTTACGGCCGGCATCCTTACTTTTTTTATACTTTGAAAACAAACAGAAATATACGAAACTAAATTATGGCTCGAGCCGCACGTGGAATACACAGTAATAAATCGATTCTTTCGATAACGATAGCAATGCTGAAAACATAATTCTACACATTTTAGTATTTTTTTAATTATAGAGGTAGCCCTGCCTAACAAATTAAATAAATGAGTTCATAAATTTTACAAACGTTTTATTGACCAATACAAATTTGCAATGGTTATTTCGTGTTGCAAAGGCTACGTAATTATTTGTTTTCTAATTTAAGTAAAACTGTGACCTCTGCTTATTTCGGCGCCATTAAATCAAATTTAAAATGGCGCACACGGCAACACTGCAAAACAGATGTTAGTGCAATCGCGTCGTCCGCGCGTGAAGAAGCAACAAGCGAGGTGCAAATCTAATATAACGGGCACGTGTCGGTTTCCGCAGAGCTTTAATATATACATAAATACAAAAGTTACAAAAACAAAAGAAAACAATAAATAGTAAAACATATAGCACAACAATTGGGAGTTGCGCAAATTACCAAGCAACATGTTCTACTTAATTGGACTCGGTCTGGGCGATATCAAGGATATCACGGTGAAAGGCCTTGAAATTGTAAAGCAATGTAGTCGTGTGTACCTGGAAATGTATACCTCAATTCTCGGCTGTAGCCTTGAGGAAATGGTGAGTAGGGACCGCGGTGCGCGTAGCGCAAAAATAAAATATCGAATTATGTAGTTTTATATTTTAATATTAATTTTTTTAGCAAGAATTTTACGGGCGTCCCCTGTTGCTAGCCGACCGTGACCTTGTGGAGCAGGGAGCCGATGAGATTCTGGCTGGTGCTGGGGAGTCAGACGTTGCCCTACTTGTGGTGGGCGATCCCTTCGGAGCCACCACTCACACAGATTTCATTCTGCGCGCCAAGGAGAAGAACATACCCTACAAGGTCATACATAATGCATCCATTATGAATGCTATTGGCTGTTGTGGCCTGCAGCTATACAAATTTGGCGAGACCGTCTCCATACCATATTGGGATGAGACCTGGAAGCCGGACAGCTTTTACGATAAAATCAAACTGAATCGCCTGCACAATATGCACACGCTCTGTCTCCTCGACATTAAAGTTAAGGAGCCCACACCTGAATCGCTAATGCGCAAACGCAAGGAGTACATGCCGCCGCGTTTCATGACCGTCGCCGAAGCCGCCCAACAGCTGCTGACTATTGTGGAGAAGAAGGACGCTCTAGAGCGCAACACAGTGCTGAACGAACAATCGTTATGTGTGGGCCTGGCCCGCGTTGGTCAAGATACGCAACAGATTGTAGTTAGCACGTTGCACGGGATGCGTGCCACGGATCTGGGCGGACCACTCCACTCACTGATCATACCCGCCAAGGAGATGCATCCGCTGGAAGTGGAGTTCTTGCAGCAATATGCCGCCAATATCAAACTGGACGATTATAACCACTAGAAAGAATGGGCCCACCTCAGAAATTTATGTATTTAAGTGTTTAGGACACATTTGATCTGAATTTAAGTAGCTTGAAGCCACCTGCAGATGAGACAGTGATAAACATATGTATCTGGTTTCCCCAACTGCTTAATTCCAACTGTGTGTGTAGTTTTCAAACAATAATAAAAATTGCATTAAAAATAAGCCTGAATATTCTTTGTGGGAAAAGTCAGGTAGGATTTATGTGGAATTCTCGAATGAAGATATGCATGCTGCACATACTCCACCAACTCAAGGTTATCTTAATATGTAATACAGAGGAAGTAGATCCGTAACTGAATATATACATAAACATTCCATAAATTTACTAAATCTTTGTAGTGTTTCACATTTAATGGGGCAGCAATTCAGAATATATATAAATATATTTAAAATAAATATCTCCAGATGTCTACTTAGGGATAGAGTCCTCGCATGCGACGCGACGAGCCCTGGCGATCGTAGAGCATGTTGAATTTGTTGACGAACTGATGCATGTCGTTGCAGCCCTTAGTCAGCGTGCCCAGGTAACTGATCAAGCCGACGTCGTTGCATTGTGTGTACAGCTCCTCCTGAAAGGCGGGCACCTGCATGATGGGCAGGCGATGGCATAGCGCATACGCTTCTCGAAGTATTTCCTGATTCGCCTTTAGTTTTCCGGCCTCGACATCTTTAATGTACTGCAAGACGATTTTGATGCGAGCATTTAGCATTTTGATAGCACTGTCCTGGGCCACCAGATGTTCGGCGACGACGCTCTTTTCGCCCGATTCATTTGTTGTCATGCGCGCCACATGATCCACTCCAATCCGCTCTGCCTCCTCGGTGGCCAGCGTATAGGTTAACGGAACAAAGAGCATGGTAGCTTCGCCATCGACCAGGTCGATGAGCGATTCGAAAAGTTTCACGGGCAACTGGTCGACACTGCGTGGCAACGGATTTAGCTGCAGCATGATTGGGCACTCGTTAATTTCGGCTATTTGTTTTTGGATCTTTATGTCGCCAGCGGACGGACTGTCGCCCGTTGTATACCAGCCAATGAAATCCAGATCGCTGAACACCTGCATATCAATAATTTTTTATCAGATAAATTTATTGATATATTATGATTAAACTTACCTGTTTGTATTGTTGCTCCTTTTTGTTGTAATAATCCCTGTTGATGATTATTTCGTCCGCGATTTCATCGGCTTTTAGCTCAAATGAATTCATCACCTCGATATTTCGACCCTTCTGTTTGCCTATCAGTGCACCGTACACCTGGCGCGACTCGCCGTGCTGTGCCCGGAAGCGTGTCCAATGCTCTGATATATTCATGATGACCAACGGATGCAATGAAATTGTTACCGACGCAATCGTGCCCGTCGCAGCCATTATATTGCCTTTGACTTGCGGCTGTTTGGTGCCGGCGGAATCACCAGCTGCTGCGGATGCAGCCGCTGATGATGAGGTACTCGGCTGGGCCGTTATATCGGCATCAACGTCCATTTGCTCCATTGTATCACTGTGTGGAATATTTACGGGCAGTGGAAGTCAATGCACAAATGATTTGCGATTTTAATATATATTTTTATTTGATGTTTGCTTTGCGACTGACTGCCACCGATTACTCAGTTGCGATAACAATAGGATTCTTTGTTTCGTTGCGATAAGATTTTATCGATTTCGATATCTTGACTAGTTTAGGCGGTCTTTACATATATACAATTTTCAACCAATTTCATTTGGTAAAAATATATTGAATATTATAGTAGATCAAAATTTACAAATGCTGAAGAGTTTCCTGTATTTCTAATTTGTATTGTATTTTTGAATATAGTTTTTAGCAGCTGATAAAGTTAAAATAACCAAAATTTGGTATTTTTCATCCCCACCTACAAATGTTAATAACAGTTGACTGCAATGTTAATTTACTATCGGTGTTAGAAAGTCCATCACTAGTATAGCACCAATAAGAATTGGACGTGCAACGCAGAACCGCTACGCACGGACGTTTCTCGTAAATCAAAATTAAAAAGTACGTCCGCTATTATTTGGTTTTATCGCGAAATGTGTAAGATTTATAAATAAATGCAATCGCTCAAAGTAAACATCTAAGATAAAGCATGAATGGTGTCTAATCTCAACTCAGCAGCTGTTACGAGCCATTTAGAACTTTTGGGCAAGGTATGCACTAACTAAATTGTCGCTGTGTGGGAGACTCAATAAAATCTTCTTTATTTTTTGTGTGTATGTGACAAACCAACGAAAATAATCAACCAAAAAAAAACACGTTATAGTTGTACCCCACGCTCTTATGGCAAGTTTATTAACTAAAACCAATTAAATAATTGTCAAGTTTTTAGTTTTATTTTGGCGTTTCTCATTTCCGTGCATATTCCTTTTACAGGAAAAATCAATAAAATCCAATTGGCGCGCGTATACGTGTGTGTGTATGAGAGTGAGCAGAAACGTGTGTGTGTGCGCAAGCGGCTGCGCCGTGTGTGGGTGTATGCTTGTGCATCTGTATTGTCTTTTCAAGCTGCAGGCTCCTTTATCAACTGCATAGGCTGTGTGCGCGTTGTTCTTGTTGTTTTTAGTTTTTTTTTTTTTTTTATTCTTGTGCTGCTGCTGTTAGTGCTGCAAAGTGAATGTAGCTCAGCTAATTGATAAGTTTTCATTTCTATTCGGTCATTTTTTCCCACTCTTGTTTACCATAATTAATCACTGCGTCTGCATTGTAACTGCTCACATTTGTATGCGTATTCATATGTACATATTTATTTATTATGCATGCTCTGGGGGTCTCGCTTTGGTTGCTTTTGTGTTTATTTTGTGTTTGTTTTTGGTCGAAAGAGCGACAGTCGCGAAATAGTTAAACCAACTTGCTTAGTTAAAGTATTTAGTTTCCCTTTTACTTTGCTTCCATTTACATAATAATGATCTTCGCTTGCAAAAAGAAAAACTGGACAACGACCAAAACTAAATGAAAACAGCAATAAAAACAGAAGCGAAAGACGTTCATTAAAATAACACATACTGGCATGCTCATACACACATGCATACATATGTGAATGTGTTTGTGTACATGTATATGCCGACAGTCATATTTATGGGAACGGGCGCGTACTTTTATTATGGCACAGAAAGTACTTAAGCATTGTCTTTGAGCTTGTGACATCGTATCTCTATAAATAATATATACAACTTTATGAAAATATTAAACAACTTTCTTTAAAACAAAAAGAAGAAAATATTAACTATTATAGTAAAAATTTCACGATCATTCCCTTGCTATTATAATTTGATATTATACGATAAAGTTTTACATATAACATAAATAAAATATATTATTTAATAATATGACTAAAAATAAATCTACATAAGTTCATTTGTATGTGTCAAATATATTATTAACAATATTTGTCTTGCGTCCATTTATGCACATCAAAGTTTTCTTTGATTATGTATAACAAGTTAGAGAGAGTATTTAAGTTCAAGCTTGCTTGCCACAATTTTATTCGTCGTATTTTTGCGCATACTTCCATCATATCTCTTTTAATGCCTGTTGTCTGCCCATCTCATTTCTCAATCTTCAATCGTATACTGCTTTGGCGATAGTTCTGCTGTTTGGATTTCGGTATGCAAAATGTGTGCCAAGCCAAAACGTCGCTTCCTTTTGTGGTCTTCGCAGATGTAAGTGTGTGTATGTGTGTATATGTAGTTACTTACATACATATGTACATCTAGCTGCTCGGTTAATGACACGCAAGACAGCGGGAGAAGCGGCGCCCGACTAGACAAGTGACGCATACGAATTCCTTGTGATACTTGCCAACAATACGTAAAAATATACATACATACATATGTACATATATGTACATATACTACACTTGCTTAGGCTTTGACTAATTGATGAACTGTTGATTCATTCGACATGCTAAAATGCCGGCTACGTACATAAGTACACACATATGTATGTACGTAAATATGCACACGCACACACACACACACAAGCCAAATTACACATAAAGAATGTGCTGCATTTATCAGAGTGTTTCTTATCAGCCTGTTCTGAATTTGTATAGTTACGTATTATATTTCAAAGAGGGTCGCACATGGGTTGAGTAAGCGAATCATTTATTGGCTTGCATACATATGTACATATATACATATATATATATATACATACATACATACATACGTATATCCATATTTATACGATTGGACAGTGTATCGCGGTGCTTATTAGAATTGTCTACGTAATATACGTGTACAGTGATTGTCCACTAAAAACTATTTAATAATTTGAGAGAGAACTATAAACAAGAAAAATTCTTGAATTTTTCATTAATGCAAGTTTAATACACATGATAAAGTATGTATATTTTCAATTAAATTACTTTTTGCATATTTAATTTAATTTATTCAATACATTTCGAATGACAACTGTAGCCCATTTAAATGATCTACATATATTGCGAATGATTAGCGTTCTGCCATTCATTTCCGTCCAATTGGAAGACTACATTCTATTTTCAAATTAGTTTTTGATGAATTTGCCAATTGGAGCCTGAAGCACATACATATGTACATATATGTACATACATATATGATCTACGTTTAGGGTGCCACAATGCACAAGCTAAGCAGCTTTATCCATGAGAATACAAAATTTAACCATGTCACACACACGCATACATACATATGTATATTCATATACACCCAAAGATGTGTGCATACGCATATATCCAATTATACGGCGCATGCGCCGCTGCCATCAGAAATGCAGTCGCCAATTGCAAAGCGCATAACTCAACGGCAGCTCAAATGAGAAATATAACAGCAGCAACAACAACAATGAAATTATGCAGCTGAAAACGCATCTGTATCTTTTTCATGCACTGGAAATTCCGCAAAAAGACGTTGCCGATCCGCTAACTTTCTAAAAAAAATAGATGCAGCGCCAGCTAATTACAATCACAATCATGATCATAATGATTGTATTAGCTTTTATATTAGCACTGGGTAGCGCCTAGCCAGGGTATATTATGCCAAATATCTATTTTGTTAATTGCATAATATATGATGATTTATATATAGAATACTCACTGATTTTCTGCATAATTTTGAGAGTACGTATTGTTAACAGGGACAAGGAAATAGAATAAGAGAATGGGGTAGATAGAGAAAGAGCAAGTGAGAAGGTTAGAACAGAACAGAGAGATAAAGAGATGAAGGAAAACAAAAGAAAGGGAAAGGAGGGAAGGCAAGTGAAGAAATGAAAGAGAGAGACTATGATAAGTACACATATGTATGTAGAATACCTTAGAAGCCACCCACCCACAAAGTAAACTATAAAATATTTTCACATATTGGTTTTCAAGGGTATCTCATAGCCGTTGCCTATGGCAGCTCGTAGTTGAGTCGTTTATTACCTGCTACAGACCGCACACTTGAGCTTACACCTGATATTCTGGAGTCTCAATTGCTGCAGCTGCCAGCGTCTCGCTCAAGGGCCCAACTTGGCCAACCGGTGGTGGGCAGGCTATATATATACATGTATATATGTATGTATGCGCGTATATATAGAGATAGATGCGCAGATATACATATGTAGCTGTAGCTATAAATAGAAGAGCGACGCTCGACGCCCAGCTGATCGGCCAACTCATCTTGAAATTTATAACCAACGCCTCTCACTCGTAATTGCAGGGCATGGCGCATTGACTCTGGCATTTGGCTTTGAATACCAAACCAGATCCAGTCGGGAGCTGTGATCATGCTGCAGCCAACGCTCGCATCAGAGCTGGAGGGGAATGGCGGTGGCCAGGATAGCATTGTGTTGGGCATGGCGGGCGTGTGCCTAGACGACACCGACATCGATGTTGATCCGGATGCGGATGTGGATGTGGATGTCGACGTCGACGTGGATGCTGTGCCCGAGCGTAAGCCACATTTCTTAGACTATGATGCAGCTGCGCCGCCAGATTATGAGGAGAATTATGGCTATAGAATTGCCGCCGGGGAGCAGCTGAAAATGGACAAGAAATTCGAACGGGATGGCGAGATAAGCGATTACGAGCTGGCCGCCAGTGGCTATACCAAGAAGGAGTTCACCCAGGACGATAATACGCTGCACTACACCCAAAGCAGCGGCGCAGCTGGCGCCAAGAAACCAGCCAAGCACTTTCTGGATGAGAATCCAATACCGCCTGATTATATGCTGGCACAGGAGCTGCGCGAACATCGAAGCCTAGATCGGAATTTCGAGCGGCAGTCGGCGCAGCAACAACAGCAAAAGGAGCTGCTGCCAGCCCAGCGTCTGGGCTCTCCAGCAGGAGTAGGAGCCGGGGTGATGGGCACAAGTGTGGGTAGTCGGGCCTCGCGCAGCAAGGAGCCCTCGTATACGCTCTCTCGTTTCCTGGATGCCGATGCAGCGCCGCCGCCCTTGCCACGCCTACCCAAAGGCACCGCCTGGACGAGCACAAACGACGTGGATGCCACGCTGGGCGCCAAGGTGGAGTGTGTCTACTCGCTGCTGTCTATGCTGGGCTCCAACGATCCGCTGGAGATGTCGAAAAAGTTTCTCGAGCTGTCCGCGAATAGTCAGAGCTGTGCCACATTGCGTCGCTCCGGCTGCATGCCGCTGCTGGTGCAGATGATGCATGCGCCGGACAACGAGCCGGAGGTGCGCAAGTGCGCCAGCCTCGCGCTGCACAATGTGGTGCACAGCCACCCGGACGAGAAGGCGGGCAGGCGGGAGGCGAAGGTGTTGCGCCTGCTCGACCAAATAGTGGACTATTGCAACTTCCTGAAGACGCTGCTGCAGAGCGGCGGCGAGGCCATAGCCGATGACTCCGATCGTCATCCGCTGGCGGCCATATCGTCCCTAATGAAGGTGAGCTTCGACGAGGAGCATCGGCATGCCATGTGCGAGCTGGGCGCGCTGCAGGTGATACCCAATCTGGTGCACCTGGATCATGCTGTGCACGGACCCAAGCCGGAGGATCAGTGCTGCAATTCGCTGCGGCGTTACGCGCTGATGGCGCTCACCAATCTAACGTTCGGCGATGAGAACAACAAGGCGCTGCTCTGCGGCCAGAAGCAGTTCATGGAGGCGCTGGTCGCCCAGCTGGACACGAGCGGACCCGACGATCTGCTCCAGGTGACAGCCAGTGTGCTGCGCAATCTCTCCTGGCGCGCGGACAGCAACATGAAGGCGGTGCTCAACGAGATCGGAACTGTGACGGCACTGGCCAGAGCGGCCATGCGCAACAAGAGCGAGAATACGTTGAAGGCCATCCTCTCGGCACTGTGGAACCTCTCGGCCCACTGCAGCACCAACAAGGCGGAGTTCTGTGCCGTCGAGGGCGCCCTCGCCTTCCTGGTGGGCATGCTCAGCTATGAGGGGCCCAGCAAGACCCTCAAGATCATCGAGAATGCCGGCGGCATTCTGCGCAATGTCTCTAGCCACATAGCCGTGTGTGAGCCGTATCGTCAGATCTTGCGCCAGCACAACTGCCTGGCCATTCTGCTGCAGCAGCTCAAGTCGGAGAGCCTGACTGTTGTGAGCAACTCGTGCGGCACCCTGTGGAATCTGTCCGCACGCTGTCCGGAGGATCAGAAGTTCTTATGGGATAATGGCGCGGTGCCGATGCTGCGCTCGTTGATACACTCCAAGCATGCCATGATCTCGGAGGGCAGCTCATCGGCGCTGAAGAATCTTTTGAATTTTCGGCCCGCTGTGCAGAATCAGGATCAATTGGATCCGATTGCCCGCTCCATGGGTCTCAAGCAGCTGCCCACGCTGAAAGCGCGCAAACAGAAGGCGCTGCAGCAGGAGCTGGGCGAACGACATGCCGAGACCTGTGACAACTTGGAGAGCAACAACAGCAACAGCAACAGCATTAGCAATAGCAATAATAATAATAATAGCATCGGCACGAGCGTCATTTCCCATAAGGCGCGACGCCATCCGGCTCCCACGCGTCTGTCGCGCTCCGCCCTGCTGACCAAGAGCGAGAGCCGTGACTCCGTCTATTCGGCCAAGTCGGACTCGGCCTACGAGCATCTGATGCGCTCAGATGCGGCCAAGCGGCAGGGCAACTTTGAGCTGGAGTTGGAGCATGATGTGGAGGCCACGGAGGAGCAGCCTATTGACTATTCGGCCAAGTATAGCGAAGGAGCGGCCAATAGCAGTGGCAAAGCAACAACATATCAGGAAACGGATTTGGATCAGCCCACGGACTTTAGTCTGCGCTATGCGGAGAACCAATTGGAGTCGGACATGAAGTCCGCCGCGGGCTGTGCACCGAGTGCCAAGGCAACGGGCGAGGGTCAGGAGATCCTGCTCGTGCTGGACGACAGTGTCAAGTGCTACCAGACTGAGGATACGCCATATGTCATATCGAATGCGGCGTCTGTCACTGACTTGCGCCAGGCGGCCAAAGCGGAAGCTGAAGCGGATGCCGCATCATCGCCACCCGCCGAGGCGAGCATCAAGCCAAGCGGCGTGGAGGATAATGCCCTGAGGCAACCGCAGGCGCCCATTAAGCAGCAATCCTCTAAGTTGTCCTCGGCGCTGGCTTCTGGCTCCTATACGCCCGAGAAGCCCATCAATTACTGTGAGGAAGGCACTCCCGGCTACTTCAGTCGCTACGATTCGCTCAGCAGTCTGGATGAGCCTGGCAAATCGGCTCCAAAGGCAGACAGCAAGTCGGTCAAGCTGGAGGAGCAGCAGCAAACAGAGCAGCCAGAGGTGCAGCCGCAGGAGGAGCCAACACCAGCCAAAACCAATTCGGCGCTCGAGACGCCGCTGATGTTTTCTCGGCGCAGCTCCATGGACTCCCTGGACGTGGATGTGGCCAATTGCGATGACAAGAGCTCGGTGGTCAGTGACTTTAGTCGCCTGGCCAGCGGCGTCATCTCGCCCTCAGAGCTGCCCGACTCGCCCACACAGAGCATGCCGCAGTCGCCGAGACGCACCAGCGTGGCAGGCGCCAGCGTTGCCCTGCCTGCCGGCAGTGGTAGACGCCAGCAGCCGTTGCGCAGCGTCTTCGAGGATGATCTAAGCAAATTCAATGTGGAGAACACGCCCGCACAGTTCTCGGGCGCCACCAGCCTGAGCAACTTGAGCATTGTCGACGATGACAAGCCCATGGGCGAGGACAACGACGTTGAAAAGGAGGACGAGCTGCTGCTGGCCAGCTGCATCAACATGGGCATGCAGCGTCCTGCGACTGCGAGCACTGGCGGAGCTGCAGGCAGTGGAGCTGGAACTGAAACAGGAAGGGCAGCTGCAGCAGCCTCTGCCGAGGAGACGACACGCAGCTACTGCACCGAGGACACGCCCGCTCTGCTCTCCAAGGTGGGCAGCAACACCAATCTCTCGGCCATATCCATGAACTCGACAGCTGAAACACAGCCACAGCGTTGCTCGCTCAATCTGTCCGACGACGTCTCCTCCAATGCGTCCGATTGTGGCGGCGCTGGCGCTGGAGCCGCTGCCATGCTCCAGCAGTGCATACGGGACGGCATGCAGAAGCCCAACCCGATGCCAGCTGCGTCTCTTGGCGACGATCCCATTGCAATGCTGCGCCGCGGTGGCAACATGCTCTCCACCTATTTGCCCGTCAGCGATGAGATGAGCAAATATCTGGTGGAGGACAGTCCCTGCAATTTCTCGGTCGTGTCCGGTTTGTCCAATCTAACCGTGGGCTCCAGTCTGGTCGGACCTGCAGTGCAGCTGCAGGAAACAACTGGGTAAGCGTTGGTGAAGTATGATTGAAATGTTGATCTATAGCTCAGGATCCGAGTTGTTCAGGTGCCCATGAGGCCATGTCAAGTGATTAACAAATGTGAATATATCTATTTCAGCATTGCCGATGCATCTGCCGTGAAGTCAGAGAGTCAGGCGCCAGCCCAGGAGAAAGTCAATCGACCGCCGCAGTGGCAGGACGATTCGTTGAGCTCTTTGTCCATTGACTCCGAGGATGACACCAATTTGCTGAGTCAGGTGAGCGCAGTGGGAGTATCATATTAAATGTGTGAGCTAATCCGAATCTTCATTGAATTCAAGCAGGCTATTGCCGCCGGCTGCAATAGACCCAAGTCGAATCTGGGCTTCAGCGGCACGAGCGCAACGAGCAGCAAGCGCTCCAGCTCGCTGTGCTCGTCGTCTCAGCCCATAGCCATCA
The DNA here is from genome assembly GCF_054131105.1 of Drosophila navojoa. Lineage (NCBI taxonomy): Eukaryota > Metazoa > Arthropoda > Insecta > Diptera > Drosophilidae > Drosophila > Drosophila navojoa. The sequence continues at coordinate 10,035,139 of NC_142890.1, read as the reverse complement.
ATGCGGCCACCTCGGCGTGCTCCTTGAATTCGGCAATGAGTGCGCGCAAGACGGTGCAACAGGAATCCTACAGCTCGGTGGACTCCAGCGACTCGAATGACAATCAGTCCAAGTCGCTCTTCGAGCTGTGCATTTTGAATGGCATGTACAAATCCAAGGAGCCGAGCAGATCGCAACAACTACAGCAGGAGCAGCGGCAGCAGCAATCAGCGGCACACTCAAATCCCAATCTGAAGCAATTCGATTCGCTGCCCGTGCAGTTGCCAGTGCAGTCGAAGCGGCAGCGTCATCACCACCATCATCATCATCAGCGGGAGCGAGAGCGCGAGCGCAAGGATGAGAAGTTGCTGCTGGAGTGCATCAATACGGGCATCTCGAAGAAAATAAATGCCGTGCCAAAAAACGGGCAGGCTACGTCTGCAGCTGCATTGGAACCGTGTCACCCAATGGCGGCTACTACATCAGCAAGTGTCCACAGCACAGCAGCAGCAGCTCCAGACGTAGAGCAGAAATCGCACGCACCATCAACCCATCAACACAACAGCCAACCGGCCAGCCAGCAGAGCCATCTGTCACCCAGGCACGGCATCGACATCGACACAGACGCAGCAAAAAGTCCAGCTCCAAGTCCAGAGATCGAGAACACGATCGATCACGCGATCGTTACTGGGTCTAAATTGGTCCTAGCGGATAACGAGGCGGATCGTTCCAGCGATGAGTCGAATCAATCGCTAATACTGGACACCACAGTGCGGCTGGATGAGATTCCGGATGACATCCGACCACGGACGGCGGACAAGCACAAGGATCCCGATCTGATGCTCAAATCTGTGGAGCGTCTCACATTGGAGTTTGTGACATCCGCCGAGCAATTGCGCACGGGCAATCACAGTCACAGTCAAAGTCACAGTCACAGTCAAAGTCATAGTCACAGTCACAGTCAGGGCAACACCTGGAACGAGCACACTTGTCCCAATGACGTGTCCTTCCCGAGCATTAGCCAAACGGCACCTGTGTTGGGTACGCTTAGCTTGGATGATGCTGATGTGGATGATATGGATGCGGATGCTACAGAGGCGCAGGATTTGCATGATTTTGCCGAGATCACGCCCACCAATGAGACGCAACTGCTGTGCTCATTGGGTGTGGTTAACGGTGATGCCAACTTCCAGCAGCCCAACTCCCTGGATAGTCACACTCTGAGCGACACGCTCACCGGGCAGTCCGAGCAGAGTCAGCAGAGTCTGTCGTCCGGCCTCAACTTTCAGCTGGGCGGGCAGGTGCAGAGCGCTGCGGTGCGCAGCTGCGAGCAGCAGCAGAGGCTGCTCCTATTCAATGGCACCAGCGCCTCCATGATGACTAACTCCACAATGATTGCGTACGAGGCGCGAGCTCTGGCCGACAATCTGCAGCTGCTGCAGACGTCCGATCCCGATAACAATGAGCACAACGATGACAGCACCCAGCTGACATTCAGCATCAATGGCAGCCTGGATCTGGACAATGTACGTCCGCCATCAGGCATGGAGTCGCTGAACTCTGCCTGCAATACGCAACCGAGCTCGTTGCGCCTGGCCTTGCCCACCAAATCGCCAAGGTTTGGACGCAAGGCCTTTCCAGCTGGTCTGGTGGCCAGACGCGCGCTTGGCCAGTTGGCGGGCAGTGCCGAGAGCGTGAACTCCAGCTGCAATCTGCTGGACAACATAAAGCCGCCATCGCTTATGGACGAGCTACTCGATTCGATGATCAGCGTGGACAGCATCCAGTCGGAGGTGGCGGACGCTGAGCAGGAGTGCAGCATGGCAACCACCATATCGGTGTCCAATTACGAGACGGCCGCTGGTGACGACCAGACACTGACTGTGCTCCAGAGCTGCTGTGACTTCGACGACGAGGAGGACGCCACCATGAACGAGGACTTTAGCTCCGCGGAATCAACTCCCAAGCAGGGCTCGACGCCTTCGCCGAATCGTCGCACTCTCACGCCCAAGCAGAAGCGTCGTCTGGCTAAAGATCGTTACAAGACCTACACCATCACGGGCAACGCCTTGGAAATTGTGGAGCCCAATGAAACGCTGCAGATTGAGATTGTGGAGGCTGTGCCTGCTGCAGTGGCCCCAGCGACGCCATCACCCCGTGCCAATGGACGACGGCGTGGCAGTGCCGAACGCTACAAGACGCAGGTCATCGACTGCCCTCTCCACCTGCTGCAGGATGATTGCCCCAGCGATCAGCTGTCCTCCATGCGCGCCATGATGCAGCAGTTCACCTACATCACAGACATCGACATTGGAAACTCCAGCGAAGCACCGGAGACTCACGCTCCGGCTGATGATCCACCCAGCTGTGACGGCGATCAGAACTCCGAAACAGAATCGTGCCACGGACGCGGCCAGTCGCCGCCAGTGGCCAAGGAGCTCACGCTGAAGCGGATGACTCCGCCGCCACAGCCGCCTGTCCTGGAGCCTGCAGCTGCTGTTAAGGTGGTGCGGGGACGCAAGAAGCCTGCCTACATCTCGCCCTACAGCATGCAGAGTCAGCGCAACAGCAGCGCAGCTGCTGCCGCCGCGGCTGCCAAGGCCAAGACGAAGACGCTATCGCCAACCATAGCTAAGCGCAATGCACTGCCTAGCACGCGGCTGCCGGCCAAGAAGAAGGCAACTCCGCCACCGGCACCCCCGCGTTTGGAGCGGCAGGGCACCTTTGTCAAGGATGAGCCCACTAATGTCAACGGACAGGTGCCCGTCGTGGAGCCAGTGAGTCCCACGCAACGCGCCTCCAAGCTGCCCACAAAGCGGCCAACAACAGCAGCAGCAACAACAAAGACCGTAGCAAAGGCAGCCTCACCCAAACGGATCATAGCCAAAGCAGCGCCTCGGGTGCTGCCGCCACAACAGAAACCGCAACAACGTGCCAATACCAATATACGCCTGGCCAGCGCCAAGGCAGCGGCTGCCTCCCGCGTGGCCGCCCAAGCGAACCGAATATCCAGCACGACTCCGCCCTCACGCAGCAATTCGAATCTGAATGGCGGCAGTGCCGCAGCAGCGGCATCGGCGGCGGCCGTCAAAATTAACCAGGCGCAGAGTCGCATTGCCAATATATGGAAGCGCGTGGATGAGGCCAAAACCAAGACGACAAAAACCAAGCAAATATCCAATTTGAGAACGCAACAAACAAAGTCTTCCAATACGTTGAACGGCAATGTGTCGCGGCCCACGCTCTTGCGCAGCTCCACGTTCGACAATACGCCGCCGGATGCAGCGGCAGTTGGTAGTCAAGCATCTGGAGCAGCTGCAGCAGTGGCCCGCTCCCGGCTGCCCATTGGAGGCGTGCGCAAATAGAAACGAACGCACAAAGCGAATCCCGTCTTGCATTTTCATATGGAAACAGAATCAAAGAAAGTTTATTATATATAGAACTATGTATGGCTTACATACCTATAGAGTATATACATATATATATATTTATAACTATATATCCTATGCTAGATTTGTTAGGCCTAGAAACAACCTAATCCAATTCACAGTCAGAAACGAAGAGCGTCTTGAATTCGGCTCCAAGTTCGTGTGTAGCCAAATGTATTGCATAATAATATTAATCTAGATATTATCTCGAGCCTTCTCAAGTGTGTACAACCATATACCCTATATAACTACTTACTAAAGATATATATCTATATATGTCATACGACATTTAAAAGTTGTAACCAAGCTAATTCAAAGCGGTTATATAAGGTTTATATGTATGTTACGACTTGTTAATCAAAACGCTCTAAAAATTATAATCAAAGAGAAGAAAACAAAAAATCAATTTTATATACACTTAGTAAGCGTATTTAGCCGTCGGCTTCCTTTCTGCAAACCAAATATTACTTTGAGAATGATTAATTTAAAACATTGATAGTCATTGCTTTTATATTTTAAATATAATTTTAAAAGTCTTTAGTCGGATTAAGCGTATTTGCATTCGGATTTGGACAATTTCGTATCGAACCCGAGAACTTGGCGATTTGTAGTTAGCTTTGATTTAAGCCCATTTACAATTCTTATTAAACATATATATACACATATATATTAATAAAAACGAAATGCTTTTCGACAAAACAAAAATTTGTATGTTTGCAATTCGAATAAACCTACCGAGGAAAAGGTGTATATAAAGGATATATTGGTCATGTTATCCCAGTCTAACACAACTTTGATGCTAGTATATCACTGACAAATTTTCTCGCATACAATAAGAATAATTTATATAAACAGTTTGCATACAACAATGCATTTGTATATTATTCACAGTATTGAATAATGAACAGGATTAATTTCAAGTATTTGGCTCAAATTAACGGTTGGGTTTTCACAGCGATTTATCGGTTTTCTTATTCACGGCCTGGGACTCTTGCATGGACTCATCGATAGCGATTGCTCACATGCACAACAACTCAGGTAACTCTAACTTCCGCAATTTGCTGTTTTCATTCTGCGGTCACACTGTGCTGGTATTTTAAGATATTTTATTAAAATAAAAAAAACAAGCCAACCAAAGGCAGTAAAAAGCAGCAACAGCAACGAGTGAGCTTAAGTGACAAACAAGAATATGTGCAAAAAATAAAAATAAAAAAATCAATGATTGTTTATGGGCGCAATATGCAGCTCGAGTGCTAAAAGACCTTGAGACACGGGTGTGCACAGTTAGGGCTGCTGTCTGATAGATTTTCAAGCGTCTATTTACATTGCTACCCCACCTGGAGCAGACAGGTGTTGTTGTTGTTGTTGTGTTGTCTGTGGTGGTGTTGCTGCTGCTGCTGTTGTCATCGATATTGTCATTGACATCTTCAGTTGGCAGCGCAGCGTCGCGTTTTATTGCACGCCTAAAGTGAACCCAATGTTGTATTTGTTAAATAACTACCAACACACGCACACACATAAAATAGATACATGCGTAGCCTAATCAGTGACTATGGTATTGCCAAAGATAACAGCCAGAGCGCATTCAGCTAATATTGAAGTCAGCGACAGAGCAAGCGCCTTTGCCCACGTTTTGTACACAGCTGGCCAACTGTGACTCAACATTGGCGTTAACTGTCGTTGACGTTGCCTCTGGCTTACCTCTGCCCTGTAGTAGAGCTTAAATATTACAATAGCTTTAGTCTCTGCTCTCGCTGCGCCGCTGTTGCTGCTTCTTTTATTCAAATATTGGAGGAAAAAAAAATCATCAATAAATCCAGTTGAACACATATTCGCCATAACTGTGATTCGTTTTATTTGAGGTTCACTGTGTGTGTTTGGTGCTTATTCAATTAATACGCTTGTCTCGTTTTACCGTTACTGTGCGAGTTATCGAGTTGCTGTTTTTTAATAAATGTATTCATAATATACAATATACACAGCACAGCCGTTGCGCCGCCGCCTAAATGATTAGTACGAGCAGCATGAGGTCACAGGAGTCGCAGGGTCAGCAGGCAGCCGGGCTGCCGCGGCCCAAAAACAATGCGTCCAGTAGTCAACTGACCCAGGAGGAGAACGACGCCGTATTCAGGCTGCTGGGTAGAAAGTGTCAGGTGAGTCAAGTGCCAAGTATGATGTGCGTATATTGGCCCTATGTAGATCATAGATATATGTGGGACATTCACACATTAATTCGCTGTGATTAATGCTCGAAACTCGACGACCCTTGCCGATCGTCACCTCTTCTACATAGTAGTGCGTCACGCATACATATGTACATACATATATAAATGACTACAGTGGACCATCTCCATGATAAGTTGTCAAATTTACATTTCATTTAATATAAGTTAAAATCTGTGAAAATATTTATGACAAAGGTGTCTTAGATTATTGTTGTGTTGTTAACAGTCAGTCCCATAACGTGGCTGCACTGTACAGTGATGTAATCATGCAAATACTATTGAAATATTGTCATAAAAAACATAATAAGCAGTAAAAAGCTATAAATATCTCAATCTAAAAAAAAATACCTATATTATTAAAACTATATACATATACATATTTTGCTATGAAGGAATAAATGATTGGTTGAATAATCATGGAAGTATTATATATAATAATAATCTGATATATTTTAATATACGATTGCCTATATGTGTTCCACTATACTGAGGCTTCACTTTGCATTATTTCATATGCAGCTTGATTAAGCATTTCCTGCGGGTGGCAGCTCAAGTAACACCCAAATAACCAAATGCGCTGTGCCAATTAAATGCGACGAAACGGACGAACGGACCTTGGTAATATTAGATATGTATGTATGTACGTGCGCAGCGTTTGCCTCTTGGTTTTTGTGTCATTCGAAACATTTGGCATGGAATATTTATAAATGTTATTGTAGACCTTTAAAAGTCCGCTATCAGCCCGATTTCTTGGGCTCTTTAAGTCAATAATGAATCGGCCATTCGTAATCATCGACATATTGACAAAGCCTTGTTTTTCTTTTTTTTGTTTGCACCAAAATCCGTTAAAATCGTAGAGCACGCACATACAAACACACAATCTTATGGTAATGAGAGAGTTGATAAGCATTTGCAATTGATAAATTCAATATAGAACAAATAGTGTGTAGACTTATCTTATCAGATTCCATAGCCAATGCCAAGAAATGAAAAAATGAAGATAACCAACTTTGGGGCCTCGAAGAACATTTAAAAATATAGACGCAGAAAACTAGAGAGTATGCTGTATCTGTATTTAATTGGAATGCTTACACGATATGTAAAAGTAGTTGTATCTGCTTTTAATTGTAATTCACGCTTTGCTAATTTTCGACTTTCCATTGACAAACATTTTCAATGTTTATGAACTTTTGCTTTACGCTGGCTGCAACAATAACAGAAACATGTGAAACCAAGTAAGATTGACGGAATGGAAGAGAAACCTGATACTCTGTAATTAAAAAGTTGATAATAATAAATAAATAGCATTGAAAATGCATAGCACTATCCTTTTATATATACTTATCGATGGCTGCCTAATCGATAAATATGAATATTTGTAACGTATTGATTTCTTTAGAACTAGTTCATAATAGTTCCCGATATAATGATCATTGGCCTAATTCAGATTTGCTGGTTGACAATTTTAGGCATACCCTGTAGAATGTACTCAAGGGCATTTGTAAAGAAATAGATGTGAGATTAGCTACAAACCACGCCCCCATTGACATGCCCGCAAAAGTTGTTGTGGTTAATGGCGCAGCTACTCACTGCAGCTGCAACGCGCAACGACGTCGGCTGCGATGTCAGCGTATGATAACGCTTTGGCCTAACAGAATTACCTCACAGCCTAATGCTGTCGCTGTTGATGCAGTCCATTTGTCACTCATTTGTTTGCATTTATTTTGTATAAACTTAGTTCACGCATTTTACTGTACATTGGCCAACAGTGACCACTGGCGGCAACTGGACTTTCTAATTGCTGTTTTGCCTTTTGTCTGGTTTCGTGTTGCTCTTGCCGTTTTGCAGACGCTGCTGCTCTCGTTGCCGTTGCTATTTAGCTGGGCTTTTAATGCGCTCCATTGCTCCCTTGCCCTCCTCTCTCTGTCTCTATCGCTCACTCTCGCATACACATGCACATGTATACACACACGCGCAGAGGCTTAGCTAAGCTGCGCTGTGACGGCCAGTTATTTTTGTTATTGTTGCCATCGATTTTTATGCTTTTGACAACAAAAGCAACAACAGCAACAACAACAACAAAGCTTGTCTCATGTAGTATGCACATAGAAGGCAAGACATCATTTTACAATGCTACTTATGTCCACACACATACGCACACTCACAAGCACGCACATTTACAGTTGTGCTTAAACATCTATAAAAATTCAAATATGTTCACAATTTCGCACTTGGCGCCGCGTGGGCAACACACATCAACGTCAATATCTCTTTTCATCTTAAGAGGTCACAGAAAGAGACAAAAGAGAGAGAGAGAGAGAGAGGAAGAGAGAAATATAGCAGTTGTTTGTCTGTCGCATTAGCTGCCAATGTAACACATATTATATCATATTTAGATGCACTCTGGCTATAACTAACACAGAGCACTCTGATTCGAGCGGCCCATGGCATAGGTGCCATCAATTTGTACCAATCATGGTTCGGTCAGGGCCAAAACATTTTTGGCCAAATGTCAAGTGTCGTGGCCAGGGCCATAAACGCACAAGCCAATTTGCAATTATATAACAATTTTCTACTTTTTGAGTTTGCATTTAGCTCGAGAACTCAATTGAATTACCAATATTACTACATATTTATTTGATATAAATATTTGTGTGGTACATAGATTGGTAACCACATTGCAGTGCAGAATGCAGGAAAAACACCTTATTGCAGCTGTTTAGTATAGCTCCAAACAGATGTCTAGCGTATTGTAGTAATCATTCATAACTTGCTACGTTTAGTCTTCAAATTCTTATACTTATAAGTGTGAATATTCATTAAAGAATTTAAGAAGAACAAACCGGTTAACTGCTCAACTTGAATAAAGCAAATTTAACATAACAGTATGCTGTTGTCCCACTGTTACGAAACACAATTCGTAGTTAGCGTGCGACTGTTCCTAACAACACAATAACATGATATTGAATACTTTGTGCTATTTTTTTTTTTAAGAATTTGGGAACAGTATTTTTTCGCTAATTATTTATACGGCAAAGTTATTGTATAAATAATATTGCTTATAGCTGACGTCAAGAAACTTCTGTAAATTCTTATCTTTTATTTCGCTCAGCTGAAATGGCATAACAAACAAAAAGAAATCACCTTTGTCCGCTTTCCTCCCATTGACTTCTCATCAGCATACATATTTAAGATCCATTGTTTGCCGTTTAGAAATTGTTGAAAGTTTTGTTGATTTAATGATCAGATGACAATGGCACGCTGTTTTTTCTTTTGCAAGTTTACTTTTGGCAAGGATTGTTAAATGTGGCAGTTTTGTGGCCGTAGTCGCCACCATTTCCTGCGCAGCCAATAAAAAGGAAATTATGAAGAAAAACGCAGTCTTAAATCACCACAAATATCGTATCCGTTGCGCACAGACAGGGAGCAACGCAGTGCGCGTTGTGCAAGTCCGCACGAAACTAGCTGCGGGCCAGCGGGTCTCTCCCGTGGAGTCCATGGCGGCTATCAATTTGTGGGGCTACGTGCTGGGCATCCCTAAGAGTCCAACTAGTTGCAGTTGCAGGCAGTCGTCTAGCTCGACAGACATGCTAATGTGAATGTGTTGAAGTTGTAGTGAATGTGGCTAATCGGTATTCAAATGAGCAGCGTATGGCCCAAGACCAGGTCTGTGACAAAGCAAGTGGCAGAGCGCGAAACCGAAAGTCAGATGAGTTTCTCAACTCGAACGCGACGGTTCGTAGTCTTTGACCGCTGCATTCAAATGAGGCGTAAGCTAAAGGTGTGTTCGCCACTCGATTGGCCAACTGCTAGTTTTTTTTGGGGGGGGTGGGAGTTTTGGGGACTGCCCTAATGTATACACTTGGCGGCCAAACATATGCTAATCCATTGCCACATCTTTGCAGACGTTGAACACTGCCGTTGTGCAGATCTACAAGACGGAGGGTAATGCTCACTCACACTGGAAGAAGAGGCATACGGGCGTCATATGCTTCGTAAAGGATAGCGCCATACGCTCCTACTTTTTGCGAGCCTACTGCCTGATTAAAAATGAACTGATTTGGGAGCATGAGATATACGATGGCATGCAGGTTGTCAAATCGCGTCCCTTTCTGCTCACCTTCGAGGGCAGCGTAAGTAGTCCGCATTACCTCACATGAATTCCAATTAATTTATTATTCCACGTGCGTGAAGGATGGCAATGTGGGCTTAAACTTCATCTCGGAGGATGAGTGCGATTCGTTCTTTCGCACCATAGACACCACAATAGAGACACGGAATCGAAAACGGCAGGAGAAGCGGAACAGGCAAAAGCCGCAGCAGGCGCCACATGCTCCGATGCCAGCCACCATCAGAGAGGCAACTCGTCATCCTACCATGCAGGGCAGAAGCCCAATTCAGATGACGGCGGCGACTACAGTGGACACCGCTCCTGTTCAGCTGCGCAACAATAAGATCAGCTCGGTGACGCTGACCCCGGCGCCGGCACCAGCGCATGCGCCAACCAAAAACTTCTTGTCGAGCAATTTCGGACTGAGTGGGTCGGGAGGCAAGGATAAGAAGCGTCGCGTGACCAAAGCGGATATTAGTCAGCCGACAAACTTTGTGCACGTCAGCCACGTTGGCTGGGATGCGGACAAGGGCTTCGATCTGACAGGCCATGAGAGCGACGAGATGTTGGTCAAGTTCTTTGCCAAGGCGGGCGTCTCCGAATCCCAACTGAACGACCGAGATACGCGCGCGTTTATCTACGATTTCATTCAGAGCAATAATGTGCTGGCCTCGGTCAAACAGGAGGAGACTGAATCGCCTACAGAACCAACGCCCACGGAACCGCCACCGGTGCCCAGTCGTCATCATCCTCATCATGTATGTTGCTCTGCCTGACTCCAATTGTGTTTGACTTCAATCTAAACTATTTTCGTTGTATTCTGTTGCAGTCGCAGAATGGTAACCAAAGATCAGCGCCGCCTCCGCCACCGGCGCGGCAACCGCCACCGCCGTTACCAACGACGGTACCAGGTGCATCACGTGCTCCGCCGCCGCCCAGTAGACCGCCACCCATTACAACGGCTCCTCCGCCACCACCACCACCAGCAACGGTCTGTCCACCCGCAGCAGCAGTAAGTCAACTAATTAGAGTCGTGTTTTCGCAATTAAAGGTGTTGCTATTTGCTTGTAGCCGCCACCACCACCGCCTCCAGCACCTCCAGCGGCAGCGCCGCCGCCGCCGCCTCCGCTACCACCACCCGTGGCTCCACCGGAAACGCTGGTTATTGCTTCTACGCAGACATCGGCACAGGCCGGCAAAGTGGCACCACCTGCCCCTGAAATGGACAACCGCAATGCGCTTATGGATGCCATACGCAAGGGCACAGCGCTTAAGGTGAGTGCACCATAGATATTTAAAGAGCACAGTCTAAATATCCATTGAAACATTGAAACATTGCAGACAGTGAAGCCAAATGCTCCAACCGCCAACAGCAGCGATCCACGTAACGACCTTTTGGGTCAAATACGCGAGGGTTACGCCTTGAAGCCGGTGACTGAACGTAAGATTCCCGATCAGCGGATTAGTGACGGTAGCTCCGGTGGCACCGATGCTCTCGCCGATGCGTTACGGCGTGCACTGGCGGCACGTGGCACTGTCATGCATTCAGACGATGAGGATGATAATACCTCCTCAGATAACGATTGGTCCGATTAGATTGATGACGGTTGATGGCAAACAATTTATTCCAAATATAAGCAATAATTTAATTTGTGCTTTGGCATTTTGATTTATCGATTGATGAATCACTGTAAATACTGTTTAGTGAATTTTTCATACCTCCTTAATTTAATTTTTTTTAACTGTTAAAACAACAAACAAGTTTTAAATGAAGAGAGAACAACAACACGAAAATATTTATGATCGCATATGACAGCATTTTTAAGGTTCTGTTCAAATTCACATATGCATATCTTTACCTTCAATTGCTCAAAGATAACGAATTCATAATCAAAAAAATAAAGAGGGATTACTTAAAATTATAAAGAACATAATAATATTAATGTACATACATATGAATATGTATCCACAGCAATAAGTCTAAAATATATGTATATGCTTGTTCAGATATGTGCCAAAAATGAAGAAACTATAAAAATTCCCCTGTTAAATCACACACACACAACAATAACTACTTGGAAAAGTCTGTAAATAAGACCTAAGATATATTTTGTGAAACTTTGTCTAAATTAAAAAATTCATCGAGGCCCAATTAGATTTATATGGGGTCAATTTACCGATGCATGAACCTAGAAAAAAATATGATGACTGAGGTTTTTTCTATATTCGATAATATAATTGTGAATGTATATGTATATGTATGTTTCGACAAATTTAAAAACAAAACTAATTAATATATTAATGATTGAACATCGTATAACCTTGGCAATGGCGCCCCATAACTGACTAATCGAAGTTACAATTCAATTAAAAATAATATTCAAGTTTTCGCTCAAAATTTAAAATAATAATTAGCTAAATTGTTTAAATTAGTAATATAAATATACTAATAGGTATATCATTGAATATACCTTATATAACCAGACCATAATGCTTCCTAAAACTTCTTTGAAAGAAACTAATCCCCAGTTGTTTTGACTTTCTTGTTTGTCTAACCCAAAACTATGGGAATTTTAATCTACTAATTAAACAGATTCCAAGTATTAATGCTTTTAGTTAAAGTGCATTAAATGCACATAAATGTAGTCATTTCTTTAGACATTTCACATATAAGTTGAAATTAGATAATATATTTTTGGTTTGTTTTTGTTCTTGTTTTGGAAAAGTACGTGAAAGGTCGAGGGTTAAGCTGTATTCATTAATGCATGGTCGAGTCTAATGAGTTATGTGCGAATTGTGTGTATTTAAATAAGTACAACTACGTACATATATTCTATATATAAATATATATATATAGTAATTATACATTATATATATATATATATATATATATATATATATATATATATATATATTTATATATTATGTATTCTATATTGTATTATATAAGCCATTAATTTATGTAATTAACGTAAATAAAGTTGTGTATATCTAACTTAAACTATTTTCCAATTTACATGCATTAAATTATTCGAATTTTGGTAACGTATATATTATATATACGAGTATTATGCGACTAAGTTAAGGATTCTGTATGAAATACGTGTATTATATATTTACAAAGTGAGTTTATGGCGTCTATATAAGCGAACGTAAGTGTATGCTTAAATTTAGTTAGGAATTTAAATTTATCTTATTCCATTGGGTTTTCCTGAGCCACATTTGCATCGTCGTTGAGCTCCCGTTCAATGTTGGCATTATTGTTATTCTCTGCTATTTCATTGATATTCGAATCATCATCGAGTGCCAAACGCTGTTGCATCGGCTCCAGCTGCACTTGCTCCAGCTGTTGCTGCTGCTGCTCATTGATGCGGTTCTCAGTCTCTTCGTTGGCGCTGTGAGCATCTTCAGCTAGCGCCGCAATGCAAACTGCTGCGGTCGAGGGATCTGTTTCCGATTCCGTCTCACGATGTGTCTCTTGCACAGTGGCGGACAGCTCATGGTTGAGCACATTCTGTTGCTCCTCAGCGCAATTGTAGTTCGAGGAGCTGGCGTAGACTGGCTGGGCCAGTGTCTCGCTATCCTTGGGCGCGCTTAGGGTCACAACCGGAGATGTGTTTTGCTCCTCACTTTTTGCGCTTTTCTCACCGGCATCCAACTGAGGTGGCTCCGAGTTGATGTCTTCGAGCTGCTCGTCGTTAGCTGCCAATGGATGCTGCTCTGCCTGACTACAGACACTAGTGATGACAAAATTGAAAGCTGATTCACTGTGTGGGTGGGGTTGAGACTCGGACTCGCTTGGGATTTGTGGTTCCTCTGGCAACTCCAACAAATTTTGTTGTCTTTCTTGATCAGACTCTGACTGTACGACCATATCTGGGGACTCTCCCGAATGTATTTCCGATCCGCTTGGTGTCTCAACAATTGTTTGTTCCTCCAATGCGGTTATGGCTGTTTCCACTGTCTGTATTTTTGATTGAGGCTGCTCTTCCTGTGCCTCCCTTTGTGTCTCCATTGACGTGCCCTCTGGCTCCGGGGCCGAATCTGTTGCTATTTCCGGATGCGGCTCCGTTGGCTTCTGTGGCATTACGGACTCATTTTGCGTTTCTGGAGCCGGGCTTTTAACCGTATCCGGCTCATCTAACGGTTGTAGTTCTATTTCACGATAAATGCGTTCCTCCCGGTCTTCGTACGTGTCCATGTTCTCGTCTGCTTCATCGGCAGACGAGGCGCTACCATCGTCATAATCGCCGTCGACGTTTTCATCTTCCGCACTATCCTCACTCTCGTGCAAGCCATTGTAATGCGTGTTGTCAGCTTCACTGCCATTGATATCGACATCCGAGATATGCAAGTCCTTCTCCTGCTTAATAATTACATTGCTTAAGTCTAGACTGTTTATATATGCCGCCTCATCGTCTCTGCTGTCATTGTGGTTTATCTCATTGGATTTGTTTGTCTCATGCTCTGCTTCCATTTCATTTTGGCCGCTCCACTCCAGCTCCTCATCCGCGTAGCCACGATTCAGGGGCTCCGGTTTGATAGCAACTGAATTGAAAGGCACCGAGGCACCACTTTCCACTGCCACAATTTGTGGTAGCTGCTCTACTGTGGTTGGCAGTGAATTTGACGAAGACGCAACATTCCGTTGCATGGCGCCTCCCGTGCTTTTACGTGCTGTAGATTTTGTTGCAATCTTCTTAGTGGGATTTGCTGGCCTTTCGACCACATGGTCCTCCTGGGGCACTGCTTCCACGGCGTTCTCTAGTGGCATTGCCTCCTCTGCCATGAGCACACCGCTAGCTATATGAGTTATTTGCATTATGCGATCGAGTTCCAATCGATTCGGCTTAACATCTTCTTGCTCTTCGGGTAACTTTTGGCTTTCCTCGGTGTAGTTACGCTCCAGTTGTAGCAGTGGTATACTCGTCATGACCGTAGATTGTGGCTCGAACTCTTCCCGTGGCGCAAAATCACTAGCAAAGCTGTCATCCAAACGTTCCTGCTTTATATTCATAATAGCACTCCCTGCAGTCTCTACGCTTTCTTCGATTGGAGATTCCTCAGGAGCTGTGGCCGATTCCGTTGCTTTATCGCTAGCTTCCGAATCCTTATTACGCTCCTTATGCTTTCGTTTCTTTTTCTTTTTAGCGCTCTTGGACTGCACCTCATTGTCATCATCCACGATTGATGAATTGAGCTGCCCATGATTTTTGGTTATCTTCAGCTTCAGCTTAAGTGGCTCCTGCTTTATTTGCATGCCATCGCTGCTGGACATTAACTGCTTCTCGTAGGACTCATCAATGACTTCCTGTTTCACAGACTCAGCTGTCGGATTAGATGAGGGAACAGCTTCTGCATTGGCACTGCCATTGGCTGCATCCTCGTCGCTATCATCGTAGCCAGCATCTGCATGGAAGTCATCACAAGGAGGCGGTTCATCACTTGGGTCGCTATCAGGCTCTTCAGAGGCTAGCGGTGGCACAGTGTCATCGATGTGCACCTCCGGCTCGTGCTTAATGCTAACAAGCGTGTTCATTGTGTTCTTAAGCAACTGATCGACGCGTTTCAAATAATTTTTGGATGACACCCGGTCAGCGCTACGACCCGCGGATGAAGCGCGCAATAGTGGTGATCCCAAGCGTTCGAGCACAACCACTGGCTGCATTTCAATTTGCTTTGTGTATACATTGGATGATTGCGCATTATCCTCGGCTTCCAAATCGTTTTCGTTTTTGATACGCATCTCTGATTCATGGCTAGCAGCCTCAGGCATTATGTGCTTGGAGTGATTCAAGTAGATCTTTGCACAATGCGGCGCATGGCGCATATAGGCAACTTCACTGCTGAGCGGCCGGTTGCACCCACCACATTGGCGTGTGCGCCGGGCACAGGGATGTGTATTGTAAAAGAAATTTGTTAGAAACGTTTTCTTGCACAGTGGACACTCGCGATCTAGCACCAGCAACTCGATAGGGGTGGGTGATGTATGCTCGCGCAGATGTCGAGAGTAGGCATAATTGTTTGCTATGCTTGCATTGCACAGTGGGCACTGGTAAGGTGTCTTAGAGAGCTTGTGCCATAGCTGATGGGCTTTGATATCGCTGAGATTGTGATGACCCTGATTGCAGGCGGTACAATAATAGCGCAATATTGTGGGTACATGTTCTGCTGCCTTATGCTGCTCGGCCAGCTCCTTGCTCTCGAAACGTTCACTGCACACACTGCAAATGGCTTTCCGAGACTTCTTGGCGGATATTGAACACTTTTTTACCTCAGCAGGCTCCTCCTTTCTGTATTTCAAGCAATTAGTATATTACCATTTTTTTATTTTAACAATGCACTTACATTTCCGTTTTGTTCGCTGTCAACAACTGTGGCTGAGGCTGCAAACGCAGCTTTTTCCGCCAGCTTAGTGGCTCATTTTTGACAGCATCCAAAGGGATATCAGGGGTATTTGATTTGTTACTGCTACTGGCGGCGTCTTCCGTTTTACGTTTACGCCCGCGCTTGGCAGGTGTGGCTGCTGTTAACGGCTCGCTTTTAAATATCGGTTTCACATCTACAATCTGTGAATGGAATATAGTTTGTAAATACTTCAAGTTATAATTTAATGCTGATGCTTACCTTTTGGGGATCCACACTTTTCAGGCCAAGTAGTTTTCGAGTTTGATTGTTTGTTGCGTAGCACATTTCTCTAAACTCATAAAAATCATTGATTTTATCCACGCACAGGCTGCACATTGTCTGCGGCATTTTATCGTTGCGCGTAACCTGTAAATGGGGTGTTTTTTTTACTAGATCACATATTTTCAGTATATAGGTACACATTATTTACCGTAAAGCCAACCAATTCGAAAACTTTTTGGCTCAGACTGGGCTCGTCCAGGTCCACAACATCACTCTCAACGGGTAGTATTGGCACCTTCGTCGGATTATCGATGCCGCACAAACGACAGATCTTGTACAAGTTTGCTTTGAGAGCCGCATCAATCTTGAAAGCGAAGCGCTCCATATTGTTGCTGCTATTTAATTTCTTGCTGCAAAAATTATACTCCTACATATTTGTAGTTGAACTTGCTGCAAAAGAGTTCACTTTTTGTTTATTGCCCACAGAAACTAGTGTGCCCAAACACTAATTCACAATTATGAACGGCCACACTCGCCAGGGCTACAGCGTAGAAGGAGAAAAATATTTATTTGACTGTTCTAAACGACATTGAGAAACAGTAAAAACAATAAAATAGAACATGATCTTTTAATAAAAAGAAAATGTGAAAATCTATCCATATATTACATAAATATACTCATTTTGTATATGTCATTTTTTACTTTTTATATTTTTATTTATATATATATTTATATTTATTTATTAACTTGGAATATGATAGTTACCTTACATATTTATTGGAATCGCATATATTTTACTAATTACAAACTGCATTCATGCATAAAATATGAACAAGCAAGCAAACCACTAACAGCATTCTACATGCCGATATTTAAACCAGTCATAATCAGGGTCAGGGCTGTCAAATGTTTATGTAAATCGTTAGCTACATATATAGAATTTATTATTGTTATAAAGGTGGCGTATTATTAGGTAGAATGTTCTTTTAAAAATGATTTAAAAATGTATTTAATAATAATTAAATTAGTGCTAAAAATAATTTCGAATTGATTAGGAATCGATGTTTCGCAGTGACCGGTCACAGACTTACCGATATTGACATCTCTACTCAGTCAAAATTTTTTAATATACACAGCCCATCAGATCTGCAAAGTGGCAACAGATAAAGTGGATTGTGCACATATATTAGCAACATGGAGCAGTATCTGAACCGACGAGAGAGCTGCTGGCAGCATCAGCACAGGAACACGGGTGCTGAGAATATGCTGATGCGCCGCATTTACAGCTCAATGGGCATGTTCAACAGTTACCATTCCAATTGCAATCCAGGCACGGCCGGACAGGACACTGGTGCCATATACAATCTGGAGTTCAATGCTGATGGAAACATGGTTGTTGCGGCCACTGAGCGCAAGTGTGTCCTCGTTTTTGATGCCATCACTCAAAAGGAAATCTTCAAAATTCCCGATGCCCACTCAGACAGTGTTAATTGCATTAAGTGAGCATTGATAGTCATAATGCTTATTGCCTATTAAATCAAATATTATTTTCTAGATTTTTCGATGATCGTTTGTTCGCCACAGGCTCCGATGATTTTACAGTGGCCTTGTGGGACCTGCGCAACATGAAACAAAAGATGCGTGTGCTTCATGGTCATTCGAATTGGGTGAAAAACATAGAGTACTCGTCCAAGGATAAGCTGCTGGTTACTTCTGGCTTTGATGGCAGCATATTTACGTGGGACATTAAGTCGCAGACTGAGCAAGGCTTGATCTCACAGCGTGTTTTCCATGCCAGTGGTCTGATGCGTTGTCGCATTTCACCAGCTGGAGATAAGTTGGTTTTGTGTACCAGCAGTGGTTACATTATGATTGTGCACCACTTGGATCTGACGACATTACACAAGGATTTGTGTGGATTCCGGGTAAATTTGCATTCATTACAATATCTTCAGGTAGCCTAATATGTTTCCCACCATAGCCTGGCATCTACAGACTGATGCAGCTGGGCGATCAGTACATACCACAGGCTGCAAAATATGATCATGTCTTTTCGAAGTACCAGAAGAAGAATCGTGTAGAACTAGTGACAGATTTTCCAGAGCAAAACGATGCGGAGATGATAATGGCACTACAGATACATCCACAGTGCCGCTGTATGCTGACCAGGAATGTAAGCTGCGATGAACAGAGCGAATGGACTTGCATCCATGATATTAACGAGGAACCAGAACTGATTGATGATGACAGTAATGATGAGGATGAGCCCTTGACCAAGAAGAAACGCACGCTATTGGACCAACCGCTTGAAGCAGACCAAGAAGAGCCACCACAGCGTGGTGCACAAGGTCGGTCTCATGTGCGACGAATATTTTACCCGCGTAGAGTGAACGGCACAATGTCGTTGGTCAGTGCGGGCTCCGATAGCTTTATACCGGACATCTGGGCGGCTGAGGTAACAGTGCAGGAGAGAGCTATACGTCAAAGTCGAGCACGAAACTCTGCCAATCATGTCAGCGGCTACAACTTTGTTTACGCCATCAGTAGCGGGGTGCTGCCACTGCGCTACTCCTCGGCCGCTCGGTTTCTGGGCGGTGCAGCACGTACACGTGCTGCCCTGGGTGGAGATCAGAGTACACAGACAGAACCTCCTGCTGCAACCTCAGAGACAGCCGGTAGTCGGAACAGTAGCACCAGTGGCAGCGGCGCTAGTGCTAGTGCTAGTGGGAGTAGTAATACCAATAATGAAAGCACCGTCGGGCCAGAAGTTGGCGCAGGTTTGCGCATGCGCCCGCTCAGCAACATCTCAGCTGCAGCTGTGGCAACGGCAGGCGAGAATGCGGCACATACCATATTAGTGAATGCTAAGAAGCTGCTGTACTATGCCTCCGAGACAAACAACAAGCCAGGCTTCATCAAGGAGCCGGGATTTTCGGCGGATGGCCGTGTCATATGTTCGCCTTATGCCAATGGGGTGCGGCTGCTCGGCTATCAGGCAGACTGCAGTGACTATCCCAGCCAGGTGATGCTGGAACAGGTGAAGCATAGTCCGCGGCAGCTTGTGGAGTTGGCTAACATTGTTGAACATCAGGATGTGGTGCTTTGTGCCAAGTTTAGTCCACGCGAGCCACTTCTAGTAACTGGATGCAATAGTGGCGAGGTGGCTTGGTATCGGCCATATCTCTAAATGACGAAAGTAATTTTTAAACTGTACATTTTTTTATTAGCTCTAGACCCATTTCCTAATTTTTCGAAGAACATCAACAACAATGTAATTGCCAATAAATTTTAATATCGGGCGATTACAGAGAACCGATTAAATTAATATCCATAATAGTATAGTCTATGCATATTGTTTCTGTGTTTGTATTTGTATTTGTATTGGTTGTGGATGTGTGTCTGTTGCAAATAATATTCACATATGAATTTAAGTGCTCACATACATATATGCTACATATTTATAAGTATGTATTTTAAGAAACAATTATAAAATTACAAATATCTTTACATTAGAGTTTAACAAGGCTAACTCCGACGGCACCACTCATAGCTAGTCTGATAGGGGGAACGCGACTGGGTAAAATGATGCCTGTTTCAGTAATAGTTACCATAACCACTCCACTGGCCATAATTGTAGCCAGCACCGCCGGTACTAGCACCACCACCACCCCCAGAGCTGTAGCCGCCCCATTGATTGTAGTAAGAGTCGTACGATTGCGGCTGTTGCTGGGGCGGATAGGCGCCTCCGCTCTGTTGAGCATAGTAAGCGCTTGAATTGACCGAATTGTAATTGTAATTGGCATTGCCGGCCGCCGATCCACCATTGTTGTAGGCATTCGGTGCGGCAGATGAGCCGCTGGAGGTGGCGGCGTTATCCTTCGTGTTGGTAGAATTTTTGCGACTTGGACTTGCGTCATTGCTGGGGAGGCAAGGCAAAAAGTTAGTTTTATGTAAACTAAATTCAGTTATGTTTGACTTTACCTCTTCTTTTGTGCCTCGTTGGCCTTGCTAAGTGCAAGTTGCAGCGCTCGTTGCGCATCCTGCAGACCCTTGGCAGTGCTGCCAAAGTCCTCTAGAAACTCAACCTTTCGCTGCGCAAAGAGCACCTTCTGGTCTGGCTCAATGTCAGCACGTGCCATAAACTTATCCATAATCTGGACGATCTCCTGTTCCACAACCTGTGGCCGCTGCAAGCACAAGTCAATCATTTGCAGGGCAACACGAGTGTTGGCCGGATCTCGTTCTAGAGCCTTCTGCAGTACGGCCAGGCCACCGTCCAGATCATTGCAGATTTTGTTAAGAAATCGAGCGTATTTGATGGCCAAGCTGCCGGCAATGGCTTTGTTTTTGCTATGATCGATGTAATGCTCGTACAGCTCACGGCATCGGTCCAGAGCACCGCGACGTCGCTCCACATTGATGCGGCGATAGGCAACTTGCAAGAGGTTGGGACAACGCTGTTCTAGGCGTTCCAGAATTTCGGCGGCGCCATCAAAGTTTTGCTGGCACTCCTCAAAAGCGGCCCACATTAAATGCAGACTAGGCTTGTCTTGATGATGGATGCGACAGGCACGGCGATAGACGTCACGTGTAATGTCCACTGTATTTTGGCTTTGGTCATTCAGCGACTCCAGATAGCGCAGCATCTTCAGCCAGAATTCCTCATACAAAGCGCAGGCAATAAGACAACGTTCGAAGAGCACCAGAATGCGTTCTCGATCACCCTTCTCGATCTCAAAGTCAAGGTAGTCCTTCCAGTTTTTGAGCTGAGCTCGTTCCAAAGGCTTCACATGGAAATATGGTCGCTTTATGCCCTCCTCAAAGGACCAGCGTGCCGTAACCGCACTAACAGTCAACTTGTGCAGCTTGCGTCGCGCTGATATTGCTCTTTCTTTAATGGCCGCTATCTCCTCCTCGGTGAGCGTGCTGAGATCGCTGAGATCAACGTGAGGTGCCTTCGATGTGGCCGTCGCGGATGATGGCTCACTTGTGGATAGATCGCTGTTATTTGCAGATTCGTCAGCAAGCGTTTCACTACTCTCTTTGGGTGACTTTCCGCCAGAGACATCTTTGTGCTTCTCATCGCGTTCCCGGTCGCGATCACGATCCTTAGAGCTGGAGCTGTCGCGACGACTTTTGGATGACGATTTTGATGACTTGCTCTGCTGGCGTTCGTGCCAGTCTCTGCGCAAGCGAAGCAACTCCTCGCTGCTAATCGTGGAGGTTATCGCTTGTTGATGAATAACATCTTGAAAACTGCAAGGAGAAGGGATTTTCAA
Source organism: Drosophila navojoa (assembly GCF_054131105.1). Lineage (NCBI taxonomy): Eukaryota > Metazoa > Arthropoda > Insecta > Diptera > Drosophilidae > Drosophila > Drosophila navojoa. Next base: position 10,013,487 of record NC_142890.1, on the reverse strand, counting down.
ATCCAATCTATGTTGGGAAATCAATTTGAACTTACTTGTCAAAGTGACCGTTGTAGCCCTGGGTAGGTATCGTAAGGAGACGATCGTATATTTGCACTACGCGGTGATAGCGCTTTGATTCATTCTCCCAACGTATATAGGCATCCCAAAGCTTGTCTGAGCGAAACTCCAGTCCGCACGCCTGCACCGCTCGCTCGTATTGACTGCGTATGAATTGCTCCTCGTCGCCATGATTCGCCTTGATGTGCATCAGATAATGTATCCAAAGATCGACGGACAAGGGTATGGCTTCCAGACCACGTTCAAATACCTACGTGTTTTACGATTTTTTTTTTTTTTTTTTTTTACAGAATTTGAATCGATTTCACATTTTTGATTGTTGAACGTAGAGAAGAAATAGAAATGTTTACAAAGATTTGAAAAAGACTTTAGCAAGTTCCATACTTAACACTTAGAAGTCTAACTAACTCGGGCTGTTGTTTTTGTTTTTGTGGTGGTGTCTCGGTGTCTTAACAGTTAGCTTATGATTCTTAAGTAACTTAATGTGAAATACATAGAAACATACATAAGATAGACACACACACAGATAAAGTAACACGATTTTGAATTGTATATATATATATGTATATTATAAATCTTTTTTTTTTTTTGCACTAATAGACTTAAAAATTTCATTTAAACGCCATTTGTACTTACTTACGGCTTCACGAGAGAACGTGTTGTAGGAGTCGAAGGAGTTGTATGGTGATAACGACAACGAAAACGTGCGAAGTAGAGCAGAGAAGTTGATAAACGAACGGTTGACCAACTAGTCGAATTCGTGGGTCAGTTGTGATAGATACATTTGTGGCTTTTGTTTATTACTCACTGAACCCATTGAAAATGAGAAATCAGTGTATAATGCTTTCTTTTTAATACAACGTATGTTGCGGAATATACAATAAACAAAATTCTGTTGCAATTGAAGAGCAACATTAATTGTGCCCGATAGTCGAACGTGTTGTGAAAAGACAATTGTGAGTTTTTCTTTATCTAAAGGAACAGCTAATTAAACACCGTAAACACGACATATAAAGCACATAGACTGAGACTGAGAAAAGGGGCGGCAAGTGAGATTCCAGGTCAACGATTGAGAAATCTAAGGAACAGATTTTTTAAAATTTAAAATATAATTTGCTTGTGAAAGCAACTCAAAACAATCCAGAATTAAACATTAAGTTCATTTGATTATCAGGCAGAACATGTAAATGTAGAAAGAGTTTTGTATTAGGAAAATATTTTGGAAAATGATTTCCAACTCAGCTCAAAGACGAAAATATGAAATACCAAATAATAGATATTCAGCTAACATCTAGAACAGAGGACATGCAACATCAGAAATAAAAAGTCCTTGTATTGAATTTGTACTGAGAGAGCACGTATAACAAAGGATTTATCAATCGAGACCTTGTGCTACGCCGAAACTGACGTTGACCGCTGACTAAACGTGTGTGGATCAGTTGGATTCTATATACATAAATATTATATATATTGTTTCTGTAATTTAGTTTGTTCTGTTTTTTTTTGGTAATCGTTGCTTTTATTGAATGTAGATTTTTTATTCAGTTATAATAAATTGCATTATAACAACACATGTAATATCAATTGTAATAGTAATATTAAGCATAAAACAAAGAATGGCAAAGTTTGTTTAATTGCATAAAATTGTGTTGGGTACTCACCTTATAGCAGTTGGCCTTGATGCCTTTGCGCTTCTCATAGTCCGCATACTTTCGCCAATAGCCATAACAGTAGGGGTAATGCGACAGGAATGTGTCGTAGGCTTCGCGTGCCGCCTCAGCATCCGACTAAATTAATGAATCGAATTACAACTGTTATCCATTAAGTTTATCTGAGAATACCCACCTCGCTGTCTACGTATTGCAGCAAATATGTCCAGCCCGTGAAGTCCGATGGATCATCTTTGACAACTCGCCAGTATTTGTCGAGATCCGGCAATTTTTTGCGCTCTTTCTCTTTATCTTTCTCCTTGTCTTTTTCCTTCTCCTTCTCTTTGTCTTTGTCACGCTCCTTATCCCTCTTCTGGCTGTCTTTTTCCTTGTCCTTGTCTTTGTGCTCGGCATCTATCGGAAAATATTTATAAATTTTAATGTGCCATTTTCTAGAAAATCCCCAAATAACCCACCTTCATCAACCCGAGGACGCTTCTCTAGGGGTGGTGCATCGTTACTCTCTGTTGTTGGACTGCAGGGATTATATTGCTCCGGGTGCTTGCCTTTAGAGCTCGCTTCACTGCTGCTCTGTTGTTCGTCATCAGCATCTTCGGCTTTTGTTGCATTCGAGTCCTTGCTAGCCTTTCGTTTCCCACTATGCTTTGATTCGTTGTTGTTGTTCGTGGGCAACTCATCCTCGGAAATGACTTCAGCATCAGCCGGCAACTCTGCGCGCTGTGGTGCTGGCAGCTCCTCATCGGATACCTCTTCGGCATCATTAATTTCTGGTTTGCTTGGTGGCGGCAGCTCGTCTTCTGAGATGATTTCAGTATTTACAATAGTAGCATTGCTAGTGTCCATTTCGTGGTCCACGTCTTCGCCTAAGCTCTCGGCTATCGCTTGATGCGAGATAGAATCCTCGGATGAGCTGAGTTTACTCTCAAGTGGCTGTAGTGCTTCTGAAGTTGATTCAAAGTTTGCTTTTTTTGCGTTCGTCTCATTTTCATCATTTCCACCAACAGAAGGTAAACTGTTGGCATTGTCACCAGCCAAGGAAGCTAACAAAGATGTATCTACACCTTCTTCGGTTCGACTCTCTTTGACCTCATCACTGGTCTCAGAATGCTGTTCGGTAACGGCTCCAAAAGGAAATGACGAACTCTTCTCATCCACGCCGCCAGTCGTTTCAGCTGTGGCCAACATATCCACATCGTCGTCTAGACTTTGCTGCAGTTGCGCCAGCTCGTCGTATTGAATATCGTCAATGACAGCTGCTTCCGCTACAGCATGTTCATCCTCTTTCGGATGCACCATAGTTGCTTGATTATTAACCTCGTTTTCCTCCTCTTGATCACTTAACTGACAGATTAGAAATAAATATATATAATAAAAACACTTATTGAAGATTTTCGGCCTCTTAATTCTTTCTTTTCCCTACTTCTCAATTGTTTTGCATAATCAGTTGGCCCTTGCAAAAAAATCACCTGGAAGCCATCATTTACGAATGGAACAACGCCACATCCGCATGAAGATGCATGTTTTTCATCATATGCAAACCGCAAGAGAGTGTATGTGTTTGTGTATGAGTGAGGCTGTTTGAGATACTGACCTGCGCTTGCCGCTTGTATGTGCGACGCGTAGTTCGTGCTGGCGGTGCTTGTGGTGCAGCCACAGGTCGACCCGAACGCGTTCGCCGTGCTGCAATGTGTACAAGAAATTAAAACTCCGTTTATGATGAATTGAGCGCGTGAGTGTACATAAAACTGCTCATATGTGTGTGTAAGTAAGGCTCTTTTCACAATGTGGTGGGTTTTTACGTATGCGCCGCGTGATGTTCACGTTTTTGCCAGATAGAATATGCTTTATTACAGCTTAAATAACTAAGATGCTCACAAAATAAGTTAAAGGCAATGCTTTTTATATTCCAGAGCACACTACAATCACATAAGTTATATGATTTTTGGCATTATTTACCTGAATTTTCTATTATAACGTTATCGTCTTGTTCAGACGCCATTTTTGTATTTGTGGCACACGCTGTGTGGTCACACTATTACAAAACTGGTCACAACAACAGTGAGACTGTAGTGAATTAGAGTAAAATTCTCGACATTTTATATAATAGCCGGTTATCGATAAGTGATGTGTGTGCAACCCTTAACCACAGCACAGGCGTCGCGTCTTGCAACACTGTTTGTCAAAATGGCGACTTGAGAATTCATAGCGTGACAAAAACAAAGCGCAATTCACAATATTTTTGGTGTTTTTGTGCAATATTTAAGTGTTTTATCGTGCAAAACTTACCGAAATGTACAAATTAACAGTGCTGTGACTGCGAACTTAAAACCAGTTAATGAAATTGACCAACGTCAGCGTCAAAAATAAAGAAACGCCGACCGCATAACCTTTACGTGTCGCAGTTGCGAATGGAGTGTAAAGGCAAATCAAAGAGAATGAATGAAGAGGCGCCAAGCAAAAAATTGCCGCCTAAAATATATGGCGGTGACTATGCGGCTAATGCAAGCACACCCACTAAAGCGGCCCACGATGAGATTCTCAGCTCACTGCTACGTATTAATAATTTTGACTCCATATCGAGCATTAAGGACGAGTCCCTGGACATTGATCTGTCCGCATGTGTGACAATTAGTTCGGCGAGCTTCATCAACGGCAATAGCCTCTCCTCAACGGACTTTTGGCGGGTACTCGATGAAAGCGCTCAAAACAACACGGAGCTCAATTTACCCGCGGATGTATGCCGGGACGATTTGGTTGCTCCCACTCCCAGTCCCAGTGCAAGTCCCAGCGCGGTGAACGTGGCGAACCTTTCGAATGGCAGTGCTAATGATAACACTAATTCTGAATTTAATGTTACTTTCTTGAGGCCGGAGCCACCAAATGCGTTCACCAACTCTCCGTTCAAAAAAGTATCAACGACTCCAGTGAAGTTACCGTCACCTGAACAAATCCATATGCAGGCAGGTCAGACACAGCGAAAGGTCCGAATGCCAGCCGCCACAGCGGTGCGCCTTAAGGTGTTCAAGGAAGAACCCGTGGAAGAGAAACCGGCGCCGTCGGAGACCACAAAATGCCCGTTACAGACCAAAGTGGAGATCTGTGAGACGGAACTCACGCCGCATACATTTACCATATTCCAGCAACAACAGCAACAGCAACAGGAGGAGCCGAACGGAGAAATGCCACCTCCAGCAGCACCGCTAGATAACAGTGCGAAATTGGAGGTAGAAGCTAAGCCACAGCCTCTTTACAAGTGCCTGGACTGCAATGGTTTGGTCTTGGACAGTACGCAACTAGTGAACGCACATAAGGCAGCCGCACATAGTCTGCGCATTACATACAATTGTACCGAGTGTCAGCGTGAGTTTGAGCTGTTGGCAGGTCTCAAGAAGCACCTGAAGACGCACCGCAGCGAGGGCCGGAAGGATACATGGAAGAAGTGCCCTGACTGTGGCAAATGGTAAGAAATATAAATAGGAAATTAAAATTTTAATCTAAATTAAACATATCCTATATTACAGCTTAAAACTGGGAAGTATGTGGATGCATCGCAAGATTCATAGCGACAATAAGAAGTACCAGTGCGATATCTGTGGGCAAAAATTTGTGCAGAAAATCAATTTAACGCATCATGCCCGCATCCACTCCTCGGAGAAGCCGTACGAATGTCCGGAATGCCAGAAACGATTTCAGGAGCGTTCGCACTTGCAGCGGCATCAGAAATATCATGCTCAGACGCGTTCCTATCGCTGTGAGAAATGTGGCAAAATGTACAAAACCGAACGTTGCTTAAAGGTCCACAATCTGGTGCATTTGGAGCAGCGTCCGTTTGCCTGCACTGTGTGCGACAAGAGCTTCATCAGCAACTCGAAGCTGAAACAACACTCGAACATTCATACGGGCATGCGTCCCTTCAAGTGCAACTATTGTACGCGTGATTTTACCAACTTTCCTAACTGGCTAAAGCATACGCGACGTCGCCATAAGGTCGACCACAAGACTGGAGAACATCTTGAGAACATTCCCTCCTACTGTTCAAAGAAGTCGACAACAACCAAGGCACAGAAAGCGGCAGCAGCAGCAGCAGCGGCAGCTGCCGGCACCAACACTGCTGCAGTAGCGACAACAGCCACAGAGGAGCCAAAAGTCGGAGCTGATGCAGAAGCGCAGCAGCCTAGCAGAGAGCCAGCCAAGCCAGCAGTTAGCAATGCACCAACGCCAGCGGCAAAGCAGACACGCAAAAAGAAACAGCCACAGCAAGCTACATTGGCCGCCTTGGGCATCACATTGCCAGCAGGCACTGCATTGCAGCAGGTGCATCCGTTGCCCGTACGAAAAGTTACGAATGCTGCTACTGGTGTTGCAGCGGCACCACAATCAACACCACCAGCGCCGCCGGCGTCGCAGTCCACTGCTTTGCCTACCAAGCAACTGAAGACTAAGCGGGAACGTAAGCAATTGACTCCCAAACAGTTGCAACAAAAGCCAGCTGCAGGCACTACTTTATCCGTTGCCGTGCCGCAAATTAAAAAGGAGCCTCTGCAAATTCAGAGTCCATATCTAGATCTGAACGGCCTGAGCCTGACATCGGCCGAGGATCTGATCATGGAGCAAGCGCTGGAGATGGAGGAGAGCGGGATGTTTGTTCCGGCCGTAGTTAGTACGGATATTGGCACTTCCGACAATGCCATTTCCTCCGAGGCAGCCGCCGCCCTGCACTTTCAAGTGAAAAACGAAATACCCGATGAACTTTTAGCTGACGAAGATTTCTGTAAGTCCATTGGGCCACACACTACTCACGATCCATATACTAATGTGATCTTTTTTCTTATTACAGTGCCTCATAAGCCCGTCAATGGCAATCGATTGGCCTGTCCCTCGCTTGAATCATCACCGTTCTCTTCGCCCGCGTCCATGGAACTGGCAGTTGCCTCCTCCTGCAACACAGCCAGCTCGACGACGACGCAAGTGAGCACAGGTCGTACCGCCAACTACTATTTGCCTGCCTTCACGTTAAATGCTCAGGGCAAGCTGACCAGTTGCTCGAGTACTGGAGCGGGCAACATGGGTCTGGGGTCTGGACCCACCCAGGTGTCGATGGTGCCGCTTTTGGTGCACTCTAATCAAATATTACCCTCGGTGGATACGCTGCTGTTTACCACACAGCCAGGCAATCGATTCTTCTCCGGCAAGGCAGTCGCTGGCCCACAAGCAGCGTCAGCTGCCACGCCCCATATGACATGATCGCACGACGGCTGCTAAGCCGTCGTCAATTGTTTCAACGATCTCCTGTGTCTTAACTAAGCTAGGGTTTGCGACCACCTCCGCTTTGCCAGAGTAAAAGGCAATGATACGGATTATCATGAGAATAGTCCTTAAAAACTTAAGTTAGATACGACGCTATGTTTGTTTTAGTAATAGACCATAAGCAACCTTCTACATAGAGCTAGGCATCAATGTATATACAACTACATAAGCAGACATCTATATACATTTATATATATGTATATATCATTTACATATACATATGGCATACGTATATATATGTATTATAAATTACCACCAATACATTTATTATTTCTACGCTTAACACCAATTACAATAAAACAAAATCAATAAAATTCTTATATATTTGTAGTAAAAGCAGTATGAAAGGCTCCACTGTATCTCTAGCGAACGTGGCTTGCAAAACTGTGCCAACTGTGCGCTTATACTAGCCAGCGCTGCTCAAACTGTATGCGCTGCAGATTGGTACCCTCGAGGGTATTCTTTGTATAGGTTACTCTGGGTTCGCTATGTTGTTATTGCACCATCCGCCTGCCACTTAAATGGTCACATATCAAAGGCAAGCGAATCGCTTCAACGTTTTGCCTCCGGTTGGGGTGGTTTCAGGGTGGTGCAGGGTGATTTGCGCGGCTATGTGGCTTTGCCTATGCTGTTCTCCGTTGGTGTGCCTGTTCCCGTTCGCGCTAGTGAACCGTTCAAACGTTTTCTAAACAGCATTGAGTTTATATACATATGTATGTATATTTATATAATAGGTAGTGGCACTTGACTGCAGGTCACTTCAGCCTGAGCATCCATAGATGTGTGGAGCAAGTATTTATTTACACTTTTTTATTAATTGAAATATAAAATACTGCTATTATAATTTCGCCCTAAAATACCGTGAGACTAGTATTTTTTAATATATGTAATTGTTTTAGTTAGAAAGCTTTGAGCTTTTTATTATTAGGCGAGCACTTGCACTATGCGTCGGTCCTGTTATATTAGCTGCCTTAGCGGGCTTAAACTACAGTCGGGAGCAAGCTGCTACGCCATTGGTCGAAACGCTTTCGATCCATTTATCTTCGTTGTGGATGGTGAGAGCACAGGAGACTTTAGAGCTGATACTCTTTATCAACCGCTGGAACTTGTATGAGGCGATTTAGTCTGTGAGCGATTCTCCTCACGATCGGTTGCAATGGAGCGAGAGTTGTGATAGATGTCAAAACGATCGTGTTTAATATCGGACTAAATTTTAAATTGTTATCTTTGTCTTATATAGACAAAATTGATAATAATACAGGGAGAAAAAGACAGACGGAGAGAACACTTGAAAGTAAAGGAAAGGCATTCAGAGGGATGGACTCATACATATGTATTTATGTATATGGATTCACGTTGAAACACATTTGACACTGTGAAACTTACAAATGTTTTCTTCAAATTCTGATGGCAGCCCAAGGAAATACACAAATGTAATGGATTTATATTGGCTAGCAAATAAAAAAAACCGGGTCTAAAAACCTAACAACATCGATTTATGCGCTATAAAACATATGTATGCTTATGCCCAAATCTGTAGACCTATTTGTCATATCAATGCAATATTTAGGGTTAAGCAATTTGTAGGGCATAAAATTATTATGGCATGTGTCATACACGAAGTAGTTGAACCCTTTCGTGTGGAGAGTACAATGCAGAGAGGAGCGAAACGAGAGGAGCACCAACAACAGCAACAGCAGCAGCGGGTGTAAAGGGTTAACGCACAAAGGCAACAACAACAGCAACAATGTTGCTGACAATGTCGCGACAACAGAAATGACAGCATAATAATAATAAAGAGCAACAGTGAGTGAGTGTGTGAGTGTGTGTGTGTGAGTGGGTGAGCGAGTGAGTTAGTGAGTGAGTGTGCAAGTGAGTGCGGGGATTGCTGTGAGCCATTGGCAACGGCAGCAACAACAACCACAAATATATCGAAAGGCATAAATAACATTGCACACAGTCGCTTCGCATGAGCTTGTGTGCATGCATGGATGTCCGTGTGTGTGTGTGTCTGTGGTAAAGGCAGCGAACGAGTTACAGCAACAACAATCATGGCGATGATGATGACGATGATGATGATGAATCTGATAATGATGATGACGATGAACGATACAGGTGAAGGCGCCTGGCGTCTGTTTGCGAACGTTTTTGGCGCGTTTTGTAAATATTTACACATGTAGAAGTTACCTGTGATTGTTACCTGTATGTGGATGAACGCACGACGCTGTTTATATGTATGTAAATACATGCAATGCGAGGGTAGTTCATGACGTTTGAAAGAAAAAAATGAACCGGCATTTAATGAAGATGTGAAGGTTTATGCAGCATATATTCAATTTCTTAAGGTGGGTATGTCGTGTGGCATATATTAATATTTATGTATATAATAGATATATTTAACATTAAACTCTCATCGTAATATTAGGGGATTTCTGTTGTATAACTGTTAAGCCAACCCTCCCAGACAGGCGCTAAAATTGCACGAAATTTCTGATATGTCTGATGGCAGGTGTAACGTTTGCAGGTGGGCGTTTAAATATTTACAGGTAGGCGGCGGCATGTTTGTAAAAGACTTTAAGGCAAATGCGTTCTCTAGCGCGCGCGGCTGTTGTTATTTATTATGGCTTGTCGATATTTTAATTAAGTTTATAATGATTGCAGTCGAAATACACACTCTCGCACCCACACAGGGTTGGGCGCGGCATTAGCGGTTTCCCACTCGCAGCCGTTCGCCTGTTTGTGCCCTGTCTGCTAGTGTCCTCGTTGTCTACACGGAATCAAAGCCAACAAAAAGCAATAACACACCAGGCACGTGACTTGTTTACCATATTGAATTATTTGTCTATACGGTTTAAATGTGTCAGTGCACAAAACACAAAGACACAGACGCTTACACACACACACACACACTTAAACACAAAGAGAGAGAGAGAGAGAGAGAGAGAAAGATTCTCTGTCTTCATAACAGGCACAACTTTCCTTGTGCAAAAATTGAAATTATTACGGAAATATTGTTTGACATTGCCATTTTTTTCTGTGTTTGTATTTGTTATTTATTTTTGTTTTTTTTTTGTTTTTTTTTTTTTTTGTTTTTGTGGTATCCTGGCTACGTGCGTAAGCCGTGAAGCATGGGGCATGGGACAGGGGGCATGGTTCATGTGGTTACCTAAACTCAATCAGCTGTACGAAATGTTGGAACGTGTAAGTGCCACGAGGTCTCGATTTGCCCCTCTCGATTGCCTAACATGCCGAAGCTTTTAATCATTAAATAAAAAAAAATCTTTTTGATTTATTTTCTATTGATTATGATTTTTTAAATGATTATATTGTAAAATTACAATTTAAATTTGTTATACCTTCTCAATTTTTCTATTTGAATTTGTTTGAATTTATTGTGTTTAGCTTATAACCTGACTTAAAACAAGTAAGAAAGCTCTAGTCGAGACTGCTCGACTACGAGATACCCTGAACCCTCCAAGCTGATATTCTTATCATTCTGCACTTCTTTTATGTACGCACACATACATACACATGCATCCACCCTCAGGCGCCTGTGCTCTGCTAACTGCGCAGTAAGCAGCGACTGCGCTTGGGCTGCGCTGCAGTGTGGGCAATAGTATGAGAATTTATTTGATGAATAACTTTTTTTGTAGACATGCAATCTTAATGAAATTTTCAGAGCGTAATCATATGGTCAAAATGTGTGTACATTCTAAAGCACAAGTCTCTAGTACTTGAAATACGTTTTTTACGAATTGGGGGCGAAGGGGGCGTGGTTTCCAAAATCTGTTGATTACAAAATGTTTGTATTCATCATATATATATACACAGTAGATCTAAAGCCTCTATGTCTATTAGTACTCCGATGAGGCTCAAAAAACAAAATCAATTTTTCGATTATTCTCGATAAAAAAGTTATCGGATGAGTTATCGAAAAAATAAAGCAAACTCGTACTGCGTATGGTATACACGAGTATGCACAAAAAATTTCAGCTCTCTAGCTCTTATATCTTCTGAGATCTCGGCGTTCATACGGACAGACGGACGGACGGACGGACGGACGGACGGACGGACGGACGGACGGACAGACGGACAGGGCTATATCGACTCAGCTCGTCGTGCTGATCAAGAATATATATACTTTATGGGGTCTGCGATGATTCCTTCTGCCTGTTACATACTTTTACACAAAAACATTATACCCTGATTTCCCATTTTCAATGGGTTCAGGGTATAAAAATAATCAATATAGATCAATCTATACATATGTACATATATAAAATACCCGATTTATTATGATTTTCAATGATATGTGATTTACATATGTGTATATGTACATATACATTCGTATTCTATATGGCATATAGCCCAATCCTTGTTGAGCTTATCTAAAAATCTAACCATAAATAATCTCATTGAAGTTGATTCTTAAATAGTGTCTATTCCCACTATTTATACCTTACCGCAGGTTCGTTGGCATTGGAATGACTCTGGTAACAATTGAAACGGGGTTTTTATGCATTTCGAGTTGTACATCTTGTGTGGCTGGCTGTTAAGAGTCTATAGCAGCTCGTTGAAAAGCTACAAATTTTTTCATGGCTCGCGCTCGTCTTGCATCATTTTTCATTTTTCCTGGCACATATAAGAGATTTTTGCATATATTTCACACAGTCAACTGATGTGAATTTGTTTTTTCTTTTTTATTATATATTTTTTATATATAACCTTTTTTTTTTGCTCTGAGCGTAAATCAATTTATCAATTTCAAAGTTGCTCCATTGCGTTTTCATTGTTGTTGTTGTTGTTTTTGTCGCTTTGGCGAGTTTGTAAACGTTTGTCAAAGTGTTTTTACTTTTTGCCACTGTGGCCACGCCCACGACCCACGTTAACGCCCACGTCTGTGTCAACAACAGCAGCAGCAGCAGCAGCAGCAGCAGCGCCCACAACAACAACTAAAAAATGCAAATGCATTTTCCGCGAGACGCATAAAATGCAACTCAACAGGGTTATGGAGGGGGAGTAGTGCTAAAAGAGAGAGTTGGGGTTGCTGGCTGATAAAAAACGCCCCCCACTTCATTTGTCATTTTGTCACATTAACGCAATGGAAATGCAATATGCTAATGTCAAATTTTATGAATGAAAGAAAAATTATTTGTCTTGCGGATGCAGTTGGAATAAATATTAAAATAGCCAAAAGGACAGATAGTGACAGAGCGTGTAAGAAAGAGAGACAGAGAGGGAGAGAGAGAGAGTATGAGACTGAGAGAGAGATAGAAAAAGAGACATAGAGAGAGAGATAAGGAATGGAAAGAAGAGGAATATTCCTCTCCCAATCCTCTTGGCGGGATTTAGGTGGAAAGAACAAGTGAGAGACAGAAATGGAGAGAGGGAGAGATCATATATAATTAGAGAAAGTTAAATGCATATTAGGATTGACGCGAAAGAGCGATAGAGAGAGAGAGGGAGTGAGAGGTTTTATTTCATTTTAAAGATTTCTGACAGTGCACACTGTTATACATAGAATGAAATGAAGAGAATGCAACTCGGAATGAAGATAAAGTGATTTCAAAACTTTTCTTCTATTTAATTGAGTTCAGTAAAAGTAAAACTTAAAAATTAAATCTGTCTAAGAGTTGTTAGCTCGACTGAATCACTTTCTATGCAATGATTACCACAGTTCTCGACAGAGTCCCCTAGGTGAACACAAACATGAAAAGCCACACAGCCATACGAGCAGTAAAGCTAACGGCCACCACCCAAACCACCCAATACAGACAGTCAGCTGGCAAGCACCACAATTACCGTTTCATATGGCACGCATTTAAGTTTAGCATTCGGATTGAGTCTCAAATCTTTGGCCATTTTCCGAAAGTCAAAACTCAAAGTTAACTTAAGTAAGTGTAGGTAAATACATATGTGTGTGTGTTAGTTTCTGGGTGTGAAATATGGATGTGAAATCAGCTTTTCATTAACCCATAAAGCGCATCGGAGTGCGGAGACACAAATTGAGAGGCAGTTCCAAGCTCTAGCTGAAAAGTTTTGAAGGACGACATTTCTATTCATTAGTCGCAGCAGCACAACTCTAAACACACACAAACATGCACACGCACATGTGCCCACACTCTCGCACACATTCACCCTCAGGCACAGAGACAGATAGATAGTCGAAGGGCGCATTGATTTGAAGTCGTCGTTCGGCTACCACTTTGAGGCCCGAAAAGGCGCACGCTTTATTAGCTTGATGAAAAGTTAAGAAAACTTTTGGCCAGCTCTCTGCATCAGCCGGGAAATGGGAAAACTGGCATGCGGCATACGAGTGAATCCGACTGTTGACTTTCTTTTTGATGTGCACTTGATATAGCGCAAAATTTGTATTTTGTATTATTTGTATTTGTATATTTACATATATACAAGTATAATTCTGAATATCATCAAAAATTATTTATATTCTATAAAATATCAAGATATTTAAATTTATATCCTTTTGAACAATTCTGCTAACAGCAACTGTTAAGCAGCTGCAAGCAGACATACCCAAAACCACAGATTCAATATTCTAACATAGCAGCGGCGCGTAGCAGCACAAACAGCGGCTGCTAAACTTAACAGTCAGAAAGCGCAGCTAACACAACTCAAGCGCTCATAACATGCTGTTAGCAACCCCTCCCTCAAGCGGGGCAATGTTCGAAAAGGGGACTATGCAGGGGTGTCTGTTATCTTGGCTAACATTAACAGGTTTATGTTATGTTTAAGTACTGCAAATGTCATTGTACAGAGCGCAGCTGCTGTAAAATAACATACACCTGTTAGCTGTTGCTGTTGCTGATGATTCAGCATAAAGAAAGGTAAAATATTCCAATGTTGTTTAAAATAAATATTTATTTATATAAAAGGAACATATTTACGAATTATTATTGATGAATGGGAATATTATGTTATATTTAAAAAAATGAAATCCATTAGTAAATTACACCAAAAATGCTTTTCTTGAGACTTAATCTGAGCATGAGGTTGAAATGATTTGCTTAAGCTGCACTTAAGCTTATTTACTACCATAATTTTTGTATAACATTCTTGAATGTTTTTCGGCTGTAATTACAGAAACGGGCGAGTATCTTCGGTGGGCCAGTAATAAAAATAAATAAACGCCTTCAGGTCTGGCGCACATTTCATTTCATTTCATTTCTGGGCTACAAATGGCAGTCATTAGGCCGGGAATTGCTTTTCGTTCTTTCGTTTTTTCGTTTTTCGAGTGGCAAATTTAAAGCGATTGCCAAATGGCAAATGAAATTTGAAGCCTTTTCAAATTCATAAGTAGACTTGTTGACTATATATGTACATGTCTTTATTGTATGGGTGTATGTATGTGTGTGTGTGTGGCTAAATGAAGTCACAGGCAATGCGCTTAATTTGTGCACAATGCACAAATGCCCAAGGCAAAAAAAAAAGAATGAAAATATGACGAAACATGGCTGCTTGGAAGGAAGCGCAGCAGCAGACAGAAGACAGAAGACAGCAGAGAGTCCTCTTGCCTCGGTGTAAAGATAGAGAAATTGTTTTGGCACGAGAAGTGCATAAAAATGACAGTGTCTTGTGTACTCGTTTCTCGCAATTGAGCGCACAAAAGTTTTCATAAATTGCATCAATTTGGAGTTGCGGCGCAAAGGGGAGAGAGAGTGTGGGAGCGAGACAGGGCAGAGGCAGTTGAGGGGATAGGGGGCAGAAATTCTTGTGCTTCATCTCGTTTGCATGCCAAAGGTAAAAGCTTGTTGATTTTCTTTGCTGCCTGCTCCGCAGTCAGACACATGCAGAGAGGAAATCCTGTTGCGCCCTTGCGCGGCATATTATTTTTTATGATTTGATTTGGCCTTTTGCTCACTTTTTTTCTTGTTCGGCTTTTTGCTTTTCCCTCTTCCCGCTTTCCCGCTTTCCGCTTTCCGCTTTCCATTTTTTATTTAGTATTTTATTTTTTTTTTATGCCGCCCATCGCTGCAAATGAAGTCTAAAACGCTGTTGATTGTGTATTGAATTACTCAGCACGCTGCGGCACATCCAATACAATGTGAAATCATGCTTACAACTTGATTGAACTCATCAGTGAGCGATGCGCTCAGAGCTCAGAGCTCTGTCCTCAGCCCAGAGCCGAAAGCCCCTAGCAGCTGGCCCTCACTCCCTTTCCACAACGCGATTTATGTACATTTGCAGCGAGCAACGCTGTGTGTGTGTGTGTGTGTGTGTGTGTGTAATAGATGTGCACAACGGGTCGTATTAGTAATATCAAAGGCGCTATTCGCTCAGATAGCGTCTTGAGCACGTGTGTGCACCGCATTCAGTTTTAATTGATTGCATTAGTGTATTCAATTAGGCGTTTCTTTGTACGCCCTTAGCCACTGATAATTCAATTAAAACTGGCTTTCAAGTAGCCCCCACTCGATACTCAATACTCGATATATCGTTTACAGTTAACATAATCTGTTTAGAGCGATTGCCATGTTGACAAAGCAATCAACTGTGCTCTAACTTTATTTTTCATATGCTCATAGTGCTGGAGGGAAGATCTGATGAATCACTCATATGAAATAGACTAAGAGACTATATGGAAAAAGAGGAAGTAGATAATCTTAGACTTTTTTTATTTACTTTCTCTCTTTCTCTCTCTCTCTCTTTTCTACTTCTGTAGAAATTCGATATTTTCTATCTCTTTTTCGGTTTTACCCTCAACAGTTCCAATATATTTTTAGACTGCCCTCGCAGGTGATTGAACTTAGCTTTGCATCAGATATCACAAATAAGTTTTACATACATGCCTAGACACACACCTATACACACAAATATATGAAGGTACACACATACATATGTACAACACATTGATCTGACACTAAAATGCGTCTAGACCCTTCAGAGCAACCAATAAAAAACTAAAGGATATTTGTCGTGTCCTTGAACCTCGTGTCGGGCTTGCGTGATTTCATTATGGACTATCAGCCGTCACAAAAGCAAAAACGAAAAAATCAAATTGAATTGTAATTTGATTTGTGTTTTTTTTTTTTTTTTTTTGGCTTATTAAATTAATTTGGCCAAAGGCGCTCGGCAATAAGCCTTGACCCAGGACACTTTGATTGATTGGCTGGTTGGCTTACAATTTTGATTCGAGCCAAACGTATTCTTATTTATAGTTGCTCGCGCTAACGGTACTTTACTTGTCTAAGCAAAATAGCAAGCCTAATTTTGCGCAGCTGCGTTAAATATGCCCAAGGCCCAAGTGTGTGGCACGTAGCATGTGTGTGAGTGTGTGTGCGATACGATTATCTAGCGCGGCAAAGAAATATGTACTCCTAAATCTATGAGAAGTCAACGGGGCGGAGCAACTGCGACGTGGCTGGTTGTGGTGGCACGTGCCAAAGCGAGCTCCATTTAAGGGCTGTGCCTGCTGCAAACTACATGCAACTACAGCCACTGTCAAGTCTCTCTCTCTCTCTCGCTCTCTCTATCTCTCTCAGCAGATAATGCTCGAATGGCAATTAGTTTTTCTTAGCGACTGCCACTTGACAGCTTAAAATATCATTTGCTAATTAAAATCGTATTAGATAACTCTTGACAACGATTTGCAATTCTACCCTGTAGACAAGTGTGTAACGGCAAAGGGTATGCTGAGCGTCGAATCAGCTGAAAAGTGTCTTAAATTGGTCAAACGAAGCTAAACTAAATAGAAATGCTGCAGAAATAAATTGTAGAAATTTAATGCTGAAATTTTGCCAGACATGAAAACATTTTTATTTTAGATCTAAAAAGTTTTAATGCCAGATTTGGACTTTTGTTGATTTTTGAAATTCACTCCATCAACTTTTCATTGGCAGAGTCAAAGCTTGGCCAAGGCTTGGCTTTCAATGCACATGAGTGGAAAATTGTGGCTTTTGCTTCAGAGCTGGCAGCTAATTAGAATTTTTCCGTCAGCTAATGAACCTAATGAGCTTTAGCTTTTTACAACTTGTCAAATGCATAATTGCCGTCGCTAATCATAATTCTCTTTGAATTATGAACTTGTCGGCTTAGGTAACTGACAGTCGAGCGTGTGTCTATATCTTTTTCTGTTTTTTTTTTGTGGTGCTTCCTGCCTCTGCCGCAGTTTGTGGCATTGCAATTTCCTTTTAGCGACTTATGTGTCAGCCGTGACGCAAATGGAGCCATGCAAATTGGATGGAATTGACAGGAATCGGAACGTTTCGCATGTCGCTTGCTGGTCAGCGGCTAATTTCCACTGCTTCTTGGTCATTAAAAGCTTACTTTGTGAGCGCTAATTAAGAGCTGCGTTTGACGGCAACTCAATTAACGCATGGCATTTCGCATGCAATTAGCGCTGCATTTTCTACACGTGTCCAACTGGACTAACTGCAGGTGTAAGTGCCTAAGATGTTGCTGCAAGTACAGGCTTAACAAATACCAGCAATTGGGGAGTGGAGTCTTTTCTGTATAAATAAGTTCCAATTGAACGGACGTGCAAACTTTCAGTTATATTGTAGAACTTAAGTGGTTATGCGAACGTTTTTATTGTGCCAAATCTTTGTGCGGCACTCGAGCCTATAATGGGTCCGGCTGTCCAGATGTCCGCTGCACGTGTTGGGTTCGGCTGAGCGAGGCATTCATCATATTTCGGACGCCATTTCCGTTTCCGGCTCCACTCCAGTTGCGGCTGTAGGTGTGAATGTGGTCGCCGTCAGAACCAACCCACCCACCCACCAACGTATGGGCTTAAACTTTTTATAAACCTTAAGTGGAAAACTTTTATTTAATACCCAAAGCAGTTGGCACTGCCTCGTGCCAGTTGTTTGTATTGTTTATGCCACCTATTCGATTGCCTTCAGTCTGGTCGCAAATTTTTTCGAAAATATGTAGGCCGCAGGATTGACCGAGCTGCGAGCCCTGCTTCCGCGCCCTCTCTTTATTATAACCTCCCCTTTTGGGCATGTCACGTCAGGGTAAAAGTTGGGTCTAAACGTTTTTAACGCCTTTTGAATTTTATTTTTTGTTCAAAACTTTTGCGCAAACAGTTTGCGCCAGCAACAGCCGCCTGAAAGTAGGCAATAAAAATTGTCAAACAAATAAATGTTTTTGCCGTACAGTAAACAATCGCTAAGCGGAGACCTGTTCAGCGCTTGCATAGAAATCTGATTCGAAATTCAAATTACTTTGTAATTTTTATATTATTGAATGTAATAGAGTTATATGAACTGGGGCAAAGCTGAAAATAAAGAGAAGCGGGCTAATACCTTGGCATAAAATATGACGCTTAGTTGGAATATAAATCATAGAAATGAGTATTTAATTTGATTAATTATGGTATTGAAATCATATATTAAATAACAATTATTAAGTTTCTATTTAATAAAGATATCGCGGCATGCCGATATTGCGAGTTACCACTGTGCCCGCCTGGCCATATTGCATAGGGAATATCATTGAGCCCCGAACAACATTTTGCATTATTGTTTATGTCAGTGTCTTGCTGTGTGTATGTTTCTCCCTCTCTCTCTCTCTCTCTCTCTCTCTCTGAGCATAGTTAGGTCAAATCCAAGTTTTTAATTTGGAACATATCTATTTTAATGTGACAGTCGGGAGCAGATCGACGGCCAGACACATATGGCCAGCTATTGAACTACAGCAGCCAGTGGGTGGCGTGTAGCTGAGCGCATTGGGCGCTGGGCGTGGCAAGTTAGCTGCGGCAATCAACGTACAATGTTGGCAATGACAGCAAACAAGTTTTTCATTTTTTCCCCCCATTCTTTTTTAAATATTAATTTCTATGTACATAAATTTTGTTGTCGTTCACGTTGGCTACATTTTCGACAGGCTTCGCTGCATTTTAATAGTGTGGGTGGTTGGCCGCCTGGCATTAGAGTGGTTGGCTGGCTGGCTGGCTGACTGGTTGAGCGCCATCAGCAGCGAAAGTTGCTGTCACATTGCGAGAGGTTAAGCATTCCAAGTCGCGAAAGTTAACTCAAACTTTAGTCGAATGCTGAAATTTGTAATTGGAAAAGGATTTCAGAGAGTTGCCGAGAGTTTTTTGATCAGCATATGTATATAGAGGTTACTATATATACTATAAATGTTGCTATGCTTAATAGAGAATATTTAAATTACTTGCCAAATATTTTATATATATATATCTTTTTTTTTTTTTTTTGCTGGTAGACATAAAAAAATATTTAATACATATTATTTTTATCATTTCCATTTATTGACTTTTATATAAAGCTGAGCTCAGGCATAGCGTAAAGAGAGAGTATTCAGAAAGTACCTTGAAAAATTCTGTCTCTTAACTCTTGCTTTTTATTTGTTATTTAATTTTTAATTTATTTATGTTCTATGTGTATTTATTTATTTATACTTTTTTTCTCCAGTGTTTCGTTCTAGTTGTGTGGACATGTGCATATTTCATGACGAACTGTATAAATTTAATCCGCTGCCGTTGCTGCTGTTGTTGCTGTTGTTGCTGTTGCTGGTGTAAATTTCAAGCCATGGGTAACACCTTTTTGCTGTAATGCTGATTTCGAGGGGTGGTTTGAAAGGTTGTCTCTTTTGCTTTGTTTGCATTTGTTTTTGAACACACCAAAAAAAAAAACCGAGCTTTTTTTTTTAGCTTGAATTTAACTGAAAATTGTGGCAGCTATAAAAAGAAAAAAACGGTTGTGTTTCCACTTTTTGCGGCACGAGGCGCAGCCTGTTTGCTTTTGGTGATTGATTTACGTTGGGTTTGTTTTAGATTGAAATATTTGGCGACTGCTCTTGGGCCTTATTCAATTTGTGTGCGCTTCCATTTTGATATGCACTGATATTTATCGGCTTTTAAGCTGCGAGCCGATTGATAATAATTTAAGCAATTAATACCCTGCTTTTCAGCCCATCATCAGGCTACTAGCGCTTGTGATCCCTGTGGCTAGCTGCTGGCTATTTTTGCAAAATTCGCTTAAGACAGTTCTATAAGCTATTGATGCGTGGAGCTTAGGCCGCAAGGCATATTTTACGCTCAAGTGTGAGCCCTGAGGCAGCGTTTGATGCCTGACGGCCAAGAAAACATTTATCAGCTTGACTGAGCAGCGAGCGAGAGGCGGATAAGGTAGCGGAGCTAGAGCATGAGGATGAGTTGACTTTTGTTTTTGTGCCATTTGATTTGCTTGTCAATGCAGACAAACGTTGTATTTACCAGCACATGCGGCGTATGCGTAATCAAAATGTTTTGCCTGGCAAATTGAAAACATAAACACTTGGCCGGACAGCTAGACGGACAGCGGGCCGGACTGTTCGCCGGCTTTAGCTGCGTGTTGACAACGTGTCATGTCTAATGACCAAACAGACGTTGAGCAAATAAATAGCAGCAGCCCAACGGCCCTGAGTGGCTGTGATTGGGGACTGAGCATGGGGCGTGTTAAGGCTTAGGCGTCTTCTTTTTTGTTGTCATTTTATGCTGTGCGCACAGAGCGACAGCTCAAAGCTATTGACTGAGACATAAAGTATGGTATGAAGTGCTTGGTTTTTTGTAATTTATCCACGGTATTTTCGAGTCGAAATGGTTCCACTTTTAAGCCACTCGACTGCATCATTGCCGGCGACATTGCGATTGATTTGGCAACTGCTGCGATATGTGTTAGTTGGCTGATCAATTTGGATCAGTAATTTGATTAACACTTTAATAAGCCGTAAAAGTTAAGCTGAACTAATCAATAAACGCGGCCAAGTTGAAGAAACTTTCGGGAATAATTCAGTAGAGCAAATAAAGCGGAGCCTTTTGCTCATTTGTTGGATTTATGTGCGGCACTTAAACTGAATTGACAATCAATGGCCAAGGCCAACGGCAAGGGGAGTGTCATGCGAAGTGGGTGTGGCATGGGGCGTTTGGCTGGACCAAAACAAAAGGCAATACAAGCCATGGACAGGCCAAAGCTCATAAACAATGCGGCCAATTTACATGCATTGGGCCGACACACGCATTGTCTGTTGATGTGCGTGTGTGTGTGTGTGTGGTTGTGTGAGCATAAGTGTGTGCGAGTGTGTATAAGTGCCATGGCCTCGTTGCTGTTGTTGTGTTGTAAATAAAAAATTGTCCCTTTTGTTGCATATAAAAACAATGGCCCAAAGAACTTGAAATCAATTTCAAACGTTTTAGCCAAAGCCAATTGATTTATGTATTCCATGTGTGTGTGTGTGAGAGAGAGAGAGAGAGTGTTAGGATGCGTGTATGTGTGAATGACTCTACATATGTGTGTGGGCATTGTGTGTAATGCCTGAACTGAGCGCAATGGAAGCTCATTCAACTTGGCAGCTCGCCGAGTTGTGGGCCAAGGTTTTGAGCCGCAAACAATTAACACTGCTCAACAAAAGTCAACGGATGGCATAGCAAGTAGCATTGATGGCTTTTACTTACACTTGACAAACTTTTTATTGCTTCCAAGCAATTGAAAAAATTTAATCTCAAATAACAAAACAAAACAATATAAAAGCAGCCAGCAATTGGCATGGACACATTGCAGCTACTTGAAGACACTGAACGAAATGACAAAATTTTCCACTCGTAATTGAATAAAAACAACGCGCGATGCGAAAAGTAAACAAGGCGAAAAGTTGGCCAGGACGAGCCTGTCTGGCATATGGGTCAACACTGCTCGCTGCTTCAGTCCTTCGCTCTATCTTCTCTCCAGGCTTTCTTGGGTCACCCTTGTGGCTTGCTGCGTTTGATTTGACACATCTCGCAATGCAATGGAGCATGAAATAAATGAAGAGCGCGTCGCAAGTCGCATCCTTCAGCTGAATCAAATAGCCAAAGCAAAGCCAAGCCAAGCGCCATGGCAAGCCGAGCCAAGCAGCCGCACTGAATGTTTTTTCCCACTGGCCCTGGCCCAGGCCCAGGCCCAGGCCCAGTCAAACAACTAACCACCCACATTTGGCATGGCATCCTGGGTAGCGTCGACATTTTTACGCCTTTTATTCAGTTGACTGCATAAACATTCTCGCTACGCATTTTAAATGCTGCTGCCGCTTAGCTTTTGTTTTGCCAGCCATTGGCTATAAAATTGAATTGATAATGGGCTAGAGAAAAATAAGTTCTCGGGCAACGCAGACAATCGACGACGACTCGTCTGTATGAAAAGCGCTCTTTAAGTAAGCAATAGCTGCAGCCCTAAAAAATGCCAAGCACAAAAAAATACTAAAATTATCGGTAGTTAGTTCACGGTTCCGATATGCATTCACTTTTTGAAGTTGTGGGTTCAGTTCACTAAAGTTAACTTAAATTTGAGTGCAATAAATATAGATATTTATCTTATTTGATGATAATTAATAAGAACCTATTGGCTGAAAGTAATTGCATTTTCCGATGCCTTAAAGTGTTTGAAATACTCCATTGACGCTTGTCATCATTGGCTCCAATTCGCTGATAAGAGGGCAAACGATTCACTTGAGCTGCGCTGGGCATGCAAAAAGTGGTTGCTTTAAGCTGATTTTGCAGCAACGCTGTCTGGGTTTTTGGCTTGGTCTCAACTTGTTGCCCTTGTTAGCAGTTTATGACCCTCGAGCGTTGCTCATTATTGCAAATTTGAAGCAACATGGAGGGGATCATGGCCAGAACTTTGGCATCAAGTTTGATTTGTTTACACATGCGCCTTGTTTTCGTTGCTGGGGAAATGTTTTCCTGCCAGCTAACAAGTTGTAAATTAAGCTAAAAATGTGTGTTTTGGCAAATGTGCAAAAGAGTGAGGCTTGGAGCGAAGCAGTGGCGAAAGGAGCTAAGACCACAGCTTGGCCACGCACACTCGCAGTCGCACTAACACAGATGCACATACACATGTTCGTATGCATGTAAATGAGAGGAAAAAGCCGCAGAGCCAAACGCTCTAACAAGCGACAGTAATCAGTGTTACAACAACAACAACAACAACAACGCCAACAGCTACAGCACACATTTTAAGGACTGTTACGGCTTAGCTGCACTTGCAGCAGCCAGGAAATTACATGCACAGGAGCTGAAACAATGACAGACTCTTCTGTCCAGCTCATCATCAGTTTTTGCTCCCGCTCTCCTTTCCTCGCAGATGGAGGCGTCCCCAGAAGTGAGTCGACCCAATTTCTGGGCAAACAATGGACAACAATGCAAGAGGAAAGACAAAAAACTACATAGCTTCAGGCGGAAAAAAGAATGAAATCCACTTGAAATGCAATGTCGCGAGCGTCTGGACGGGCAGCATGCCAAATGTTGTAACTGTGAGAAATGTGTTTACCAGTGGAAACAGTGGCCAATGTCGTTGGATGTTGTGTCCGCCTCTGTTGCGGGTCGCTCACTTGGCAACGGCGACGAAATAAGTGAAAGTTTATTGCCTTCCTCCATTCGTTGTTGTAAACCGTTCGAGGAAAATCAATAGAATGCAATTGGAAAGCAAATGACCCATATAACCAGGCTCAAGTGCTACCAACCACTACATTGGGCAAGAAGAACCCGGCAGTTGCTTCAACGCGCGCCTGTGGCTGAACGTAATTGTGCCAAATTATAAATTATTTCGCATTTGCAATGGAGCAAAGGCGATGCGCTAAGGGTCAGACCAGGGGGCGTTAACTTGGCCCGCGTGCAATTAATTTTGTGCAGCGCCAATTGAATGCTGAGACCATGACCGAGCCCGAACCCCAGTCACAGCCACAGCCAGAGCCACATACCCACCCTAGCCTCTACGAGCACTCCAAGCTCCGGCTCGGCGGGCTAAAGGCTAAGCGCATAATTTAAATTTCTAATTAACAGTCAAATAAATTGTGCTCGGCAGCTGCCAGCGAAGCCGCGGCAATTGAGGCGCTTCAACTGATTTTATGGCCAAAATGCTCATTAAATTAACGCCAATTTGCTGCCATAGACAAGACAAGGCGCCAAGGTGCAGCAGCAGCAGCAGCAACCGTTAAAAGCCAATCGAATTCCCCTGATTATTTTTACGGCTGCTTGAAGCCTCGCTTAGCTCCTGCATCTTACATCGTTTATAATGATATGACTTGAACGTGGTATAAGAATATTGTGTGGATGGAAAATGTGAAATATTTATTTAAAGAAAAAATCAGGTAACCATGGCTGCAATCACTC
Organism: Drosophila navojoa; assembly: GCF_054131105.1. Lineage (NCBI taxonomy): Eukaryota > Metazoa > Arthropoda > Insecta > Diptera > Drosophilidae > Drosophila > Drosophila navojoa. The sequence goes on along the minus strand of NC_142890.1, from coordinate 9,989,340 downwards.
TACAATAGTTGATCGATTATTACTCAAGTTATCGAATTGATCTTAAGAAAGTCAAATTAGTGGTGCACAGCTGGTCACACTGAAAGCTCAGAAATTTGAATAAAATAAGAAATGAAACTGCTGTTTACATTCACACATATGTATATATCATTGTCTAGATGGACACCGCTCCAGATTGGGCAAACATTTGCAGCCACATATTTCTATTAAAGTATCCAGTTAATTAGCCGTCCAGTTTGTGGTCCTTTGCCATGACAAACAAATCAAAATCCTTTGCTGGCGGCATTTTGTTGCAAGTCAAAGGAATTGCAACTTAATTAGTGAAATGCAGGCACAATATGCATGTTGCAGGAGTTTAGGCCACGGGGCGTGCATTCGATTTAACTGGTATCAAATGCAAATGCAAGCGCAACTGCCTCATTTGTGTGTGCGCAGTAAATTCTGGGAATTGAAAACAAAATGAATCAAAAATGCAAAGAGCAGCATCAAAGCATGGCAAGTGTAAACCTGCAAGTCGTATGGCGTCGAAATGGAATTGAATTTCTTATCTGTTGGCGCATCCATTTCTTTATTCTTCTTTTTTCTGCCCGCGACATGTGGCATAGCGATGTGCCAGCTGGGCGCTATGCGCAGCTTCGGCAAAAACATTCAATTAGTTTGATTTACACATCTGAAGCAATGTACTTTCCCATCAGCCAAAATCGTGCCATCTCTGTCTGGCTTGCGTATTGGAGTTTGATCTCTGTCGCACGCTTTTTGCCTTTGTGCGACTGTTGGCATTTCCGTTTCCGCTGTTTAACAAGCAACTTTTGGCATCAACAGCAATAACAACAACAGGCAACTGGAGCAGCCGCTGCCAAAAACTTGTTCGGCTTTGCGTGCCAAAAAATGCGGCGCTTGGAGCCGCTTAAGGCAGTCAGCATGCGGAATAGGCAATGATGCCTCCACAGTTGCCACGGCTGCTGATGCTGCTGCTGGTGCTGGTGCTGGTGCTGGAGCTGCTGTTGTTGATGCTGCGCCTGCCGGAAACAGTTTGCTGCGCGCTGTCTCAATATTAGTTTGGACGGCAGCAAAACGCTTCCGGCAGCCAAATGGCAACGTAGCCTGTTGTTGATTTCGTTTGCCCGTTACACTGATGCTGCAGCCTCGTCCGATGATTTTTCAATTTGCATTTGACACAGAGGCAGAATGTCAAAGACTAAATTGAAATGGCAAAGGCTGCTCAGACAACCCCCCCTCAACTATCACCTACTCCCCACCCAGCTGTAGCCCACTATCATGGGATGAAAACTTATAATCGTATGCAGTGCACACACAGTCCGATGGCTAGATCCAAGGCTGGCATGGGCAGCATCTTTGGATTTCGAGACTTTCAATTAGGTAATTGACAGGCGAGTGTTTTGAGCGAACAGCCGGGCTTGGGCCTGGGGTTGGTGCCTTGGGGATCTTAAAGCCATGCAGCCATTGCAACGTGGCTTAAATGTAAACTACATGGTTTGTCATATGTAAGTGGCCCATTTAATATGGTCAAAGTTATTTCCAAAATTAAATGCAAGCCAAAGTGCACAGCAAGGGGCAAGGAGCAAGAGGGTGCGCCACCGGCACCGGCAGCTGAAGAAATTGGAATGCGTCGAGTTCGCATGTCAACTTCATTTGTTGAATGACATAAGTTATCAACGAAATTGCAGGGAAACTGACCTCGAGCAAATTGCTCTGGCGCCCCTTTATCTTTCGTATGGTAAACCATACTTACACACGCAAGCACTCACACGAACACACGCACACACGTACACACAGAGAGACAGCAAGAGTTACATACAGAAGTAATGCGAAGGACGAAACGATTCATTCCATTCCATTTCACTTACACCAAGGCAACCAATAAGCTCCATGTCAGTACGTCTGTTCGTTGAGTGTATGTGTGTGATTCTGCCTGTGTGTGTGCTTGGTTTCATTTCAATCTTTTGCCACTTAACAAATGCACACCCATTTTTCCCCAGAGAAAGAGAAAGTGCATAAGTTTAATTTTATTATACGAAAACAATGCAACAATTGTTGCAGTGAACACACACACACACACACTCACACACGCACACGCATACATATATGTATATACTATATGCCAACTGTTGTTAGAAGTAGTATAACAATGGCTGTGCAACAATATGGCAATTTGTAAAACGGATTTGGCTCTGCATTTAGAAGCCAATAAAAGAAAGTTAGCTGGAAAAACTTGAGTGAGAACAGCAATGGGGAAGAGATGGGCCAGCACGTCTTATAGATGCGTTTGTGATAACAGTTGTGATTTGAAGCTCTTTGCGATGAAGACAAATGAGAAATTACCAAATATATATGCTGTTGATATTACAAACACAAAGACAGTTTACTCCTGATCAAATTGTTTAATTATATTTTCGTTATGCTTTTGTCAAACAGGTTTAGTTTGCTTTTGCACGAGTTTGGTTTGCATAATATAATAATTTAGTTTGGCTGTCATTAAATTGAAAGAAAAGAGATTTTTTGTGTTGTTGTCGTTGCTTATTGTGCATTATACGAGTTATTTTTCATGTCACTTTAATTGGACAGTGCACGACGCGGTTTGCTTCGCTGACGTTGTCTCTGGTGTGGACCAAAGCGCTGCCGCTGCTGCTGCCACTGCTGCTGCTGCTGCTTATGGCAGTGGCAATCCCAGTGGCATCAGCAGCAGTCGCCTTCGTTTCTCATTCGTAATTTGCCATAAAATAAGCATAAATTGGATCAATTTACCAAAAGCTCAGTTACAAATGCGCAGCAAAAGGCAGTCGGGAATGCAATATACAGTTACAGTATTCCAAAGCCAACTACATCTACATCTACATAGAAGCAGGAGCAGGAGCAGGAGTTGGAGCAGGAGCGGGAGCAGGATGCGGGGCATGGCCAGCGGTAAGCGCTGGGTTTCACGCCCATCAACGACTGCTGCAGTGCATTGTAATGACCACTCCAGTACCACCAAGGAGCAGCTGAGGCTCTGAATCCAACTGTGCTGACAGTGCTGTGGTCGCCTGCTCTGCCGCTCCTTCCAGCTGTCTCTTTCAGTGCCCAGTGCTCAGTGCTCCACGGCGTGTCACGTGCATTGAATCCGAAGCCCTCGGTTGCATTTCAGTTGATGCTCATGATGCCCATGATAGCATTGTCATTTCCATTCGTTGGTCTTTCTGGTCGTTGTCGTGGTTGTCCTCGCTCTGCTTAATGTCAACTCTTGGCAGTTCGTCTTAGCTGCCACATAAAAAATTCAATTTATGATGAAGTTGCCTTGCAGCTCTCTCACTTTTCTTCTCTTTCCTTCTGCTTTTTTGTTTCGGCTCTTAGTGCCAACCACGCAGATTTCATACGGTCGCAAAATTACTTTTGCACACTTGGTTTAATTTACAAGTAGTTTAACTAAGCTCTGATGCTTTATGCTTGATGCGACACGTTTACTCCAAATCTTCGTAGAGATCAGATTGGAAAGTGTTATATTCTATTTTCTACAATTTATTAAAATTTTTTTTATATATTTCTTTGAGGATTATATCGTGTAACAATTTTTTCATCTTATCATATAAACATAAATTACATAATTTTTGACATTCAATATGAAAGTTTAAATACTTAATTATGAATCATTAAAATTTGTAAAAATGTACATACATATGTAAGTATATAACTAAATTTATATAAATACATTTCTAGGGATATATTCTAGTAGAAAATTGTCTCCTTTATTCATATTCATAATTCTTGCAAATCACGATATTTAATTTTGAAATGATTGCGCTTTTAGTATATTTACATAATAGAAATATTGATACATAAAACTCTTAAATTTTCTAAAAACACATCATTTAGCAAATATTAAAAAAATAATTGGTGCTGGGTATCATTTGTGAACTAGTTCATTTAATATAAAGCTGAGAATTTTTGGGTCTGCTCGCAATTAAATGTAATCTACGTTAGCTTTGAGCGCCATTTGTCAAATTGCTGGCCCACGCGCTCTGGTCGAACGTGGTCTGTGCATACGAATATTCGCATTTGCTGGCTAAGAGGCGGTGCCGTCAGTTAGTTCATCATTTCTGCTACATGCTCATAATCAGTGCTGCCAACTGTTGAGCTCCGAAGTGAGTTGAATTGTGGATAAGAGTAGGCTAAGAGATAAGAGTAAGATAAGATTAGGATAAGAGTAGGCTAAAACAGGCTAAAAATATTTCTCTAAGTATTTCCTTCATTTCCACTAAATAATTCCTCCAAGTCTGCTGAACGATTGCACACTTCATCTCACTTTACTGCACTGCACGAATGACCTCCACCAGGTCTGGGCGACTGAAGAAATGCTGCAGCGGCTGGCCTTTATATAGGGCGACTATGCCTCAGAGCTTAAGTTGCGCTCATATGCGTGTGTCAGGTAGACCACTCTCTGCTGCTCCATAGCAGTTTAGCTTAGTTTTTCTTGAATATAAATACCAAAGGCATATCGCTGCATACATATAGACAACTTAAACGATCTTCTGTCGTTCATCTTCGTTCCCTTCTTTTGTTAGTCAGACAGATATACAGACAGAGAGACAAACTGAGACAGAGAGACAGATATAGCAACCGATATAGACAAACAACCACGCATAGTTAAATCGGATTACTTCATTACTAATTAATAATAATAATTAATAATATTTAAATATTGAATAATTATTAGCTGGCATAGACATCAGTCTCTTCTGTTTTTATAGTGCTCTCAACGACTAGAACTTCTGCCTCAATTTTTAGTCTGTTGCATCCCAAACACATTTATAATAAAATGCCTAAACCCCTTTAAAATCAGCTAGATCTAGCCTGAAATAGGCTAAACTGGCAACACTGCTCATAATGCGGTCGGGCAGTCGGTTTTTAATAATTTTATATTTTGCTGCTATCAGCCACAAGCCACACACACACACACACACACACACACACACACACACACACACACACACACACATAAGTAGATATCTTGCTGTTGTGTATGAAGCTGAAGCTGATAAAATGTTGAGCGGTTTTCTGGAAATGCGAGCGACACACATTTGGCTTGTTTGTCCCAGACTCGAGTTTTACGATGTTGTTTTCTTCATATTTTGGCTTATTTATGCAGTCATGTATGCCGGCTGTGCATGTGTTGGCCATTGCAATGCATTAACCATATAATTTCCGTTGCCAAAATCAACATGTGGCGCTGGCCCCGTCGCCAGACTCACTCCATAAGCCGACAGCCGACAGCCGACAGCCGGCAGTCGGTGGTCGAGTGGCGTCCAACGCTCACTGGGTGCCCATTATTGAATGCTAGGCGCATACGTGGACTCGCAGTTGGAGCAGCAGTTGTGATAAATGAATTTGTTTAGCTGAGTCGCGTCGGTTTTGAGGGCCATTCATGGCAGCGGCATCCAGCTCTTGCTCCCCACTCAGGGGTGAGGGCATCAAAAATTTCGTATTCATATTTTAATTAAATTAACATTTTGGTGAATTACTTAGAGGAATGTGCCACCAAATACGCTTTCAATAGCGAGCTGTGGAGCAATGTGATGCAAGGACTCGGCTCTCTGTACGCAATATCATATTAAAACGCATTTAAGGAATATAAACACACACACACATATATATACATATCTATATATATAAATAGGTATGTTTATACATAGTATATGTATATTTTGACGTACCTTTTGAAGATGCAGCAGACCATGAAACCTACATGGAAATGTATTTAGCTGGTCCAAACAAATCCAAAATTATGAAATTGCATTCGTGCGCGTATGTGTAAATACATTTATGGATATCATCATATAGGTATACACATACATGCATAACAAATATATATGCGTGTATGTGTGTGTGTATATATGTATGTATTCATATTTGTCGAGCATGGTTTGGCTTAAGGCAATGCATTTGATTAATTACTTATGTGGAATGTTATGTGAGCTTAACATAAATTTAATTTGGCTTTAGCCAAGTTTTGGCTATTTTAAATATTCCAAAGTGTAATTCAGGCTTATAACAATGTTTAAGCATAAAACTTTAAACCTAATTCATGGTATAATTCATATAAGCTCAATCCCAATTTATGGATATCATATTGATAGACTTTAAGTTACTCTGTGCTCCTAAAAGATATTAGATATTTCTATAGATGAAAAATATATTAAAAAATTCTAATAATAATTACTATATTTTAATTATTATCATCTAATAAGAAAAACTCATTATCCCAATACTCATTCATCCTCCTAAACTTTTCATAGGGCCTAAATATAGCATCATGCTATGTGGGTGCTCTCATTTCAGTTAACACACTATAATTGTATGCGTCACTCAGAGCGGAATCACTGGAGAGTTGTCGAAAGTCGAGAAATTTGCCAAGACAATGTAAAATTTATTTCGTGCCTTGCCGCAGGCAGTCGACATTGAAAACAGCCAAAAAACATTAACTTGGCTGAGTTTGGCTTGGGTTTGGGTTGGGTTTGGTGAGAATGGCAATGTTTCCACCTGACCATGGGTCGAGGCGAGTTGGGGTGTGCGAGTTGGGGTGTGCGAGTCTTGGCAGTTGTAGCAATTTGAAGTTTACAGGGTCACTGGGGACTCCGACAGACCATAAAGGACTAAAGGACCAGGGCAACAAAAACTTAAAGACAATGCTAGCCGAACACTACAAAAACCTAATCTGCTCAACAACTTACTTTCGTTAGTGACAGTGGGCGTGTATGTGTGTGTGTGTGTATGTGCTCTCAGTATTGTCCTGGGCATTGCTGACTGGCTTCGATTGGAAGACGACAGGCGACAAGTTTGCCAATAAAACCAATGCAGCCGACACACTTAAGTATGAACAAATAACAAACTAAATAAAATGCCAAAGATATCAGCTGGGGGGCAGTTCAGTGGGCGGAGTCGTACAACAGCAACAAGAAGAACAACGAGAACAACAACCGCAACAACAATAACGATTAGAGTGGGGACGAGAACTGGGCTATATGAAAATCAACTTTTGCTTGGCATGCAAAAATTGTTACTTAATTTTTGTTCGTATTTTTTTTTCGTTTTTCGTTTTTTGTTTTTTGTTTTTTGTTTTTGCATGCAGCATCAAAGTTTTTGCTACTTGAAAATGTGAAGCAGATAAAAATAATGGAAAAGTTTTGCTCGCTTTTTGTTCACAGCCAATACGAATATAAAGAGTGCGAGTGCGAGTGCGAGTGGGAGCTGAAGCTGGAGCTGTAGCATTGGGCTTAGATCCTTCCCTGGCTCTGCTAACTGCAGCAGCTGCAGCGACTTAAGGTGCCATCCACCTGCTTAAAGTTTGGCTTTAGCTTATTTAAGCCACAGCTTGCTGTATAAGGGACGCTTCGAGCGTGTGGCTAAGACGACTTGGCAACAAGGCCATTTTATTTATTATTCCCATGAGCTTGACAATTGTGAACGTTGCCTGCGGTTGCGGGACTGGGGGCCAACAACATTGCCGAGATTATTTTGCATTTTAGCATAAGGTGATTGTAAGGGTAATTCATATACAGTGTACCTGAGATGCGTGTGTATAGAGTACCATACAGTGAAACTCTTGAGTCTATCAGCTATACATATGTATACACCAAACAGATTGATTGATGGTAAGAAAGTATCTTCGGAAAGTATCTTATGCACGTGCTAGCATTGTCTTCATTGGGCAAACTCGATATTTGTGCAACGTGAATGCAACGTGCAACGCTGATCAAAGCTGTTCGCGTGGCAGCGAAAAGCGGCGTTTGTAAGCCTGCCACAGCCGGAACAACAAACAGTGCTGAGTGACTGTAAATTCTGACAAATTCCAGCTACGTTAATCCCCTGACGTCCGAACATAAAAAGCAGCCACTGTGAATGCCATTCAATCCGGCTGCAGAGAGACCCAAGCTTGTTTCGTTTCGCTTCTTCTCTTTTTATTTCTTTTTTTTTTTTTTTTGTTTGCAACAATGCAAATGCAATATTCCCGCGCTTACTGTAGCTTGTTTGCTGTGTCTGTGTGTGTGTGTTTGTGTGGGTGTGCGCATCTAATAAGCCTTTAACAATGCGCACACGAGGTGTTAATGCCAGCACTTTGGCTTCAGTTACGTTCGATGCACCGAGGCACTCAAAGTTCGTTGCCTACTTTTGGGAGTTGCACTAACTCAGCAGCTGCCCCGCCCAGCTCTCCACTGCCCCGGCCAGACCAGTTGCCCCTTGGGTGGCAGTCGTGATTTATTTACCGTTGAAATTATCTTGTTTTGCGGTTTGATGCATCGCATTGCCAAAGTAACTTTATTTTGCACTCGAAACCTTTTTGCGCTCTATATAAAAATTTACGTTTCGGCTGCTTGTTTTTCCTTCCTTTTTTTTTAGCTTTAGTTTATTTTTTTTTTTTTAGTTTTTGGCTTTGCTAACTTTTTAACTAACGTCGACTTGAGTGAAAATTGACTCAACGTTGTGCGCGCCGTTGGTTTGTTGGCTGCTCCAGTCGTGGTTGGGGCTTAGGCGTTTCTTTTTTCCTCTCTTGTTTTTTTGTTAGACAATCAATATTTGCGCCTGTGTGTGCGTGGGTGAGCTGCACCGCCACGGCGGTGTGGGGCTGGCAACAACTTAGCCAACTGTTTATCTATCTAGCTACAGTTTTGAAGTTCTTTGCGTGCGGCAAGAGGCAAATCGTAGGCGGCAGGCGGGGCAGGCGGGGCAGCTCAGCTAAGCAGCACACTTTAGCTTAATTGGCAACCGCGCGAATTGTGTACATTTTTAAGTAAGAGTTAATATTGAAGAGCAACTCGGCCGGGTCGAGGCAGTTGCAACTTTTTGGGGCTTAAGCGCAGTGCAATTTGGATAGTTGAACTTTAAGTTATATGCTGCCGGCTAGCCACGGTCACCTTCTCATCCACCTGAGTGCTGGCCAAATAGATGCCTCATCAAAGCTTTTTCGCATTTATTTGTGTTTTGGCGTAGAGCTGGCCAAGTCTACATTTCTGGCCACATACATGGAAATGCAATATCAGAGCCAACCACATATCACAGTGCTGTCACTTCACCCACACACACATTGGTTAACCTGAGGCAAAAGGTTGTGGATCATCGAGCGTCAAGCCTAATTTTTTGTTTTGAATACTAAAAGCTGTCTCAGTGTGTGTGTGTGTTTGTGTGTTTATGCATGTGTGTGGCATTTATGTGTTTTGCTTAAATGGCTTACATAATTATAGCATTATTATCGTGGCCAAGCATTGTTTTGTCTGCCAACATGCAGCCACATTGCGACCAAAGACCGTAAAAACGTAAGCCTGGACGTCCATTAACAAAATATGGTCAACACGAAGTGTTTAATGATCAAAATTGATCTGATATTGATTAAATTTGCAAAGTGCTTAAGATGGCATTATCATTGATATATAAAATGATCTTTTTAATATATTTTTTTCTGCTCATTTATTAACTCAATTTAGAGTAGTTAAAAAAGTAAACATCAGCATATCATATTGGAATTAATTAAGATAATAATAATAAATAGAATAATTTCATTCAACTTTCAAATTCTCGGAGATTGATATTCAGTTAAGTTTACATTTTATTTCATTAACTGTAGTGCCAAAAATTTGTTATTTTGCTGAACTTTGTTAAATTTTTAAAATGTAATAATTTAGCAGTCTTAAAATAAATTAGACTTACTTTATATATACTTTATGTGCTCGCATGCTTACTTAATACAATGCAAAGCTAAGCAAAACTTTTGCTCCCTCTCTCTCACGCTCTCTAGGTAAACTATAAACATGAATAAAGCTTATCTAAAGCTTTTACAACCAAAAAAGTCTTGAACTTATTTTTATCATATATTTTTTTGTAACCTTTTATTTTATAAAGCTAAGCTCTTTAGTTTATATTTTGGTTTTGTAAGCTGTTTGTGGCTGTTTTTAGAAGTAATTTTTTAGTCATGAATTCAAAATGCTTCGTTAAATTTTTGCTCATGCTTATGACTGCATTTGACCATTGTCGGCAGCTGAGCTTAAGCTAAATGCTTTTGTTTGTAATTTATTTGAAAATTGATTATAAATTATGTACCGAAAAAAAGCAAACACGAACAACAATAACAACAACAACAGCAATAACAACAACAAAGGCCGTTGCAGCAACTGCAAATTTTAATTAAAATAAACAGACATGGTTCAGTGACATAAACATATACTATATATATGTACATATACAGTCTATCTCTATCTCGCTCTCACTCCCTCTCTCTGCATAGCTGATTATATTTGGCAAGCAGCTTCCAACTTTTTGGCCATAATTGTAAGCCGAGGCTTTTGTAGTTTGTTTTGCAGTTTTATTTTGTTTTGTTTTATTTAATTTTGTTGATTTTGCTGGGAACAGTGTAGCTGTCATTATAAATTGCATTTATGCCAAACGTATAAGTCCGTTCCAACGTTGGCTTTACGGTACTTTTAATGACGTGACAATGGTACAACACAACGTTCTCGCTTCATTGTTTATTTATGGTTATCTCTGTTGCAAAGGAACGGCGAATCGTTGATTAAATTTAATTATTGATTACGCCTTAGTACAATCTATATAAAATTGAATATTTTAGGATTTATCACTGGATATATACATATATTATCTATATTATTTTTTACTCTGTATTTTGAAGGATTACAGTTGTGATAGAGTAAATAAAAAACTATTTAGGTAATTTTAAATATTCTCATTGAAATTAAAGGGAAAATTACAGCTTATTACTTTCAGAATGTTTTGAAATGTTAGTGACAAACAAGGTTTCTATATTTGGTAAATAAGTCCGTTGTTCTTTAGGCCATACATATAAGTTTATATATTATAACCAGTTTGAGGACCCGCTCTTAGCTAATGATATGCAAAAAGAAACCGGCCCGACTTTCTCTTAATTCAGTCCATTACGCTTTCCATGATGAGGTTTTTTCTTGCAGCCGCCACGCCCCCATGACGAAACAATGACTAGGAAGAAGGTTGGCCAGAAAATGACGCGCAAATGTTGACAGCATTAAATTAAAGCGTCATAAAATGGCGCAAACCACACGCAAAATATATGCATATAAATCAGGAGTCCGCGGCCAGCTCGTGTGCGAGGGTGGGCGAGAGGGTGTGGGAAAGAATAGAAAAAAAAAAAAAAAATGGAACCTCCGAACCTTTGGCTATACAAACTGGCGCTGATTGACGTGAGCCTGACCAGGCAACTACTGCTAATTTGGATGGGGCAGCGGCGACAGCTCCCAAATAACCAAAACAAGCCAAACCAAACGAAACAACACAAAAACAACCACAACAACAACAACAACAAGAGCGTCAGCTACAGCGAAAAAGAAGAAGAACAACAACAAGAACGACAAGAAAAACAACGGAGAACAAAATGTGCAGAAATTTCATCAAAGCGACGTTTTATGGGTAAAACATTTGCATATTTTGATTGGACACGCCCACTTCGGCATTGGGTCTAGTGGGCGAGCAAACAATAAGGCAGTCAATGCCGTTGCCATTGCCGCTTTCGATGCCAATGCCCAAGCAGAAGCCGATGCCGATGCCGATGCCAATGCCAAAGCCAACACCAACGATTTTTGGCCGGTTTTGGCATGCGGCTAACAAACTGCGACGTGCGCTAGGTTCAACAGAAGCAACAACAACAACAACGACTACAAACGGGCCGATAAGCGAGCTAAAGCCTCCAGCTGGTCACTCCCATTGTTTGCCGCCCACTCGCCGGTTGGCTGGTTGGTTTGGCTGGACTTGCGACTGGCCTATCATCCGGCTGACGTGACGTGGCAACGATTTTTACACTTTGCACATTTTTGTGCTCCTGACGCGTCAATTGTTGGTGTTGCCATATACCCTGGAGTTGGATTTAGTATAGGATAGATAAGCAAGGACAAACAAAAGTCAAATGAAATGATGGCAGATTCTGCTTTGACTTCAACAAAAAATACCAAAAAGTAAAAACGAATTTGAAAAAAAAATACCAACATGAGAAATCAAACAATTTGGTTTGCCAGGGCTGCAAAACGACAAAAAGTTTGCCAATCTGAATTGTGCCGAATTTGTGATTTTGATTTTTGTCTGTCGTACAGGGTATTTCGGTAGCTAATAATTGAATAAATCACTCTACGCTGTTGTTGGGCATTGTTAGAACGCGCTTTTTAGTTGAGCCTCAGTTTTTGTGGCACATTTTGGTCGCGTTTACGTTGCGGGCAATAAATCTTCATTTTCGCTATTAAAATGTTGTAATATTTTTTCTGCTTCTCTTTATTTTGGATTTTTTTTCTTTCTTCCTTTTTTCTTAATGCCTTGACGATTGTCCTTGTCGCGGTGCGTTTGGCCGTTTATATAGCCGTACATTTTGAATTTTTAGCGGTCATAAATAAAAATAAAAAAATGGGAGAGTAAAAAATGTGATACGTTGGCAACTAGCACGTTTTATTTTTTGAGGGCGCAGTCTAGATTTGGTGGCTTTAAAGAGGGGATTTATGCCTCTGCGTAAAAGGTAATTGATCTTTAATCTGAAGCTCTGAGTTCTTGCACTTAAAGTTTATGGCATTTTCGCTAGCCAAGGGCCCATTAAATCTTTTGCTGATGTCAGTGCACACGGCCACCCGTTACGTATACGCAACGTGTCAGTTGTACTGAAGTTGAGCTGAAAGTTTTCAACAGCTGCCATTTGGCAATTTGCTAGCTGTGATAATGCCAAGCTGGCAGTTTATTAAATTAAAATATGTCACACAATTGAAAAGCAGCTACATGGCGACTCGCAAATTGTATTGCCAACTGCAAACTGCCAACTATCAACTGGCGAATGCCAACAGCCAACAGCCAACACCCAACACTCTGGCCCCGGTCAGGTGTGTGCCAGGCACCGAATAACTACGCCGGATAACCATGTTAGGTGACAACATTTTTGACGCTTCGGATGATTTTGTGTGCGTGACAAAATATTCCCTTTTGCATGCAACTCATTCAACTCAACGTTGCCAGTGGCTGTAGCCATCCACATAGCCATACGATATTCTGTTACTGCATGCTCTCTTATTATTAAGTCAAATTGTTGTGCCATGCATTTTGGCTGATAAGTATAGATAATCATATTGCTGGCTGTCAAACATGTTCGCTACGTTTCAATAGGACTTTAAAGCAGCAGGCGCACAAATTTAGCAAATTGCTAGAATCACTTTGGTCGAGGCTATAAATCAAACTGTCTAAAATCGCACACACACTGTAAAAGGCATTTGCGATGAAATTAATACGCTACGCCACACACACACAAAGGCACGCACAAATTTATATTTATCCTTTTTATATGCTATAGATGGTATATGCATATTGCCGCTGTGATTAATGCTTAGCGCGCGTACATGGCGTATTCGTAACATTTCGCTTGCTGTCTTTATTAATGGACGCTGATTTTCACATAAAGCTTTGCGTCTACAAGACGAATATGTAAGCATGCATGTGTGTGTGTGAAGTAGAGAAGGTGTAAAGCAGGAGCCATGTTTGCTAGCTCAACGAGCTTGTGTTGTATGCTTGAAGCGGCAGACCAAGCCAGGCCAGGCCTTGCACAGCCAGAGCATTGTTCCAGGGTCATTAAGGTGTAAATTATACTTCTAATTAGCCATTAAGTAGCATCAGCCGCCAGGCAGTAGTCAACGTTTAAGAGCAGATGCCAAGCAGGCAAAGCTGCCTGAGTGATATGTGGGCGAGGGTACGTACGTATATGTGTGCATGTGTGTGTGTGCGTATGTGTATGGGGCTTGGCATAGAACTATGAAAATGCAATAAAACTTAATGAGCTAGCGTAATGTGAAAATAAAAAGTAAATTAAAGCAGCCTTAACTTTGTGCATTATGTTTCACATCGATGAAGAGTATCTGCTCATTATTTGGCCTGATTTGGGTTTCTGTTGCAATCAAATTTCAAAGCGGCCAAAGAAAAACTAACTTCTCCTCTCTTTGTTAAAGCTGCCAGGCGGACAAAAGCAACAAAGCCCCCAACACAAAAATAAAAAAAATATATATATATATATATTGTAAGGAAAAGACAATGCACTCGAGTCAATACCGAATGTGCGAATCCTTTACCTATAATGCTTATATAGAACAGGATGAAAAACAACCATAGGAACAGCAGCAACCAAGCATGTGGGAGTGAAGAGAACATAGCCAGAATGGGAAAAATAGTTTGCAGAAAAACAATAGGAAAAATGAAAAAAGAAAATAGAAAAAAAAAGAACAAACTGAATTCTTGAGAAATAAATAAAGTGAAGAGATGCGAGCGAGCTGCAGCGCCAGACAGACTGTTGAAGCAGAAAATCGAAAATTTATACAAATAATATATTGAGAAAGAGTGAGACAGAGAAAGAGAGAGAGAAAGAGAGAAAGAGAGAGGGACAGATAGAGCGAGAGAGAGAAAGCTAAGAGAGTGCCGGCGACAACGTGGCAAACGCGTTCAGGAAATGTGCAGCGGCTACAAAAGGAGCAGCGCTTTTTCTATTGCCAACGTATGTGAGTTGTGCATGTGTGTGTGTGTGTGTGTGTTTATATGTGTGCTATTGGTCTTCTGGTATGGGTGTTTGCCATTGCTAAATTTGCATTTATTTTCTGAGGGCATGTTCAAATGTGCAACGAACTGTGTTTGAGTAGAAGACAACGCTCGCTCGCCGGGGCAGTAGCTCTTGGAAAAGCATGTGGCAGCAGCTAGCGTCAGGTTCGCCGGCCGGGGCGGCGCCGCTTGCGGGTGCTGGTGGGCGCACATTCGAGTGGTGCAATCAAAGAAGATGCCGCTGCCTGTAGCAGTTAACGCTCATTGCAATACGCTCTCGCTTGCTCTCTAACTCTGTCTCTCTTTGTCTTTGAATGCATGTCCAAACAGCTTAAGACAAATGCACAAGCATGCCGACAAGCACACACACACACACGCTCACTTAGCACACATTGGAACTGACCCTGGAGCAAAACCTGTAACTGAGCTGCATGCAACTGGCTTTGACTCTGCTACTGCTAACATTTTAAAGCATTTTACTTTTGATGGCCAAATTGAATTTGTTCTTCTGCTGAACACTTAACAACAAATCAGGCAGCTTTGCCGACTGCATATGAAAATAGCAGCAAGACGTCATATATAATGCTGAATTTTTTCCTTCCCTTCCTAAAGGATTGCGTCATGTTGCATAATGAGCTGTAAAACAGCAGCAGCAGGAGCAGCAGCTCGACAAGTATTTACGTTTATATCTCGGCGCTCATGGCGTATGAGTGACATGTAATTTGCAGTCGTCAGGAGCACATCTCACCCAGCTCCTCTATTTGTATGCATGTGTGTGTGTGTGTGTGTGTGTGTATGTGGCAACCTTAATTTGACTGCATTTCAAAGCATAATTAATTAGAATCTCAATTGATTCGCAAAACTCAATAAATATAATTTTCATTTACAAGCAAACATTTCTCTTAAATTCAATTTTCAGCACATAATTTTGACAGCCTCCTGAGTGTGTATTGAATTTGAACACCTTCTGTCGACAGCCGCTCAAAGTATGCAAATAAAAACTGTACATACATATATTGCGCAGAGTTTGTTCTTCTTGGTTAACCCAAAAGTTATACTCCAGGCAGACCGTAAAACCCTGAGCCGAGCTATGTGCCTTACTTTTAGCCCGTGGCCCGTTACCCATTTGCCCATTTGCCCATTTGTCCGTTGTCCGTATCCGGGCACGCGTTTCACAGCTAATAATAAATGACCCGGGGTTGTCGTCGGCAGCGTTTTTCAACTGAGCACGTACGCATAAATTTCAACGCGATGCGTCAAGTGAGGACCTAAAACACGTGTAAGCCAAACGCTATGTATATATGCCACATGTAAGTTTGGCCTTTTTTCAATACCCTCCACACAATGCTGAGCAAGAGGGTATACTATGTGGGCGGAGCTTAGAGCTGCAAAGGAAGCCGCAAGAGAACAATAAAAGACCGTCCAGATAGGAAAATAAAAGAAGTCAAGTTATCCATGACGATCTATGGATCATCAGGGCTGCATCATACCCTGCAATAATTGTTATCGAGTCCTACTTACTATATCAAATAATATAGAGTATATTGTAGTTGATCATTTGGAATTTATTTCAAGCTTACTTCCTGTCGAAGGTGCAGGAGTGGGTGGATGGCAACGTCAGGCTCCATTTTAGGCATATACCTTTTGCAACGGCAAGCTCTTGAAGTACCTTATCCCTTAAGCATAATGACCGGCAATTACGGCCGGAGAGCTGACTGCGCAGCTGACTCGGCTTACGGCCTAGTAAGCATATGTCTGTAAAGTTATGTGCCAAGTGTAACATATTCTAAATAATTGATGAGTGAGCCCGAGCCGGGCAGCCAGTCGACAGTCGACAGACGACACCGGACAGGGGACAGGGGACAGGGGACAGACCGTCAGTTAGGCAGTTACTCAGTTAGTCAGTTAGTCAGTTGGCTGTCAACTTTAGAGCATTTGCATAAAAAAGACTTTGACTGCAGCCCATCAATTAGACGCCATCGCCGTCGCCGTCAGTTGGAAATTCCTTTGCCTGGGCAGGAGCTCAGCTTGGCCAGCCTTGCCCTTGCCCGGCGCACATATTGCAAACACTCCAATTTCCGGCTGTCTCGACAACAGGCTGCACTTTGTCGAGGGCCTTCTTTGCCATTGGCAGCTGTGGCAACTTTAATCAACGTAAATTAATTATCTATAACCTTCGTTACATACTTCTTTGGCAGCTTCCGCCCATTCAGTCCTTATCACAGTCATCCAGTCGCACATTGATGATCACATTTCCCATTTTTTATTTCAAACATTTCGTCTGGCTGTCACGGGATAATGTCGTGAACGGCCACCGTACGCCAATTAGCATCATCTGCAATGATTTCATTCCATTTCCTGTTTGATATTTATAGGTTTTGCCTCAATCTTTGGCATTGCGACTCACACATTTGATTTCACTTCCCTTTCTGCTTTGAGGACTGCTGAACACCTGTTGAGTGCAATCCATTTGCTGAATGACTACCACTAGCTGATATGCCCTGAGAACAGAGCGTTGCTTTATGTAAATTTAGTTGATCTAAGATTCGTGTCTAATTTGAATTGTTTTGCATTCGACATGGTTAGCGAATGGAAATTTAGTGAAACGCTTTCTGTTTTGCAATCAGTAGAACTAGAGATGCAACAGCATAAGGACAGATTTGTGATTCTGTTAGCAGTGATCAGTGTGCAATTGGCCGCTGGGAGATGGGTGAGCACGTTCTATGAGAAGTATCATCGCCCAACATATTACAATACGGCGCACAACAGCTCGAAGCACGTTGACTATAATGCAACAGCATTGTTTTTACGTGATTACAATCCGAGCATAAAAAAAACTTTGCCACCATTTGATCCCAGCACCCACCGGAGCTTCTACGTGAACGTTCTGTACAAAGGTTCGGTGATTTGCGCCGGAGCTCTCATCTCACGCCGAATGATCATCACATCCTCTCGTTGCTTTCTGGCCAACGAGCTGGAGCCGTCGCACGAATTCAAGGCTAAGGATATGAGTATAGAGACTGGCAATCACTTCGGACAACAAGCGCGAGTTGTCTATCCCGTGAAGGCATTCTTTTTGCCCGCCGGAAAGTTTAAGCATGAGGATGTCCATAAGATAGCACTGCTGGCATTGCACACGAAATTGCAAAAGGGAACGTATCGCTATATTGAACTGTACCGAAGAGTGCTAAAGCCGAAAATGCAAGTGCTTGTATCCTATGTAGATTCCTACACTCGCGATATAACTCTGCTGAGTACCAAGGTGATCAGCCAAAAGCAATGCCAGAAGGCCTTCCGTGAAATTGGCAAAAGAAAAATTCCCTTTTACGATGATCTAGTTTGCGTGAAGAGCAAGAAGCACGGCTGCAGTGCACGCCCTGGTGATCCGCTGATCGTTTTCAAAAAGCTGGCTGGCATCAATATCTATGGCGAGAACTGTGATGAGTTGGAGGGAAATCTGGCAGCCGATGTCTACTATACCATGCGTTACGCGGTGCCATTTATACAGCGCGCTACCGATATGCTTAGAGCCTTCACGGGCACGGGCCCGTATGCGAAAGGATACACAACAAAACGATATAAACTGTATGCGGACACAACTCCAGACTCTGGGCTCAATGGGAGCGTAATTACTGAATCAACAACATTGCAGTCTGAAGTCGACATCCTTGGAGAAAGTGAGGAAACTACATTAGATACAAGTTCGGAGAAAACTGAAGCGTGGACTGAAACTGAAATAGAACCAACAGAGGAATCTACAACACCGGTGGCAAGTGAACCAGTGACGGATTCTACAAATTAGACACGGCAGCTACAACAGAGGCAGCACAAACAGGCGGAGCTATAAGACCAGCAGCAAAGGTATAGGCTCAGTTAACATCGTCTACCGATAACACAGGATTCAAAGGAAGTTTCTGTCATATCTTTTGTACTAAAGCAAAATGATTCAAAATAAAAACATATTAAATATATAAAATTAATATATATTTACTTACGATCCATTTTCAAAAATCTTTCTCGTCCAATCTATAAACAGGTCACCGATACGGCTATCAATCTATTTACTTTTATTAGACCGAGAAATCGACGCTAGTTAGTACGGCTGCAGATTGTGTAACAAATTGTTTTGAGACCTTGGCGGGACTCAGATGTACACTGATTGCATCTCAGACAGTAAGAAGAGAGCTTTCAACAATGACAACGCTATTATCGCTATCGATTCTCCTTGCCGTAGCGTTGAGCAGCGAAGGGGCCAAATATCACTATCATCGATATATGCTGTCCGATTACAGGCCACAGCATAGGCACGGCTTACAAAGGGACTACAAACCAGTGACGCGGTATCCCCACTTTGCGACAGAGACCACAGCTGCACCCGGCGAACTGACGGTGAATGTAAAGCCGAATGGAAGCCGACCGAAAACCAACAACACAGTGAACGTGGACAAACTAATGATGCGCGTCATTGACGGCCGGAAGAAATATTGCATGGGAATACCAAAATCCAGCCGCGTTTTGGTAATGACTACCAGTTGCGCCCTAAACCTAGTTTCAGGTCCAACAACTATACGAACCTCAGAGGGCAAGACGATTGCAGTAAATATCACAGCTGTAACAAACTATTTTATGTATTCGCTAACTGAAATCCACGTGGACCAGCCTCTGATAAATGATACCGAAATACCCGCCACCTGCACCAACCGGCTGCAGCCTGAAAATATCGCACAGGTGTCCGTATATGGGCGTCAGGGGGTGATCAATGAATTGGTCAAAGTAAAGCCCCATAAATATTGTCGCGCTCTGGTAAATGAGACTTTCGACTATAGAGATACTACTTTAGTTTGCGTTGAAAATTCGAAAGAGTTTAGATCCACTGGCTGTTCGGGAAACTACGGTTCTCCACTCGTTTTCAATAATCAAATATGTGGCATGAACATAATGGGTCGTAGGTGCCTCCCAGGCGGGGCGTTCGATCTGTACGCCCTCGTTCTGGATGAGACGGCATACGAAAGGAGAATGCTAGCTAGAATCATCGAATCCCAGGTGGAAGACAAAATTTTGTGAGCTCGTCGATATTAAATCTGTTTTGTATGACATTTTGTACACCTTTATCCAGATGAAAATAAATTTAATTGGAATGTGTCATTCTCATATTCTATATTTTTGGGAGTGTTCGAAAATAAGTAAAACGCAGCCTATGCTACGGCGTAGTAATGGCTGCAATAAATCGATTTGATGCAACTTGTTACGCCTTATCAAATGAATAGTTCCAGAGTTCATAAACTGTAGCAAAATATATGAGACACAGGTGTGAGCTAAGCAAAGTGGAAATAGACGTCGATGCCTCTGGTGCCTCTGTCGCTGCTCGCTACTTGGAATGCTATCGAAAATCATACGACTATCCCTAGTGCTGATGCTTGTCGGCCAGCAGAGTGAGTTGAGGGCTGATGATTTGCCGGCGGAGGATAAAGCACGCTATAAAGCGATTAAAATGAAGTATAAATGGAACGATTGGAGACCCCACTTTGGTTACAATCCTGCCCATTGGTCCATCAACCATCGTCGCAGTCGGCCTTCTAGAACTAAGCGGACCGATTTGCGAAAGTACATGGTGACTCTTAGGTACAATGATAAGGTCTTCTGCTCCGGAATCGTGGTCAACAACCAGACAGTTCTCACAGTCAAGAGCTGTCTGCTCAACAAGCAGCTACCCAAGATCTATTTGTACTTCAGCGATGGCACCGCCCAAATAGCGTCTACTGTCTCGAATTCCACAGATTATACGATCTCGAGTGGTGCGCATCTGTTGGCCCTTTTGAATCTGCCAAAGGCGCTGGGCCAAGAGTTTAAGACTCCGCCTCCCATTTGCATGGAACCCGTGAAACCCAAGGACAAAGTTGTGCAATTAAGTTGGGATAGGACCTATTCCAGGGCGTTAAAGAAATTCGTGCCTCAAGTGCCAGTCGATCAATGCCAGGAGCTCAATAACGATCCCAATGGTACGAAGGTGATAGCCCCCGCCATGAACTGCGTGGAGAATACCCAGCACACAGATAAATGCGAGGAAACCTTTGGACTACCCTACGCGTGGAAAGGCGCCTTCTGCGGCATGAACATAATGGGTCACAATTGTCCCACAGCATCGACCGCCGATGTCTATGTGAGGCTGCTGAGAGAGAAGAGGCTCGTGAGAAACATTCTCCGAACAGTTGCCGCCTCGAATCTGGACGAGCAGATTATTTAAGCAGCGACTTCAAGTATGATGAGAAAGAGAAAAGAAAACTTTGAATGCTATTCGAAATATTTAAATAAATATATCAAGTGTAACTGTGCAATTAAATTAATGACAAATTTCCGCTGTCAAATGGTTGTCAGTTGGCTAAAATGTAAATACTGAGATACTCACATTTGCTGGTTTCACGAATCATGTCACATCCATTCAATGGACCATCTGTCTGTCTGTGTCTGTCTGGCTGTGTCTGTGTCTGTGCTCGCTCACGGTGTTTGTTTCATCAACAAAAAACTTTGTAAACTCAGAAATGAAGTGGCAGCCGCCTCCCAAGCCCAACAGACAGACAAGGACTACGCCGGGGCGGATGGCAAAAGAAAGCTTTTGTATTGCAGCGATAATGTCATCAACTAAAGTACTCCGCCGGGCATAGTGAAAAGTTCTAGTCAATCGAAATAAAGCACATAATGCTGTGAAACAGACGGCGCTGACTGCCGGTAAATGGAATGGCACATGAAAACTGTGTAAACATCATTAAAATGTTTCTCTCTTTTATGCCAACTGCAAATGGGAAATCATTCAAATTATACGATTTCTTTTTCTTTTATTTTCCTCTACTCTCGTATTTTACAGTTCGTTTTGTCAGTTTGCTACAGAGAACTCGAAATGAAATTTTAGAGCATTAATGCTTGACATCAAATCAAATATTTGGAGCTGCAGCGCTGCCTGGGCCAACTGAATTGTATTTGTGCAAATATTTTAGAAAATACTTCCATATGCACTGTAAACTAAACACGTTTGTGTAGGCCAAGTATGCAGGAAAAAATTAAAAAAAAAAAAAAAAAAAAAGCCAAAAGCCTCAATGAAAATATTTGCGAAAAATTGTGCCGCAAAAAAGAGGAAGAAAAATACAAAGCAAAGCAAATCGCCAAAGCATTTGTATGAGTATGCACGTACTCTGTGTGAGTGTCTATGTGTGTGTGTGTGTGTGTGTGTTTGTATATAAAATTTTATGATAATACGCAACAATTTCGAAATGAGTGCGCCCCGTCGTGGCGAGTCCTGGAAAGTCCTGGCTGCCTCAATGTTGTGCCGTGAGTGCAAAGAAAGCAATTTCCTCAATATTCTTTATGCTCGAGCAAGAGCTGTGCATAACAGAACGAGAGACAGAGCCAGAGAGGAAGTGAGAGAGGGAGAGAGAGTGAGAGAGAGCGAAAAGCTGTGTGAGGATGGGTAAAACACTTTCACTGCTGTTGTTATTATTTTCAAAGTTCCATAAGTCGACGGCTAATAAAATTTTAGAAGCTCGGCTGTTAACATTATCATAACACACACAGCGGCCCACGCATGTGTAAGTGGCAATATAATAATAATCATGGCGACACACACACACACACACACACACATCCAGAAAGGAATAGCGTGTGTGTTTGTGAGAGAGAGAGAGAGAGTGCGAGAGGCACATTTACATGGCCATTAGGTGCTGCGTTGTCTGTGTGCCGCTTTGACTAGCTGAACTGTTGGGCATTGCGTATACGCGGCGTTGTGCGTGCGCCTTATAATTCATTTATTGACATAATTTCGTTTTATTTTTATTTGCTCCACGGCATTTGCGTTCGCCTTTGATGCGATTGCCATGCCCATAGCCAACAATGGCAAATTGAAAACATATTGAATATTGAATTTGCTGCCATCGAAATACGCCCGGCCGTGGCCGTGGCCCTCAAGCAGCGCCTATTTAATTATGGAGCTGCGCACGCGACGCTGCATACAATTAGAGATCGCTGCTGGCTGCTGGTGCATTCATTAAAAAGCACTTTAATCTATGGAGCAGGGAGGCAAACATGGATCACGCGCCATCTAATAAATTGGCGCGCCGAGTGAGCCCGGGCCAACCAGAGAAAATAAATAAAAAGAAGAAGAGCTGGCTGGGTATAAAAAATGCAAAGAGAAATACATGAATCTGAATCTTTGCCAGTCGCTGTTGTGCCATTTGGTTATATTTCTTAGCTAACCTGTGGACAGCAACAGCAGCACTAACAACAACAACAACAACAACAATAACTGGACATTGGTCTGCGAAGTTGTCTGAGTCTGGGTCTGGCTTGGGTCTGGCAGTTGAACGTGACTAGGAAAATGCATTTCCGTTGCACGTAAAAGCTGGCAACAAATTTACAACGACAAACCGAAAACTAAAACGAGGCACACGTAAGTCAATCAGCAGCTGGACAGCACTGGCAATAGTAGTAACAGCAACAACAGCAGCAACGCCAACAACAACACGTAGCATCTGTACCCTAATGCAATGCGGAAGTAACACTTCAATTTACCTGCTTTGTATGTGTGCGTGTGTGTGTGTGTGTGTGTGTGTGTCTGTGTGGCATCCGATTTGTTGCTAAGTGAATGAGTTACTTCCGCTTTGCTAAACAATTTCAAATTAAATCACATCAGAAAAAGCATAACGTTTGCTTGCCTACTCATATCATCTGACTTCACTCTCGTATGGGCTGATAATCGATATCAATGAAATAGGGTCCAACTATGCAACTATGACTAAGCCGACTGATTATTTGTTTAGCCCAGGCCAGGCCATGTTTCAGTTTCAATTTATTTAGCTTGCATTGTTAAAGCCATAAACATTCGTTTAAACCAACTAATTCCCCATAGGTTTGGCTCTGACATGTAGCCAAGATTTAGAAGATAAGCAATCGCAAATAAATTCTAGTTTCATGGAATACGAATGGAGCTAATGCATAGCTTTATTTTGAAATGCTTAGATTACGATCAAAAAAAGCTGGGGGTATACATATCTTTTTATTAGCATTATTATTTAAAAAATGTGATATACATATGTTGGGTTGGCTGGCTTATAACGAAAGTTAAGTTTAACTAAATAAACAAACATTGAATAAACACATGATGTTATTATTATTCTCTTTAAGCAAGCTGTAATCCGTTAATATATAAATTATTATTTAACAACGAGTCCAAGCAGACATTGTCTAATCCATCGCACTCCGAACTAATCCAAGGAAAAAACTTTGTCAAGTGCTTCTATTTTATGTAATTGAAATAGCAAACTGTGATTACAAATGATAACACGCAATATATTAATTTGTTTATAAATCTATATGTATTTTCGGAGATATGTATGTATGTGTACGCCCACTAACTGACAGGCATGACAGGTAATATATAGATTTCATGTGGCATAATTAACACCTTGCGAGCTGCACACAAATATTTGCCAAACTTATCGAACGGCTTATCAGCAACAAGTTTGACAGCCAGCCAGATAGTGGGAGCAAGCGAGAGGGCTAGACCGAGAGAGAGAGAGAGAGAGAGGGGAGGGTCGAGATTGAGCGACCAGTTTTTAGTTTTCAATTTTCAGCTTTTTATGACGACACACACTCATGGCTACATCGAGGCAAATAAACACACCTGAAATATCAGTTTTCAGCTGATATTCATTTGGCCAGAAACCCGATTACGGCGCGCATTCATTGGCGACGCGTGCGGCGTTACGGGTTTTCGCGTTCGCTGCCAGCATGTGGCATACAGTCGGTCGCAAACGCCGCGATGTCCGGCCGCCTGCATCGCCGGCTGCGCTGTTGCCTGCTCGGCGTCTTGACCGTGTTGGCCATGCAACTGCTGATTGTCGTTTTGGTAGTGCGTTTTGGCCTAATCGATGAATTAATTAGCCGTCGAGTGAGTGTTGATTTATCATACAATTTCTATGTGTATATACATACATATGTATGTGTTTGTGTGTTTTCCAGTTGCTGTTGCAGCAGCAACAGCTCAGCCTACACCAACTCGAATGGCGCGAGTTTATTACGCATACGCCCGATCAGTCGCACGCACTTTACCAATACAATCGCCAGCTGAGCGACAATCTGGCCGCAGTGCGTCTCCTGCCAACGACACGGCATCACAGGTCAGTAAAGCAACGACTAAATGGAGAAGTAAAGAAGCTTAAATAAGTCACAGAACTAGATTAGATGGTATGAAACTGATTAGTGACCTTTACAGGGTATCCAGTAGTCAGTCAGGCATGGTTTAGCACACTTAAACTTGTTATTTAATTACTTGCAGCTGCAACAGGCGCCGATATAGGCTGCCTCGCACCAGTCAGGCCAAGCTCAGCGTTGTGATTAGCTTTCATAACGAGGCGCGCTCGATGCTGCTGCGCACGATCTTAACGCTGATCAGTCGAACGCCCGAGGAGTATCTGCACGAGCTGATTGTCATAGACGACGGCAGTGAGGATGGTGAGCTTTACGAAGAGCAATGTTGACATTTTCTCTCAATTATGGCACTCCCTCTTCTCGCCATTCGCAGTCGGCCTGCTGGCGAGTCTCGAACGGCACATGACCGCAGCAAATGCCCAGCGGGGGCGGCCCGCACTCATCCTCAGTCGCAATCTGAGCCGCAAGGGCCTGATTTGGTCACGCAACGAGGGCGCTCGGCTGGCCAGCGGCCATTATTTGCTGTTTCTGGACAGTCACTGCGAGGTCAACGATGGCTGGCTGGAGCCCCTGCTGGAGAGGCTGGCGCTGAACTCTGGGCTTGCGGTCAGCCCGGTGCTGGATCCCATTGAACCCGAGACCTTGAGCTACACGGCCGGGAATGAGTTGCTGAAAGGCGGCTTCGATTGGAGCCTGCACTTCCATTGGCTGCCCCGGGTGCTGGCCGAGAAGGAGGCACTGGCGCAGCCGTATGCCAGTCCAGCCTTCGCTGGTGGCATCTTGATGATCTCGCGCGAGTTGTTCCACAAGCTGCACGGCTTCAATCCGCATCTGGAGGTAAGCGCCCGCACCTAATTAACTTGTGCTTGTGGCAAGTGTGTGCTAATTGCTTATGTCAAGCCATGACACACAACTTTGCGCCGTACACTGAATTGAGAACTGAGGGAATTGGGTAGAGAGTGAGAGCAAGAGAGCGAGAGAGGGGGTGAACAACTAAAAAGTGCAGAGCAACATCTCATTTCCTTTTGCTCTGTAGATTTGGGGTGGCGAGTCCATTGAGTTGGCCATTAAGTTGTGGCTTTGCGGCGGACAAATTGAGATCGTGCCCTGCAGTCGAATTGGACATATTTTCCGACCGGCCCATGCCTTTGAGTTTCCGCTTCAGTTTGAGCAGAAGCAGGAGCAAGAGCAGGAGCAGGAGCTGGAGCAGGAGCTGGAGAGGCAGCAGCTGGACAGCGTACAGGCGACATATTTGCGGTAGGTTGAAGTGACCCGTCGAAAGGTTTTCTATTCAGTTTTCGTTGTTGTTGTAGTTGTTGTTCGTTTTTGTTTGGCCAACGACTAGCTTAGGTGTGAAAAGCGCGGTGGCCTTTGGTATTTTTCAATTTATTTCAGGCAGACGCTTGTGCGGCTCCGTGGGGCACCTTTTAATATAAACATTCCCAGCACGCAATGCGATTGCTTACATACTGACCGCTCGCTCCGCTTATATTCTGTATTCCGCAGCAATTCAAAAATCATAGCCGAGTCCTGGCTGGACGAGTACAAATATTTGTTCTACGCCCTCAAACCGTCGGCCAGGCAAATTCCATTGAATCTCCGCCCAGTCCGTGAGGCCAGCTACGATCCGGCACAGATAAAAGCTGAACTGAAGTGCCGGCCCTTCGACTGGCTCATGCGACATGTGAGCCCAGAGCTGAGGTACGCATTCTCCATGCAACTAATGTGGGAATTCAATTGATTCCACCGACTAACTGCATTATTATATCGGCCGGCGATTCTATTTATGGCCAGAATTCGATAGCTCCATATCAATCAACTTTTTCCCGTTGCTCTCTTCTGCCAGGTTGCAGCACGCGAACCTCAGCGCCCTCGGCACCCTGCGCAATGCCGGCCGCTGCCTGCATGTGGCCGGCACAGAGCCCCAGCTCCACCTGCAGCTGGCCAGCTGCCATGGCCTGCAAGTCACGCAGTGGTATTTGCATCACGAGAGCGGGCAACTGAGCACCAGCGAGCAGGGGCTCTGCCTGGCTGTCGATGCTGCCGCAAAGCAGCCGCAGCTGAGCTTAGAGCCCTGCCGTGCCGGGCAGGGGGGGCAGCATTGGCTGCGGCGCAGCACACAGCTGCAGCATGCTGGGACGCATCTTTGCCTGGATAATCCGCTCAAGGATCAGCTATTGCTGAGCCATTGCCGACCACATGCGGTCTCCCAATCATTTCAATTTGCATTGGAAATGGAGGCACAAAGCTAAACCCGTTAATGTCCTGCAGATTGAGCAACAGTCGCCCGGCCGTTGGCAACTAATCAAAACGTTGGCTTGTTGTGCTAATCTCTGTGAAATATTTCCGTTGCCACAGTCGCCAGTGGAGGCCAGTGTTTATCGCCAGTGGAGGCTTTAAATAATGGACGAACAGAGAGAGAGAGAGAGAGAGAGAGAGAGAGGGAGAGAGAGAGAGAGAGAGGGAGGGAGGAAATGCTGTGTGTTGTGTTTTTGTAGAGTCTACGTTTTGCTATCAAGACTTCGCACGCTTCCTGTCGCATCCGTCACACGCGACAGCGCACAATGGAGCTGCAGACAGATAAAAGACAACAACGGGCCGCGTATTGTTTAGATGTCTACGGCATCAGTCAACTGCTCGAACAATGCGACGCTCTTGCATTTGTTGTTGTTATTGTTGTTGTTGTGGCTTCTGCTGTGGGTGCTGTTAGCTGGGGCAACATCAAAGTCGCCGCGCGGGTCGCAAATGTAATTGAGTTGATGACTGCCCGGCGAGCTTCCGCCAACTTTGATGGCCTCCGGATGCTGACGACAAAAAAGCGGCGGCAACACAATAAAACCCAAAGAATGCAAAACTGCACCGAGATCTGGTAGACTGCCGGCTGTCGAGCAGCCGGGCAGCTGGACAGCCGGACAACGTGGCCTGACGGACAACCTGCAGGCCGAACAAGTTTCAACTCGAGTATTGTTTTCTTTAGCCATCTTTGCGGTAATAAAGCGTAAAAGCTAATTTTGTTGCACACAAACGAAACAGAGGAGGCAAAAAAAATAAAAGGAAGAAGCGGAACACAACACAACACAATGGCCGGAGTTGACAACTGTGCACCGCCAGCAATTGCTGCAATTGTGGGGCAGCAACATTTATTTTACGGTATCACGGCAACAGGCGCCGCCGGCTACGCCCGCAAATCTGCCCATTCCGACGACGCGACGGCGGCTGCGGCTGCGGCGGGGCCGGTGTCGACGGGCAATGGCGACTACCGAACAGCGCGTAAAATCATATTTTTCATGACAGCTTATAGAAAACAAGAAACCTGAATGAATGACTGGCTGCACCGCGCCCTATAAACGATTTCTTGAATATAAATATTATTTATTGGTTTAAGTGTTGAATAGTTCCTCTTTGTTATTTGCATAAATGTATTAATATTATTTATAAAAAATTCATTCTTTATTTTAACTCCAAAAATGATTCAGAATAAACTGGATAATACAGAAATCAAAATATTTCAATCAAATATTAATTTTTACCTATTATTTATGCCATGAAACTTCTATTAAAAAAACGAAAATTAATTCAATATATATATAAAAAAAAAAAATTAAATAAAAGATTAAAAAAAAAAAAAAATAAAATGATAATATTAATAATCAAATTAATCAAAAATAAATCAAATAATATAAAACAAAATTAAATTAATATAAATAATAAAAAAAAGGTAAGATAAATATATTAAAAGACTTGTGGCGGAATTAAATGCAAATTATTATTTTCATTTATTTGTTATTATGTTACTATGTTCAAAAAGTTTTAAATTTATTTAGCCATCAGTTAGCTCGTACATTAGTAATTTAATATAATTTAATTTTATTTAATTTAATTAATATACAGATGTTAAGGCTTTCAGCTCTTCGCACTTTAGTTGATTGAGGATATAACGGACTGTGGGTATTTTCTTGGAGTTGTAAGGCCCCCTATCCTTCTAGCTATTTTTATTAATTTCTGCTAAATCCATTTCGTATAAGTCTAAGTTTGCAGTACAATTTAATTTGTGAGAGTCGTAGAAAAATTAATAAATAAAAATATAAATTAATATATATATATACTAGTCTATCACGCTCATTTTAGCAACTGCATAGGGTGTTCAAATAAAACCAACGACAGCTAGACGTCTAACAAGTTGCAGCTGTTTGTCCGTGCGGAAGCAGCATTTAGTTTAGTTAAGTTTGGTTTACTTTAGTTTCTTTCCAGTTATGACTACGCTGGACTATTGTTTGAGACATTTCATTGTGACGCACGGAGCACCTGGGCACGGACTATAGTAAATAGGATTTGCAGCACTGATTGTTGCTGTTGCCATTGCCAACGTTAATGGTACTTGGCTGCAGAAAAATATTTTGAAGCACTAGAAAAGTGGTGCAGCTAATTGTGGAAATAGCGATCTTATGGCCATCTTTTCTAAGCACTGGCTTTAATGTGAGCTGAATGGACGCAGTCCTTGACATGTTTTTACCCCAGGCTTATATTGCTTTTGAAAAGTTGCTCTTGCAGTGAATAGATTTTCGCCAAGGACGAGAGCCTTAATTATGGAGCACAATCTGGAAACTGGAAGCTGCAAAACTGAAAGCTAAAAACTGAACGCTGGACACTGAAGCAGCGAAAGGGGCTGGCCGTTCAAAACTTGATTAAACATTTGAAGACTCATTTTATTATCTGCATAAATCTTTGCCAAACACACCGCCAACTTTCTGTTTACTTTGCGCAGAATTAAAAAAAGAAAATGAAATAAAAAGAAATGAGACAGAGCGAAAGGGGAGATGGAGAGTGAAAAAATCCATCATTCAGCGGCGAACCGCATTTAAAACATCTTGATTAAAAACTTAAAAATAAAATAAAAAAGGGATGTGGAAAATGCTAAAAGGAAAGCCAAATGCAAACTCAGCGCGCTCTAAGCGCGCTCCGGCGCGAAAGACAAAGGAAAAAATTCGCGAAAGAAGACGAAGTAGATGATAAAAATGGATAGAGTGGGGGATATAAACTTATAAGCCTCGAGCGGAAAACAAAGTTACGGGCCAGGCATGAAAGGAAAGCCCGGAAAATGAGAGTAGCGCTTTTTAAAAAGGGATTTCAAAATTAACGGCCATCAGGCAAGAAAGTCAATTTGAATGATTAAATAGCAAAAGCTGTGCTCGGCCGAACCCTTTTTTCGGAGAAATGCCGATTAATGCGGCTGTTAGTACTGTTTAAGGACTCGCCTCGTCTTCTGCACAGTTTCCTGCCGATTTACATTTATTAATTCTGTTCTGTGGCCCCACAACAGGAACTCAGCCGCAACCCACGGGCAGACATAATGGATGCGGACTCGAAATAATGTAATATGAAAATATTACGACGACACGGGAAAGACGATAATCCATCATTTTGAGCATCAAGTGTCTGCAGAATGACAATAGAGTTCGCCAAGCAAGCTAGCCCACCATGGGCGAAATAGACAATTATTCACTCAAATTTGAGCTCCAATTAAATGCAAATGAAGTGGAAATGGATCGAAAGTATATCCGCATGACAGTTGAATTTGACTATTATATAAAATTATTAAATTTTCTTGTTAAATATTTGGCATATGGCGCCCACTGTGGTGCGGCCATTAACACTAGCCCTAAATATCTGTCTAAAAGTAAGGTATTGCACATGATTATGCCAAAAAATGAAAATGCTCGACCCGACAACGTGGCAAAGCATTTTTCATATCTACATATATTTATGTGTGTGTGTGTGTTTATTCTATATGTGTGTGTGTATGCTCTTATTGTAGCTCGTTTCAAAACATTTCAATCACATCGAAAGTTTTGGCATAACAAAATTGTTTGCTTAACTTTTTATAACAGCCAGAAATTGGGCTAAAAGTGAGCCAGGCAGTAAATGTAATGCGGCTCAAAAATCTCTTATGTGTGCATGTGTGTGGAGTGTATTTGTGTGCGTGGCTGTGTTAGGCTGTCACTCATTCACATGTTAATTTATTTGAAATGCTCATGCTTTTCATTTCAGGCTTAGCAAATATATTACGTGATTTACTGTTGTTTTTAGACGAAAACACATTAATATATTTATGAAAAACCCACAGAATTGCATAGTTTGTGTGTTTGACTTGATGCTAATTGTGAATTTTGAGCTCTGCGACCAGAAATTTAAATTCATAAATAGAGTGTGCAAATTAAATGGAATTCTGCGCGTCAATCGAGCTTTAATACGCCTTTTCAATGGCATTTGCTAGCAGAGTAGAACTAGGCTGAGCTCTGTGTGATCTCTCAATACAGATTCTGGTATTAATATGCATTTTCTATTTACACAAAGTCAGAATGCTCTGAAGTCTATGTTACACACATGCAAATATCAGAAATCTTATTAGATTTGATGCGCCTTAAGGTATGCAACATATATTGGAAATTTCAATTCAAATGGGGTCACCTAGATAAAGCAGACTGCGAAATTGTATGAATATTTCGGCAGATGATAAGCGAGCCGTAGTCTCTGGGCTCTAAATGGTTGCAAAGGCTGTTTAAATCATCGTAGTGAAAAGAGGGAAAGTAAAATCGCATTTGCAGCTAGACAGGAATCATTAAAGATTAAGGTCTACATTAAATGCGCCGTGTTTCACATTAAATCTGAATGATTTCATTTGATTTTTATTTCTTTATCTTTTGCTTTTTATGGAATTGTGTTTATTCTGCGTGCTCTCTGAGTTTTATTTTGCTTTTGTGTCTATTTATCTTTTTTTTCAGGCGCTGCTTAATTCATGTTTAATCTCGTCAAATTGTTGTTGTACTCGATGATGGCCCACTGAGGCGTGGCCGAGGCAAACGCTGTGCGACAATTAAGCCGCAGCTGTGACGCTACGCTGGCGTCGGCGTTGGCGTTGGCGTCGGCGCTGCTGTCGCCGTCAACGTCAACATCGGCTCGTCAAGCTGGCTGTGACAGGTGAATGGCCCAGACTCTGGCTGGCAATGATAGGCATGTAAATGGGCTGTCGTTGCCGGGCTTAACCCGGAGCAGCAGGAGCAGCGGGAACAGCAGGAGCGACAGCAACAGCTGCTTCGACAATCCAGACCCACTCCTTGCTGCGGTGCGCCACAGTGCTCTAAAGGTGTGTGATAAAACTGTTGCGATAAGCGACCTCCAGACAATAAAACTGTGCGAATCGGGAGCGGGGCGCGGTGGGCACTGGCACTGGCGAATGGGTAAAGCAGCGCGTGCCATTGTCAGACTGAATTTGTGTTTATTTCGTTTGCTAGCTGATTTCTGCCGCCGCCGTTGCGGCCGCCGCCACCATCGCCGTCGCTGGACGCAACAGTTAATCAGTGAAGTTAAGCACCATACAGCGACTATATCCAGCTGTGCGGCACAGCCAGCTGTCACCCTGGTGACCGGCCGGCTATTGTTGTTCCCAACTGTTTGGGCTGACGCTCTTGCCGTCTGGCTAAGCAAACAGCTAGCGCTGGCCAGGCGTTCGCTGCGCCATAAACTAACACACTCACACGCACACACACGCATCCAGCTGTTGTTGTAGACGTTGTTATTGGTGCTGCTGGCGCTGCCGTCGACGTAGACTGTGAATCTTTTGAGGCACAGCCATCAGTAGCGAGCTGGTAACCAACGCGTGCAGTTTGAATTTTCGAATTCTCAAAAAAGCAAGAAAAAAAAAAAAGCTGAAAAAATAAAACGAAAAAAAAAAAAAAAAAAAAATGAAAACATAATTTCGTGAGCATCATTCAAGAAAATTATAATCAAATTTAAGAGCTAGCCAAGCAGAATTTATGCGATTTGTTTGCGTGTGTGCGTGAGTGAGTGTGTG
This sequence comes from Drosophila navojoa, assembly GCF_054131105.1. NCBI lineage: Eukaryota > Metazoa > Arthropoda > Insecta > Diptera > Drosophilidae > Drosophila > Drosophila navojoa. The sequence continues at coordinate 9,956,714 of NC_142890.1, read as the reverse complement.
TGTGTGTGTGTGTGACAGGCAGCAGCTATAAAGGCGACACCGGTCGGTCTGTCAATAGGAAATTGCCAAAGTCCTTGTAAAGCATTTATTGTATGTGGGTGCAGCTGCCACAAAGGGATAACGGTTAGCTAGGGCGTGACACGGCCGATTCGAGGCGTCACACTTTTTTTTTTCTTATTCCTCACTCTATTCTATTGTTGTCTTACCTTGTTACAATTATCGTGTACTCTGTATAGGCAAGTGTGTGTGTGTGTGTGTGCGTGAGTGTGTTCATTGGTGTGTCTCCAAATTGTCTTTGGTACCGTTACGTGTTGTAGTCCGTGAATTACGTTCGGGCTTAGACAATGTGTCCGCAGCTGCTCCCTCTGGATTATTGCGCATGATAATTGAAAAAGTGGAGAAGAAGAAGTGTACTACGATTACCTTGGACTGTTGCCTGCTTGGCCAAAATCGTTTAATTGGAAATTTGTTATTTGAACTCGACGACCTGTGATTAATCCAACGGACAAAACCGTCGCGAAATACAACAAGAAAATGCTCATGCTCGGTTCATTGTGTGCGCCAACAAAGGAAAATGTAATGAGCGCTGCTGGGCCAATTACAAATCAATAGACTAGCGAACCCCTCAGCATGGAACTCGACAACATGACCACTACGCTGGCCATCCAGCTGGACCAGCTGACCGCAAGCAGCCTGAACCACAGCCTCGGCTCGGACAACTCAACCGCACTTCAATCCGAGGCGGAAGCCATTCGGGCCACAGTGCGCTGGCTGGTGCCCATTTTCTTTGGCATCATTGCCGTCTCGGGCTTCTTTGGCAACCTGTTGGTCATCTTGGTGGTGCTGCTGAACAAGAACATGCACTCGACAACGAATCTGCTGATCGTCAACCTGGCCGCCGCCGACCTGCTGTTCGTCATCTTCTGCGTGCCCTTCACGGCCGTCGACTATGTGACGCAGCACTGGCCCTTTGGCAAGATTTGGTGTCGCAGTGTCCAGTACCTGATCGTGGTCACCGCCTATGCCTCCATCTACACGCTCGTGCTGATGTCCATCGACCGCTTTCTGGCTGTCGTTCATCCCATACGCTCGCGCATGCTGCGCACCGAGCACATCACAAAGATAGCCATATTTACGCTGTGGACTGTCGTGCTGACCGTTTCCATGCCGGTCACCTTTGCGCATGATGTGGTGGTAAGTATGTGTGTGTGTATGCCGGGTGGGTGGCAGAGTGTATGGGGGCACAGCCTCAGGGCTAGATGCCTGCTGTGCCCGAATGTGCTGCGAATAACAGAGGCCAGCGAAAATTTATTGCTTCGCATCATCGGCACCTCGTTAGATGTCCCGAGCTGCTGCTCCACGTCAGTGGGTGAAATACTTTTGCTCTGGCTGGATCTGGCTTTGGCCTTTAGCTGCCCACATTTGGATTGTTGTTGTTCGTGTTGTTGTTGTTGTTGTTGCTTTTAATTATATTTAAGTTTATTCTTTGTTTCGCATTTACGTGTTTATATTGAGAATTCGCTAGGTGCGGGCGCCTGTTCTGTTTTTGTTACTAATTTGCTATTTTAAATGCATAAATTTTAATTATAGAGCTGATATAGACAGGCACACATACACATCCATATGTATGGCTGTGCTGTATTTATATAGGTGAGGCATACTATTGCTGGTCATATGGCCAATAGCAATTCGAACTCATATGCGCAACATCCATTTACAATATGCATAACAGTACTTCGATTCTGCTTATTCAGTTGCTACCACAACTAATGGATCATTGATCACCGACGCACAGACAGACCGGCCCGTCTGATAGATAGATAGATAGATAGGCCAGAGATTCGGGCTGGGCATACGGTGCGTATGATAAATAGATGACCTTGATGCTATCGATAGAGCACGCACGAAATGCTCTCTGGCTTCGATATCATTTATCCATTTGGCTTGCGCTGAGTGCGAACAACAAGTTAATTGTTTAATAAATGCGGCCAAAACAAGCCAAACAACAACAACACAAACTACGTTCAGCCACAAGGCGGAGTGGAACTTTTATGAACCAGCAATCAAAATACTAAAAAACACATATTCAATTTAGTTTCTTTTCATCACGATTTCCTGCAGAAAATTGCAGGAAAATGTTTATCAATCATTTCAAAGAGGAATTTAAGATCTTGAAGTATTTTTGTTTTGTTTTAATTTATTATATTTATGTCTTTGGATTTATTGAAATTATTTTCAGAAGCCCAAAAATAACTGCTAGCTAGAATTGTTTTAATTTAGGTCAATTTTTGTATTTTGGAAATTTTCCGCTGATTATATTTGAACTTGTTTTCTTTGTTTTTATAATTTTTGATTTTTATATTTTAGAATTTTATGCACATCAAATTTAGAGTTTGGTTTACTTAAGGAAAATTGATTTATGGCATAGAAACAAAATTGCAGGTGCTTACGTCAATATATGGCATTATGAAAACAAATATATATAATTTATAAATAATCAAAATTGAATATGTAAATTCAGTTCTTGCCTTCAGTGCCTCTAATGGCAAGCATAAACAGCTTTCGTCTATTTGTTAACACATAAAACATATAAATGAATGTAAACAAATTTGAGCGAAAGTTCACTATTTATGGCATTTCGTGGGATGCACACCTAAAGGCTTTGTTATTTACTTGAATATTGTGCAAAATCTTGAAATCTTTAATGTGTGCAGAATGTCTCGAAAGGCAGCTAATCAGCTTATTAGCTGGAAAGGTCCGCCACAGCTGTGAACTCTTAATAGGTTTTCGCTCGATGCTCGAACAAAGTTCATTAGCCGAATACAACGCAAATTTCTTGAGACACGTTTCAATACGATTCTCCAGGGAAGTGGGTGTGCGAGTGTGAATGGGTGTGTGTGTGTGTGGATGGGCCTAGATTTTGTGTGGTGTGTGTGTGTGGTTGCCCTATTCATAATCGAATAGTCGCCCGTAATTAAACGTATCTTATCGCCGTTGGCGTCTTTATCAAATGAAATGGACCGTTTGCTGTGTACTCATTGTTGTTGTTGTTGTTGTTGTGGTTGCTGTTGTTGTAACTTGATATTTTATTAAATGGCATTTCACGCTCTTTTTTCACGCCTCGGCTTTTGTTGCTGTTTGTTTTTGTTTGCTTTGCTGTGCCATAGGATTAAGCTAGCCAAATTGAATATTTATGCATGTATGTGTGTGTGTGTGTATCGATAACAAATACACCTACACACACATGCTCACATTCACTTTCTCTCTCCTTACGTGCGCAGGCAAACAAAAGCAAAGCGCGCGATAAAAAGGCATAATTAACTCATGTTTGATCAACATGTTAATTAACAGTTAGCTATTAATTATATTCATATTACATACTGTTATCTATTGTCGACACAAAGCAAAACAATGCGCGCCAAAGCAAAACAAAACAGGACAACAACAACAACAACAACAACAAAAAGAAACAATATTTACAGATAGTTGTAACAATAACAGATGCGAACAGCAACAACATATAGACAGAGATTTAGATGTAGATGTATCTATGTATATATATATATTTATTTTTTTTTTGTAGACAAAATATAGTCATAAAACGGGGCATATGCCTGTCGTAATATCAGCATTAAATATAGATCTATTGTGGCATTGATTGACAGCTGTTTATGAATTCTTTCAGAGCCACTTGAGTTGGGTCAGTATTCGTTTAATGGTCTCTTCTGCTTGCGCGCTCTCTCTCTCTCTCTCTTTCTCTCTCTATGCTTCCATCTCTGTCACAAGAAAATTACATTTTATGTTTGCCGAGCTAAGAAACATGAAAATCCATTCAATTCAAACTAATTAAATGCCAAATTAGCTCGCACATAACATTTTCGGTGCTATAGCCATAGGGCACTCTCCTTGGCCAACTTTGTTGCTCAGTTGCTCGCTGCACCAACAACAGCAACAACAACAGAATTTACCATAAATACGCTTTGCTCTAGAGTTTTTAATCGTATTTTATATTAACACACTGCGACTGCGACTGCGACTGTGCTGTAAACAAATCTGTAAACAAAAAGTTGGCCGTGTGAATCGATATATATCGATGTATATTGTTTACGACTCATTTCTAGTTTATGACCCGACAGGCCAGACAGAGGGTCAGCGGGGCTCCGCATAGTGAGTGCGTCATGTGAAGAGTCAAATATGTACTATGTTATCAACCTGTCTCCAGAGCACACACATATATGTAGACTTTTACCTTTAGCAACCTTTTTTAGTCATTAAAACGTCAGGCAACAACATGACGTATGTGTAATATTTAAGTTTTATAGAGACAACTTTCGCTCCACACAGGTTGACTATGATAACCAGACGAACGTCACGTACGCCATGTGTCGCTTCATCGATAATGATGTCCTCGACCAGAGCACCTTCCAGGTGAGCTTCTTCATCAGCTCCTACCTGCTGCCCCTGATGGTGATCAGCGGGCTGTACGTGCGCATGATCATGCGCCTCTGGCACCAGGGCACCGGCGTGCGCATGTCCAAGGAGTCGCAGCGCGGACGCAAGCGAGTCACCCGCCTGGTGGTGGTCGTGGTCATTGCCTTCGCCTCGCTCTGGCTGCCCGTGCAGGTGAGCACCAAACACTTGGCATAGCTCTCGCTCCAGTTTTAATCCGTTCCATTGATTTGCAGCTCATCTTACTGCTGAAGGCCTTGGACCTGTACGAGGCGAACAGCATGTTCAGTGTCATACTGCAGATAGTGGCCCACACCATGGCCTACACCAGCTCCTGCATCAACCCGCTGCTCTACGCCTTCCTCTCGGACAACTTCCGCAAGGCCTTCTACAAGGTGAGTACGCAGTACGCAGAGACTAGGACAAAGAGCCACTGGCCATTGTTCGATTGAGTGCTTTCTTGTAGCCAATTGAATTGTTTGGCTGTTGGTTTTCATTGTCAAAGCGCACTGCATATGGCTTCTAGCAGCCCAGTAGTGGCTGCTCTCGACCCAGTTTGTGGACGATTTGTTCAGTTTTTTGTTCAGCTGGATAAAGTGGTTTCGCTTCGATTGGTGTTATTTTCCATGCAGCTGTTAAAACGTCAGTCATTTGATGCGATTTCAAATGTGCGTTTAATTCTTTCAAATGTTTCCGTCGATAATACAATTAAACTATTTACGCAGACAACGGGGGGCGAGAGAGCAAAACAAAAAAAAAAAAATAGTGGGGAAAAAATCAAATAAAATAATATTGGGAAAACGCGCGCAATGCTCAAACATTTGCCAGCAATCGCTGGGGGCCTTAATGAGTTAAGTGCGAAAAACGCGCATACGCCGCGTGGGATGCGCTCAATAATTGCGTTATAAATACCAACATTTTACAGCAAAATTGTGAAACAAGAACAGCAGCAGTAGCAGTGGCAGGGGCAGAGGCAGAGACAGAGGCAGCAGCAGCAGCAGGCGTGCCAATCAAATTAAATCAAATCCGAGCTATTTTTGGCATTTGTGTGAGATAAATATTTGGAATTATCTAACACAGGGAAATAATATTGAAATATGGAATTTTAAATAGTAAGCGCAGTAGATGTTGGAAAAACACTTTATGCAAATCGCAGACACAGTTGCAGGACTCCACAGGACTCGACCTCGATACACAGCTCAGCTCATTCCCATTCAACGCACTGGCTGGACGCATTAATTCTTTCGGCCATTTACATAAGTAGAAAACAAAACGTGGCAAAAAATCAAAATACAACCAAAATTGTAGCATTCCACAGGGAAGTGGGCTAGAGCGGGGCTGAGCGGGGCTGGGACTATGCTCTACCCACTTTTAATTACTTTAGGGACAGACAGATGGGAGAGCGAGAGAGAGGCAGAGAGGGAGAGGGAGAGTGTCTCGAGTGCTCTGTCCGAGTCGAGTCGATGGCAAAGTCGTCTGTAACATTTCCTTTCAATCATTTTGTGGCCTAATTTTAATATTTTAATTTGTTTTTGTTGCTGCGGAGCAGCTTTTCCATTTGCCGCAAAGACCTGCTCCAGCACTTTGCATTTAAATTGAGCCCCTCGCTCTCCGCCCTCCGATCTCCGGCTACCGCTCGGCGCTAATTGATGTGTTTGTCAAGTCATTAAATTAGATTAATTACATTAATTAAATTGCTGGCTATTGTTTTGGCAAATTGTGCTGGGCGCGTGCTGGCAGTCCTCGCTTGGCCAGGTATTGAACACACGTATTAGCCCATCAAATTGGCTAATTGCCCGACTGACGGCTCGTCCATTATGCCATTTGTCAATAGAAACTCCGCGTTATTTTTTCTGCTATTTAAAAGACTCGCGTGTGTCGCAAAATCAATTTAATTCAACCAGTGCATGCGGTCAACCGCCTGCCCAGAGACCCAGACTTTATCTCGATTAAAAATGTAATATAATTTATTTACAAGCGCCGCAAGCGGCTGCATCGCTCGTCGCCGTATTTACTTTGTTCTCTTAATTAAAGTTAACGTTATTTAATATTTGCTTTCGCGGCCAATGAAATATCAAAAATCACTCTTATTTATTTTAAATATTTACAATTATTTTTAATCATATAATTATTTGCATTTTGCGTATACTCTATGAAATTAAAGTCTATTAAAATGAATTTAATTAAACCGCAAAATATGAAATTAAATTAATTATGAATGCAACAATAAAGTTTATATTATTAATGGTGTAAATAGGAAAATTGAGCAAAGGACATTAGAGTATGATTTGGCTGCTTCCTGGCTAAATGGATGTTTACTTGAATAAATACCAAAAATGTATACATATATGTTTATATGTATTTATGTTTATACCAATAGTTCAGAGTTCACATATGATACTTTAAACTGAACGCCTAATCGGCACATTATTTATTTGTATTCTATGCATAATTAATATCAATTTACAGAGATATTCGATTAAAGATTTTGCAGCGCGGCTATGCCAGAATTTGCACAGCAGTCGAAAGGCTGTCCATGGATTCCGCTGCTAAATGTCTGCCATAATCAAATCACAGCCAAACATAGGTACACAGGTACACACACACACACACACACACACACCCACACACAGACACGCACACACGCATGTGTATACATAATGCATTTGAATATGGTTCATAGTCAATGGGGCTCGAAAATCGTAACTTATTTCCCTTGAGCGATTGCATGGAAATGCCAGGGTCTATGCGATTGTTGTGGCTGTTGTTGGTGCCATTGTTGTTGTTGCTGCTGCTGCTGCTGTTGTTGTTGTTGTTGTTTCAATGACGGCGCACTAATCAACAATTTCGGACGATTCAATCAGAGCGCAAATTCATAAATCATTTATATGCAAACGCCCAACGGGATAGCCGGGACTGAGCAGGACCCGACCTGGTATGGTATGGGGGTCCATGGGTCTATGTTGGACCCACAGATAAACTGTGGGCATTTCAACACCTCAAACCAGTTAAATAATTGAATATTGAATCAAATCTAATCATTCAAATGCAAAGCCACAGCGCTCGCTGCGCTTCGGGGCTGGCGGTTTGACGTGGGGAATTGGTGGGGCAATGCTCGCTTCCGTGCAGAGCGCAACACATCATTAATCAAACATTTTGTGGCAACGATTTACTGTCGTTATTTTATGTATTTTTGGCATTAACTTATGCCCGGCCTTCGTGTTTTCTGTTCTGGCATTTCATACTTTCTATCTCTCTGTAGGCCATTAACTGCTCGAACCGCTACCAGAATTACACATCTGATTTGCCGCCGCCGCGCAAAACGTCCTGTGGCAGGACCTCCACGACGGGCCTTTGAGCGCTCAGACGACGACAGCCAGGAATCGGCGACAGCTCCAAATATCTATTTGTATATATCGAAAAGTGATTGACCGACAGCCAGGAGGAGCACAAGCAGCGGCAGGAGCAGGTGGCAGAGGGCGAGTGCGAAGTGGCGGCAGGTGGCAGATTGATTGCTTCGCAGGACGCTCGAACGCGGCCAACCGGCTAAATGCGGCCAATTAAGGGGCTGAGAATGTGCCGTTAATTAACGACCAATGGCCCCACAGAAAAACAGAGAAAAGAAAAAAGAAGGAAAAATCCAAAAAGGACCAAACTTATAAACAGAAACAATAAACAAATGAGAGTCCTATAAAAACGAGCTCGCAATTCAAATCGCCGGCTCCTCATATAGCTTAAATATATCTTTAGATTTATGTATATGTATTTGTACTTGGATTTAGATAAACATGTATGTATATAGGCTAATCCTAACTGTCTATGAGTTAACGCTTCTTGTGAGCCACGCGCACTCGAGTGCGCCGAGGCGAATATCGAATGCCGAATGTAAACACAAATGTTAATTGCACAGCTTTTTGCTAATTCAATGTAAACAATAAAGGAAATAAACAAGATATTTTGTATCATTTACAGTTGTTTCGCTTTTGGTATTTTCCAATCATTGGCGAAAAACTATTTGGAAAGTGCCTGAAAAATGTGTGAATTGTTTATGAAACTGAAATAGTTCCAATCTGCTCCAGACCCAGAGACGGCACTACGACTTGCAGCTGCTCGCTGGCAGCTCACTGATGGGCGTTGAATGGGCGTGGCAGAGAACTGAGCCGCAGGTGGGCCCAGACTAAAGTCCACTTGGAGTTTTCGGGCCAGCTTTGAGCGTCTCGGACTCGACTTGGCCAAGTTGTGCACGCATTTTGATTGCATTCAGAGCCGCCGGACATGGGGCTGAATTAATTATGCAGCGTTCGTCTTGTGTTTCGTGTATTGGCTCCGGTTTATTGGGCAAAAGGAAATCGAGCTGCTCACAGTTTTGCATAATTTATTCAGTTTTAATAAGCGAGCTCGCCTCCTGTGAAGCGCCACAACTTGGGCGCGTTGATTTTTACACGTGACGAGGGCGTGGCTCTTGTCGTAGTCGTAGACCTGGGCGTAGGCGTGGGCGTGGGCGTGGGCATACCTAAGGTTGACTTGCTATTTTGCGAAGGTGGCGTAATTAAGGCGTATCAGTTGCTGACAGGCATCACTTCATCGCCTCTGCCAATGTAATTAAAATTTCAAATTAGCTGATCAAAGCTGTTGCAGGTAAGCGAAAAGCAGGTGTTGTTTATTAGATAACATTGTGGCAGCTCGCGTAATAACTGCCAATACGTGTGCGTGTGCGTGTGTATGGGTGTGTGTGTGTGTGTGCGTGTACATGCTCAATGGTGCACAGCTATTGGCTCATGCTACGGTGGACACATTTGCTAGGGTCTTAAGTCATTGAGGCGCCCAAGCAAATAGCTAAACAATAACGGTAGCAACAGCAGCACCAACAACAACAGCAACAATATCAATAGCAACAATGTTATCATCATAACAATAATCATAATCATAACTGTAAGTGTAACATTTGTCCTGCTGAGCGTCTACGTGTGCGTGTGTGAGCGCTCAGGAACTGTAGCATACTTTCGTGCTGGCCTGCATACCAAGCAGGCGAAACGGAATGGCATGGAACGCTTCGCACTACTGACCTACTCGCAGCAGTAAAAACACAGAGACGGAGAGAGCGAGCCAGTGTGAGCGAGAGAGAGAGAGCGCACGCTGTACTTTTAAGAGAGTCGATTTCGCAAAGAGCGCAACTCCGAATCGTGGTGAGTTTCGTCTTGTACAACTGTTAACAGCGTCGAAGAGAGCGCAGCGGCTGGCACTTGGGCACGAGCCACAGCGGCAGAGAGAGCGCAACGTCTGGCATTGGAACACGAGTCGCAGCTGCACGAAGGCGCAGGTCATGGTGTCTGGCACACCTGAATCAGTGCTTGTGGCACGTCGCTGGCTGCGCCACATACATTTGGCAGCGGCGAACCGAGCAGCGGGTGAGCGGCGGCCGGGGGTGGGCAAGCAGCGGACAGCGACAATCTGTGCCCGGGCCCCGTCGTTATGGCTATTTGGCCAAATGAACCGTAACCAAATGCTGATAGCCGAAATGTTGCAGTTTATGGCCAGAACGCAAGCCAAATTGCCTCTCGCCGTGTCGCATCATCGCAGCAATGGCCACAGCAAAAGGACATTGTCTTTACACCCACACACACACACACACACACACAGACAGACACCCGCACACTGCCCCTGTAAAGCCTGTGCTCGATTGCATAAGGCGCTGTCTAGCTAAAAAAAACTATATAACGACGTGCAACAACTTTACACTTCATTCTGGAGCGTTGCTTTCTCCATTTGCGAATTTCCGGCACACCCTCACACGCACAGCGGCGGGGACAGGCACTACACATGTACGCATGCAGCTAAAAAAAAAGTTGATCTGTCAATTTTCGCTCAGAAATACAGCCAATGGGCTGGCTTGACAGTGCTTGTGCAACTTCTGTAAGTCGCAAAATGGCGAAGAATCTTTCTATGCATACTCTACAATGCAAAATGCTTGCAGGTATATTAGCTTATAAAAGGATGTGGGATTTACTATATATATTGTTGAAATTAATATCGATTTTCCCTTTGGATAGCAATAATCTGACTGCGTTGACCAGGCTTTTGTCTTACTGATGATAAGTTTATGATAGAAATGTTTCCAGTTGAAAATATCGTATTCTCAGAGTCTAAGCTTAGCCTCCTCGATCAGATATGGATACTTCAACATTTACTTAGCCTGTTGTCCGCTTATTATACTTATTAATATTTCAAGTAGATTAATTTCAATCTTCCCACACACTTCAATTCCTTCAAAGCAACAGAGTATCTAAAAGTCGTCTTCTTTGAAAGAAAAATAAATAACAATTTTTTCGGAAATAAAGTTTTGCAATACTTTTTGAGTGGCATTTTGTCAATTTTAATGCGCTTAGCTGCAACTCAAAAATCCGCGCAAGCTGAGCTACAAGGCTCTAGAAGGCGAACGAAAAACAGGTAAGAGTGCAAAAGTTGAAAACAGATTTGGAGCACAGTTTAAATGACAAAAGAATAAATGAAGGAAAAAAACAAGTAAGAAGACTCTAGTCGAGACTGCTCGACTAGGAGATACCCTGAACCCTCCAAGCTGATATTCTTATCATTCTGCACTTCTTTTATGCACGCACACATACATACACATGCATCCACCCTCACGCGCCCGCGCTCTGCTAACTGCGCAGTAAGCAGCGACTGCGCTTGGGCTGCGCTGCAGTGTGGGCAATAGTATGAGAATTTATTTGATGAATAACTTGTTTTGTAGACATGCAATCTTAATGAAATTTTCAGAGCGTAATCATATGGTCAAAATGTGTGTACATTCTAAAGCACAAGTCTCTAGTACTTGAAATACGTTTTTTGCTAATTGGGGGCGAAGGGGGCGTGGTATCCAAAATCTGTTGATTACAAAATGTTTGTATTCATCCTGTATATATACACAGTAAATCTGAAGTCTCCACGTCTAATAGTACTCCGATGAGGCTCAAAAAACAAAATCAATTTTTCGATTATTCTCGATAAAAAAGTTATCGGATGAGTTATCGAAAAAATAAAGCAAACTCGTACTGCGTATGGTATACACGAGTATGCACAAAAAATTTCAGCTCTCTAGCTCTTATAACTTCTGAGATCTCGGCGTTCATACGGACAGACGGACGGACGGACGGACGGACGGACGGACGGACGGACAGACGGACAGGGCTATATCGACTCAGCTCGTCGTGCTGATCAAGAATATATATACTTTATGGGGTCTGCGATGATTCCTTCTGCCTGTTACATACTTTTACACAAAAACATTATACCCTGATTTCCCATTTTCAATGGGTTCAGGGTATAAAAACGTAAAGTAGCTTAAGAGCAGCCTTCAAGCACCCAAGTAAAACACAGATCAGTGACAGTAAATATTTTCGTAGCGTGACATTTATTAAATATACATGATTAAAGACTTGGAACAATACAGTTTTGCTTAGTTAGACTCGGAAATAAGTTGATCGTTGGTTACACTTTTCGCCTAATGGAATTTGTTATCAAATTAACTAACAATTGATTAAGCTGCTTGCATACTAATGCAAAACTTTTTAAGAAAACACAATTTTCTAAAAGGCCAAAGATATATAGAGTGAGAGGGAGAGGGAGAGCTGCAACTCAGAAATTAATTGCGGGTCGTTAAAGTTTGGAGGAGGGGAGAAAATAATTTAAATATTAGTTACACATAATGTAAACCATAAATTAATTTTGAATTCGCAAACTATTAAAGAAGTTTTGCCTGGGAGAGCGGCGCAGCAGCGGAGTCGGAGGACATCCGTCTGAACTTTGCCAGCGCCGAGCAGAGCAATTAGTTATTCACGCTTGCGCTTGTCCTGGGCGCAAGTTTGCCTGCTCTTCTTCTCTTTTGCGTCTTTTACTTATTTATTTTTCGGCTAAATCCGCTGCAAAATCCTTGGGGGCTCCAGTCCGATTTGAACGTTATCAGAGGCGCTGCAACATGGAGGCATAGACCTGGCTCTGCTCATAGCTCCTGAAGGCCTCGCGAAAGCGCAACTTCTGCTCGGCACTCAATTTCGCATGGAAATCTTGTGCAGCTGTCACGAACAATGCAATTTCGTGTTGACCCAATTTCCGCGGTGGCATCCAGACGCTGCCGCAGGCGGATGTGGTTGCGGGCCCGTGTCCGGGGCTGGGGCTGGCGACGGCAGCGGCAGCGGCAGCAGGAGACGTAGCGGGACCAGATGCAGATGCCCCGCTGCCGAGCACCAGCGGAAATAGTTTAATCAAATGCAGATTTATGGAAGCGGATAAAAAGATGACGCTTAGACCCCAGACACCTTGCTGCTCTGGCTGGGCCAAAAACGTTGGCAGCGTGCAGATCAGCCAGTCCTGCAGCATTTGCAGAAACGACGAGTCAATAGCCGAGCGAAACACCTGAAAAAGCACGTAGACACCAAATGAAACAAAGAAGCAAAGGATACGAAAACAGACAGAAGCAAAAATACATTAGTTTTCTTTTGGAATTTGGCGCCGGCTGGAAGCACAAAAGGCAACCGAAATGCTTGATTAAACGAGTGCAACACGGAGGCAACAGGGTACGGCTTGCTCTAACGAAATTTCGCTGCTTGCCACAGTTAGTTAGCCTGGCCCAAATGACAGTGCAATTTGTGCTTTAAGCCAGCTCCAGTCCAGCCAAGTCCAAGGCTTCGTGTCTTCCTCTCTTTTTTTTTTGTTTTATTAATTTCCATGCACACGTAGAGCAGGACACACATATGCACGGGCCGCCCACTGGGCAACCTTGAACCTAATGAAAAAAATTTTATGGCACCACTGTGGCAGCTGCCTCGGTCTGACCCACATACTTGCGTACGTTTTCGGTTGGTCAGGGGCCAAGCTGTAGCCATGAATTCCATTAATTTTCAAGCTGCCAACAAATTCCACACACACTCACACACACACACAGGCATACGCAGGCCGGCATCTGACAACTGGAGGCAACTATTTTACCCTTTCACCGGGTGCTCAGACCAGATATTAGCGGTGCATTTGCTTCGCTCCAGTCTCAAGACACAGAGGCCCATAAAGCTACCCATAGCAAAGTGGACCAGCTCAAAGACACTCACACACACACACACACACGCATTCACACAGACACATTCACTCTCACTCACTGACCCGCCGAGACCACGCACGAGTGGCTAGCCGCAAAAGATGGCGACGTCTTTACGGACGTCCAGCGGAGCTGAGCTGAGCTGGGCTGACCGGCAGAGCTGCTGAGCACCGTTGGCCAGCAGATTTGGCTGCTACTCACCTGATACACAATCATGGCAATAACATCGCCGTGCGGCTGATTTATGGCCAGGAACTCCTTTATGACCTTCGTCAATATTTCATTCGGTGGCACTAAATCACGTATAATTTGGCACAGCACTTGTCCATAAATCCAGGCAGCGTCTCGACTCGATGATTTAATACAATGCAAAAGTATATCGACTTTATCGCTTTGCAGCGCGATTATCTCTGGATCATCCTGCACAATGCCATTCGACAGCTCCGTATTCTCCAGCTGCGTCGACGAACCTAAAACAAAAACGAAAATGAGAACAAAATGAAAAAAAGCCAAAGACATCAACAGAGCAAACATGTCACAAGTCAAAAGTTTTGCAATTAACAAAGCGAACCCCGCCCATCGTCTATTGGCCATTTTTTGTTTTTATGTCTACATCAATGTTTCCACATACTCCACATAAATTTACATTTAAAATTTCTGTGAATATTTCACGTGTTCCTTCGGCTCGGCGCAAAAACCAGACAACTTGACGGGTCTACACTGCCCCTCCCTCTTTCTCTATTTCGCTCTATGTGTGTGGGCGTGTTTGTGTCTGGATATATTTAGTAATCGTAGCAAAGTTTATTTGTTTGCTTATGAGCGGGAAAAAAGCTAACATATCAATATTTAATATAGCTAGACTTGTACGAAATATTTCAGGTAATCAGAAAAGCTGAGATGCCCTATAAGCAGTTGTAAAACAACTATTTAGCCTACCGATAATTGAATATGAGTGAGGTATATATTTTACTGTAAAATCCGATTATAGATAGAGCATCGCTTATGAAAACGTCGTTATAACCGTACAGAAGTCATAGGCGGAGTCGTTACAAGCGGATTCTGATTAACCTTTTACATTTTGGGATTGGATCGGGTAATATTTCGGTTTGCATTTTTGTTGTGGGTGAACGAAAATGCTGCAAATGAGTTGTTTATGTCCGATATGTGTATAAGCTGTGCGAATTAGTGGGCGTAACTACTATTCGAACAGAAGCTAAAAACCTGTTGTTGTTGCTGTTGCTCGTGTGGAGCATATACATAGCTAAGCGCATGTATGTGTGGGTCAACATTAAAAGCCTTTGCTGCTTCATGTGCGGCTGCATTTAGCTTTGGCGTGTGCGAATTATTAACAATGCGCGCGCTTGGCCAGCGCCAACTTTGGCCTTTAGCTTTTGCGGGCTTAACATTCTTGCTGGCTGTTGCCAATTTGGCCATTGTTGTTGTTGTTGCTGCTGCTGTTGGCCAGGATTTGGACTGGTGGTGGCGGTGCTGCTGCTCGTAGCCACAATTATGCGCACCACAAATGCCGTTAGCAATGGAAGCACAAAAAAACCTAACAAACTGTAAAATTCGTTTAAGATACACTCACAAAAAAAAGAGAAGACGAAAAAACCAAAAAAGCGAAACGAAGCGAAACAACAGACACGGGCACGAGCAGCACAAAGTTGGCTAGGAAAAAAGGTTGCGTTTTGCTGTGCGGGTCCTTAAAGGATACCCAATATAGCCGCAAATATTTATTATTGCGTACTGCTCGATGAATGGGAGAGACGAAGGTGGCGCTTTTTTTAGACTGCTGCCATTTGTTTTTTTTCTTCTTTTTTTCGTATTTTTGTGGGCGTGCAGTGTCGTCTTGCGTCGCCTGGGACTCGATTTATTTGTGCCGTTCGTTTTTTTTGTTTTGCGCCCGCCAAACACTTTAATAAACCAGGCTAACGAACGGGCGAGGAGGTGTGCCGAGGCATGGCCAACTTCCGCTTAGCTGCACTTTGTTCTGGCCGGCTGCGAGAGGGCCTAAAAATCGCCGAAGCTGCTGCCATTTGCTGGCAAAACGCTCGTTTGGCGGCTGCACGAAGGGGGCGTGGCACACAACTAGCGCAAACATTGACATTTTTCAAAGGATTTGCATGCTGTGCGCATTTGCCAAGGACCTAAAAGCGAATGGCACTACGCAGCATCGCATCGCGTCGCATCGAGCCTGACAAAGTGCAAGAAAAATACATGTAGCTGCGTGCGAGCATCGCAACGCATCGCATCGCATGGCATGGCATCCTGGTGCCATATTTATGCACATCGCCAGCATTGTTTTGGCCAAAAAGCTGCTGCACACATGTCACTCCGGCTGCAGAGCTAAACTTCAAGTTTAAAGTGCAAAAACACAATGGAGCGACTCTCGATGGCTTCCCACTTTGGGGCCGCAGCTAAACGCAGCTAAATGGCTTTCAGCTTAGCCAATTGGTCCGATCAACAAGTCCAAAAGCAACACAGCCAGACAGTGTCTCTATATAGAAAGTTATACATGTATATTCCGATATATATATATCTATATCTATGTTAGTTAAGTTGGGCTAATGAAATGTCAAATGAACATGGACGATACTGTTTAATAAATAAAGACCGAAACAGCCATCGAACAGTTCCCCAAAGATTAGCACAGTGGCGCAAGTGAGGCACTACATAATATCCTGTAAACATAGTAGCATGTCGGCAACATCAAGAAATCGTTAGAAGGCATCGATTAGTATCTAAATCAGTCTTTACAAATGAACTGACTAATGGATTCTTTAAGCGTAAGCTATATAATCCTAGAAAATCCTAAGGAATTTCCATTTAATGTTTATCGATATATATCGATTTCTTGAATGTCTGTCTCAGACCTATTCAATCAAAAATCTTTACAAATATATAAAATACTTTACAATATTCGAGTTCTCATATTGCATATGCCTTCATTTGTCCTTAGCTAATAGACAAATGTACCCCACATTAGCACTCTCCAAACAGGGTATCAAAATGAGGCTATCAGCTGGAGTGAGTGCGCAATGTGTCTGCATGCGCCCGAGTGTCAAACACTTCTCAACGCTAATAATTGCCCCGAAATTGCGGTAATAACGCCAGCCAGAGAAATAATTGTTGGCTTGTCAGGCAGCTGGCCAACCAGTTGGTCAATTGGCCAATTGGCCGACTGAAGGACTGGCAGACTGGTCGACTGGCCAGCCACCCAAGGCCAACAAATAGCATACCGTAAGCATTGACAGCAATTACCCAAGCATGTAGTTACACAGGCACACACACTCACATACGCACAGTCATGGCCGAAATGGGCAGCAAACTGTTGACCCGGTGCTGGCCATGGCCAACAAACAAACGGACACACACAGCATTAACTTTTGGCCAACGGAAGAGTCAACCAGTTGACCTGGAGTAGAACTGGAACTAAATGCAAGTGCTCTATATGTTTAATGCATATGATTAAGCTCTGCTATCGGTAGGGCTTAAAGCCGGCCAGTTTAAGCCACGATATTCGAAGCATGTTCGCTCACCAGGGGAGTTGGACCACCATAACAATTGTTTTTTTGCTCTTGCTGTTCTGTTTTTTTCGTTCTTCTGTTTTGCAGCTGTTAAATAAAATAACAAAATATTTTCGACTGTTTTCTTACGGCTTACGCACATCTGCTTCTTGCTCGACTTTGCCTTTGTAGAGGTATTGTCTTGACTGGTTCTCTTTCGCTGTCTTTTTCTTATATTACTTCCTCTGCTGCGCACTTCCTCGAGTGGTTATCGTTTCGGTACTCACCCACATACATGCAGGACAAAAGCAATTTCAATGCCGGAATTGAAAATTTCTCATTTTCCATTTTCAGCAATTCGAGCGCAAGTTTTTCAATTTTATGTCGCAACTGCGGTGTGACCACAGCTCCAGTGCCAGCGCCAGCTCCAGCTTCAGCTCCAGCTCCTGCTCCAGCTCCAGCTGCAGCACCACTTCCGCTGCCCTCCGCTGCGGTAGGCGCTGCACTCGAACAGCCGCTTCGCACAACGATGCGCTCGAGACCCTGCACAGATAAATATGTAAACATAAATGTAAATATGTATTGTTGGCATGGCAAAAAACATCAAACTTAACAGAGTTTCTATATGCATATATACATATTTATGTATGTATGTAGCTGGCTGCGTATACATATATGTTGCCCATAGAGCAACAGAATTTTTGGGGGGCGAGCGATTCGCTTTTGAATTTTTATCATTGCATACTTAAGTGGATTTTTCAGTAATGGCCACGCTAATTGAGTGGCAAATTGTTATTGTTATTGGCCGCTGTTGTCGCTGCGCGCTAGTGGGCGACCACGCCCAACTCAGCCCCGTTCGCCCACAAAGCCAACCACTGAGCACTTTTGCTTTTTAGTTCAGCTTCTCTCACTCTCTCTCTCTCTATCTCTCATTCTCTGTGTCCTGTTGTGCACCATCAAAGCACAAGTAGCGTCAACAACAACAACAACAACAACGACGACAACGAAACAATTGAATTGCGTGCAAATTTCATAAATTGCTTCAAAAGTTGAATTTAATTTGTCTGCCAGCAAAAAATACCCAATGCCCAATGACCGGAAGTGTGCAGTGAACAGAAACGTTTTGTAAACTCTTAGGCACATAAAAAGGGTATTCAATAGGCTGCTATTTACTTTTTTATAATGTACTCTAAAGGCTAACGCTAGATTAACATGCAGTTGCAATTTATTTATGTAGTTAATTTTTTGTTTTAAGTAAAAATGATTATTTTATTCTCGTAATAAAGTAAAAATAAAGCTCAAATTTGTTGAAAAATCTCTTGAATATGTTGCGCTGCACTGCAAATTCAATGACTCACAAAATCAATACCTTTTTCAATTCGTTTCAATCAATGCAGTTATACAGTAATATATGCAATATATCCTTTGTACGCCCTCAGCGTGTCAAGAGTCTTTTATATCCATTCATGCATCACCTTCTCAATAAATTTCTTCTTCATTAATTTAGCCATTCGTCCAACCAAAATATCTATCCCAATAACAATATTTCACTAGGTGCATGCTTATATCGATTCATCAATAAATCAATGCCCGACTCAGTCCATTAACACGTGAATATATCAACCCATTGACATAAGCATTAGACCAATCCATCATTCGATGCAAAAACTCAACTACACAGAATCTGTCGGTCGAGCAGACTCTGCCATTTGGAATTGCTATTTGTTAATTACTGTTACAGAGCCAGCGTATGCAATTTGTTTGTCAACTGGCATACTCTCGATGTTACCAAAGGCAATTAAAAGCCCAGCTAGTCGATTATTAAATGGCCAAATTATGCGCACTGACTGAGAAATTTGTTATTGATGTTGTCTCTGCTGGAAGAGCACATAGAATCGAATCGATGTGTGCACAAAGTTTGAGCAACAATTTCATTATATTGGACTTTGGTTCAGGACATGCACACACGCATTCCCCCACTCGTATGTGTGTGTGTGTGTGTGTCTGTGTGTGTGTTTATGTGCGACTTGTGCTGTTTTGACGCTGTGTTTTTGGGCCAATAAACATTTTGTTGTTGCCTTCGCATTTTTTCCGCGTCTGCCAGTTATGAGAGCGTGGCTACAATCCATTTTTTTTTTTTTTTTTTCTGAATGCCACTGCAGTTGGCTAGCTGGTTGCCTGACTGCCTGGCTGGTTGACTGGCTGGATTCCTCTTGAAAATTGTCAATCAAAAAACCAATTAAGCGCGACGTGGACGCTGTCTGAGTTGAAGTTGCCCACTAGATTTGGTTAGGGCAATGGGCTGAACGTTTAGGGCCATCAATGGAGGCGAATGCCAACAATGGACAGACGCCACGGAGTGTTGTTGCTGGGTTGTCTGTTGAGTGAATGTAGTATGTATATGACTAGTTCTACTCACATGCAGCACACACAGATAGAGCTCCTCATTCTGTGTCTTCTTCAGAAAATTATTGGCCGCAATAATCGTATTCGACAGCAAATGGCATTGCGGCACAAATTTCGACGTCCACTCGATCAGGCTGTAATTGAGCGTCCAGACCAGCTTCGTATGTGCATCACTGAACTGCAGCGGGCTGTCCAGAAATTCAAGAAAAGGAAACAGAAAAAAAATTCAGAAAAATAACAGAATAGAAATGCAGATAAAATGCAAAAATCAAACTGGATTACACACTGAGCTTGCCTGGGAGCCAGCCCATCAATCAATGCAGCATCATTGACGCTAACAGCAGCTCGTCGGACTCGCTGTCAACAGACGCTGCTCCTGCTCTCTCTATTCTCTCTAAATTAATTAGAAATTTTTGATGCGTTCCACTGCATGCTGGGCAGCAGCTGCTGCCCCGGCCAGCTACGCGCGTTCAATTACAAAATAATTAGCCCAGCGCAAGCCTTGACTTTTGGGCGTGCTATTTAGGTCCGCTATCTGCGTGCTGATTAGATTTTCGCTGCGCTAAAAGCCGCTAATTATTGTTGCGGCTATTGGAAAATGGCGTTCGGGGCGTGTTTGCATATTGGTTGCACGCGTTGCGTACACACAAAGTCGCCCCGATTTCAATTTCATAATTTTCAATGTTTGCCGTTTGCCATTGGCTTCGTCTCAGCGGCAGCTGCAACAGTTTCAAGGTTGCTAGCAGAAAACAGCAAAACAAACTTTGCAGCAGCAAAGCAACTGAAGTGCTGGCATATGAAATTTCATCAATAGCCGCACAGCAAATGGCTAAGCCAAAACTTGCCAGCACCCGGGCAACAACAACAACAGTAGCAGCAACAACAGCAGCAGCTGCAGTGCCAATAATTACAATTTGGCTACAGCAGGAGCAGCAGCTGGAGCAGGAGTACCAGAAGTCCTGGCAGTGTCATCGATCAGCCATTCCGCTTGAGCTGGCAAAATATATCGACAGCCACAGTGAAAAAGAGAAAGAGTGATTCGGAGAGAGAGAGAGAGGGAGGGAGAGAGTTACTTTATTGGAAGCCACGTCGAGTTATTAGAACTTCGACTTTTGCCAGCAAAAGGAAGGAGGTGCAACCGACGCAGTCCTTGAAAAGTTTTTGATAACGCCACAAAGGGTAGTGAGGCAGCCCAGGCAGCCAGGCAGCCAGGCAGCCAGGTAGATCCGCAGAACGCAGCACGCTGCAGCCAAAACTGTTCGTAATGCAAAATGCGAACTTTTGCCATTATTGGATGGAAGAGGAGCGACCGAATGTTGGCTAGAGCCCAACTAATGCACATCGTAAATAGAGCCAACAGTTGCTCTACAACTTGCTGTTGTTGCCATTATCTGCGGTTGCACCCAAGATGTGGCAACATGGCTAGCGTGCGGCAACTGTTGCCCAATCCCAGCTGGTTAACATGCAGGGCAAATCGTTACATAGAAACTTGAGGTTTGGCCAAAAACAGAATTTGTATTTCAGTGTGTGTGTGTGCATGTATGTATTACCTCTCATCAATGATTCCATGACGATTGATGTAGCCAACAATTAAGTCACGCAGCAATGCAAGTTCATCACTGAGCTTGCCTATTGCCGTGTTGGTTCGACTGCAGCATTCGAGCAGACAAAGCAGACCCTGGAGCGCCGCAATCCGTATGAAGCAATGCGAGCTCTTCAAATAGACGTTCCCAATCAGCGCCGCCAAGTGCTGCAGCTCACCATGGCTGGGTATCAGCAGGGCCTGCGTGCGGCACAGCAAGTAGATGATGTGCTGCAATAAAAGCAGAAGCATAAAGTGAAAAAACTGAGACACAAACCGATGCTAGGGATTAATTATCGTCAAGGCAGATGTAACTGCACATCTGATATGAAGAGAGCGAACGACAGATAATAAATTAGAACGTGAACTCAAAAATCTTGGAACATAAATATTCATTATTCATACGATTGATTAATTAATTACGATTGTATCGGACCTGTGTTATATCATATGATATATAAAGGTAAAGGTATGTAAAAAATACTATCTTTTCTATAATCTTTCCAAAGAACACGTTTATTTATCTGTGGAATATCACTGGAAAATAAAAAAAACTATCTACAATATAATCTTTCTAAAGGATACGTCCATCTATCTATGAAAAATATATAGTATATATATTCATTCATCACTTTTTACATAAGATATCTGCAAAATAAAATAAACTTTCTGCTACATCAATCTATGAAAAATCTATAATACATCAATGAATCCTCTTCTATCTAATACGATTATTATAATAAATATTATTTGACGCAATCTAAGACGAGCAGGCAATTTGCTTCTCTTTGCGTATTCACCCACCTCATGCGATATGGTGTCATCCATGGCGATTTGGTCCTGCAGTCGCAGGATGCGGTCCTTAATCCATTTGATTTGATCACGACTCTCGCAAATTTCACAGAACTTGACCAGATTGGGCAGCACGAGGACGTGATTCAGCTATGGACAAAAGTTAAATTGCATTGAGACATTTCCAATTAGCCAAACTGACAAGCCAATACGTTTCAGTGCGAGCGCATTGGACATCGCGCAGCTCAAAGAATCAATCAAACGGATTGGCATGCTAAGCTGGCTGCTCTAATGAAATTATGCTGCCTGTGACTGACATTTATGCCAGCCAGTATCTATTGTTTCAGTTGCAGTTGCAGTTGCAGTTGCAGTTACCTCGATCATCTGCTGCAGCACGTCAAAGACCAGCTGTGTGCTGCTCCGTATGTCGATGCCAGACAGTTGCACAAAATGCCGATAGTTGCGCCAGTTGACGTCAGTCACGCTGTTGTTGCTCCACGTCGACTGCCGCTGCTTGCCCAGCTCACTGCCAGCCACGTCCGCCTCATCGCCGGCCACATCGCCGCCGTATGGGGGCGCCTGTGCGTACGCCTCCATTAGAGCCCAGCAGAAATTGAGATCGCATTGATTGGCCGCAAGGTTGCGTGTGCCAATCACATTGTCCACCCTCGGCTGTCGCTCCAGATTGGCTAGATAGAAGACGTTGCACGTCGCATCCACCAGCAGCTGCACCTTGTGCAGTTTCTTCAAGCTGTGAAATGAGCAATCCAATGAAACACATTTTTACCTCTCTGATGCATGCATGCGCAGCATAAGTTACTAACAGCAGCACACACACACACACACACACATGCAAATTAAAAGTAAACATTTTTACGCTAACTGTGGTCGAGTCATTTGTTGTTTTGCTGACCCGCGGCCACAGCAAAGAACTTGCAACATTTTCAGTTTCGGTGATATTTAGTTGTTGCCCCGGGGGGTGCACACTTATATTAGCAAATATATATACATACATATATAAAATTATTTTTATAATTTTTATGCGCGCGAAAAACACAACAATGCAACAATGTTCATGTTCAAGCGCTTTAAGGAGTATGAGAGGGCGTGCTGTTTATAAGAAAAGCTCTGATTGATTGAAAATGATTATGCAGCAATGATACTCAAATTGTAGACCTGAAATATGATTATTATAGTAAAAGAAATGAAAACGTGAAAAATAAATGTCTTTAAATAAATTTCGATTTCTGGTATATTTTTCTACAACTAAGATCTGAATCATATTAGATGAATTAAAGAATAGCTTCATTTCCTTGTCTAAGATATAGTACTACGATCCTTATCGCTCGGCGTTACCCATATCCACTACAGTTTATTTATAGCAAATTAAAGTATATAATACTCTATCTCTAGTATCCACCCATCTTTCTATCCATATACTAGGTATCTGCCATTCGAGAGACAAAGTTTCAAATTTGTTTGTTTGCTTTGCTGCATATTTTTAATTAAAAGTCGTATCACGTCCTACCCTATGATGCACGCACATATTACCTGAAGCGGATAAATTTTATTTTATAGCTTGGCTCTCGTTTCATGAAGTCCAAGAACAACAAATATATACATATCTATATGCATATATTGTGTTGTTAAATAATAATTATCAAACATTTTTGCTTGCTGCCAACTAGGTACTAGAACTTTACAAAAGGTATTTTAAATAAATAGGAGAAATATTTCTATGTATATATAATACTACAGCTAAGTACTTGGTTCTGCACAAAAAAGAGGACTGTCAGAAAAAAAAAATAGAAGAAAAGTTGTTGGGCAAATTGTTTTAGGGATTGCATGTTAACAAATTAGTTGTGCTTTTAAAGTTGAGCAGAGTTTTGGTAATTGCTAAAAAATAATATGCGTCAGGGGACACGATACATGTATGTACATGCATATGGGTGGCATGCCTCTTGGAGGACAACAAAAACACAAGGACACACACACACACTCACACTCGCACACACATTCGCACAACTGCTGTGGGTAGTAACTTTTAATGGTCGCTTCTAATTTATGCTTTTTGGTTATTTGCGCATTAAAAACTTTTGCGCCCACTTGCTGAATATTAATTTGAGTTTTGCTCATTTGCAGATTTTGGGAAAACGCTTGCAGCACTCACCTAATGCTGTCACAATTGATGCGCTGCCAACGTGTCGTGTGATAGAAGTGGCTGTTGCCATGGCCGGCAATGGGGAAAGTTTTGTAGGTGGACAGCAGCTCCATGATGGCCTGCAGGCAGACCTGTTTGATCTGGAACTGTTCCTGTTGATCGACCATGTGCTCATCGTACACCTTGTTGATCAGCAGCAGGAATGTCATGAAGTATTCCTCGAACTGCTGCCGTGTTGTATAGCCAAATATGGATAGCCTGTGGCAAATAGTTTAGAATATGTATTAGACGTCATCAATAATTAATGAATTGCAAAAATATGTCCAATAAACAGAGAGAAAGAGAGAGAGAGAGAGGCGAGGCAAGTGTGTATATACACACAAATATAAATTCAGTTTGTTGTCAACAAAAGCCTTTGCAAATTTAATTCAATTAGCTGAGCTTCTCAAATATTTAGCAGGCCAAAAATCTCAATTAGCCATTGATTAGTTTTGTTACGCTTGAAGCGTCTAACTTTCTGCCAAGCAACTACATAGCTTATTTCTCAAATATGCAACGTTGCCACGCCCATTTTGCTGTTTGACAAAAGTTGCTGCTGATGCTTTGGTTGCTGCTGCTGCTGCTGCTGGCTGCGTTCAGCGGTTTGTGCACAATTAGCAACTATGTGAGGCAACAGCAACGAACTGAATCCTCACATGCGGCGCCCTTTGGCTGCTGATTCTTCCATCTCGCTCGCACGCTCTTTGTCTGTGACACGCACACATGCATTTATCTCACTTTGCTGCTCATAATTTGTTTATATCGCTGGCTGCCTCCGTTGCGCTGCTGCTGCTGCTGATGATGTTTCTGTTACTGCTGCTGCTGCTGTTGCTGTTGCTATATCTTTCAGTTTGCTCTAAGCTCCCGCACCGCCCACCACATATAAACTGAAATCCCAACCCGCAGTGCTTGCCTTCGAGTCCAAAGTGCTTGTCTATACGCGAGTGCCAGCAGCCAGCAGCACTCAGCCTGCCCTCCCGCCCACAAGCCTGGCATGTCCTGTCCCCGGCTGTCACAGCACCATCTCTGCGTCGTCACAGTTTCATCTAATAGAGCTGTTGATGTTCCGCTCTAGCAGCCCTTTGGGGGATTTTGACGCTGCCGCGGGCTGGGCGCTTGTTGTGCGGCTGCCGCTGTACAGCGTGTGGTGCGATGCTGGGTGGTGCCTTTGCTGATGTGGTTTTGATGTCTGCGCTTTTGGCATGCTACGAAAAATACTTTGCGCGTCTGCTGCTTTAAAGGCAGAGCTGCGATGCGTGCAACTTTTAGGCTGGTCAGACGCACAAACTCAATCTCTGGCTGATGACAATTCAAATGCTGACAGCGTAATGATGACGACTGCTAACAATGACAAGAACAGAAGAAGCAACAGCAACAGTAACAGCAACAACAGCTGAAGCAGCAGCAGCAGCAGCAGCAACGATGTGGAAGCTGTCATTCGACAAGGACGAGGCAAACAAGCAACGCTCAGTCAAGGACAAAACGACGGACGAGCCGACAGCGGACATAAGCACTCCGATGACAATGACAGCTTACAAACACAAACACACACGCACACACATGCAAACTGCATCTAACACAGGATACTGTTGCTTTCAGTCGCAGTTTAGCCACTGTTGTCCTTATACACATTTCACATTGTCGTCAACGCTGCATGTTGCTGCCAAGCGCCTGTCAGAGCATTGTCAGCAACAATTGTCGTTGCTTTTATTGTTGTAGCTACAATAATTGTGCTGCTGCTGTCGTTGCTGTTGTTGCTGCTGCTGCTGCTGCTGCTGCTTCTGCTGGTCAGTCATGCATAGACCAGTTGAAGTCTTCAAGAAAATCATAGCCCAAGTGGCCCCAGGTAAGCCCCAGCAACAGGCAGCAATCTTAGCAGTTAATTAGCAGTACAAGTTGCCAGCAGCTCTACTCACCGCTTCACAAACTGACGCAGCACATCCACATCACTCAGGCTATCCACTGGTATTGTGGGCAACTTGCCATTCCCGCCGGCAGACGTTGGTGGTTGCTGCTCCTGCTGCTGTTGCTGCTGCTGCTGCTGCTGGACGAGCTCGTAAGGTGTCACTGCGTAGGCGTAAAACTGATGTGTGCGCAGCAGCGAGGTGCCAATGGAGGCGATAAGCGACTGCAAAGTGAGTGGGAGGGGGAGGGCGATGTTAGTTGTTGCAGCCTGGTAGGCCGGGCGAGCCAGTTTGTCACTTACCAGCGGCACTTGAAGCGGCGCCAGCTCATGGCCGGCGAAAGGCGAGCGAACATTTTCGTGTTCGGCCTGCAGCATGGATTCCATATCAATTTGCGTTTCAATCAATTTGGCCAGGAAAATGGCTTGCGGTGCCGGCTCGGCGCTGTGCAGACGATGCCGTTGATAGAAAATTGTATCCTGCAGCATGTGGCAAGCGGCGCGCACCGGCACTTGCAGCAGCTCCACACGCAACTCATTTGCACTGGCATTGAGCGTCCACCAGATGCGTGGCTGCTGCAGCAGGGCGTCCAGGCAGCCCAGCAGTACGCCCAGGCCATCATCCGGATCGCTGGCAGCTTCGAGTAGTTGCAGGGCCACGCTGGCCAGGCCACGCCCATAGGTCAGCAGCACGGGCAGCTGCTCAGCGCGCAGCAAGTGCTCGGCCACAAACTTTTCAATGTGCTTGGCATCGATGTAAATGAGCGCCGTTTGCTCCAGGCGCTGAATGGACAACAGCAGCGCGGTCAGCGCCCGGGCCACATCCAATTGCTCGGCACTGCCCACAGCCAGCTGCGTCGGCGGCTGGGCCAGGCGCGTCATCAGCGATGCACAGGCCACACGCGCCAAGGGCGGCAATTGCATGTAGTTGATGTGTGGCGCATGCTGGATGCACTTCTGCCTGAAGCTGGCCAGCATCGAGGAGAGGGCACCGTCGAGGGCGTGCCGCAGCAGGCGCGCTTCCTGTGCGGGGCCCAGGCTGCGCAGCACACGCTGCAGCTTGGCCTCCGATGGAATCTCGAGCAGCAGCCGCATCAGCTGCTGCTGCTGCTGCGGCGCATCAGCGTGCTGCGTGGCAAATTTGATTAGCTGCGGAGGCACAAAGCAAATGGCAACGTTTCACAATGGCGCAAGCAGAGCGCAGAAGAGCAGAGCAGAGGCGGGCCTCATAAATTAGCCAAACGCAGAGCTAAGTAGGGAAAGCACTTACCTGACCAAAGAGCCAGCTCTCATCAATTATGCGCGGCGCTGCTGCAGCCGGACTATTGTCCTGTGGGCACTCCAAGTCCTTCAGCCTGCCATCAAATAAAAATATGTAAAACATGCAATTTAAGTCTCAGGCTAGCGAGGAACAATCAACAACGAACATCGCACAGCAAATACACTTGCAGAAAATAATTGCAAATTTCACTTCCACTTTCGATTTGCCCCTCAACTATTTTTCTTGCGGCTAAGGGTGATTTCCAAAATCCCCAGAAAGGGATTTGCTTTGCATTTGGTGCACTTGTGATTTTTACCCTAATTCGATTTACTCAGCAATTGGCATTTTCACTCGCTCGCTGCGTGAATTGGAAAATTGGCAAGCTCAGTTAAGTAGCTTGGCTCGAGTGAAACAGAAATTGCAAATGCCCCAGAATTTGCATTACTTTTATATGTATTTGTGTGTGGCCCGATATTAATTGAAATGATCTACTCACAGCATGGTGCGCAGCTCGTCCTGGTCGTCGCCTCCTGCCAGCTCGCCTTGCAGCAGCTGCTCGTAGATGCTGCTCCTGATGGCCGGGCTGCTCTGGGCCGTCAGTCGTCGGGCGAGCCGCTCCATGGGCAGCTGCAGTGCTCGCTGGCCGTCGTGTAGCTGATGTAGTCGACTAAGCAGCTGCAGAGAGTGCAATGTGGTGGCCGCCACATCCACATCCTCCTGCTGCTGCGGTAAGCAAATGTAGTTCAACAGGCGCAAGGTGCTGCGTATCGAGTACTGGCAGAGAGAGAGAGAGAGAGAGAGAGAGAGAGAGTGCGTGAGAGAACAGAAAGCAAAGAATGCAGCGAACAAAGGCCGATTGGAGTGGGTAATGAATTCATTGTAATACAAAATATAAGGATTTCAACTCACTTTGTTCAAGTTGTGCGCCTGACGGATCAGCGCTGCCAGCAGTAATGAGCCGCACTCGGGACGCACTTGGCAGAGCTCGCAAAGGAATTCCAAGTGGTCAGCAATTAGGAAATTCAGATACTTGCCGGCGCACAGGCGACGCACTTGTTGCGGACTCCAATCCATTGCCTGCAATTAGTTGCTTGTGATTCACTTGTTGGCTGGAAAAACTCACCATCCCCTGCACCACCCTCAGCCCCCCCACAAGCATGGGCGTGGCCCAGCGGAGCCATTAGTGCCGACAAGTGGTGCATGTTCGAGTGGCAATCTATTAAAATAATGCGCGGCACTAAGCACAGCTTAAAGCCAAGCCAGACTGTTTAACTGACCATAAGAGAGAGAGAGAGAGAGAGAGAGCCGGAAACTGGAAACCAAAAACCGAACCCGACGCGGTGAACCGCAAAATTACGAGCACGACAACTGTCAGCTGGCCAAGGCTCGCTCTGCTCCTGCTGCTGCTGCTCCTGCTGCAGCTTGCGGCACAGCCAGTGGCCGAATCAGCTGCCAAATTCAAATTAAACTAATGTGCGACTAGCTGTGGCATCGCAACAAACCCATTGTTCAGTCCACTACTTACCACAGTGCAACGGCAAACTTCGCTCAACATGGCGCGCTGCAGGCTCCACTTGAGCGGCAGCTCGGCTGCCTGGCCCAGCAGCACCATTGGCTCCAGCAGCCGCATGGACAGCATCAGCTGCTGGCAGCCGAGCAGCACGGGCTCCAGGGCATCCCCGCCGGCGGCGCTCATCAGGAGTAGATTGTAGTATTTGCAGAGGAACTCGGATTCGGCCAAAACCAAACGAAAAACTGATTGCAGCGCATCCTTGTGCCGTGAGCGACAGCAAACATTATGCAGCGCGTTAACGAATCGCCCAGCCAGCTGGCAATAGGCATGGCTGGCCGGGCTCGAGCCCAAATCGCAGCCAGTGCCCAGGGCCAATAGCCCATCCAGGCAGCCCAACAGCTTCTCGCTCAAAACTTTCGCAAAGTAGTTAATTTCGCTTATGGCGGGACGGGGCGTGGCTCGTGTGGAGGCGGCGGCGCTGGCTCTGGCGGCAGCAGCTGCCGAAGATGTCGAAGGTGCTTCATCCTGCCAGTGTGTGGCGGCTGCTGCTGCTGCTGTTGTTGTTGTTGCGGCTGCTGCTGCTGCTGCTGCGGCCTGCTCGGCCTGAGGATTATTTTTCAAATAAAGTTTTATGTGATTCACCAGATAAATTTCTTCGGTTTTCAGAATTACATTTGCCAGCGTAATCATTGCCAGCGCTAAATCACCAAAGTTGCCAACGTCCTGCAGGAGAAAGAACGGGATAAATGTTAGTTGAGAGGAGTAGAGAGAAGAGCCGTCCACAGGGCGGCAAAGTGTGAAACTTTGCATAAATTGCAGTAACAAAGTTGCCAGCGACAACATCAACATATTTTCCGGCAGTAATTAGAGAAGGATACTCCCCACACACGCACGCACACACCGACTTCTGGTGTTGCCTGCAATGCAATTAAATTTGCTAGCTTTTAATTTCCAAATAAGTTGCTTTTTTTTTGTGAAACGCCTCCTGGTTGCATTTTTAATATTTACACGCAAAATGTTATTTAAGTTGTGGCGCATTTTCAATTTCAATTAAAATGTTTATGCTATAAACTTTTGCCAGCCCACACACCAGCACACACACACAAACACACACAGCGTATGTAGTTTGTGTGTGTGTGCGTAAGGCTGCTGCTCAGCCAGTCGTGCATTGACTTATACGCTCATTGCCCGACTTAATTACTCATGCCTACCTGGCTGGCAAAAAGTGCGTGGTTTGATACCCATTCAATACCCTGTAAATATGCAATGATGCATAAACGACAGACAAGAGCTTACATGAAGTATAGTAACTCCGTGATTTATATAGAATGATTTAATTTTCAATGATTACGTCTGCATAGAGATTTCCTTATAGGAAGTTTGCTTTATTGGGAGACATATTAAATCTATAAATTCTCAGATGGAGAGGCTCGTTTATGAAAATTTTTATTGATTTACAAAATAAACTGTCCATTGCTATAATTGTTTGTTATTTGTACTAAACAACAAGTTAATAAATGCATTGTCATGCCAAAATATAAATAAATTGCAGAGTATATCCTGCACAGTCATTCCCTGTTGTTAAATTCTGACTGAATTTTATTTTATTTTTTGTCGGCTCATCATGAAATTAAATAAACTGTAATTGGTTGAAGTTTTACGGCCGTGCTGTTTAATTGCGTTAATAAATTGAAGTGGAGTACAGCCGGAGCCAGCAAAATATTTATCAATGGACCGTGGCTCGAAAGTTAACGATTTAGTTCCGAGCATTAGAAGTGTGATGCCTCTATGTATCAAAGGATATGAGCCGAGCACGAGCTGGACAAGTCGCTACACATGTATGTAAGTAAGTGTCCACGTACTCACAAACACAAACACACACACACATTGACACACAAGTGCATTTGCTATGTAATTAAGTTGCGAGCAGCACAACAGGCTCTGGCACTGGCTCTGGCACTGGCTGGCTCCTGCTCCTGCTTCTGCCTCAGGCGCAACTCAGCTATGGCCAAGGGCAGGAGACGGGTCTGGGTCTGGTCTGGCAGGTCTTGGCAGGGCGACAGTTAATGCATGTGTAGCTTAAATGCGCATTAATAGTTGAAAATGTGCGGCGTTGAAGCGTAGGTATTAAAAATGTCACGTATACGACATGTGCCACATTAACTACGGCGCCACATGCAACACCAGAGGCAAAAAAACAAGTACACACACATATATACGTATATATTTATATGTGTATATGTATATATATATGCCGCAAGAGCAACAAAGTGCATTCGTGTGCATGTAAATGCAAATAAGCAGGCGCATTGCCGGACAGGTGAAAGGAGGAAGGGGAAATGACAAATCGCTGATGAACCCACACACCAACAACCAGCCAACAGTGTTGCCACACCCTCCCACACAGCTCCCGTCCAGGCAGCCACAGGCCACACGAGGCCAACTGATGCACGAGTGTTAAATGAACCATTTGCATTGCCTACTTTACGTGCAACGCCGTGTGGCAAACAGCTGAAATAAGCACAGAGCAGCACAGCAAAGTTCTAAGCCAGCTGACAATTAAATTGATATACAAATCGCTATGCGATAATATTAGCTGACTTTCATACGGACACATCCATTGTGATGCCTGAAATAATAATATTCACTGTACTTTTCACTCTATATCAAGTTTCTTGAATATCTATGTTGCTCTCATAATAAGGTACTTGAATATGTTGAACTAAGAGAGGCGAAAGAGTATAGATTTATATATAATCTTAGAGCAATATATGTAAGCATCTACAGGTTTTTAAAAGTATAATCTGTTATATATTATTATATTTAAAATATTTATATATAACACATAGGACAGCTTGTCGAATCAATCTATAATTTTTATGTCTCCCTGGATGAATTTATAACCTATAAGTGCTACCAACTTAAAGTTCACTAGAGCTTATTTATTTATATTATCTTTCAAACTTATTAAATATAAAGCTGAGGCTGCTCCACTATATGTTCATCATAGAATTTAATCTTTACTAATTTTAATACCAGAGTATTTATTCTTCGGTAAGCTCTCTTCTACCTCTGCCTTCCCCTACTTAAATCAATAATCCGACTTATTAAACACAAATCACTTCAAAGCTGATTTTGTTCGAGTAACTTGATCTTTAATGCGTATTACAGACGTCATATATGACTGATGCGCGATTCAGCAATGCTAGAGAATATGTGGAATTCATGACAGTGCTTGACATTATTATGATTACAAATTTTAATCGGCTTAAAGGCTGACAACTTTAAGTTGATAATCTGAGACGCGTCAAGAATGCATTAGAAATTTACGTAATTTGGCAATGCATGTCAATTATTCAATTTAGTTGGCTGCCTGCTCTGTCCCAAAGTGCATACTTGAGTAATTGACAGCAGTGCTAGAAATTGGCAGCTGCAGGCAATATGAATCGAAGGAAGCCATTGGTATGTGCGGCAAGCAGCATATTTTGTAATTGTCATTTCAAATGCCTGCGATGAAAGATAATATCACTTAGTGCATGCCGTTAGCAGAGTGTGTGGGGGAGACGTTATTAAACAATGAACGGCTGACACAAATGCATTTCAATACAACTTCGTGTTGTGTCCCATCAATATTTGAAGAGATTTGCGAGTTGCAAGTGCTTAGGTGGACATTAGATGGTCGCATATTTATGAGTGAAAGAAGTGCCGTGACCGCAGGACTTTAAGCGTTCGTTCATTTGGAATTCATTTACTGGCCGCCTGTGAACTTTCTGGCATTGTGCTCACCTGTTCGATGAAGAGCTGCAGCAGTTGCAGAAATTCCTTGCTGTCAGCCAGCACATAGTTGCCATTGTTGCGAAAACAGCTCTCCAACAGCCGCAGATCGACGAATGTGTGCAGGCGCAACTGTCCGGTGGCCAGCGAGCGACAGAGCAGGCCATAAAGGACGTTCGCATCCTGTGCGCTTAGATATTTCGGCGCGTCCAGCTGTTGCAAGCTCCGCTCGTACAGCAGCAACAGCGCCAGCAATTGTTGCACAACTCGCGCATCAACAAACTTCTCCAACATGCCCAGCACAACTTCCTTCTGTGTGTCCAGCTCGCGCCGTTGCGCCAACAGCGCCTCCTTTGTGTCCTGCGTAGCGACCGCCGTTAATGGACTCTGGCAGCTGCCTCGCTGCTGTTGCTGTTGCTGTTGCTCGTCCTCCAGCAGCGCCTCATCGAGGGGGCTGTGCATAAAGAACAATTCGTAACTGAGCGTTTTCAGCGCCAACAGCGCCACATCCCGCACCGCTCCATTGGCCAACAGATTGTTGGTTACGCTTATGATCTTCGGTATGGTTATCAGCGGTCGGTCGCTCTTGTGGGTCAACTGCATGAGGAACTTTAGCATAACAGGCACTATAATGCCGGCATTTCTGCAGAGGAGAGGTCAAATAAAGCAAAATTAAATTTAAGAAATTTGCTAGGGATTTGATGGGGTATTAGGGATAGATCAAGATATATATAGACTGGGAAATTACATTAATGACACATCAATATCTTCTGTATCTGTAGAATTCAATCCAAATACTTGCTTAGGCATTACGGTATTTATTAGACATTCAAATATATGTATATTCCGGGTTAAAGCTTACTCAGAGTAGCTATAATTGGGTAGAATATAATTGGTAAAATACTATACTGAAAACCTCATTAACTTGAGGCCAGCTTTGAATTCTGAATTACAACTTCAACTCCAACCCTTGCCCAAACAGCAAACTTAACCGGAACATAACCTTTCCTAATATATTATGACACATTAAATCACAAAATTCACAAAATTCAATTTTCTACTATAAATAATTTAATTTGCAGCAACTTCAATATAATAATTTACATCGCTTCCAGGGCAGCAATCACATAATTTGAATTTCTAATTTGAGCGCTGCGTAATAAAATACACACCGTGTGGCTATCAAAGCGCACTCACCTGTCGATGCCATTTTCAATTAGGTCCAAACTGTTTAGTATTTGCTCAAAAATAACGCTCTTTGAGTCTAAAATGCTGTAGGTAACATTCAGGTCCAGCAGCTGCGATAGCAACTTCAATATGGGCGCCTGTATGAGCGCATTGGACTTCATGAAGAGCTGTGGGCGAGAGGAAATGCATTGAATACAAGTGCAATGCAAATGTTTGCCATAAATAAAATATGAATGCATGCCACACACACACAGAGAGAGAGAGTGAGACAGAGAGAGAGTGCGATGCGTGCTGCATGCACCTGTAGCAGGTGGCTTTTGTGTCGGCGCATTTTTAATCAAACAAATTGGCAACTACTAAAATTAATTAGCAATCCGCCACTCACCGTCAAACAGTAGATGACCAGCGGCTCGAACAGCTTTATAAGCCGGACGCATTCAGCCGCTGGCGGCGTATCCGGCTGCATGCCCCGCATGAATAGGGAGCCCAGTGTTGCCTGTGTTGCAGTTAGTTGTTGCATTGTTGCTGTAGCTCCTGTTGTTGCTGTTGCTGTCGCTGTCGAGCCTACGGCGGCTGGTGGCAACAATGTGGATGCGCCGCTGGCATCGTGCTTGGCCACAAAGTACGGACGCACAAATGTGGCATGGTATCCGTGGGGCAGCCGCTGCACTTGGCTTGCATAATTTTGGCCAAATAAATATTTCAACAGTTGCCGCAGACAGCCAACACACTCGCCGGGCGCATAATTTATGAGCCTGGTCAAATACTGTAGTATTTCTTCAATTAATTTCAGAGCCGGGGCATTTGCCGTTGCCGTTGCCGTTGATGTTGCCGCTGCCGTTGCAGGCAGCGTCGGTGGCATTGATGCCTCCAGGCAGAAGCTGAGCGCGTTGAGGCAACTCTTCAGCAGGCAAATTAATAAGCCGCCAGCATCCTGATTTATAGTTATCTGCAAGCAAAGAGACAGAGAGAGACGGCTCAGAGTGGGTTAGTCCGGGAGCCAAGCTGCTAAAAGCCTTGGCTTTTTATTGGCCACGCCCTAATGCCAGTCGCGGCGAGTGGCAAGGCGAGTCAAAAAGTTGAAGTCAAGAGTCGAGTACGTTGCCAGCATTTCATTTTTTACAACTCATTGCCGCGGCAGCGGCATTGCCCCAAAAGTGTTGCATATAAAACGGCGCATTGCGTTGTACGTGCAGCGTGCAATTGGAGTCGCGCAGAGCAGACTGCAGGAATTGGTAAATCTCGGTGCACGTGCCCCAAGAACTTTTGCCATTTGCCGCAACTTAATGGCGCCACGCCCCCAGAGAGCCGGAGAGTGCGCCCGCTGTCTTCACCTGAGGCTTTGACTTACCTTGTAGCTGTCATTAGCACCTCTTAAAATGTTGTAAAGTTTCATGTAAACGTAATCGCTGGCAAAGTAACCCATCGCCTGCAGCGTCGCCTGCGACTCTCTGCCACCGCTGCTCAGCGAGAAGAGCTCGCTCTTGCCCGCCTTGGGTGGCTTGCCGGTGGTGCTGCCTCCGCCTCCTGCACTGCTGCTGCTGCCGCTGCTGCTGCTGCCGCTCGGCTGCACTGGTCGCTGATTGCCCACCAGATGATAGTAAATGTTGAGCAGCTTGACGCAGTGACGCAGCAGAAATTCCAGCTGGCCAGCGGGTGGCGCCTCGCCCGTGCTCAACATGCCGCCTGCAACGGGAAGAGCGAAAAGTGTGCGCGGGTGTGGGTAAGTATTCGCAGCATATTAATGACAAATTAAGCCAACCAATTGTGTTTAAATGTTGAACAGATACTTTAAAATGTACGAACAGCGAGCAATTGCAGCGCGGTAAATTAAAAATCCATTTAATGAGGGAGAGGGGGGAGAGGGGGAGAGAGAGAGACAACTATACAAATATCGAAGGCAAACAAATAATGTTAAATTAAAGCAAACATGGCATATGCAACAAGCGGAAAAGGCCTCAAAATACGCCATGATTTATATGCAATCATTTAATATATATAAATGTGTGTGTGTGTGTGTGTGTGTGTGCGTGTGAGGGTGTGTGTGAGTGTGAGTGTGTAGGTGCATTTCAATTTATGTGTCAATATTGCAACGCTAGCAAATACTAAAAGGAAAATGGGGGCATACTTTTATTATTATTATTATTATTATATTTGTGTTTTTTCTTCGTTCTCTCTTTTTGCACAAATAAATTAAATTGTATTCGCATAAATATTTATAAAAATTAAGTGTTCGGGGAGCCATTAAATACAACAACAGCAGCAGCAGCAGCAGCAGACCGTCGAGCGGCGACAATGTGGTGCCAGACAGCTCAGGTGAAGCCGTGGCCGTGGCAGAGCCAAGGGCAGGCTCCGAAGTTTGCAGTACATTTACTAATTAATTGAAAATTCCACATAATGAGACGATGCCAACATTCTGCAGCTAATTTATATTTATTTATATTTATGCGGGCGTCGAGTAAAGAACAATAGTTCGATTGCGCAAGCAACACAAGAATTTTCCAACAACGAATTTCCAACTTGACTTTAAAATATTTAAACTATTACAAAAGTTAAAGAGCGAGCGGGAGAGAGAGACGGAAAGCTTGAGGGAGGGAGGTAAAGCGCTGCTGAACAATAAATAAATGCATACTTATTATGCACCACTGCCGCACTGTGCGTATGCGTAATATTATTTTTATTAATGCCAGGAGACAGCCGAGCACGGCTCAGCTCAACGGAGTCCTGCCGCGGACGCAGAACGCATGCCGTCAGTCGCTGTCAATTTGATATACACTTGTGCTATCAGTCCGGCATTTATAGACAACCAATCCAGCATATTCTCATTTTAATTGAACATTTCACAAATGAGCTCGCGCCGCACTGAAAACGACTGCATTAATTCCACTCATAATGCGTCGTATTACAATTTGCGCATAAATAAAATGACTGTGCGAACTGCGGGGGGAAGATATCGCCCATTGGCTGTTGGCTCTTTAAGTTGTAAAGCTTTAAAACATATGCCTCAGCTAGGATTTGCATAGTTATCAATAAAAGGATATTAGCTCTTAAAACATGCTTGATAAGCTCTATAAACATGAGATGTAGATTTGCTGTATAATTCAAGACAATCCTAACTTGTTAAAAGAAAGAACAAACTTTTTAAAAACTAATTATAGTAAACACATTTAAAGTTATCGCTGTAGAATTAACTCCAAGCAGCACAATTGAGTCTCATTAAATACATTTTAAATATATTTCTAGTATCTTTACTTAACAACTAAACGCTTTCTTAGGGTATGTCAGCGTCGTGCGTTCTCCATTTTGAGACACATGTCAACAATATGATTTGCATACTGTCAAAGCTTATCACAAAACACTCACTAAAAATCCGTAAAGCATTTGGCGATTTTGTTTTGAAATCGATGCTCAGATAAAGTCTGCACACACGCACACCCAAGCGTATGTGCATAAATATTTATATATTACATGGCTGGGCCATAGTTGGAGGTGCGAAAGCGCTCACGGCTTAAAAATTAAATTATTTGCCTATGCAAAAATGCACAAATGCAAATTGCATTGGCTGCGGTGAGCACGAAACGCACGAAAGGGTCAGCTAAGCATGGAGCACTCGCTACATGGTGCGAGTCGAACGAAAACTATTTTACATTTAATGGTTTATTAATAATTTAATTACTTTTTGATTATGGTGGATTACATTAGCGCATTGCAAATACGCGGCTGACAAACGACCAAAAAAAAAGAGAAAAAAAAATAAAAATGAGCAACAAAAAAATAGAAATAAGTAAGAAAATTCTAGTCAAAACTGCTCGACTATGAGATACCCTGAAATCTTCGACATTACTGCATAAGTAAAATGAATATTTAATAAGATTATTAATTGATAATACTAAAACAGCAATAGATATCGATTTTTTAAAACAAGTTTCATCTACGGATGCTATAAACAGATCTATCAAAAAAATTTCAATTTCTCTAGCTCTTATAGGTTCTAAGATCGACGCTCTCACACATACGAATAGAGAGTATGGACAGGACCTCAGCTGAGCGGTTTGCCACGCCTCCTACTTCCGCCTGTTACAAAACGTTTAAAAATAACTATTATACCCTAATTTCACATTTTCAATGGGTTCAGGGTAAACAAAAAAATAAAAATAAATAAAAATCATTATGGAATATAAAACTCGAACCTCGCCGCTGACAGCGAAAACAGTTTGACAAGGGGCGTGGCTATGCGTGGGCGCCATATAAAAAGCCATTAATGAAATTAAGTTGAAGTTTGGTTTTCTGGTTTATGCAATTTGGTAAATTGAATTAAAATGTTTATTAGCTTGCAAATCGTATCGGTTGTCATTGTTGTTATTGTTGTTGTTGTTTCCGCTTTTAATTGTTGTTGGCACATTTGGCTGGAGGCTGTGGAGCGAGAGCACTCCACTAATGGCTCTGTTGAAAATTATTTAATTACACGCTACCAAGCTGATGTCAAATATTTAAATGTGAAACTATTAAGAGCTTTGAGGGCTCGGTTTGCCAATTCGCATATCAAATTGATCGAATAATAAATCCATATGTTAAATAGTAAGAGAAAAACCTATTAATCTAGCTTAAAGTGTACATAATTTTGGTTAATTGTAATTCGATATGAATTTGTGTTTAAATTAAAGATATTTTAGTGGAATAATCAGAGTACCTACATGCGATTGCTTGATTAAGCAATCCCAAAAATATATAAATATATATACTTATTTAAACAATCAAATTTTATGTTAAAGTGCATTGAAATGTCTCTCATCTCTGATATTAGTATATATATAGCCTAGTCTAGCCATGTTAACAATAACAATTTTTTTACAACTTTGGTCATTTATAATGAGGGAAAAAATAAATAAATTGAACACAAATTGAATTATTATGCCTATAGAAAATTAAAAATATTTATGCTAATTTGTGCGTTTGCTTCATTAAAATTACAATTAAAATGATGCAAAAAAATCAGAAGAATTAAAGAAAAAATTATATATACATATATAAGCATTGGAATATAGCACCGCCAAGTACCACGGATAGCATAAAAATATTTATGTAAATTCATTTAATGACAAACAATTAATTAAAATGATTTATATGATTATTTCTTTGGCATTTGCTGCAATGCAATACAATTAAAAACAAATTTTCAATGCATTCAATTTTTTATTATTATTATTTTCACTATTTAGTGGTTCGAAGTGGTCCAAACGGTTTAATGAACGGATGTGAATAAATAAGTAAAGATTAAAATTACAATACTCTATTATTGCGTGTTGTAAATGCTTACAAATTTAATGACTCAAATGCTGATGCGACATTTAAAAATTTACTGAAAATATCTATGAAGATCTACAATAATATTTTATCTATCTATTTATATACATTATATTTATTTGTCTATCTACATATGTATTTAATGTGTGTGTTTATATACATATTTGTGACTACATATCTATTTACCAATGAGATTTAAATATTTTAATATATTGATTTATCTGTTGGACTTTAATTGAGGCTGGGCTCGAGGAGGATACAAAATTGAATATCGTATTTGAAGACATTTTCGAATTTAAGGCTATGGCTGTGGCTGTGGCACTTACCTGCTATTAATTTGGCCATCACATCAATCAAATCGTTCTGGCAATTCAAGTCGCCAGCTGTTGCACTGTTGTAATACGCGTAGCTCATGCAAATTTCAATAAAATTAAATTCCGTCCAGGCCTGTTGATAGTCCACAAAATTGAAGTGCTTTAGCAGCAGCCGCAGCGCGTTAATTATGCCAAACTGTCGAATGGATTGAGAGCAGAAATGTTGTTGGATTTCAATCGGGTTGGCTGGCAGTCACACGAGCTCACACAAATATTTACCTGCAAATTTTTATCATTGAGCGTCATCAATTTATTTGTCATGCGATACAAAACTTTGGCCAAAACTTTTTCCTCTTGCGCAATTTGACGTTGAAATCCAAAGGCAAAAACATGGCCGTCACCGTAACTGCCATCAAAGTAGGCCGACGCCGCAGCGGCTGCACCACCGGCAGAGCCGCCCAAACCAATCGTGGTGCCGCCACCGCCACCGCCGCCGCCAACACCAACAACAGCTTCTGCGGCGGCAGCATACGGCCCGTGACCATGCTCTCCGGCATCCAGGGCTGCCATTGGCGAGGCAATCGCTGAGCTAGCCCGGAATAAATTACGCAACGTCACGGACATGCTGCCAAATATGCGATAGTCGAAAAAATCCCAAAGCAAATTGAAATTAGTTTGTTGAGTTTCAGCATTCATGTTGCCTTCCTCGATTCGTATTGCTGTTCCTGGTGTTGTTGTTAGCTCCTGTTGGCGCGCTGTTTGCATTATAAAGCGGCACAGACTGTGGGCGGCCTGCTCCCTCACACGGGCATCATCGTCGCCCAGCAGCTGCATAAGTTCGTCCAGGAATTGAGCCTGTAGGGATCGAAAAGCGTTTCCAAGTTAGTTGACTGCAGCTTGTAAATCAAAAACCAGAGCCAAGTTTTCATATTGCCGTTTCCCGTTACAACAACACCCACACCCACGCCCACGTTTTCCACCTGCTGCTGTTGAATTTTGTGGTTGCATCCGGGCAACAACTCTTTCAACTTTCAACTTTTCATACGGCCAGCCACTAACAGCGAATCTGTTTGCCTACACCAACAAAAAATAAAGGTTCATGATGGAAAATGTACTCGAATATGTTCCCCAAAAACTTGGCCCTACGCTAAGCTGTGTAATATCATATGTAACCTAAGAATTTAGCAATATTTGTTGCAAATTTATATTTATCATTTTGAGCATGAAATGCATATGCAAATGACAACATTTATACCGCACTGGTATAATTAATTTATCCGGTTTTATATTGCTAATTTCGGACGTCAGCAGGTTTCGATGCCTAACTGTAAATGAGCTCTGCTTTTGCAGTTTATAAATTGCATTTCTGACTAAATTGTTGTTGGCAATTAAATTGGGTTATTAAATTATACTTACTATATACATATATTCAGTTCTGAATTTTATTAAGTTTCAATTTCATTTATTTTAATTTCTTGGCGCTGCGATATTCAATCAAAGGCTTTTCGTTCCCCCGGCGAAGTGTCATTTCCTCTTTTATCGCTGGCAACACACAC
Source organism: Drosophila navojoa (assembly GCF_054131105.1). Taxonomy (NCBI): domain Eukaryota; kingdom Metazoa; phylum Arthropoda; class Insecta; order Diptera; family Drosophilidae; genus Drosophila; species Drosophila navojoa. The sequence goes on along the minus strand of NC_142890.1, from coordinate 9,915,878 downwards.
ACGTATGTATGTATGTATGTATGCGCACCGCCGCACGGCGTACAATTGTTTGCTAAGTCTTCAAGTCTGTGTACACGTACGGAGTACGTCCCTTTTTACCATTTAGCAAATTGCTTGGCTTTCTCAAAATAATAAATCAACAAATACGGAGTATATGTATTTGTATACATGCATGTGTGTGCATGTGTGCCTGCCTGCATGTGTATATAAATACGCTCTGAGATAGTCTAAAAGCAAAACAAACTGTCAGCCGGATCGGATCGTATTGGGGGCAGTCTGCAGAGATGCACAAAGAGCCACACTTCAATGCACAAAAGTTCAATAAGAGGATGTGGCCCACGCCTGGCTGGGGCGCAGGGAACTGGGGGCGTTTGGGCTCACTTCAATTGCTTTTGAAGGCATTTGCCAGGAGTGCGGAACCAAAAAAAAAAAAAAAAAACAAAATAAAATAATAATCTACACAATAAACAAGCCAAACAGCTGCTGGCCAGACCAAAGAGATATACTTGAGACTCAGATTTTTTGTTTATTGTCGTTGTTGTTCTGGTTGTAATAAGGCGATTTAGCTGCTTACCTCATAAGTGCAGACAATGTCCTTGCTGCTAGCATCCATTTTCCAGTTACAGCCAACGGTGGAGGTTGCACAATGATTTTTCGACTCCACATCCATATCATTGCCGTTACTGTTGTTGTTGTTGTTGTCAAAGGCACAATCGAAATTTGCGTAGTAAGAGCGTAGCAGTACGTAATTTAAATTGGAAATAACTTCGGCATATTTATTCTGGACCAACCAGTATTTATTGTGACGACACAATCGAAGTTTGTTCAAGAGCAATTTCGGTGAAATGGCAAACACACAGCAGGGGCCAGGCTCATTATATTGGGCAATGCTGTTGTTGTTGTTGCTAGAGTGTTGCTGCTGCTGCTGCTGCTGCTGCAAGCGTTTCGATTGCAATTGAAAATCATTCAAAAGAGCAGCTAGCAGCTCATCATTATCAGTGGCTGACGACCTGGCACACATCCTGGTCTCATCTGCCCTCGAGTTGTCATCGTTAGAGTGCCATTGTTGCTGCTCCTGCTCCTGCTCCTGCTCCTGCTGGTGGTGGTGGTGGTGCTGCTGCTGCTGCTGCTGCTCCTGCTGCTGACTGCTTAAGGCATTATCCAGATTCTTTGGAAAAGTTTGTTGGCCAAATGTTTGGGCCTGGCCGGGACCCTTTTGTTGTCCACTTGGCTGCTGCAACTGCTGTCGCTTCTGATGAGCATGATAATGACATGGCGGCCCTGTCAAATATTTGGACACCACATGCGGAAATATCTTATCGAATGCATTCAACGCTTGTATGACCACTGTGTGTATCTCGTCCTCAAAGCCCTGCAAATGTGCAAAAGCAGAAAAAACTTTTCAGTTTATTTTCTTCGCTTTTTTCGTCTTCTTCTTGCTTTCATTCTTTCATTTTTTTTTTTTTTTTTGGCCAAATTTCTACATAGATGGCCTCAAGAACAGACCGAGCTGAGCTCAGACGTTTCGGCTCTGGCTCTCAGCTAGCGCTGCTAAGCGAATTTGTGTTTTATTGTTTGCACAAGCAAAAAGTTTTGCCCAAGCACATCTGTGTGTGTGTGTGTGTGAGTGTGTGTGTGTGTCTACTGAGTGTGTGCATTTTTAACGAATCTTAACAAGCTCTTCCTAGCCAAAGGGCTATTGTTATCATAGTTGCCCTGCTCTAGGGAAGATCTCACTCTGCATACTATATATATTTATACACATCTAACTGTATATGTGCGTGTGTGTGTGTTTGGCTAGTGCCATTGAGACGGATTTGCTGGCATTAGAATTTGCAGCGAGAGGCATCTAATGTGATTTTCAGCTGGCACGTTCGCGCCGCTTTGCAACTCGTTGCATAACAACATTGCATAATCAAATTGCGCTTTTGGGCGCGCCGACTGCAATTTAAATTTTCGGGCTGGCCACTAAATTATTGAATTCAATAAGAGGAGCGAACGTCCCCCCAGAATAGCACAAGTCAATCCTGTCCTGCCCTGCACTGCCTCGGCCTGGCTTGGACTGGCCACAGAACATAGTAGTATGTGTACCTAACAATTCTCAAGAGAGAAATCAATGTGCAAGTTATGCGCACATTCTCCATTTGCCTGCGTGTGTGTCTATGTGTAAGTGTGTGTGTCTATGTGTAAGTGTGTGTGTGTGTGTTGGTGTTGGGCTTTGGCAACGGATGCGCTGTTAGCCTTAGGGGCATTTGCACTTGCACATTGCTAAAGCGATAAGAATTTTCTTTCTTATTTCGAAATGAAAAACAGCCCGGCACAAAATGCCGCCGGCTTAGCTGCAACTGCAGCAGCTACTGCAGCACCGTACTGCAGGGCACTGCAAAATATTCAAAAGCATACACCAACCGCCATTGATATGGACACGTGTCTGTGTCTTTTTATGTGTGCCTGCATGTGTGTGTGTGTGTGTATTTGTGTGCTCGCCTGCATGTGTTAAAATATGTTAGCTTGTTGGTTTAACGGTGAGAGAAAAAAAAGCACGTGCAGCGAAAAGGTGGAGGTGCATATTTATAGAATGTGCAAAAGAGAGTGCGACAGAGTGAGAGAGTGGGCGAAAAGCCAACGGTAGGACAAACAACGCGGCGTATGCGTTATGCATAAGCTTGCCGGCGCAGGTGTAAGTTGCCTGGGCAGAGATACGAGCATATATGAATAGATAACTGCATGTGGAGCATCGTTTGCCACATTAAGTCACGCCAGATAAGCCACTCACTCCACCCACATACAATCACCAAGGTATCAAAGAACACCATTGTTGTCAACATGCCTGGAAACCCCGCTTACCTTCAACAAAATGGCCAGCAAGTGCGCCAGGCCCAGTCCAGGCTGCAGCTGCAAGCTGCGCCCGGCGCCGCTCGCCTGCACAAAGCTGCCCACTATTTGCTGTACGCCGCCACGCAGCATGGGATCTGAGTGTCCGTGGAAGAGCAGCACGTCGGCCAGCGCTTGACCACCGCCGCTTGTTGTGGGCGTGGTCGCACGTGTAGGCGTGGCTGGGGCTGTGGCCGTGTAGCTGGCGCGGCTGCGCATGGATTTGGTGCGCTTGGGCGGCACCGGCGGCAGGGCCAAGGGCGGCGCATCCTCAGCCGCAACTGTGACGCGATACGAAGTGCCAATGATCTCTGATCTGGAGAGATGACTTTCGGGCGCATTCAGCTGCTGCGCATTCGACTGTCGCCTCTTCTCCAGCTGCGACTGCAACAGCGTGGCATCAGCACTGCGACTCAGGGTCGGCGATTGCTGCAGATACGCAGGGCAGGTGCTGGGACCAAAATGGTCATCCTTGATTTCCAGCAGCAGCAGATTCTCCTCGGTGTCCGCGACTGGATCCAGCAGTGATCCCGTCATTGATTGGCACGGCTCCGTGCTGCGCTGTGACTCGTTGCTGCTCTGCGGACTGGAAACCTGCGTGCTATTAGCGCTAATTTGGGCGAGCAGCTGCAGCTCCTGCTCGCTGATCTCCAGCGACAACTGGAGGACGCGTGGCGCCAGTCGCACACATTGCGCAATCACTGCCAGCGATAGACTCTTGATGGACACACGGCTTACTGTGTCCGGCTGCAGACCTGAGGCCTGGCCGCTTAGCAGGAAACGTGCAGCCAGCAGGCGAGCTGTGTAGTACACCAGGGATTGCTCCAGAATGCTGCCAATTCTCACGCTGATTAGAGCATGACCCGATACCGTTTGCTTCAACGGTGAGCTCTCCGCCAGAAAGGGATTAGCTGCCGGAATAAAGAATCTAATTAGTCTGCTGCACATGGACAGCAGATGGCTTACCGTTGGGTGTCCGACGTAGCTGCGGTTCCACTTCAGCATCTCCTTCAGTTGCCGCTGCTCCAGTAGCCGGTGCATCCATCAGCAGCGCCGTGGATGCCGTATACGAGCCACTGCCCGAGCCTGTAGTCTCCTCCACCGGCGTGGGCGTCTCTGTTATTGAAGGCTGACGCTCCTGCGGCCCGGCCGCACTGCTGCTGGCTAACGAGCTCAACGAGAGCGTTAGCGACGCCGTCGATGCAGCATCCGATTTATCAGTGGTTGGCGCCAGCTTGGCCGGCGTGGATTTGGGGCCGCTTGATTGACGAAAGAGCTTACTGACCGACTCCGACGCTGCAAGACAAAAAACCAACTCAGTTGAGCAGTCCAAACTTTTTCCAGATAACTTGCCCTGACACTAATGCCAGGCCCGACGTTGGCTCAGGCTAATTGTGGTTTACCACACTGTCGCTTACCTCTACCCCAGCCCCAGCCCCAGCCCCAGCCTCATCCTCAACCTAGCTAGCTTCAACTTCATCTTAAGCTTCACTCGCTCGTACCCAGAACTTGTAGCCAATTACCAGGCACATTTGTCTGTCGCGGCCGTCTTGGCTATTGGGGCTCTTAAGAATGCAACAAAACGGAAAATGTTTGCAAACTTTCTAAACACGAGACGGCAATAAAAACGGAAACCTCCAACCGCCCAACCGCCCAACTTGGTCACTCTGAAGGCTACAAAACTATTCGCTTTTGTCGATGCTAATACCCCTTATGTCTAATCTAATAAATGCCTTATCAAATTGATCTCTTTTAATCCAACTCAACAAGGTAATATATAACATCAATATATAACATCAATATATAACATCAATATATAACATCAGTATAGAAAACCTTAATCTTATAAAGTTCGCTTCACGGCGCATCAACTAGTCGTTCATGTCCAGTAAGAGCATACTTAGTATCTTTCTCTACCTCTCTCTTTCTCACTTTTTCTACTGCCTCTCTATACATTCCTACCCCTAGCTGCAGCTATTGGAAATTAATTGAAAACTCAAATTTTATAGTATATATACGTTAAGTGAAAGAATAGTGGGAGAGAATATATATTAAGAAAGAGTGAGAGAGAAAGAGAGTGGGGCGGGGAGGTAGAGATCGACCAAGTGCTGCCACCATTGACCGCAACCGCACTTAAGTTGGCTTAAAAAATTGTTTTTATTTAGCTGCTGTATCTGCTAGCTGGAATTCCTGTAGCCATTTTTATTGTTGTTGTATCGTCTAATGGATGTTACAACCGCATGCAAGCGCTGTTAAAATTAGAACAACACTTCCAAATAGGAAAAGAGAAAAACATCCGTTCAAGATGCAGCTGCAGCTAATACGTAGTTTATTATGAACAAGGAAATGACTGATGACTATAGAATTAAGCAAGCGGATATAAATATATGTATTATAGATTAATAATACAAATAGAATAAAAGACGTAGAAGTATATAATATTAAAAATAGGTAAAGTCGGTTAGAAGAGCTCAACAGCAAAAGATCATATAAACTGCTTTCATTACCATTTCTTTTATTATAAGTTTTCTCATTAATATCACTTAAGCCTTGATTCAGCTTTGAGCTCTAGAGAAGAACAAGCCATAAACTAAAGTGGATGCTAAACATTAAGAGTTAATGTCTGTATAAATTCAAAAAAGAGTTTTTAGCATTTTAGCTTAGAACTAGGAAAAAAGAAACAATAACAACGAAAATCTAGGGTAAGCTGAAATGCGCAGTTAAACGAGAGTTAAATCAGAGAAATCATTGAAATTTTTACGTTCAATTAGTGGAATCGTAAAGCTAACCAAATTCGAGGCACTTGAGTTGCCATCACTTTTTATGGGATGCCCCCAAGCAGAGAAATGCATGTATGTATATGTAATTTAGCTGGATTGCTCGATGCATTTTATGCTTTAATAGTTTTACTTAAGCCGTAAGTTGCGTCAGTGGTGCATCTTCTTCATTCGCCAGAAAGTTGAGTGCCACAAATTGAAACCGTTATAAAACAGCGGCAGCCCTAGCAACTTTTTTCGCAGTTTTGTTATTTAAAATCACGTTAAAAATAACAACAACAACGGCAAAATGGCAAATAAAACTAGCGGGCGTTCGTTCATATGAGTATGCATGCTCCAGCAAAAAACCGTAAGGGGGTAAAGCCCAGCCAGGATGAAGAAAAAATGCCAAAGGATAGCGAAAGCCGCGTAGGAAACGCGGCAGTCACGAACGGAAAACGCGCAAGAACAAGAAGTGGAGCTGTTTGCAGAAATGTGGGGGAAATGCGGGCTGCCACTTTATGGGTGACACATAACCAGCCAAAAGACTCGCCTACTACCCCACAACAGCATATGCAAACTAACTAAAAACAACAACAGCAACAACACAACAACAACAAAAAATACATAAATTGTTTATGAAAGCAAAGGGGAGAAACGCGAAATACAATGAAGCTTGAATGCTCTTGTGTAAAAAAATAATATAAAAAAATTATAATAATAATAATTATTTTGTATGAAAGAAAAAGATAAATATAGAGTGAGAATATAAATAAAATATTTTAAAAATTTTAGCTGCAATAAAAAGTTAAGTAAAAGCTTTTTTGTTTCGCAACTGAGAACAGAATCTTAAGCAAAAATAATATTTTATATAAACATATAATATATATTATATAAAGTTTTGCACGAATTAAATTTTATATTCATATAAACCAACTTACTGTAAGAGCATACAAATTGCTGGATTTGGTGACGCTCTTTGGCTGCGGATGAAGATTGGCGGCTGCTGATACACATACATATGTATACGTATATACATATATATATATATTTGTATATATAAATATGTATATCTAGAAAAAGTCAACAACAATAACTAGCAGCAGCAGCGCTGGCTAAGGGTGGGGGAGTGGGCGGGCGAGCAGCGTAAAAAGGCTGATATCGCATAAGTGCACAACAAAAAGGCAACAGCAGTGAGCGCAACAACAATAACAACATCGATTGCAAAAGCAGCTAAATGAACGTCAGATCCTATGGCCTAGCCGACTATCCTGGTTGGCTGGCTGGCTGGCTGGCTGGCAATGCTAAATAAACTAAAACACCCACAAATAAACAAACACACACACACACACACAAGATGTAAGCTTGCATACATGCAATTTGAGTAACCGCATTTTATCACGTAACCCATTTGTCTTAACCACTTTGTTGCCAACTTGCAGTGTGATGCTTTGGCCAAGTGGCAGCAGCATTCGCGCATCCAAAAGAAGCATGCGGGGCAGGAGGCGCTTGGATGCAGGGTGTTGCAGAAGGTTGAGCCTGGTCGTCGCATGGGATTGTTCGCGGTAAATGCGTTGCCATGTTTCAAGCTTAATCCGCAGCCCACACACGGACTAACAGACAGACGGACAGACCGGCAGACCGGCAGACATGCAGACTGACAGATAGAGAGACATTCAGTTCGTGGATGAGACGACGAATTTAAGCCCAACATTTACGTCAAGTAGTTGCTTAAGCTTTCTTTTTGCATTTCTATGTTTTTCTTCTTTTCTCTTGTAGCCCAGATAATGCGCTCTCTCTTTTGCACGTCGTACATAATGTATGGCTGACTCTTTCGCACGCCCACACAACTCATTCAGTTAATTACTGCTTCCGGCTGCGTGAGCAGCATTTTCACTGCTTATTAACTCACACACACACACACACACACACATATAGCAGGACATGCTTGTTTGCAGTTGCTCTCTTTTTATTCCATTCTCATGTTACACATTTTTTTGGGCTCATGGCAATATCTTTTGCTGCCTACCTTGAGGCACACACACAAGCACACGCACACACATATGCACATTCACGCACTCTAGTAAATGTACATTAGCGGAAAGCTGAACGCATTTATTGAATGTTTCTAAGTTTGAACAACGTCGACGTTTTTCTCAATCAAAATGAATTCAATTTTCAAATGGCAAATATTGTTTGCTAATGCTATTGACTTTGCTGTTGATGTTCATATTGTTGTTGTGTTGCTGTTACTGCTGCTGCTGCTGCTGCTCTTGTTGTTGTCATGTCAACAGACGAGACTCGAAAGCAACAAAAAGTGGAAAGCGACGCACAGCCACTGAAGCGACAAATGATGCATGCAACTTGTGCCTTGCCTTGCTTTGCCGTGCCTCGCCACTCTAGTATCCCTCTCTGCGTAGCATCCTGGTCTATGCGAGCCCTGCGCTGCCATGATTCGTTCGAGCGTTGCCTAATTTAATTTAGTTGTGCTCCCTGCTATTGTTGGTTTTGGTTGTGTGTGTGTGTGTGTGCGTTGTTGTTGCTGTTGATTCCACAGAGACCATGCAGCATAGTGAACAACAACAATTACGCTTCATTAAATTGCAAGTGCAATTGGCAAAAGGCAGCATGCAAATTTCGTTGCCAACGTGTTGTCTGGCTCCCAGGGCCTCAATATCTATTTCTCCTGCTCTCTGTGTCTCTCTCTTCTCTCTCTCTCTCTCTTTTTCTCCTATTCGCTTTGTGCCCATTCTCTAGAACAATTATGCAAATAATTTGATTGCCATGCACAAATATTGTAAATAAATGTGGTGCAATGGAAAACAAAAAACGACAGACCGCGAAATCCAATAACATCAAATGAAAACTATTTTCCAAGCACCCGTCAGCTGTAATTTCAAGTACCATAATGAAATATTTGTCTGGCCACCACGTTCAGATATTACGTGAAATATATCTTTGATTTGACATTTGCAATTGAAAAGTAGACTAGAATGGGTTATGTATACTCTTTTATAGTCGTGGTCATTTTATAGCATTTGATAAACTTTCCATGTCTGCAACAGTATCTAAATATATTCAATATACCCCATCAAACAATTCATTGATTTAAGTGGTATCAGAGCACAATATAGTTATGGATTGGCATGAACGACTCACCTGCATTTGAATGGGACAACAAATTGTTGAAGAATGTGCCAATTGTTGTTGCATCTGGCATTGGCTCCGCTGACTCGTTTGTTCCTGTTGTTGCAGTAGTTGATATTGTTGTTGCTGTTGCTGTTGCATCTGTCTGTTGCTCTCTGATGCCAGCAATTGTTATTTCCGCATCGAAATCGATGCTGTTGAAGGATTCATTGTCGATGTCACTCAAATGCTGGGATCTGTCATCGCTGGCAAGTAAATTCTGCATCGATGACTGATGCTGCACGGCCTGAGGTTTAGCCATGGAGGCAACATGCACATCTCCTGCTGCTCCTGCTGCATCAGAAGCTGTGATATTTGGCATTTTCAATGCATCTGCCACAGTTGGTTGTGTTTCATTTAGTTGTGACAGCGTTGTGAAGCCCTCGTACTCATCGTCCGCAGCGGCACTTAGCAGCTCCATGTCATCGTCGCCATCACCATCGCCATCATCATCATCATCATCCGCAGCAGTAGTACCAGCATTAGCATTTGCGTTAACATCATCATTATCTCCAGCTGGCTGTTGTTCGTCCTCATCGGATGCGCTGCTCGCCACGCATTCGCTTATGCTTCGTGCTGCATTTCTAATGTGTTGTCGCGATGCTTTCTTTGCAGCTGGGAAAGAGAGGAACGAATGCGCATTGGGTTTAGAGCTCTAGTTTTACAATTCGTGTAGTAACTCGTTGTTGTTATTGTTGTTGTTGTTACTGGCGGTGTATGCAAATTTCGCTTTGACCTCATTTTGCATGCACCGCCGCCTAAAAGCATGCACCAATAATTTTCATATGTGCATTGTGTGGGCGGGACTCTGTATGTGTGTGTGTATGTGTATGTGTGCGTGTGGGTGGGTGGGTGGTTGACTGTGACAGTGGCATTGCTCAATTTTCTTGATTTCGGTGCGGTCTATCTGTTTGCTTGTCTAACTGTCTCTCTGTCTGTCAGTCGCTCCGTCCAGATGTCACTCTGTCAGCATGTGACAGTCGTACATGACTGCACACACACACACACAGACAGCCAGACACACGCTCATCTAGACTCAGCTTTATTTACTTTACCTTCATCAGCAGCGGAACTCGCAGCAGCATCTTTCTCGGTGTCAGCATCATCAGCCATGGCATTAATTCCCACGACTTGCAGCGAGCTCATGCCAATCTGCAGTTGATGTTGCTGCTGCTGCTGCTGTTGTTGTTGCTGCTGCTGTTGACACTTTTGCTGCTGCAGTTTGGCATTTGAATTCTTTGCCATTTGCATTTGCATTGGCATTGCCCCGCCGGGCCCCTCCTCCCACTGGCTTGTGCCCACTTCGTAATTTCTCAATTGGAATATTTGATTTTTTAATGATTTCCTTCGCCGCAAATACTCATTGTGCTCCAGTTGTTGATTGCACAGCAGTTGGCGCAAACTTTGCGCCAGTCCACCGGCACCGGCACCGGCACCGGCACCAGCTGGCCCCTGCCCCGCCGCCTGTATGGCAGCTCCTGGAGCATCGTGCAGTGCCTGGAGTATGCCATTGATGACCTCGAGTGCGGCATTTATGATGGCGTGATTCGTTGTGTGCTGCGTGCTCAGCAGGTGCAAACAATAATCATAAATTTCAATAATTTGCCGGCAATCGGACGCGGCAGCGTGTTGCTGCTGCTGCTGCTGCTGCTGCGGTCCAGCAGCCGCCAAGGAGTCGCCATCGTCCGGGCAATCAGCAGCGTAGCCGCGTATCAGCTGCGGCAACAGCAGACGCAGGAAACCCAAGGCGCCCAGCACGCAACTCGTCTGTTGATCCATTAGCAGCATTTCTGGTAAGGAAAAGAAAAGGAGAACAGGTGCTTAGTTCATTTGATCAGGATACTCTTCCATAGACAACTTTTAGTTAATGTCTTTTGTTGGTGCGCACAACTTATGGCTGATGTTGCCACAAATTAAAAACGCAAACTGAAACTTTGCAGCACACACACACAGACTCTCTCACACACACACACACACTGGCGCACATGAGCTCGCACAGAGCTTTAGCCAATTGCAGTTCATATTTCTTTGGCAACTTTTTCGCTCTCTTCACCTCACATGCTGCGCACAAATTGCCACCAATTAAATTTATCTCATTGAAAAGTTTTCATCTTGTATTTATAGACTTTGTGCCGGCACACATACACGCACACAGTCACACACGCTCACACATACGCGCAAATAGGCTGCGCTGTGTGTTTGTTTGCTTCAGTTATTTCTCTCTTTCTCTTTTTATTACGTATACGCCACCAATCACAAAATGCCATGTTGCAACTTTGTTACTCAATTAGTTTGCCGTTTTCCTTTGGGCTTGCCACAAAATTGAAAAACACTTTTCGCCATGCCGGAGCAACTTTTATATGACCCTCTCCAATTGACTTTCGGCTAGCAGCAGGAACTTGTTGCCTACGCTCCATATGTATCAATTAATTGCGCCCATAAGCCGCAAAAAAAAAGAAAAACTTTGCGAATGCCAAGATTCAGAGCTCAGCTGCCGGAGGCACGTTTAATGCACTCAATTAATGGCTGAGAAAACTCGTGGTGTTTAATCTTTTAAATTAATATGAAATGCGCCAATGCACGGCAAAGTTCTTCGTGTCACATTTTTATCAATTGACTTCTGAAATATCCTTGACTTGATTGAGTGGCACTTCTGAAAAAGCTGCCTGCTTGCCTGCCTACGTACCTCAACTCCCTGGCTACATGCCACTCATTTAAGAGCTGCCACATTTCCAACTGTGCGACAATTTCGACAATGGATGTCATGAATTATATAAGGCGCCACAGAGCAGAGCATAAATGAGGACTGTAAAGTGTTAAATGTGCCTTTACTGCTCTGAAAGTATTTTTGTAGGAAGCGGAATGAATGGAAATGAAGCACAATTTATGTAGGCCTAATGTATATTTAAATAAATAACAATATTGGCTTTGGTTTTGGTGGAATTTCATCGTAGAGCTGTCCAATTCAGACATACTCTTTCAAGTAGAGAGACAGAGAGAGAGAAGGTCAAGTATGATATGATTGAGATCTATCTAAATAGCCATAAACAAAGAACAAAGTCAGACAACTTTTGTAGTTCTGAAACTCCATTTGAAATTATGAGTATTCAGAAAAGCAATTGTTGGTAATTGGGTAACTTGTTAACTTGGTCAACTTATTCACTGCGACTTATTCGGTCATTTTTGTTTTGCAAGGAGGCAGCGCGACAACTGCTGTCTGCATAAATTTGATGCTGCCGTTGTTTGCTGGCTGCTTATAAAGTTGATTATCCTTTTAAAGCTGCACAGGAATGAATATCTGATTCAATTTCGCATGAATTATTACAGGGAAGTGTCCAAGTGCATAAATTTCATTTTGCTTGCCTTACAGCCTCAAACAAACAGACAGACAAACAGCAGTCAGAGAAGCAGCAGCGGGAGCAGAGAGAGAGAGAGAGAGTGAGAGAGAGGGAGAGCAGGAGCAACAGCGTTAAGGACCTTACTCTTACTGAATGTTTGTTGGGGCATGCCAAGGCTCAAGACACAAGACTGTGGCCTGGCGAGTGTCGAGGGAGAGGCGCAGGACGTCATAGTGTTGCAAGTGCTTCACTGATGGCTGCCATAAAAAGAGGCGGCAGACTGTGCACTGAGTAGTTGTTGTTGATGTTCTCATTGTTGCTGTTGTTACTGCTGTTGTCGCCAGCTATTGTGGCATGCACTTGCCAGGCAGTGGCTTGCAGTTGACATAGCCAGAGCTGCAGCTTTAGCCACAGAGGCCAGGATTTGAAGGAGTTGATTTGAAGGTAAACAACTAAAAAGCTGAAAAGCGCAATGTGGACGCAGCCAAAGAGTTGGCATTGCATATTCAGTTGGCCTTAGACGCATAGCTTGTGTCCTCCGACCGTAAGCACACAAATTTCAAATTTATGTTTTTTATTTCGGGTCACTGAAATGCATAAATAAATGGTAAACACAAACAAATTGTGCGGGTTTAATTGAATCTAGTTTTACAACAATTTCGGCTGAAATGCAAGCACCTGAAATTACAGCGCGTATCGTACGGTACACATATCTAAAATCTGTTGTCCATTTACCTTTTGCCAATAAAGTGTTCATGAAAATTCAATAAAAAATGATTTGTGTTGCAAAAATGCCAAACTGATTTTTGCCTCTTCCTTTTTCTATTTCTTTTATTATTGTATTTTTTTTTTTTTTTTAGAACTTTTTACAGTGCATTTCGTATGATTTTTGTTGTTAGTGCAGTTATTGCTGCAGTTGCCAGCCAGCAAATGGCTAAATAAAAACTGCCTCGTTTCCGTTGTCTGAAATCGCAGCAAATTCGTAAAAATATCAATATATATGCATTACATATAGTTGGGCAGGACTGTGGATACTTGGCTGGACAGCGCACACAAAAGGTAAGCAACGGCAATATAGAAATATAATTTATATCAACTGGCATTTTAGTTTTAGTAGTGGCAGTTGCACACACACACACACACACATATATATATATATATATACAATATACTCTCGTACAGCAGACAGACAAATAAACGCCATGGAAAATTCTATGACTGACTGTGATTGCATTTACAGTTAGTTTGTATAGTACTCAATGGCAGCACCCACACCTAAAGCCCGGGCCAACCCAACCCAAATCCAAACGAAAGCATCGTCCACAATGCACTGGGTTGAATATTTTGCAATGGTATTTTCAATGGATTTGTGGCTTTTTAGAATATTAAAAAATATTTCACACAAACACACATATTCCACATGCATACACCTCCACCTACATATATGCATGCATGCATGGCTTTTGATGCTATTTTATTTTTTTTATACATGGCACTTGGCATTTGGTGCGTTAAAGCCCTTACACGCTTTTTAAACACAGTTTTCATTATTGATGAAACTAATGCAACTTTTTCCTGCTTGCATTTGGTAAACGCGTCAAATGGTAAGCAATAACAAAAACAGACACAAAAAAAAAAAAAATAAATACATGAATATCACGGATTAGCTTACAAAAAAAAAAAAAAAACTATCAAATGAAAATCGAAATAAAACGCAATTCAAACAAATAAATGCCACAGCCGACGGCTGCATTAACAATTGACGCATTTGGTAGTTTAGCATTGTAATGATTGAGATATAGTCGTGGCATATATGTGTTTATATTGATGTGCACGTGCACATTTCATATCCGGCATTTGTTGGCTTACCAATCACTTTGCTTAGTCCATGCCTGGCCATGAGACTTCTATTGCGCGCATGCTCAATCAAACTGATGCAATTTTGTGCCGAGCAACGACGCTTCACTGCGCAATCCGAGCTGATGTTGCCAAGGAATGTCTGCAATCAAAGAAATTCAGAGAATGAGATGCGAATCAACAAATCAACATACAGCCAGTCACGTCTAAACCAATCGGACAGGCCTCCGGAAGCTCTTGATACACAGATGCATCTCAACTTAGACAATCTAGCTTTAACTTGCATTTAACTTAAGTTTTACAGCAGAATTTAGAATTCAGCTAAATATAAATTAAAAGTTTATATATACAGGATATTTTTACTAGTAATATGATAATATACTATATATATATATATATATATATATATATATATATATATATACTTATACTTATTATAAAATATTTTTAATAAATAATATTCAATAATTCGACCAAATTTTTGAGCTGCATTACCTCAAAGAGTTTACACGTCTCGCTATCGTTGAGGCCCTGCTGCACGTAGCGTCCAAAGTTCTTGACAAAATCAGAGAGCGTCTCCTGCAGCAGCGTCTCCTTGCGCTGCGACATGACGGATATGCATTGCAGCAGCCGCACAGCGTACCATTTGATGTGTTTCTCCTTGATTTGCGGCGCGTAGTACGAAAACAAATTTAGGCAAATGCGTAGCGATCTGGAAAACGTGTAAGGATTTGATTAACCATGAAGGTTATGGTGCACTATGCTTCACTTACCGTTGATTACCGTTCCGCTTGATCTCACCATATAAGTCCATCAGTATGCGACTGACTCTCGTCTTCTCCAGAGCTCGAAAGATTTTGTTCAGATTCTCCTCGGCGCTCATGCGCACCACCGAGTCGAAATCCTCACAAAATAGCAACAACACATTGGTGGCCGTGCCACAGTGTGCGGCATAATTGATGTGGCTGGCCAAAGCCTTTGACATAATGCATTCAGCAATTTGCTGAAAGCAGGCAATCTTCTGCTTTTGGCTGCAACGATAGAAGAATATATTCCAGTTAATCAAGCGGATAATAAGTTTGCATGGTTGGCATAACGAAGTGGGATAAGGAAGACTCTTTCGAGACAGGTGTCTACTTTGAGCATGGTGCATAAAGTGACTTAACATACTTCAAATGATGGCCAATATATCAGTAACTATTTGCTCAATATGCAAATTTGTTTTTATGAAATTTAATAAAAAATTTTAACTGAATTATATTCTATTTGTAAGCAAAGATACGGAGCGTTCCGATGACCGGTATAAAGTTATTTATCATATGACTCAACAAGCGAATAGTTAATTTTCTTCGAGACAGGCAGAAAAAAAAAAATATTAAAAAAATAAAATAAATAATAATAATAAAAATTAATTAAATATATTTTTATATAGACCGCTTCCGAAAATTTAACAGGTGTTTATTTATACGTATACGTATTTTCCTAAAATTTAATTTAATATTTAATTTTATGTAAATATTTGGAATATCCAGCATAATTTCTTGCATTGACATTGTCATTCTAGATTCCAGTGTCAACAATCTTCGAACAATGTTTTTGCAGTGCCCACTGTAATCAACCTGGGCGTATAGGCATTTGATGAAGTCACAGCAATGATGTGCAATGAGCCGAGCAGCCCGTTGTTAGGCTACTAAAGCCCTTCGCATTCTGGTTGTTTGATCAATAAGGCCATGCAAGACGCCAAATGCATAATTGCATTACAATTTTTAGCCTGCTTTGGTCTTTTGCGCAATAACAAACTGTTGCCGGTCTGTTGCAGCCCCAGCGCAGCGAAAAAGTCGGGGCAGCCAACACAAACACAAACAAACGCTCACCTGCATTCCGTGTTACGCAGCTGGTCCACATGGCTAGTGAATTTCTCGTAAGCGCTGGACTTGTCCATTGTGTGGCGTTAATAGTGCTCTAGTTAATTACACATTTATCACATTTTGTTTATTTGCTAGAGTGAAATTGATACTTATTTTCAATATTTTCTTTGTTTTGATGCTTCTTCTTGCCGCTGAGAGCACAGCGAACATATGTTCACTCGATGCGCTGGGCAGCACTAAAGCGCGGCGCTGCCAACTTGCTGAAAAAGAAAAAGTGCTGTATAACGAAAGCAAAGACATTGAGCGCGAATTCAAATTTGAAATTTGTGTTTCAAGTTTAGCTTTGACAAATACGAAAACTAACAAGTTGGATTTTATTTACTTTATTGTTTGTTATTTATACATAGTTGCGTTCATAAAATTATAATTGCTTAAATAAGAAGTGTTTTATTTTGCTCGTTTGTTTCATGATTTGTTCGTTGAGAAATATTTATGTCGTATGCATAAAATTTCCATAGAAATATATATGTATACATAAATTTAATTATAATATGTGGTGTAGTTAACATTTATGTATATAATTACGTTTTAACTTACAAAACTTAAACCCATACAAAAATGCTTTAAGCTATTTAATGTTACAAACAAACCCCACCAATATTTTTATTTTATTTATATTTTTTTGTTTTTTGTTCCTCTTTTTGCCTTTTTGTTTGTCTTTCTGCTTTTGTCTTTTCTTTGGGTTTGCACCCAACTCGAATTTGCGTGCAAATATTAAAACAAAAAAAAAGTACAATCACAGTCCATTGAAAATATATAAAATTAGTTGTTTTGTGTGCTTTTTGCCCGTTTCTGTTTGTTTTTTTTTTTTACATTTTGTGTGTGTTTTTTTTAAGATTACTGAAAGGGGTTTGTTAAAAATATTCGACGATTCGTGACGTCACTAGCTACGTTCATTTGCTTTGTGGTAGCGTTGCAAGCTTTAAATATTTACAACAATTTATTTATGTACCTCTAAACCTTACGAATTAAACTACGTAAAATGTGCACAACTTAAATTAAGGAAAGTTTGCAAGGGAAATAGATGTAGACGAAGAAGTTGCATGTGTGCTTAAATAATTTATGACAACTAGGCAGATTGAAAGAATAAAAGGGAGAGAAAAAAGCAAGCAGCTAGAGACACGCTAGCTAGGACCTTAGGATTCCTAAGAGTTACTGGCGCAAGAAGGAGGTGGATTAGGTAGTTGGGAGAGGAATGACTACTAAAAGCGGCCTAAGCTAAACGCAAACTAAATCAGTTTGACACATTTAAAATTAGTTCTCTAAAACTTAAGCCCCGCTCTAGCCGCGCTTGGAGCGCAGCACCAGCAGAGTCAGCACCAGGAATCCTAAGATCCAGGACAACGTGCTCAGGTAGCCAACGTAGACGTCCGACTCGGATATCGCCCAGCCGCGGGTCAAAATGGAGCGCAGCGATGATGTGGCCATCGTTAGCGGCAGGCAGAGGGAGATGTATCTAGAAAATGAAGAGACCAAATTAGAGTTAGAGCGCCTGACTGAGGGAATTGATCCAGATTGATTATAAGTACCTCAGCACCACAGGCATGCCCTCAATGGGCCAAATGACGCCAGAGAGCAGCAGCGTGGGATAGAAGGAGCCCAGCGCCAGCTGTATGGCATTACGTTCCAGCTCACAGATGGAGGAGATGAGGAAACCGAAGCACATGCCGCACATGCCCTGCAGCAGGGTCAGCACAATCACCCAGAACAGTTCGCCGTTGTTGGTCACGCCGAAGACGACCAGCATGAAGATGAGCACCAGCGTGGTCTGGCCGCACATGACTACGAACTGGGTGATCACATGCGAGAAGAGAATCTCAGCAGGGGAGACGCCGGCAACCCAAGAGCGATCCAGCAGGCCCTAAGAAATGGAGTGGATTAGTAATGCGAATCATGTTGGCAATTCGTTGTCGTCTGACAACGGCCCACCTCAGTGCGTTCGATGATCAGGGCGGATGACGTCAGGGCCACAGCCAAGAAGAAGACAATACTATAAATATAATGGCATGGCATATAATTAATATCGGTTACTGATTAAGTGGGAATGCTAATGGGCACTCACGTCAATATGACGCCAGGTGCCACGAAGTCGGTAAAGGACGGATTCATTGTGCCATAGATGGGATCACGGAACTGAATGGGCACATCGCCCAGCTTTGGATTGTTGCCGCACTGGCCGAGCAGGCCCATGGCAAAGTCACGATAGGCCAGCTGTATGTCGCGATTGAGCATGATGCCGATCTGCTGATTGGACATGTCCAGCCACACCTTCACCTCGGACTGCTCAATGGTCTCTTCGTCCGAGTCGCGGCCCAATGCGACGCGCGCTGTGAATGCATCCGTAAAGTTCTCGGTTATATAGAGAGCGCCCCAAGCATTGCCGCTTCGCACCGCCGCCTTGGCGTCCTCTATATCCGTATAATATGTTTTAGTCACGCTCGTGTTCAGATGATTCAAGTAGCGACAGCCCAGATTGGCAAAGTGACAGCCCTCCTCCCAGAAGCAGGTGTCCTGCAAAGGTAATTGGAGAAATATTATATATTTATATTTGTGACTGACTCAATATGAATTGAATAGAATATTGACTAAGTTTTGACTGGCTGACTAATTGAATAACTGATTGATTGACTAGTAGTAGAGAATATTGACAAAATATTTGACTTGCTAGCTGAATGGATTGTCTGGCCCGTTGACAGTTATTGATTGACTGATGGAATAATTGTATGGAATCATTGATAGACAATTCGACTGACTAAATGTTTGACTCACTGAATACCAAATTATTGATTGACTGACTGACTTTATAGCTCAATGATTGGCTTACTAAATCACCTTAGAGGCAGCCCGATTTTTGACAGTTTTACTAAAGCTTATTTACTAACTAATTGATGTATATATATAATATATAATCACACTCACCGTATTGTTCATTTCGTTGTTGACAATGGCCAAATTGAGGCCCTGTGGATCACGTCCAATGGCCAGACAGAAGAGGATGACCTGCATCACGGGCAGAGCAAAGATGAACAGCATCACGCCCACATTGCGCCACATGCGAAGCATATTCTTGGTCAGCAGAGCGCGTATCTTGCCCTTGGAGGTAATCTTGCAGAGATCCGTAAAGCAATCTTGACAGCTCTCTTCATCGTTGGGACTGTTCTGACGCTTCGACGGCGGCGGACCATACGGCTCCTGGTTAAGCTGTTGCGGTTAAGATTCATTAGGATCTCTGTATAATTTTAAGGCGTTTTGTTGTCCACAACTAACCGTATAAATGGATCCATTGCTGTCGTTGATGAGCACCTCCTTGCTCTGGTGGAAATTCAGACCCACAACGCCGCCCTCCTGACTGGAGCTGGGCTTGTCCATTTTACTGCCAAAGGCCATGGCATGCAACGAGATGTTGTTACTGTCATCGAAACCAACACAAACACACACAGATACCCCCACACACAGAGCGAGAGATACGGGAGAGAGAGAGAGAGAGACACACAGAGATGGGTACACAGATTGCAAGCATGCGAGTGTTGGGACGTATGCAAATTAAGAGAGACAAAGATTAGATGAGTGATCCTTGGGGGTTTCAGTTACAGTTGGACTACGTGCAGCATGCAGATGTCAGTGCCGAGACTCACCTGAAGTTCACTTGGCTAACGTCGCCCTTCTGGCTCTGGATGCGGGACAGCTTGAGGAACACCTCCTCCAGGCTAATGCACTTGTACATGGTCAGCAGTACACTGGGCGATTCCTCGGCCAACAAGTGTCCAGATCGCATCAGGCCGATCTGCAATTGTCAATCCCATCAACTCCAATCCTAGAACCATCTCTTTGAGTTTTACTTACAGTGTGTGCCTGTCGTGCCTCCTCGATATAATGCGTAGTTATGATCACCGTCTTTTGACCGGCCTTCGTGATGTGCACCAAATGATTCCATATGCTCTGGCGCAGCAGCGGGTCCACGCCCACCGTTGGCTCGTCCAGAATCAACAGCTCCGGATCGTGCATGAGCGCCACAGCAAAGCTGACGCGTCGCTGCTGGCCACCGCTCAGATTCTTCACCAGCCGCTTCTCCGAGGGCAGATCGAGAAAGTTGAGCAGAAACTGCAAGCGCTCCAAGATTTCCTTCGTCTCCATGCCAAAGATCCAGCCGAAGTACATCATGGTCTCCTGTATGGAGAACTCCCCATAGAGTGCAATCTCTTGCGGCATATAGCCCACACGTTTGCCGGGCACGCCGGAGCCGCGTGTGCCGGGCTTGCCGCCCAGCACAAAGATCTCGCCGGAGTCTATGCTGCGACGACCCACAATGCACGAGAGCAGAGTGGTCTTGCCGCAGCCAGAGGCGCCCAGCAGTCCATAGCTGCAAGCAGGAAACGTATTAACAGTTGCGAAAATGCATGTGTGAAGTGGGTTCTGTTTGTCAGTGTATATGTGTAACTGTAAAGCAATGAGTCAGTCTTTTTTTGTGACATTTTAAGTAGCACAAATGAGTCACATATGGTAGACATACACTAGAGCCGGTCCAAAACTTGAGGTTGAGAGATGACTCAAAGAAAAAACACTTTTTCTTACATATATATTTATTAAAAAGTTTATAGTTTTTCCAAAAAATAATTATAATAAAATTAAAGTGAAATTTATGAACTAATTATAAAGAGAAAATTCAATATATATCGTATTTTCTTATAAACAAATGAGCAATTGAAGCCAGACAGAAAGAGAGATAGCTGCTGCTAGGCTCTAATCAATCTATGGAAATTTAGCAAATATTCCAAATTATGCAAATATGGCTGTCCCGCCCACAAATAGAATTCTCAATTAGCCAAACATAAGCACATAGAAGTACTTGCCTACAGAATTTACATATATATTTTGTTTTCATATCTGTGTATTTTTTTTTTTTTTTTTTGCAATTCTTATTTATTTTTTAGCAATTGAGCGTTTTTAGCTGCTAGCAAAATGCTTTTTGTGCGCATTCAGCGCGAAAATTAGATAAATCGAGAAGTACTATGTAAGTGCTGACGAGCAGCAAAGCAACGTGGCTGAGCGCGATGCTATTCGTGCCGTGTCAACGGCGATGTCAATGTTAATTTCAGCAGTTCAAGTTGAATTATTTCGAAATGTTCACCTTGAAATCGGAGACATGTTTTTCGCAGTCAACTAACAAATGCCGCAACACGACTCCACCTTCTTTGTCAGACCCACAATCATCAAAGCAACAACAATAATAACAACAACAACAACATCACAATTATTATTATTATTATTGTTATCGTTTCGTTATGGAGACCCCGGCCGCTGTTGTCTATCCATCTATCTAGGCTTTGGTTTTGGCTCTTACAGCTTTCGGCCTTTGACAATATTTCGGAGCACGTAGGTCGCACGTTTCGGTTTGTTATTGGATTTATTATTATAATTAACACGCTGCAGCATTTAACGAATCGACCGTTTAGGTTTTTTATTTTTTTCATCTACTTCGTTCATGAAAATGTCGGCGTCTCAGCTATTAATTAACGCAGCGACTTTGACACGACCCAAAAACGAAAAGTGAAAAATAAAAGAAAACAACTCAAATACTCTGAGCTCTGAGCTCTGGGCTCTGAGGTTCATTGACTGCCAGCCTGACCTAGGTCAAGCCGAAATTGATCAAGCTTAACGGTTGTTCGAGCGCTCGACCACATTTTAACATATCCCAGACATAATATCTGTATGGCACTCGATTCTGGGTCAAGCACAGAATTAAATGCAGTTAGGAAACATATATATGTGTGTGTGTGTGTGTGTTTTTTTAATATTTTTAATGTTCGGCTTGCGCAATCAGTTTCTCGTATGCGACTCGTATAAGAATGCCTGGTTAACAGTCATGCCAATGCCAAAGCCGAAAATCATAAAAATAATTCGCGATTTGATTTTTATGGCCGCTAAATGTTTGCCAAAAACAAAAACTCAAGCGAATGGCCAAAATCGAGAGCGAGCAATAAAGCCAGTGAGAAGGAAAGAGTCGGCGAGGTAGAGACAGAGAGAGAAAGCAATAGGCAATATAATTAACTTTGGTATATTTATAGTTTCGTAGCCAATTTTGTGCGGCCGCAATGAATACTTATAAGAATAATTATAGGTCTCCGATATCTCTCAGGGCTACCAAGCAAACCTTAGGGAAAATTAAATAGACTCTAGTACTTTTATATTAAATACTGCATTAATTCATAAGACTTTATTGGCGCATTTGATATATGTAATAAAGTAATGCCAATAGAAACATAGTCTAATTCAACGATTTATTGATTAGGCACTCAGCCGTACTAAATGCTCTCAATGAGTAACAAATTAGCTTCGATTCTAGTCAATATTAAGATTTCTGAAGAGCTCTGGCAATCCTATTCCGTAGAAGTGCACGCCGTAAACACGTTCGATTTGCCTCAGCATCACATTACAATGCAAAAATGTTGTTTCGATTGCAAGACGCTCGAAACTAGTTACGCTTGTATTCAGATCAAACTAAGCGCACACATACACACACATACATATATATGTTTATAAATATATATGTATTAGAAGCATAGTTAATTACGGCTATTAAAACTGGCGAGCATTTAGTTGACCTTTGATTAGGCCACACGGAAAATGCACGCTAATTGTGTAATCGTATAGCAGGCACAAGGAAACTTAGATTCAAAGCTAATTTAACATTGAATGCAGCTCACATTTATTACATATCTATAAATATATATGTATATTGTTATATGTATGTATATGCCATAAATAGTAAGTATCACAGCGTGATGTTTTTGCCACAGATTTGATGTCGCGTTAAGTGATATGTGCGAGTTACTTTCGCCGTTTCTAATTCGTTTGGCCTGCTAATGGAAGCTGTCAACATTTCACTTTTATAGTCAAACTCAAAAACATTCATCTGTCAGTGTATGTGTGTGTAGGTTTGTGTGTGCGTGCGCGTGTGTGTGTACTTACATTGTGCCCTTGGGTACCGTCATATTCAAATTGTTCAACACTTGATTGGCGTTCTTCTTCTTGCCGTAGGCTTTAAAGGCGTGTCGCACCGACACCGCCGCCTGTGTATTGCTCGCTCCTGTCGCGGGAGCACCCCAAACGCTCACCGGATTCACTTGTGTGCCCCCATCGTTGTTTGTGGCCGTCATCACGGAGTCTGTGGAGACGCTGCAAATGAAATAGAAAGACAAAAACGAGTATGTTAATAATGGAGGCTGTGACAGAGGTATAATAAACCGTAACTGAATACCAGATACGTCATAAAAAATGGAAAACAAAAGTGGCATCAAGTTTGTTGCCTAAGTCATTCGTTTTAGAATCGTGCACAACGTTCACCATTTCCTGTTGACCCACTCCCCAATGCAGCCAGCTGCTAGTCATTAATACACATAACCAGTAAGTATGTGCAAATGGGCTAAGAAATGATAGACCGTCAGATATCCTGTACTGAATAGAGATGCCTTATGATGCGGATTTTGATCAAATATATATAGATACCTCTCTGTCTTTTGTATATTTCATAAATATATATAAAATCGACCTCAAAGATTAGCCAGCACATCTTTACTATAGCCTATCCACACATCTTTGTTTTACAGGGTATTTCAACTATGTCAGCATCACATTGCAAAAACAAACATAAAGCAAGCGACTTATGTGAGCAACAACAAAGTTGCTTGGCAACACTTTTCTTTTCAATACATAAATTGACCAAGCCATTTGGTAGTCGCACACACACACACACATACATACACTAGACTATGCAGTGAAGAGTCTTACTCAACTTGTGTTATTTTTTTTTTTTTTGCCAACACTCTTTGGCGTGCAAGTGAATGCCTCCGAGTGGCCAGAGCTGGCCTGTTCGGGTCTGGCTTGGTCTGCTCGATTGCCCAACGGCAGCGGCAACAGTTGGTCAGCCGTTAAGCAAATACATGTACCCATACTTATGCAAAATGCATTCGCATGTGCTGCCACCGCTGCTGCTGCTACTGCTATTTATATTTGCATTTTCATTTGACGCGTTTATTGTGCAATTGCAATGCAAATATGCCGCCGACTCCCTAATTGAGTTAGCCGGCGCATGCCCGAAACTGCACCCAGACTTTATATGAGTGGCGGGAGTGCTTCATTTGGGTCAAGGTTAGCTACACCGTGGGCCATAATGATTATCTTTGGCAAAGAGAGCGACTAATTGGCTGGCAAACACTCAGGCAGACGCATACTAACATGCTCTTCACATGATTTACACCTTTTTAACCTTTTTAGACTGCTCTCGGGCATTTCGAAGTCATTTTTCACAAAGCGCACGTCATAACGATAGAGAGAGATAGAGATAAAATGAATAAATGTGCTTAAAGCAAACAAATTTTTGATTGGAAATTAGTTCAAGGTCATTGATCGAACGTTGCCAGCTCCATACAAGATTGTCGCTGGCATTTTGCTAATCGATTGCGCTGCATATAAATATTCATAAGCAGCCAATCAGTAAGCCAATGTTAGCATTTAGTTTAAGCAGCCATCTCCGAGCGACACCGCGTAGGAATGAGAATTGCCCAACACTTTGTGCCGAGAGCAAACATCCTCAAGAGATAAAATACTATTTGCATACTGCGGCTGGCCGGGCAACACCTTAGGCTTTTGGCCAAATTAATTCTGTAAATGAAACGCATTTCAGAAATGTCATGCTGCAACAAAAACAAAACGACTAACGAGCAAGTCCGAATGCTGACGAAATGTATTTCAAGTTCGTTGCTTGAGTCTTTCGATTTGCGTATTGTGTGTTGTCTATTATATTGAGTTGACTTGAGTTGAGCCGAGTTGAGTTAGTCAGAGCCAACAGCAGTTGTGTGTGCGTAAATTGCGTAAATTTATGTGTGCCTTTGTACGCGTGGTATGTGCATGTGTGGAAGTGATGTGTCTATCGGTGTGTGTGTGTGTGTGTGCACAGTCAACAATGGACAAGGTCAGGCCAAGTAGTTTTTTATAATAACAACAGGCCAACTTTTTTTTTTAGTTTTTGGGTGCGCTTGACATTTATGGCTGGAAATTTGAGCGCTTTGTTTGTTGTTAGTATTTGTGCATGGTTATTGATAATTTAATTAGCTATTAGAGCGCCATTTAGTTTCACACACACACACACACACAGATACATATCATCTATATGCATTTGCTTAACTTTTTTTCGGTTGACAAAATGAGATTTCCAAATGCCCCGTGAGAAATGTCACAAGCTGAGGCAATCACCCAAATATTTGTGAAGCAGGTAATGCTATCTACATATTTCCTGAAATACCCAAAAATAACTTATTTTAATTAACTGGGCACAGTCTAGCGCTGTCATTTAAATAAATTTATAGCCCAACTAAAAAGTACAAAAAACTCATAAAACCATTTTGTATGTAAGTTGTCTCAGATAAATACTTTAGACACCGTGCCTAAT
Source organism: Drosophila navojoa (assembly GCF_054131105.1). Classification (NCBI taxonomy): domain Eukaryota; kingdom Metazoa; phylum Arthropoda; class Insecta; order Diptera; family Drosophilidae; genus Drosophila; species Drosophila navojoa. Next base: position 9,890,491 of record NC_142890.1, on the reverse strand, counting down.
ACAGTGTAAAGAGTTGAGCAACACTCGAATTGACAGTTTGTAATTATAATGTGGTCATAAGGTCCATACACCTACTCTGTCTATGAGCTCATCTGCTAGGCTGTGTAGCTGCCCGCTGCAGCTGGCTGCTGGTCAAGTTTGCGTTTTTTTTTTCTTTCTGTAATTTCTGTGTAAATCCCAGGGAGTCAGGGCGCTGAGTCAGCAGACAGGAAATGTTTTGCGCCCGGCGAGAGCTAACTATTTTGTTTTGTTTATTTTGACAATCGCCCATAATGCACTTACATAAGCCGAGCTGCCGGGACGAACAGCAGCCGCTCGAGAATGATCGATGATTGAGCTATCTAATCATATGCAATCAAGTTAATGCTAAGCACGCAATGTAAACAAGTCCAGACGCATTTAAGATCTCGTGCTGTCTCTTTCGCTCAGAGCTGGGCGTTCGTCTCGGTTGAATGTGCGGCATGATGGGAATATGAATGAATACACTCAATCCTCGAGGAATGTTTGCACAGAGTACAGTACAGCCTGCACATGCCTGGCGAATTCCACGATAGCCAGAAGATAATTCTGGAATTTCCATTCCAATATGCAAATTGAAAGGCAAACAATAAAAGCAGGAACCGCAAGAAGAAACTTGAAATAAGTTTAACGATATACGAATACCTATTAAATCTTTCTCTGGCAGAGTATCTGCTCGTCACATATTCGTTAAATCGATTTGTAATTTATTATCGCTAGCGTGCGGCATATAAATTATCGAGTTCTATTCATAGTTAATCATATCTGAGCGGAAGCCGCACGGGCATTGTTCAATACGTCAATACCTTTGTAAGACATGTGAAATCGCCTAAAGATGCAGACAAATGAGCTATTGATATGGTAACATTATGCAATGAGCCACCGAGTACGAGTATTTGACACAATTATAAACTTGTTCGCCCTGCGTAAAAATGCGGTCGAACTTTTCGCTTGACGCAGCTCGCAAATATGCAAAAGAGACAAACACACACACACATACACTCAGGCAGACACACATGCAAAAAAGGTGACTGCGCGAAGGGCGAAGCGTAGGAAAAGTCAAATCTCAAGCTATAGGCGAGAGAGACCTCACAGATCTCAACAAAGCTGCACAGCTTATGCAATATTTATGGGGCGACAAAGTGCAAAAGCAACAGCAGGAAGACTAACTGACGGACTGACTGACTGAATGAATGACTGACTGACTGATTGACTCGACGCAAAGGAAGCCCGCAATCGAGTTTTTGTATCAAAAAACGCTCGACTCCAGCTCAACTGGGTCAACATCAGTGGGTCAAAAATTCAATTTTGTTGCTTTGTTTTATTTTTTGTGGGCTTCACATTTTGATTGCAATTAACAATAGTTGTTGTTGTTGTTTATTTAACACTTTTACTTACGTTGATATCAGCATTTTGTTGTGCTTTGTTGTTGCGCCGCCTTTGGTGGGTGTTTGTTTGCTTTGATTATGTTTAGCGCTATTTGGCTTTACTTTGTTTAGCTATTTAAATGCTAGTTACACTGCCTTTTACCCAAAGAAAATATTTCAAACAATTTTGAAAACGTAATTCGTAACTCTGCGTTGCGCCGAACCTTTTGCAATGTTCAAGTGGAGTTTAGCGTTTTATGCCCACATTGCTGAAATGTACATAAATAATTGTATATATATATATATAAATAGGGAGAAAGAGAGAGAGAGAGACAATGCTCATGTTGAGAGCATAAATTGTTGCTTTATCTGGAGATTGACGAGCTTTCATGGCATAGTTATCTGTTTTGCATCACATCAACATCAACGGAAGACACATTATGGCTGCTTGCATACGAACGATGCAGACGAGTATACCCTCACTCGATGCAGAGTAATGCAACCGGTTTAGGCACTCAATTGCAAATGTTGACTGCCTATGAATCACTGTTTAAACTAAATTGGATGGAAATCACTGTAACTAGACTATCTGTAGCAATGAGTATAGATTGAATTGCAACGAAACCACTGAGTAGCGTATATTAAGTTCGATATCGTACGATCGATCATTCACAACAAAGAAAACGGCTCTGCGGTTGAGCTTCTGTTAATTTCTGGTCCCGTTAATGCCAAGTCATGCTGCATTATTGAAACATGACCATCTGACCGAAGATCGCTTACACTGCTATGGCTGTATATATCTTAAAGCAATTAATTGAATTGGTGTATCAAAGCGAAGTCCAAAAGCCGACAAAAACGCCTTTTCGAGGACATGCCTTAATGATGATTGCAACGGTGATTTACTTTACACAATTGTCAATCAACACAGTCGCACTAACTGTCTCTTAAATATGAGCTTGTCTTAAGAGTTTCTGCTGCTGCTGTTGACGCTATTGTTGGGTATTTCTGTCATACAAAGTGCAAGTTGACATGCAAATGCAAGCGGAAAGTTTTTGCGTCATGCATCAGCAAATTCTAAAATCATATTTAATAACGAAATACAGAATTTCAACAACATTTGAAGCACTTTGACGCATGACGCATTTGCCTAAGTGGCCAACAAAAACAACAGCAACAACAACAACAACAACATGGGGTTCAACGAATTCGCGGCACAAATAAACAAACCACAACAATGAGCATTTTGGCCAAATCAACTGGACACACACACACACTTAAGCATAACTGGTTGTAACTAAAGAAATACTTTTTAAGCAAGTAAGAAATAAATAACAAAAAATTTTAAGTTCGCTTTGCCGAAGCATGAATACACTTTAATAGGTGAATTTTTAAAAATTATTACTATTTTATTTTAAGTTTTAATGATTATCTAATATGTCTTTCATTTTGTTTTGAATTGTTTTTATATTTATTATTATTTTTTTACTTATATATTTGAGTAATTTATTTTATTTTTTTGTATTTTTAGATTAATTTTTGCTGATGTAATTTTTTATTTTTATATTTAATTTGAGCTGTATTATTTTTTTTTTTAATTTTTAATATTGTTAATATCTATTATTCTCTAAACATTTAGTACATACATCTATGACACGATACCCCTTGAGCTATCAGCACACTCTCTGATAGGGTATGCAATGGATGTGAGCTTGCCAAATATTGAGCAATACGCAACAAGCATTGGGAGCAACTGCCTGTGTTCAAATGGCCAATAAAGACTATTATATATATATGTATATATCTTTCTTTCTCTATGCAATTTGCATAGTTTTCGTTTTTCAATTCACATTTTGGCTATCAATGAGGCAATTGACAAACGGCGAACGATCTGTGCGCGTACCGGAAAATCCTAAATGGATGTTTATGAATTCGTTTGCTGCCCAAAAGATTCGAATGAAGGAACGGTATTATAATTTAATTGCTAGCATGTTTTGCGTGCGTGATGTGAAAATTGAAAATAATAATAAGTAATAAGAAATAGAATATAAAATGTAAATAAGCGCGGCATGTGACGGCCATTAAAATGGGTCTTAGGGCTGGGCAACGCGTTGCCCATAGATATGGGCCTAGAACTGCTTTGGCCAAAAGCAACTGAACAGCTGAACAGTTGGCAAGACTTTCGCTCTCTGTTGGACTCGCCTGTGTTTTCCCATGGCGTTTCATTTTCCACTTTGCTTGTTTTTCCGATGACATAATTTCAGCCACATACCGAGTGTGTCCATGTGTGTATGTGTGTGTGTGTGTGTGCAGCTGTGTGCGACACAGTTTTGTGTCTGCAACGGCTGCAACTTCTTCGACAACGGCAACAACTTGTTGCAGCAACTTGCAAACCAGTTAAGCTTAATTTACTCGCGGCTAAGTTTAGTTTTAGTTGTTACTGTTGTTGTTGTTGTTGTTGTGGCAACTGGTACTGCGGCCTGTCTATATCATATTTTTGCAGCCCGCCCGCAACAGCAAGCGTTTATTGCCATCCTTAGATAATCTTTTTTGGGGCAAGAATTTAGCAATCTATGTGGCTCTCCGCCTGGTTTGCCACCTATATAAACAAATTAACTAAACTGCAGCTCTCTAATTAAACAGCACAATTGCAGCTACATTTTAAGAGAATGTATGTATAATTGCCGCAAATACTAAGTAATTCACTTAATAATTCAATTAAATTATTTGCTTTTGCATAACAGACAACAGTGAAAGATATACATGAATTATTAATAGTGCGAGAACGAAAACAACTGCGACACGTGCGTAAATTTCAGAATTAAATATGCAAATAGCTACAAATTTTGTTACCCCTTAAAGCTATTCGCATTATTGATTGATATTTAAGGTTCACAGTTCAATGAAACTCCTCCTAATACGTGTAATTTAAGCTCGAGAGCTGTCGGCGCGGCTGTCTCATTAGAGCCTTTCTATTATAGCCTTTCATATTTATCTGCCCTAATGTCAGCGACAAAGCGTTTTTAATTGAGCCATTAGAGTCTGTAATTAAATGGCACAGCTCGAGTCTGGAATTCAGATAAATTATGAAAGCCTCGTTAGCCATGCATTTCCTTTCTTAACCGATTTATAGCATGCCGTTGGGGTCGGCCGATTTAATTGGTATAAATGCTCAAGCGAACCAACTAGAACTGTATGCTTTGCATAACACCTTCTTACCATATAAATACGCTAATTGCCTTGATTTTTATAACGAGCTAAAAACAAAAGTGAAGAAAAAAACAAACCTCATCTAGATTCAGATATAATATGCATTTTACTAGTTTTCTGAAGGCTCCTTGAACTCTGCCGCGCGTGATGAACACACAGCAAAGCGGAGTGAGAGAAAAAAAGAAGTGAACAAAAGAAGAAGAAGGCAGCAAAAGCAACCAAAAACTGAGAGAAGCAAAAAAAAAAAACCCCAAGCCGAAATACCAGTTCAAGTTGAAGCTTTTCAGCGCTGCACAGTTCGGAAATGCACAGAGCATCGAATGTGGCAAGAAGACCTTGACAACAAATTTTCAGGGCCTCCCTCGACGAAGGTCGTTGGGTGCACACAACATGCGACAATGAATGCAGATAAATGTTCATTTCAAGAGACAAAACGCAGTCAGATTAAAGCGACTACTGTCGCATGTGATTGCTAGATCTGGATATAACTATATACATACATATATATGTATCTCATATTAAGTATAAATCTGTATGTATGTGTGTCTATATTTGCACTGAAAATGCGAAAAAGTCGCAACACCCATTTGCACTGAACTTTGCTCTCGAAATTGTTAGCAACAGCAGAAATGCACGTCAAAGCGACTTATAGACGGGCTTACGGAGCGTATCTTTAAGGCCGGCATTGCGGGCCTCCCCGTTCGCTCGTGCAAATTGCTGTTGACCTCTTGCCCAGTGCAGTCATCGTCGCTATAGTTGTTAATTATAGCCAATTAGAAACGACCTGGAAACGCGGCTCAGCGCTGAGCCTGATTTCTGATTTCTGATTTCTGCTTTCTGACTTTTGTTGTCTGAGCAAGCATTGGGCAATGCATTGATCAGTTGATAATGATCACATTTAATCACCATATCATTAGTCAAATAAACAACTCTGTGCAATTAGAGTAACTAATTTAGCCTAAAGACATTCGCCGCTCACCGACTTATTCAGCAATATGTCATCATTGAGATAAATCAAACTTTGCACTCTTCCTACAAGCATTTATATATGGAATTATATGCATTACTTAATGATATGCCAGTCTAATGACATGAATCAATATCAATAACAACTTACAGCTTTATGTAAAAACCTCCAGCTCTATGGCAACTGTCTATTTATTGAGCTCAGCTCTGAATAGAGCTTTAGAAATTTAAATATCTACCCAGTGATATCTACATATATATAAATAGTATCTATACCTTGCATAGAAATAATCTTGGACCTTATAATTATTAATGTAAATTTTTGAGATTTAAAGATATAGTACTCTTTGAAATCGTATATAGATTAAACTTTCAGTTTTGATATCTTCAGCTCTGCTCGATCGGATATTCAGCTTAATTATTATTCTATATAAATGAACATAAAACTATTAAGACTCCATATTTGTAATCTGAAATAGTTTTTTCGCCTATCTCGGATCGATAGTATAGATCGAAATCGAAATAAAAGCACATATGTATAAAGCTCTCATTGTATGAATACATTTCTCAAATGATAATCCATTAGAGCGCCATATGTAGCAAATGTGAGTGCCGATCCAAAGCCGTGTCTCGCTCGTATTCGGATATGATTGCGAATATTCTAATGGCGTTTCGGGATTGGATACAAGGCACAAAGATGTCCATTTGTATGCGCAGCACTTGGGACTGACGAGCGTTTGCACATTTTAAGTAAACAGTAGCCAGAGCCAGAGGCAGAGCCACAGCACAGGTTTGAATAGGGGGCGTGGCGGGGTCTATAGTCACGTTACTGAGTCTCTGGTTTTTTTTTTTTGTTATTTTCATTTTATATGTTTGTTGTTTTCTGATGATGTGGACAATGATCGAGGGTCTGACAAAGTAATTGTGGACTCGACGAAGAGACAAGAGAGCGGCGGCCATTTGTATTACACAGAATATTTATGGTATTATTAATATGTATTCTTATTATTATACTGATGTTCGGGAAAGGCCTTTTGCTGTTGCCATACTGGCTAATGATGTTTGCGCAACGATTTCCTGCAACATGTAGCACTTGAGGTGCCAAGCTCGTCAAACTCCAAATCGAAAAGCTCGCAATTGTTGACTTAGCAAATTCACACTTACAGTTCGCGTTCTTAAGACGTTTCCTGTCCGCTGGATATGTATGTATATATGTGTGTGCGTCTGCGTCCGCGTGTGTTTATCTCTGCGAGTGTGTAGGTGAGTCGGTGAGTGTCGTCAATAGAGCAAATATATTTGCACAATTTGTTGCTAGGCTTGCGCGTTGCTCGTCTCCCTTTGTTGTATTAATTCACTGATTGCCTGATTGCTCTCGTGTAACAGAAGACTTAAGACACAAACTTCAGTCGCTAGCTGTACGCACAAATATATATGTATGTTGCTTCTGATATCAATCAATGGCCGCACTGTATTATCGTTATCGCTCACTAGATATCGCGGCGTATGGCAGAGCGGGAGCAAGTTCGCAGACGCGTGTGTTGCGGTTTAAGCTGCGACTAAGACTGACTTCAAGCCGTTGCTCAAGCTCTGAGCTGAGCTACGCTGATGCTCTACGACGGCGACGTCGCTGCCAGCTTTGCACTTTACACTTTGTCTGTGAGAGAGATGGCGCGCGCGCGCTTGTGTGTGTGTGTGTGTGTGTGTGAGTGTGTATTATACAGACATAGCGAGAGAGCGAGCGAGCGATCAAACTGAGTGTTTCTTCAGAGGCTGCTGCACTTTTGCACGTGCGTGTGTGTTGCTGTCTCGCTGCTGCTAGAAGCACTACTGAATGCCAAAGCACCTGTCCGAGCAGCGCCATGCAAAAGCACTCAAAGAAACACTCGAACCCAAACTGAGCTGTGCTTTGCTCTGCCTCTGCCTCTGCCTTGGCTGAGCGACTCGTAGAAAGAGCGCGTCACGTCTGGCGCTTTTTGAGCGCCTTTCTCAGAGAGCTTACAAGTTTGTTGGCTTCGTTTGCTGCTCCTGCGCGCGGCAGCAACAACAACAACAACACGGAGCTCGTTCACCTTCAAAGCATTCAGCATGCGTGCGGGCTTAAGTTGTTGTTGCTTCTGGTGCTTGTGTTGCTGCTGGCTAGCACAGAAGGGCTTCTTGCTGCCGCTGCAGTTGGGTTTTTCGGCGTCGCTGTTGTGACGTTGACGTTGACGTTAACGTTGACGCCGACGATGGCGTCGCGCCAAGCTTATGTAAGAGGGCGACCTTGAGGGCGACGCGTCGCTTTACACGCCGCGCATAAAACAATGCGCGGCTTCTTCTTCTTATGAGCAACCAGAATTGCAACAGCCGAACCACTCACCATTCACTCGGTCGCCGCTAATTGCATCACCTGTCGAAAAGGCAGCCAGCCAGGTTCTGCCTGGTGCCAGGTATTTAGGCCTGGGCCCAAACTGAAGCCGGAAATACGTAGACAATAAAAAATATTATAAGATTTGAATTCATCGCTGATCCAGGCAGCAACACATTAAAAACAAATGCGAGTCGCAATTATACGTTATAATTTGTCGAAATTGCTCTTAATGCCAAATATGCGTGCGCATTAAGAAGTCACAGCCGCAGTCAAAGACACGTCAATGAGTTTTGGCTTTTTGCGCGTGGTCAAGGCGAAACTTAATGCTTTAATTGTAATAATTAAATCGGCACAGAATCGACTCGAGAATTGATGTGTGATGGACGGGCGTGTGCAGACGTCGCATCCACAAACCGCAAAAAAAATCAATAGCAAATCACAAAATAACAACAACAGCAATAGCAACAAACAACAACATCAATTTGAGACTGGGTATTGCACAATTTCAATGTCAGCCATATGTTAACAGTTTGAGGGCCTCACTTAGGGCGTTCCAACTCGAAACCATGTTAAAGAGACACAGAAGAAGACGAATAACAAGAAAACGTAAAGGGGCCATAAAGAAGAGCAAATGCTCTACTAATGTGAGCGTTATATATATTCATGTAAATTCAAATCGAAAGAAATATATAATAATAAAAATTTTACATAAATAAATATGTTAAATATATATATAAAATTCATCTGAAAAAAATAAAATAAAATAAATAAATGAAATAAATAATATATATTTTTTTTTAATAATATACATATATATATTGTTTTTTATATAAAAGATATAAAATAATAAAATATGTTGTTTCAATAAATTTATATTTGATGAAACTCTTTGACTTTGAATGTTCAAAGTTAAACGAAAAACATTTTTTTTTCAAATACATAAATAAATATAAACACAGAAAGTTTTAATTTTTTAAATTTGAACATATTTTTACAACTTAATATTTGGTATAAACACGCCATTTCACTCACAATTTAAAATATTGTCTCGTTGAGCAAAAAACTTTGTATTTGCATAAATTTCAAGATATCCAATTTGCATCAGCTACAGCCAGCGCCTCAATCTGTTACGCGTTACATATCTAATGGCTTTATCAATAGGCCCACATGGACGTCAGCGCTCACACATACCATATACCATAGACCATGCCAGCTGGGCGACATTTGCGCAACGCTGACATTGAAAATGCCCAACTGCCCAGCGCTGTGGGTGTTTGTTGGTCAAAATGTGCCATCAAATTGAATGTTGTAACAAATCGCGCATGAAATTGAAATTGATATGTGATTGTTGTTGTTGTTGTTGCTGCTGCTTTAGTTGTTGTTGCTAGCCAGCCAAGAGCACAGTGCAAAAATGTTGGCTCTTATACAAAAAGCTTGAGCATTTTTTTTTATTTTACAAATGGATTTCTTTTGAATAGTCAATTAAAGGCAAGGTTTTACGTTAATATGAAATATATACAGATTGCCAGATATGAAAAGCGTCTGTCATGCCTGGCAGGCTTTTTAAAGCCGCCTCTTATCTAGATATATGCATCAATATTTAGGCTGTTTCAGCTGCCACTTGAACTTCCTGTACGAATGCACACACACAAACACATATATGCACACTCACACATACACGTTGCGTATACGCCGTGTGCAACGTCGCTTTTGATGGCGCATAAAACAAAGTTATTTGCTGTAAACATCCTCGTTGCGCTGGCCCAGTAATTGCCGTCAAATAAATGTAATTCACAACAAAATATCCCCGCACAATAAATAAACAAGCTGCGTAAGTCGTTGGCAACGCACTTGACATCGTTTTCTCAAACTGTCCGCGTGCTAATGAGCCCTGCAAATTGGGTTCCATGCCTGCCCGGCCCCGCCCAGCCTGCCTTGCCTGCTCTCTGGCCAGATTTGGAAACACGCAGATGCATGAATCACTACGGCCTACTCCAATTTCCATACTCTAATCATAGGTTAGTCTACGACTAATTCGCATTGGGCCACAGCTCCGATTGTTTCAATCTGTGCAGTTCGAGTTGCGCTCAACACTCTTTGGTCTCTTGTAAAGACCTTCAGCAAGGCAGCATTAAGCTGAGCTGGGAACGTTGCTCTTGCCTTTTATATAGAGCGACTGTCGCAAGTTTTGCTTTATTTGTTATATATCAAACCGCAGCTCCCACATAAAATATAGTCAAGCGAATTTTTCGGCTAGGAATAGCAGTTAATAACTATAAAAATTTAATGATCAATTATATAAAACTCTTTTCACACAAAATAAATTTCCTTATGCATTTGAATAGTGCTCCAGGAACCAAAAAATATTGCAAAAAAACAATAATAGTATATTGATTGGATATTCATGTAAATTTGATCTTAAAATACCTTTTTATATTATATGTAAGTTTACATTTTTTTTTAATAATTTTAATTGCTTACAATAAAGAGTTTAAATTAAAAGTATTCTCAAGGCAACAGCAAAGCTACAACTAGGTGATCTCCCTTCTTTAGATACCCTGTATACTACGACTACCATATAATGGAATTAACTAATTTTTTTATATTTTTATTAATATTAGCTAATATTAGTATTGGGTTCTATTTTCTACATGGCAAAATAAGATTTCCCTACATTCGAGTTTTATATAAAGATCGACTCAGCTTTTGCTAAGGCACATAATACCCGCTAAGCTATCTGCTTTAGCTAAAGGGTATGCATATAAGGAAACAAATAGATTTCAAATCGAATGTAGTTAACACTAAATTGGTCAAGCTGCAGGTGAGTGTTATGCTACCATTGCCAACAACATGAAAAATCTGAAAATGCTTAAAAAAACGTAGGAAACCAATAAAACAAAATGTTTTTTACAGCTCTTTCGGCCAAGCGGTTTCTAGCTAATAGAGCAACACGAAGAGCTTGCAGTTTTCTAGCACTGTCTCAATTTCAGTCTCAGTTAGAGTTTGGAGCTGATGTCGGTCTGTCTGCTTGTCTGTGTCTTGAGCTTGTCTGGCAAGTCATGCAGCGACTGCTGCGGCTGCGCCTTGAACAAGTTTGTTGACTTCGCTGCTGGACAGTGCAACAACTTACAGAAATGAAAAGACAAAAAAAAAGACAGAAAACAGATGAAACAACGAAAACAACAACAGCAGAAATGAAACAAAAACAACGACAACAACGCCGAAGACAAATGGCAAACAGTTTTAAAGAAATTGGTTGACAATATTTTGGCTTTTGCCCATGGCATCAATTTAACAACAACTTGACGCAGGCTTTGCCGCTTGCAACTGTTTCAGCATTTGGCTTTATGAGCACTTCAAATCTAAATTTTGTTTCACTTTGCTGTTTACCTCATCGCATTTATGGCTAGAGAGACGAGCTGGCCAAGACCATGCCCATTCATTCATGTAAACAATTTCATTTCAGTTTCATTTCGTTGCGAGTGCTGCTCAAAAAAAAAAAAAACGAGCACAAGGTCGCCGAAAGAGAATTACGTCGAGGAAGACGGCTCTGGTATCTGGGAAGCAGTCTCAATCTCTCGATCTTTCAACAGTGCAACTGCAACACCAGCGGCAGCCATGCAGCCGTGCAACCGGCAACGGCGGCAAATTAATTGTATTTAAGGCGGTAATTTCAATCTAGAGTCGGCTCATAAAGCGCTCAACGCAATTTCGTTTGCCATAAGTTTTCCCTTTCGCTGCGAAACTCGTTTTCTCGCTGCGCTGTGTCCTAATCACCTATTTCTTCTTTAATGCCTTTTGCGTTCGCGTTTCATGCTTTTTATTGAATTTGCCACCAGTTGGCCAAAAAGCTTTAAGCGGCCATAAAGCCTGCCATTGGCTGCGACGACACACGACACGATAGTTACAGTATTTGCGGCATAACTGCCAGTTAAATTTTGCCAGCCACTTTATTAACTGGTCATCAAGACTCTAAACTCAAATTTCACTTGATAACTAACAGTTAAAATGAAAGAGCTAGCAAGTTAAACTCTAGCTGTGTCAATTGTTTTAAACTAATGTGAGAAATTTACTTTACTTAAGGCTAACATAAAGTTGTATATGTTTGCGTGATAATTTACTGGACAATTTTTATTTCAACTCCATTTGTTCCTTATAAATATTAATCATTAACAAGGAAGATTAAACACAACAGCAAATACCACAAGCTCCCACAGTGAAAAAAGTCTATCTAGCACATATCACATTTAACATGAACTTTGCAAGGAACATGCACTGCAAAACAAAAGCTCAGTCACGACTTAACACCCATCGCTAACGGAGTCTGTCTGGTCCGGTTGTGCTAGCTGCTGCTGCTGTTGTTGTTGTTGTTGCTGGGGTTTCTTGTCTACTGTGGCAGCTGTTGCTGCTCGCCAAATATTATGCAATTCTTGATGCTTAAAGCTTGGGCTCGGCTTCTGCAGCAATGCAAAAGAGCAGCAGACATTACCGGCAGCAATTTATAACGGCTTCGCGACAGTCGCATTAAAGCCACACGCGCACTAAGGAAATTGCAATAGTTTGTTCGCCTTTTTTGTGGCCATATCTGCTGTAGTTTTTATTATTTATTCATCTGCGACTCGGTCCATTTGAAATCCGAATTTAAGTTGCCAAAACTTGCCAGAGACTAAGCCAAAGGTTCAAACACACTCACACACACACACATGAACACACACGCGCACACACCGACTCATACGGCCCAAATGTGTCAAGGTCTTTTGTAAAATTCGACTGGCAAATGAGCAAAGAGACGACAAGCGCGCTCGCGAGAGAGCGAAAGAGAGAGAGAGAGAGAAACAAATGTGGAGCTAGTGGAGCGTAGTCACAAAGCACTCCGCATTTCGGGCATTGGCTTTTATAATTGGCCGAGGGAAAACTTTGGCGCACAATGCACGGCATTTGAATCTGAATTTTGGACATAGCTGAAAAAAAAAAAAAACAAAAATAAAATAAAATTGTAAGCTGATTGAGCGCCTTGTGCAACCGCCTTCTTTTTTCAGTCAACACATTTAAGCCAATTAGCGTACCGACCAAATTGCCGTTAATGCCGCAAGTAAATAAGCGCAAAAAGACACCGAATTGTGGGGCAGGGTCTAAGACAATGCAGGGGCTTCTTGCACTCGGTGAAAGTACTTGCAAATAATGGCGAAAATCGACTGTGCTGAGGAGAAAACACCCAGAGCATAAAATGTGAGGCAAATGTAATCCATGAATCAATAGTTAAATAAAGGGTTTCATTTTATAAGAAACTGCAGCGCTTAGTTACACATATCGACTTAGATAGTCGTATATTCTCAGGTATCATCATATTATCTATGGACTCGCTTTACAACTAAAATTAATACCTTAACTTTAGATCTCATATAAAGTTTTTATGTATCACTGACCAGTTTTTGCTTCGTGTAGTAAGAACAATATTTCAACATTGTTCTCTTTGCTTTTAGTAATTCACAAAAAATAAATCCCCTCTTCATCCTTTGCATACAAACAAAACGTGACAGAAAAGAATGTTGTAAGAAATTCGCTGGAGGGCTACGTGAATGAGTTCATTTAGTGTAGAAGATAATACGGGTACACAATCCAAAGCTTAGCCTCAATATACACAAAGGTTGAACGAAAGCGCAACATAAATCTCGTATTACTGGGAATTACGACAGCTGCGTACTGGCGGGTTATACGCCCTGCTCCCTGGTCGATGGCCGTTGAGTTAAGTAACTCAATTTCCTAGTCATTTCTATAGCCTTAGCAGGCAATAAAGGCCACTTAATGACCCCAGGCCTCCACATAGTATTGTTGGTCACTTTTGGTTTCCACAAAAGCTCAAATGGTAAGCCAGTAAAAAATGTTCTAAGTATTTTTTGTTTCGAAAGGCGCAATGCCCGTTTTCAAAGTTATTATTAATGTCTATTTTTTATTTTTTTTTTTTTTAAGGGGGATTATTGTTGTCAGTAGATTTACTTTAATATCGCTCGTCGACTGTGATCTTTGGAGTCCATTAGACCCCATTGACAGTTACACACACACATGCACAAATGTTACTATGTGTGTATGTTAGGTTAAAGACGAGCTTTAGTTTTGCTAAGCTTTAAGCTCAGCTTTGTCTAGCTTAAAATTGGCTTAGGCGCCATCTGTTGTTTTCGAGCTCAAGCTAGAGCATAGCACACGCGCTAAAGCTGACTGCTATGAGTCCGTCGGAAAGCTGATTGCTGCGTTAGCTGCTGCGCGCCATATTTGAATGAATATTGAAAAGCTAAAATGGAATTATAAATGAACTTACACATATTTGTTCTTATAATTATATGAATATATATGCAATGGTTGCAGTAGGCATTATCATTAACAACCACATCACAAATTTCACGCCCAGTCATATAATGCTATTGGCATTTTAATTATCTGGCAATTAGAATTGACATTGGGGCGCATGCAAAAAACTACAGTTTCTGCTGTGGGGGCGTGGACGGCAACTGCAACACCGGCAGTCACAAGTTGAACAAGTGCAATAATTAAGAGCACGCCATCTGTCTGTGTCTGTGGGACAGACGGGACATGCGCTGACAGACGCACGATAGCCGAGTTCGACTTATCGGACAAGCCAAAATGATTTCCCAAATGCAGCGGCCGGCTCAACGGGTTCGTTGCGGAAATGACGCTGTGGATTGTTAACAATCATCTAATGAGTGCCGCCTAAAACCAAAACAAATAAAAACAGTTAACCGATAGCGATAAAGCGGCCACAACTACGAAACACGCACACATAATGTTGTAAGTCAGTCCACAATTATTTCAGCAGTTCAAACTAAATATACCGAAATGTTATGACACGGGTAAGCAGAAAAACTGAGTTAATGCGAAATTTGTTAGTGCCCTAATTTACATACCTAATGCTCGGCTTGTCGAAAAGGGAGAGGAATCACATTACAATTACGGCCAAGCGATTTTTCACACATTTTCTGTGACTGCCGGATGCGGTGCGCGGCGCACGCTAATAGAACTGCTAACATTTGTTGTTATTTCAGCTCATTTAGCTAGTGAAATTATTGAAATTTGCAATTACTTAGGTTCACTCAGTGAAACCAAAAGTCGGCCCTGGGTTCTACTTAGGCGCAATGCGGCACAGCTCGGCTCAGCTCGTAGCTCGTGGCTCAAGTCGTGCGTTAACGCAGTCGCTCAAATCGTTGCCAAATACGTGTAAACACCTGTGTTTGTGTGTGTGCGAGCATACAAGTGCCCGCACTTGTAACATGTATTTATATAATTGCAAATTTCACCGTCAGTTTTTGTGTTGCTTAGCTTAAGTGCAATTAAAACACGAAGCTTAAATAGCATGACGTGAACAAATTCATACTTTATGATTATTTTTTTATTTATTTTTTTTATTTAAAGTGTTTTTTTTTTTTCCATACACACCAATAGTTAGCAAAAGAAACAAATTGCTCAATGCACGAGGACATTGCCTCGATGCAACTGGAGTCGCCGTCCACGCTTTCAATTAGAACTAAAAGTGGCAAAATCAACTATAATTAAAGTGTTAATTTGCCAAATACCTGAAACCTTAAGGCCTTGCTGGCTGACTGTATTGACTCTGTTGAGTGTGCTCACTGTACTGACTGTATTGGCTGTCAATTATCGGCATTCGAAACGGTGTGCGAAGCAGCTCTGATGTCATCTGCACCCGGAGAGCATCTGATACACCCGAATGTTAATTTAATTTTCGATCTACGCAGCATCTTGAGCTCGTTTCAAGAGTAGCTGGAGCTATGCCTGAATATAGATTTAAATTGAAAAATGGCAATTTGCTGTCAGATATAATTTATTAATCTCTAATTAATTCTTCATTAGATTCTGCTAATGAAAAAGAATTGCTCAAGAACATTTCCACTTTGAATTTATCGCTTTACGTATAACAAAAAACAAATAGGTAACCTATTTTTTTAGTGTTTTTTTTTATTTGTTTTATTTATTATTAGCTATGCGAGGTCGCCTAAGCTTAAGTGCCTTCACCAGCTTTAAATGCAAACAATTAATTTTTATTTTCTAAACTTTAAGCACTTGACTTATTGGCATAATAAATACTAATTGGTCGAAAAATACATATAATGAAAAGTTAGTTTTTTCCTTGTTTTAATGGCCAAAACAAAAGCACAAACAAATACAAATATTTCATAAATTAAAGTCAAAGTCAAAGTGGATGCTCCAGCTATACCTAATGATAATAAATAGCTAAATCTAGAATTTTGCATGCATTTAAATCTTTCAAGAATCTTTGGGCTCTCTACGAGCTCTCACAGTCACTCAGATATAAGTTTATTAATTCGAAATGAAATTGAAAAACACATAATAAAAAAAAAAAAATATATATATATATATATATATACAATTTTTTAATATTACTTATTAACTATAAAGTTTTATGAAATTATTAAACAATTTATTCATGATGCTAAAAGTCAGATATATTATTTATTAAATTGTTTTCAACTTGTGATTATAATAAAAATCTTAACCTGGCCGTAAACAGCTCTCCGTAGAGTAGATAATCATCGGCTAATGCGCTGTTAAGAACCAGTTAATATATACTTTTTGGTCGTAGAGTAAATTGCAGTCTTTAATATATATATGATTATGAGCAGCAGAATTATTTACTGTTTCGCTCTCGTTAAAAGCCCATCCTTAATGGCGCAAGCCGCTGCAGGTTAAGCTATTACTTAAGGCAGTATAGCCCTATCCAGATACTCAATATATTATATTTATTTAATAAAGGAATAAGATAAGATTTAAGATTCAGTTAGATTCTAAGCCAGTTCTGACTTTTAGCTCGCCTTCAAATTAAGTTTTCCTCATCTTTTTTACATCTCTAAAATCAAATTTTGTTTATATTTTCAACTCAATTAACATCGCTGCAATTGATTAAAGCGGAAACATTTTCGAACTTAACAAGCCACGAAATTGACTTGAGATTCTCGCTTCCAACACGTGCTCAAAGTCAACCGCTTTTTATATGGCTATACGATCTGTATGTTCATATATCTGCTGCCTGTTGCCCGTGAGATAAACAAAAGACTGGGCCAAAACAGCAGCAATAACAACTAAAGCATCAACATCAACAACAGCAACAATAACAAAACAACCACAATAAACAATATAAGAGACGAGCGCTGATTCCATCTGCTTGTCGTTCGCTTTATGTCGCTCTTTATCTTCATTTCTGCGTGTGTTTTTGCTGTTCGCTTCGCACACGGCCATTAAATTGGTTTTGCATTGAGTTCCGTTTTGTGGCTTTGGCTTGTAACTTGTGGACCATTAAGTTGGCCACCGAGATTGAATATAAACAAAGTGTGACTCACATGGCACTCGGATCCGACCAGCTGAAGTGGCGTTTTATCCTTTCGAAGTCTAGAGCTGGCTGCTGCTGCTGCTGCTGCTGCTGGTGGCTCAAGGTTGCCTCTTTCTTGGGCGCCATTATGGATGCTGCGCTGGATGCTGGCTCTCTGGCGTTACGTTAGGTTGGGAAGGAGCCGGCTCTTTGTCAATGGCTGCTAGAAATACTTGCACAACGGGTTTTCGGACTCTGCTCTGATCGTGTTTATTTCAATCCATATACACGCGCACACATACACACACACGTAGGCACACTCTTTTGTTTCGCTTATTTTAATGAGAGATTCGCGCGCGTTTGCACTGTGAAGATGGAAACAAATGACTTAGGCAACGAACTTCATGCTCGAAACGAATGTGTAACTTGCTATTGTTGCTGTTGTAGTTGTTGCTGCTGCTGTTGTTGCTGCTGCTGCTGCTGTAGCTGTTGCTTAGCTACTTCTGACAGCTTTAACAGCTGTCTTTGGCATGCGGCGCTGATGACAAGCTGTACTCAGACGATTGCGACGCTGCTCAACAGCGTGAAGGCAACGACAGCTGAACGGCAACGGCAGGCAAATCACGTAATTGAGTTTATAACTTCACGCACATAATGCCCAAGTGTTTGCCTATTAATCTGTCTACTTGTCTCTGCGCTGTATGCTTAACAAGTGATTTGCTGGCGCTGCTGCTGCTGCCTGCCAAACGCGCCGAAGTTCAAAACGAAACTGAAAGCAGCCGCAGCGCGCACAGCACACAAGAGCTGCCAAAACGGCATAGGGAGCGAAGCAAGAGAAAGAGAGAGAGTGAGAAAAAGACACAGAGAGAGAGCGTGCACATCGATTCAGAGAGTGTAGCCAGCTGTTGTATGGAGCAATGCAACTGTTGCAGCTGAGCAGTTGACCAAAGCTCTTGCATCGCAGTTGCAAAGCCAACGAACTTGCCTGGGAGAAACAATTTCAGTTTCAGCCTCAAACACGGAACCAAATTCTTAACTCAAATGAACCACTAATGCATCTATAAACAGACAAACAAAACAAAAGACTTGGGCAACAAACTCGCTCACAATCCATTAATATTGTTTAATTGATTACATTTCCATCCAAATTGAATGCATTCACTTTGTTGCTCAATTCCAGTAGCCGTTCCCAGATGCGTACGCCCACTGTGCCGCCCGTTAACAATGGGCATTTTGTGGCACTTCATTAAGAGCGGAGCTCGACGCCGTTACATAGCTGCGGGCAATGCGCTTAGGGCACCAATGACTATGGACTTAGTGTCAAATTAGTAAGAGCAACAACAACTAAGCCAATAAGAGCAGCGGATGATGAACTCTGATGAACCTCTTAATACGCTTATCAAACGTTGGCCCAAAGATGACTTGGCTTCTGCACGCTGCCAGCGAAATTGAACCGCAATGAACCCCATATATTTTACGTTAATTCATTTAACAGCAATTTGGTAAGCTGGTGAAAAGTTTTCACAGACAAAAAGTACATATGGAGATGATAGATAGATAGATACAGATAGACATATATGTACACATATACACATGCATATATACATATCTTAATTCACACATTTCCGTCAACGTGCCGGGCCGCGGGCGAAATTAGAAAATCGCATGCTGTGCATGAGTCTCTCTCTCTCTCTCTCTCTCTTTGTCTCTCTCTCACTCTCATCTGGAATTCATCGGATTGATTGAAGTGGATGGCGTGTCAAATCAGAAATCGAAGTACCCACAGTTATGTAACGCTGCAGTTATGCTAATTGAGAGCAGCGCATCGAGAAGTCGAGTGAAAGCGTTTGCAGACGCCGCGCCGCAGCTTTGTTTGAATATTAATTTTCCGTTTGCAGTGGGTTTAATTGGTATGCAAATGGCTAAAATAAAACAAAAGAAAAACCAAATTCAAACAAAGCCCGAAACAAAGCAATTGGTAAAACAGAAGCTCAATCGGCGCCGTTTGGGTCCACTCTAATCGTGCTGGGCCTCGTCTAGAAGGCAGAGACTCTCGCGCGGTTACCTCATCGAAATTGCAACAATTATGGCTGAAACTGACGTCGCAGCTGGTGCAAATGAAAATCAATGAGGCGTCTTACAAAACGTGGCCAAGAGACCGCAGACCGCAGACTGAAGACCGAGTGTTTGGCCACAGCTAAAAGTGGCACATAAAAAGAAAGTTCAGCAGCAGCGCACACAATGTATTTGTATTTATATTTGTATTTGTATTTATTTCTGTTTTTGTTGTTATTGTTGTGGTTTTTGTTTTTCATTTGTTCGTTGTTCAATTTGATTGCCTGCCTCTGCTCTGGAGAGCATTTGATATGAGCCAAGCAAACGTTTTGCCGGCTGGCCAAGCGACGACGCGTTGTCTTGCCTGGTTCGGGCGGCCGCTGTCATTGCCAGCGGACGACCCAAAGCACGTTCACATTCACTGAGGAAACGGTAGCAAGTCAAGCAAGCCGACTCATGTGCAAAATTTAAATGCAGCCGCCGCATTCAATGATTGCCTGCCTGGGCGAATCGAAACTCGTTATTTGTTCGGCGTTTGCTTTTCAGCTGTTTCTTTCCTTTATCGCGCGAAATAGCCAAACACAGCCCAAATTGCAACATTTGCCAGCGGCCACAAAGAATTTGTGTCAGTCGCTGCTTGCACAATCAACCGAACACACGGACACACACACATATACACACCTAAATACGTGTATATAAACAGAGTCGCGCCTTGGCGCAACGAGGGCCAACCAAAAATTGTTTGACCAGAAGAAGTAAAACAGCAATTCGCCAGGCCGTTACATAACAAGCGGCGACTGGGAGTTGGCCGAATCAACTGGGCTTGGCCAAGCGCACTTGACGGAAGTCGGAAAAGTGAATACAGACATATATCTTATATCTGTCCAAATGCATTCCCATAAAACTGTGATCGGGTCGGTTGGGAAAATGAGCAGTGAATTAGTTTTGGTGCGACAGCGTTGACGGGCTATGTGGAGTAAGCCAATAAGTAAATTGGCCAACAGCGAACCACAAATAATCAGACCAACAACAACAGCCGCATTGCCAACTGACAGTGAACAACAATTGCTGGCGACAAATTGTCATGAGCCACAACACAATAACTGCAGCGCGTGTGCAGTAGAGCGAAAAACGTTTTAATATCCGGTTTTGGCCATGAAATTATAAATGCAGGATATCAAATTGAACTTGATTATATATATAAGCAGTTGCTAATAATTCATAAACTATAAGCACTGATTCAGTGCCAACAACTAACAGCTAATTTGCAGACTATATAGACAAATCAGTCAAAATTAGTTCAATAAAATTTAATAATCGTTATTTTAATTGATATCAACTCAAATGTTGGCGCGCTTTTACTGGTATTTATAGCTATATTGCTTGCACAGATGTTGCCATCACACTCGCACACAGCAGAGCTGCACAGCTCAAAGCGCCCTCTTTGTGACCACACCACATAGTTGTAAGTTTGAGTGGCGCCACCTAGGCAATTATTTTTTTACCCATCGATAACAAATAATAATAGTAATAGTATTTTATTTATTTTTGGCTCTTTACTATCGATAGCATTAACGATAGCAGACAGCTGTGCAAATCAAAGCAACTCTAGAAAAAAGCCGCATTTTTTACGTAAACTTATTCTAGTTTGTAAATTCAACAAGTTATTAATGCAAAAGCTGTGAGAACAACGTAAAAATAGAAACATTTAAGAACTCAACTAACACACAAAACCAATTGCAAAATGATCTACACAACGACGCTGCTGTCGCGAGGCTCCATCTTCGGGTCGCTAATAAGCAAAGTCAGGCAAGTTGTAGCCAAAAATCAAGACACTGCTCATACAAATCAAATCAACAATGACAATTTCACACCTACGCCAAAACCAAACAGACCATTGGCCGCTGCCAGCCTGAGCAATAGCTCAGCGCTTCACTCCAAGACGCTGGAAGAGAAAATCGGTCTGCCGCCCAGGCCAAAGAAGCCGCTAACGCCTTATTTTCGCTTCATGCGCGAAATGCGACCCAAGATGTTGGCCAAAAATCCTAGCATAAGCACCATTGAGGTAGTACGACAGCTATCCAAAAGCTGGGGAGAGGTTGATCCCAAGCTGAAGGAGCGCTTGCAATCGGAGTACAAAAGGGATCAGGAGCTCTATCTGGAGAAACGCACTAAGTACGACGCCACGCTGACCGAAGAGCAGCGATCCGAACTCAAGCAGTTAAAACAGGACATCAGCGATGCCAAGGAACGCAAACAGCTCCGCAAGCGTATCAAGGAGCTAGGACGACCCAAGAAACCGGCGTCTGCATTCCTTCGTTTTATTTCCATCGAGCGCACGAATACGCCACAAACAGAGAATCAAACGTACCGCGAATGGCATCAGAAGGCAACTGCCAAATGGGCACGTCTGTCGGACGAGGAAAAGGCCGTCTATATGAGCGAATCGCGCAAAGAGCTTGATCAGTACAAGTAATTATATCAATCCAGCCAAAGGTCAAAAGTCAATGACTTCACTAATCATTTCATTTACTTTTGCAGAAAAAACATTTCGATTTGGGAGGAGAAAATGATTCGCCTGGGCCACATCGACGTGGTGCGTCATGGCAATCTGATCGATCCGCCAGAGCCCAAGCCCCGCAAACTCCAAGCAGCCAAAGAGAAGTAGTCTGACGTGTTCTCCTCCATCATCTGCCATCACATGATCACACATTTGGTTTTCTTTTTTTAGCTTTTCATTTTTTGAAAATTTAATTTGTTAAGTGCTTTGCTTGCGTTCATAACTACTATTAAATAAGTCATTTACTACATCCCCGTGAAATAATGCTGTAAGAACTATTCTGAATATTCTTTTCGATTTATGTAAATACCTTCAGCGAAATGTATTAAATACTTAAAGAGACTATTAAGCATTTTTTCGATGGAAGCTCTGCTTAAAAATATTATTAAATCATATCATGTTTTCAAGTGCGGAAATGCGAGTATATTATTATACTCCTATATATTATACAGATTTCTGCAATTTTTTACTTTGTAAATTAATTTTTAGGGTATTCAAACATTATCTGCTTTTTTATTTATTTTTTTTCTTTTAAGAAAAAAAATGGTCTATCTTTGGAATGATACAATATGGCTGTATGCCCTCTAATTAACTATTTCTTATCTAACAAGAAAATTCAAATATTGGGTTTTAGTTCAAGTATACGACGAATGCTCCGAGACTCTTATGAAATTCAATTATAGTAGGACTTTAATATAGTAAATTGTATTATTCAAACCAAAAATCAAGAATTTATTCATATATGTGTGTACTATCTGTATATATGTACATACATACATATGTATATATGTATATAATATTCTACTATTTTAATTTTTCAACTTTAGTGATTTCTGTTTTTTGGCATCAACGACTAATCCAGATACTTTCCTATTTCTCAATTCTATGAAAATTAATTAATTAACAACAAAAATTGCCAAAACGTGGCATAAAACTAATCTATTTGCATTTGCCAGCTAAAGCAAACACGTGTTCGAGTCTTACGGGGTTAAGATCACACTTGATTTTCAGTTGATTTAACACGGTAATCGACACAATTTTAATCTATCTGTGTAGATCACGGTAAACAAATATGCATTAAATTTGTCACCTCAAATGCACAGAATAAAATTACCAAAAACTTAACTCTATATGTATGTATGTATGTATGTATGTATGTATGTATATAATGGTACAGTCAATCTGTCAATATGTATGGATGTCTATAAAATGACTTAGTTGATTTGATGCGGAGGCACAACCGCTCGCTGCTTGAGTCAGATTCGAAGTGAGCGAGCTGCTCGCTGGCCGGAATTGGGATAGGCTTGGCTGCGGACTGAAGACAGCCATTTTCTGACACTGGAATGCTGCTGACTGGAATGGTCAACAGCTCGCTCACACGCTCTCGGTGCATGCATGTGTGCGTGCGTGTGTGAGTAGCATTGATAACGGCTTAAGTTTATTGCTGATCAATGAGCATACAATTTGTTACGCTCAGCATTTTGCTACAGTTGCTTCGGCTACACTTGGAAAAATTTTGGTTGACTGCAAACAATGATGTGGAACGGCACCAATTTTTCTGACAATATTTTTTACAGATCACAGGAAGATAGTTATAGGAATATAAGTTATTTTTGTTATTATTAATAATATATATAATTATTTAAATTATAATAGTATATTAAATAAAAATTAAAAAAAAAAAAATTAATTTGTTAGGTACTCTTCACCTAACATGTAATTTGAGCTATTTTTGGTACATTTCGTACCACATGCAGCTACCGACTCTCTTTCTCCCTCTCTTTCTCTCTCTCTTTTTATGTCTCTCTATACCACTTCCATTCAGCGCTGCTTGGCTGACTGCGCTCTCATTTTACGGACAGTTGGCCAACAGGTAGTCGAATGTGAAGCTGGCTTAAACACTATTCACTTTAACCCTCGTCCGCCTGCAGTAGAACTTTGGCTAACACACGCTATGAACTCCATGCTAATTATAACAGCCAAAATTTACAGCGCGTGTTAATTGCGCGCTGCAACTCGTTTCTAGTCGCATGGTCAAAGTGAGAAAAAAAAACAAACACACACACACACAGAAACAAAATAAAAATATTTCATAGCTAAAAACTTTAATTTGGCCGCCACATTCTTTGCACAGAATACAACTTACCTCCGATTTTTGGCCAAATAACACGTTCTGTGACAAAACTTAGAGTCGCCGAGCCGCAAGCGCAATTGCGCAAGCCATTTTGGCCAAACCTTGAGCTACTCCAAAAGCTAAAAACAAAAAATATAAAAAATAACAGCAGCAACTAAATTCATGATTGTCGAAAAGATCTAACTGTGCGCTAGGCTAGGCTAGGCGCGCCTGGCCAATAAATCGAAAACCTGGTAGAAGCACTTTAGAGCAGCGTATTGATGATGCCTTGGCTGGCCAGGGGCAGGCGCTGCTGCATGCACTCAGTATATGCATATGTATGTGCGTGTGTATACATATATGTATGTATATATAACACTCACACACATGCTGCAGCTTTCAATGTTCTGTGCTGCGGCGCAGCCAGGTGGAACATGCATTTGTTTTGCGACTCTAGCAGTAGCTGCTTATTAGGCAGCGTTTGCGTTTTGTTGTTGTTGCTGCTGCTGTTGCTTATTATAATCGTTATTAGCCCATAACAGCGCCTAGTTAGATACCTCCCCTCCTCGCCCCAGACTCTGCTGCCTGAGCTGAAGGCCAAGCAGCTGCTGCCTAAATGCTTTTGCGCAAGAGAAATTCATGAAATACATATGTATATAATTTTGGTTGATAAAATAAACTCATTTTTTTTATTAACAATTTGGCTCAATGTAAAAATATATATATATGTATATGTATATGCATATATCTGGTATACGTTTCAGTTAAATATTCACTCTTTTTTATTTAGAAATAAAAGTTCAATTATATCCAATCGATAAGATCCCAATGAGAAGACACACACATTTCGATGTGCTTAAATAATACGCAATAGATGCTAGAAAAATGATATTATACATAGTTATGATCTATGCCGACAGCTGCGGTCATCGTAACCTAGCGCTTAAGATCTAGCTGAATATATATACATACATACAATATAGATATCGAGTACATACAACAAGGAATTTTGGACAATTACAAAAGCAATAATTTAATACTCCGCAACTTTAACTAAAATGTGTGATGTGATTCCATGAATTTTCCTTATATGTGGGTGAATGGTAATAAAGATATAATTAAAGTTAGCCCCAACTCAACAGAACTAAGAACAAAATCGGACATTTTTAGAGGTTTTCTTTGGGTTTCTCAATCGTGCTCGACATAGTCAGCTAAGGGTTCACCGAGGAATGGTATCAGAAATATCGATTTATATGGGGATGCCGAATGATGCAATTAACTAACGCTTGCTGCTCGACTGGGCGTGGCTGTGGCTATCCTCCGAGGGCGGACGCACCCAGCCGCCGTAGCGTCGCTCCATTTCCCGGGCCACGGCCAGACAGAGATGGTCCTGGCCGGGATTGGCAACCACCTGGATGCCCATGGGCAGGTTGCGACGATCCAGGCCAATCATGCAGTTGGTGACGGGCAGGCCGAGCGTGTTGAAGATCGCCATGTACATCGGCTCCAGCAGCTTGTGGTAGATCTGGTAGTGCTGGTGCGCTGTGTTGGGGAATGTGGGGTAGAGGAAGACGCCGTCTGTGCCGAGCAGCTCCTTGAATTCAGTCTTGAGCGCTTCGATGATGCTGGCCAGATGCTTGTGCCGTGAATTGGGTATGATCTTCATGAAATTCTGCAGATGGCCGAAGATCACCGAGGGCAGGATGCTGTCCGAGCAGCCAAAGAAATACTTGACCGTCTCCTTGCACACGGTCTTCGGCTGCTCCCCCTCCTCGGTCTTGTGGTAGATGGTCTCGATGTTCTTCATGGTCAGCATGGCGGACAGCGAGATGTCCAGCGACCACTTCATCTTCCGTATGTTCACACGCTTCGCATTGAAGTCGCTGGCCACTCGATTAATGGCCGCATGCAGGTCCCGGCTGAGCGGCCGCATCATGCCCGAGGGACCGTCGTTGTCCATGAAGAAGAAGCGGATGCCGTTCGCACTGATCTCCTTGTCGAGCGTCAGCTTCGGCCCGGTCGGATCGCTCATGCACTTGAGCAGCAGCGGCAGGTCCTTGGCGTAACGTGTCATCGGCGCAATGGTAAAGAAGTCGCCCCACTTGGGAAAGTCGCTGGTCGGATGGTGGCCCCGAAAGGAGACCGCATACGGTGTGGGCTTGTGGCCCCAGATGCCGCTGAACATGGCCGGCAGACGCGAGGAGCCGCCAATGTCCGAGGTGAGGCCCAGCAGGGAGGCGCCACTCGCCAGCAGCGCCGCCTCGCCGCCCGAGGAGCCGCCTGGGGTGCGCTTCAGATCGTAGGGGTTCTTCGTCTGGCCCGTGACATTGTTGTACGTCTCCCAGAGCAGGCACAGCTCCGGAGTGTTGGACACCAGCAAGATGATGCCGCCGCAACGCTTGATCTGCTCCACGACGGGCGCGTCCGCTTTGGCTATTTGCGGGGTCTTGAAGACACGGCCCGCCTGGTTGGTCATACCCTTGACGGCGATGCTCTCCTTGACCGTGACCGGTATGCCCAGCAGCGGCGTATGCTCCTCCATGGACTCGACGCTGTTAATGCCCATGGCAATCACATTGTCAATCTCGCGCGCCTCCTCCAGCGCCTCCTCAAAGCGATCCTGCACAATCGCATTGATCAGCGGATTTACCTGTGAATCATAGAGCATAAACAGACACACACACACACACACGCACACCTGTTAAGCCTTTGTCGGTCAATCAATTGTGTGACTCCATTACCTGTCGACATCGTTCGATGTATGCCTCGACGACTTCTTCGCTCTTAATCTGCAAAGATATAAAAAACGAGAGCTCGCTGATCATTTCCGCATTAGCTAGACTTTAACATTTCCAGTTTGTGTGTGCTTATTTGATCAATGTTTCATTGCTCCATTCTTGTCGCTTAATTGCTTGTGAGAACCAAACAAACGGCACAAAAGCAATTTACGTTAAATTAAAATCAATAAAAATTCACAATCATGCAGCACCCGCCAATTGTCTGCTTGCCAGGGAAAGAAAGAGCGAGGGAGAGCGACAAGAATGTGAATGCCTCAGCGTACGACGCGGCGTATGAGTAATGTGCGGATTTTCAATTGCCTATGGCGTAGGGCCACACGCTGGACTCTATTAAATATATGAAATACACACACTTAAAAAACACGAGTTGTTAATCAAGCCTCTCAATACGAATTGAGAAACAAGTAAAGTTATTAGCTTTTAATTGATATATATGTATATATGTATATATATCTGATACAGACTGAAACTGAGCCGTCTAATTCGAGTTGACATTCCCATAGCTGCCTGCAATTCGTTTCAATGCCTGAATTAATTTCTCAATAAGCTGAAGCGCAATGCATCTGAAGGCCCAAAGTGCTCAATACGCAGTTACCTAGCTAATCATACGTTCGTATGCAAACGGAGATCGTCACAGAGGTATCATTAAATTAAATTTAAGGCTACTCGACTTTTCAATGATATCCAGTGCACTATTAAATCAGTTGCGGCCACAACTCAAACCCAGACTCGAACTCAAGTTTTGTATGTATCTAGGCAGCTCACTACCTGGGGCTGCAACATGCGTGAGGTGTTGTAAGTAGCCAGGTGTTGTAAGTGGTTACACAGAGCCCCAGGTTGAAGACTCAGATGAAGGCAAACAATCGAAGCCATTGAAACGTAGACGAGAAGAAAAGAAAAAAAATCAGAAATTTCGGGTTGTAAAGTGAAAAATGGGGTTTCTATTTTACTAGTAACTCGCTTTATATACCCTTTTATACAAGCTATATTTCGAATACTAAAATACATATATTCCAAATATGATCCCCTTAAACCTCGCCTTTGGAAAAATTGAAGTATTTTGCTATTATATTGAAATTCTTTAACAAATTAGCTTTATAGTTATGGCAAAGAGGTTTAGATGAAGTCCTTAGTTACTTGCCTTTTACCTCGAAAATCAAAGATATCTGAGTAATATGTAAAGCGATTTTAAAGATCATCATCAATTTTTTAATAGCTTGTCATTAAAATTTATTCCGATTAAGAAATTAAAATGGAAATTTAAATTTAGTTCTTCAAATATAAACCTTTATATAATTTAAGAAGAAGAAATATCAAAAGATTTTGTCAGTTCCTGGGCAGTTTCAAGATCGCATCAGAATAATATGTGAATGTAGACAGTTTATGACCTGCAAAATCTCTAGTTCTGTCTTTCAAAAGGGTATTGAACTAAGCGACATTTCCATTCACTTGTGTCTTGTTGTAATTGTTGATAAAGCACAAGTGAAACATGCAATGTAAACGCGACACAAAGACACAGATTCGGCAGCTGCACATATGTATATATATACACATATACATACATATGTATATACATGTATATAAACAGATAGCTACATACATCAAACTAAAGTCTAAAGGAAAGATAAACAGAAGGAAAAGCGAAACAGAAAACAAGTTTAGGCCGCAGTTGGTCAGTCGACTATGGAAATACCTCGCAGTGTGCTATGTGTACGCATGTGTGTGTGTGTGTAGTTGTGCGTGTGTATTAGTGGCATGTAGCTGAGAAGCTTTACGTGCTCTGCTTTAGTTATTTGTGCTTTGTATACGTGAGTCAAGAGAGAGAGAGAGAGAGAGAGAGAGAGAGAGAGAGAGAGAGAGAGAGAGAGAGAACGATTCAGCTGTTAGCTACGATTGATGACTGACAGAGCGAGCATCATACATACGAATGACTGATAGATATCTATGTACACATTTCTACATATAAATTGAAATATAATTTGTCTTGCAAAATACTTAAGCGTCCATTATACAAATGATTCACGCTACCTAAGAACGGACTTCGAATAGACTTTAAAAATATACTTCAGCATAATAAATCTGCAATGAACATATCTCAGATCTTGTGCCCACTTATTGTTTAAATAAATCTCCATTTGTGCAGTAATTAAGCAAAATGTTGTCGCATTTGTCGCTGGCGATGACCCGACAATAAACACTCACATATATATGCACATATATACATATATGTATATGCATACATATTTATCTAGACAAAGCCACGCACAGCTAACTACTTTGGGCACAGACAAATACACAAGAGACAACAATTTTATAATTGTTTTAAAAAATTTGCGTAAACGAAGTGAAGCAATCGCTTAAGCACTGACAATGAAACACAAATAAAAACACAAAAGAAAAAAAAATGTATATAAAAATTATAATAAAAATAATGCATTAAAATGTAGTTAAACATTTATATGAACGAGTGAATAAACTATAAAAAAATTAAAATAAAATTTAATAAAAACAGAGTAAGGCGAAATTAAAGAAATACGACTGCACGTGTAAGTGTGTGCGTGTGATAGTGTGCAAGTGTGTGCCTGTGATAGTGTGCGTGTGTGTGTGAGTGATTCGATAAGGTCTGTCAAGTCATGACCTTAAGTGCGCTGTATGTGGATGTGGACCAATGAACGCAATGAATCTTACAGAGCACAACAAACCGGGCTAAAGAAGCCCAAGCAACAACAACAATAACAACATTTACAACTACAATAAAACATAACCAGCCCAGAGCTTGCAATTATTTATGAGCACATGTGTGTAATGCATGTGTATCTATGTAAGATGTATGCATGTATTTCGCAGATACTCTTTCATTGTTTTCAGTACATAAATTCGTCATCTCGACTCACTCGTCGTCTATCCGTGCGTAATTTGAGGTAGTTACCAGATGTTATTGATATGGCCAAGATAGTATATTCATATGTGTGCATGTAGCTGCAGCCAAGCAAACTCTCTAGGCCGCGGTTAGCTAACCAATTTGACGTATTGCTGCTCCGACTGGGATTTCTACAGGCCGATTTTGAAACAGCGCCAACTGCGGCTCAAAAAGTTTGCATACATATAATAAAGTGCTTTGTTTGAATTGAGATTAGGATGAGTAATATAAGCTATGTGCCTTGGTCCACTAACTGATGTAATGCAATTGTAAATGAAAGCCAAAAAATACGTGAAAATAAAATACGTAATGTAATGGAAAACTTATGGAAAATGTTAAAAGTTTTGTTGATATGAATATTTTGTATTAATTAACTTAAGTAAAAGTTGAAGAACTTTTAAGAACTCTACTGCATTGCCTAAATATATATATAAAGCAAAACAGATCAAGTATATATTTTTGTTTTCCAATTTTATCTATACAAATCTCACTGTCAGAGACTTCCTCGTTTTCTCCTCTAAAGTGGGTATCATAAAGAAATTTATATACTATAAAGAATCCCCATACATACATATATTCTTGGCTTGACAAGCTGAGGTGATATGGTCATCTCCGTCCGTCATTTCTAGATAGATGGCTAAAATATCAACAGGGTTCAGGGTACCATCTAGCCGAGAAGACTGTTTTAGTAGGAATTTTATGTTTTATATGATACAGTACGACTATTATAATGAACACACTTGTGTGATTAGGTCTGCCCTGTGGGATAACCTACATGATTTAATTTAAGTGTCATACAATACTATATACTCCATTTTTCTTAAAAGTGATCTTTAGCCCAATCTTGTTTTGAACATATGTCGTACAATTTATGGAGAACAAAGGTTCTGACATAGTTTAAACACATCGTAAATGTTTAATTTTACAATAAGGTAAATATAGAGAGTCCACTAAAAACAAATATTTAATACCATATTTATATTTATTTATACATATATGTATATATTTTTACTTTCCACTCTTTGGCTTTGAGTGTTATGTAACTTATTCAACCACAAATAAATAACAAAAAATAAAAATTTTCATGTAGTGTCACGATGTTAAAGGCGATCACCTCCATCACCTGCGAGTCAGTGTAGCTGACCAGTGTTGGTCAACGGCAACAAATTGCCTCAGCTTTGCCACAAAGTCTCTAATGGATGTGGCAAGCGCAAGCGACTGGCCTCTCTTGTCGTTAAATTGGCATTAAGTGGACAGTGGATTGAAAGCCCCAAAACACATATGGTCCCAGCGCCTGTCACAGCCTCAAGCCATTGCTCGAGGCTCGCCTGTCTGTCTATTGATATTTTACAAGATATTGCCAATTTTAAGGTGCGTTCGATTGAAGCATACATACACATACATATGCACGAAATTGCACATATATGCATACGCATGTGAATGTGTGTGTGTGTGTGTGTGTGTGTGTGTGTGTTTGTATTAGGTGTACTTACCTTTCTGTTGCGAATCAGCTTGGCGAGATCGACGGCAGGTATCTCCAGCAGGTGACTGCGTATGGGCGGCAGCTTGCGTCGAATCACCTTGATGTTGGTGTAGCGGCTGTAGGGCACCACAAACCAGCTGAAGACAATCATGGCCGAGCGCAGGAAACGGCGCATGATGTACCCCAGGATCCTGGAACACAGTAGGACAGCAATTTTGGCGGCTTTGCGTTAAACGGTTTCAAAGTGAAATTATTTCGACAATATATATATATCTAGATATCTAGATATATATATAGATGGTATCCAATAGATACAAGCGAACAGGTTGGCCAACAAGCGAAAGGATTGTGCAATATGCAGCTGGTCTGCAATTGCATCGGCTGCGACTGCAACTGCAACTACGACGACGGCAGAGACAGCAACGGCGACGGCGACGGCGACGTTGGCAGCGACTGCGGCGGCTGCTGCGATTTGCGCTTGCACAACTCAACACACGACTCGAACTCGAATTCGAATTCGCTGTTTTGGCTCGAACACTGGCGATGGCTTAATACTTAATTTTTTTCGTTTTTACTATTTTTCTCTATTTTTGGTCAGTTGGCTAATAGCTGTTGGCAAAACACTTTCTTGTGCCCGACTGCATCTCAATTTAGTTGCGGCAGCGATTGCATTTATCTAGCCGAATTTTTATGCGCTGCAAACGCATGCGCAACGTATCACTGGCTTTCATTTTGCTACACTATTATTTTGGTTGTGTTGTGTTTTGTTTTGATTTGTGTTTTGTTTCTGTTATTGTCAGATTTATTACATTTGTAACCGATCGCAGCGAATTAAAACGACTCGAAGCGCATTCAACGAACGAACGAACCGATGCGAACGACGCGCGCTAAGCAAATAAATGAGCATCCAGCGCAGCACATAACATATAAAGCTCTGCTTGGCTCGTTGAGCTTGGCTGAGACGAAAGCTCGAACCGGTTCGTCTGCTGTGTGACGCTCTCTCTTCAAACTGCATCCGCTCTTAAGCTCAGCTTTCTAGTTCTTTTGTGAATCCCATTCGTTCTGCGGACATGCACTCAGCGAAAATTGAAGGAACTCAAAGCGATTTCTGTTGCATCTTAAATAAATGGGATCAAGCAATAATGTTAACTAGATGTAAGCTTGTTACTTGTGCAATTTTCTAAGAATTTCATTAGTAATGCAATTTAATTTGCTCAACTATATCTTTATCGTATGTTGCGTAAGCTGAGATAATGACTTAAAATGCTTCCTGCTAACCTGCAATTAGACGAACCTTTGAACTGCGATTTATTTGCATTTGTTGTTATTAGTGCAGTGTGAAGAAAGACGCAGACAAGTTTTCCTTTAGACTGTTTGTTAATTATACAGATTATAAGCAATCGACACACGAGTTATGTCAATGTCGTACGTGTATGAGAAAAAGGCTTCGAAACTGAAAGTGAGATCATCGGGTGAAAAGGGAAAAGGGTTCCCAGTTGCATATTGAATTCAGCTGAAAGTAAACTAAAATACGTATTTACCCAAATAAACAAATACGTAATATGAAGGCATCTATATATATAAATCTATAAACAAATCTAATACGGCTGAAATGTGGGAGACTGAGATTTTAGAGGCAGATATTTTTGGGCGCTCATGCTTGACGAATATTTAATGGCAATTTAACAAATATTTTGTTTGTTTGCTTTGTAAATATTTCAAATGTTTACTATTAAGCTATCTACGAGATAAGAATTGTTTTTTAATTGCGCAACCATTAGAGCACATAGCTTTTAAGCCGGCCAATTTAGAGCTCTGTGGCATTAACAAAAAATATATAATTAAAGTACTTTGGGAATGTGCCCAAATTTAGATGCTTCCTAATGTTTTAAATTACAGTCTCCCAACTTGAGATCACGCAAAATGTTCAAGTAAAGACAACAAAAAAGTATTCGTCTTTTTTTCGGATCGTTTAGGACCTTTGCTCTTTGGAGGGGGAAAAACACTAAGCTGGTTTGATATAGTATTTATGATTCTTTTGGTTCAATGCGGGAAAGCACCAAGGCAAATGGTAATAAAGTGGAAGATGTAAAAATAGTTGTGCAACAATTAAGGAACATTCCGAGAGCAGCAAGCGAAGGGAAACGAACTCGAGAGAGCGCGAGCTTAGTTTGTTATCTGCACTTAAATGATAAACAAGCTATTATGCTAAAAACAGTATATAGGTATGGAGCTAAGAGAAACTAAGAGAGAGAGAGAGTGAGATTGAGCACGCTCTACTAAGAGCGAATGGTGGGCGATGTTTTAAGAAAGCTCTCATATGTCAGCTGTGCTTGTTTCAGTGGCTGCTCAGCAATTGACTGGAAAACTTTCCGTTTGGAATAGTCGCGTAGCGCAGAAGAACATAAACAACAACGGCAACAACAGCAGCAGCAGCAGCAGCAGCAACAACAACAGAGA
Organism: Drosophila navojoa; assembly: GCF_054131105.1. NCBI lineage: Eukaryota > Metazoa > Arthropoda > Insecta > Diptera > Drosophilidae > Drosophila > Drosophila navojoa. The sequence continues at coordinate 9,856,839 of NC_142890.1, read as the reverse complement.
AAGTGACTGTCAACCGCAAAGCAAATAATAATTGATTGGAAGTAAACAGTTACTCACGATGGCTATGTGGTTACAACGTTTACGACTCTCATGCGCTGTCGGCGCAGCTCGTCAAAGCTTACGAAGCTTTGCCGCTGCCAGCGAGAATAACAACAGCACCAACAACGACAATAACCTTGACTCTTCTATAGATGAGCGACATCCGCTGCGGGGCGTGCGTATATTAGATCTCACACGCATCATCGCTGGACCCTACTGCACCATGGTGCTGGCCGATCTGGGCGCCGAGGTGATAAAGGTGGAGCGGCCCAATTTCGGCGATGAGGCGCGCAAATGGGGCCCGCCATTTCTGGAGAAGAGCGGCGATGCGGCCTACTTTCTGGCGCCCAACCGCAACAAGCAGAGCGTCTGCATAGACATGAAGCGTGGCAGGGATCTGATGCAGCAGCTGGTGAGCAAGTGCGATGTGCTCGTGGAGAACTATGTGCCCGGCACACTGGAGCGCTACGATCTGGGCTATGAGCAACTGCGTCAAGCGCATCCACGTCTGATCTACTGCACCATCAGTGGCTATGGATCGGTGGGCCCCTATGCCAAGCGACCGGGCTACGATGTGATTGCCTCATCCATGGGCGGCCTCTTGCATATCACGGGCCAGCCCGACGGGCCGCCCAGCAAGGTGGGCGTGGCAGTGACGGACGTGGCAACGGGCCTCTATGCGCACGGCGCCATTCTGGCCGCCCTGCTGCAGCGGGAGCGCACCCAACGCGGCCAGAAGATCGACGTGGATCTGCTGTCCACGTGCTGCTCGCTCCTGATCAATGTGGCCAGCAACTACCTGAACGCCGGCACAGAGGCCAAGCGCTGGGGCACCGCGCACTCCAGCATTGTGCCCTACCAGAGCTTCAAGACGGCCGATGGCTACCTGACCCTGGGAGCCGGCAGCGATGCCCAGTTCGTGGAGCTGTGCAGCCGCCTGAACATCGAACGGGTCGCTCTCGATGCTAAGTTCAAGACCAACAAGGATCGGGTCAAGAATCGCGAAGAGCTAGTCAATGTGCTTGCCAAGATCCTGGCACGCGACTCGTCCAAGAACTGGATGCGTCTCTTTGAGGGCGCCTCCTTTGTGGTGGGCCCCGTCAACAGCATACGCGAGGTATTTGAGGACGAGCACATCCAAGCCATAGGCCTGGTCAAGACTCTGCCACATCCGCGCGACGGCAGCGTCAAGGTCGTGGGCCCGCCCGTCGTTTACAGTGAAGCGCGCAACGATGCACGCACCGCTCCGCCCATGCTCGGCGAGCACACAGACAAGGTGCTTTCCAATCTGCTAGGCTATGGAGCTGAGCAAATTGCCGAGCTTCGCAGTCAGGGTATCATCCAGTAAAGGATTCTCTCGAGATCCTATTACATATTATGTATATATGTGTATATTAATAACATGAAAAACCTAACTACATAAGAAATGGAATTTCTCTAGTGAAGAGCCTCAGGCTTGAGTCGCCTTACGTCCATTAATGATTGAGCTACGAAATGTTCATGAAATATATAATATTAACATTTTTATAATATCCATATGTTTATTTTCTGATATCTTTATATTAAAGTCAAATATTGATAGAGCACTCTAAACCTTTTAAGATTTAATGTTCACAAATAGCCGCATTTATATACTCTGTAGACATTTCGTAGTCATTCTGTTTAAATGCTATTCACATAAAACTACAATATATATTGTATTTTGAAAAGGTCAAAGGACGGCTAGATCAAAGACCTTTAAAATATATTTGCAATGAAATTTGTTCCGTTTCATGTGAGATCTTAACTCAGGAATTGCCAGGCCTACCTAGCTATACCAATACATCTACATACACATCCAGATATACTTGAGACATAAAGTATCAAGGTTGACACACTATATATATCGGTGAGTAATAATATTTTTATAAAATTTAAAAATGCTTTTGAGGGTAGTAGTTAAATTTCAGCTGACGTAACATGAAGTAAACATTTCTTTTATATACGTATTAATGTATATACATACATATGACTTGATATCGAATATACTTGTAAACATGGGCAATTACAGCATAAAATGTATAGAATTTTGAGCAGTGTACAGATATAGTTAAAAAATTTTTCGTCTGAATTTATTAATAATTTTGTTTCAATGGGCGACAACGTATATACGACACTAATCGCAGCAGCAGCTCGACTTGATATGCCGGTAAGAGCAGCACTTGGAGAGATACGACTTATCAAATACACCCACACACACACACACTCATGCTCAGGTTCAACGGGATCATGTTTCGTGGGCTGACCGAACGCGACGTGAGAAATTTATTATCGTCATGTTCTATGGCATTATGCTAGTCTTAGTTCTCAACATTATTGGCTGGATGGCGTTCATCTGTGTCTTTATACAGCACGACAAATACTCTGCATACCGACGCAAGGCTGCTCCAGACGATGGACACAATGCGACCAGCAGTTACCGAGCACTTGGCTAGTCCACTTACCCGTCTTGCAGAATGGCTTCGAGGTGAAAGCGCACCCAGGCGACTATCGATTTTAGCAAACGCAGCACTGTGCTCACACGCCACAGGAACAAATGGAATAGGAGAGTGGATGCAAGTGGAAACGAACATGGAAATAAAAACATAGAATTTGTGAGGACACAAGGACGGCAACGAGAAGAGCAACTAAAGCGCGTAACTCACTTTTCTCAAATCCCTTGAATTTTGTTTTCTCTTATACGCTTTCGTTACTTTTCTCTGTGTGTGTTTGTTTTTTCGCTGTGACGACCGCGCTAGCTTTGTTGTGAATAGGCTGCGAGCTCTGCCTAAACTAACTCTAGACGGAGACAGTGCAAGTGCCGCTACCGCTGATTGCATTACTTATACTAGTTTATTTGTATTTATTTTAAATACTGGCGGTGCTGCTATTGTTGTTTTTGTTTTTGCACAAACACTACGACAACAAACACCTGCTATGCGCTCTAACCCCCACTGCGAACTCGAATGTACCTTGTACTTTACCCAGAAATTCCATTGTTTACGTGTTCTATGCTCCTCGTGCAGCATGCGTGGGACAAAGACAGAAACAGAAAAACCTGGGTGAGGTCGAGGGTAAAGATGAATAGTGATGGGAACGAAGACACTTGTCTATTTAATTACACAGTATATGTACATAAGTATGTGTGTGTGCAGCAATAGCTGGAAATAATTTGACTACAGGTAAATATACCAATGGACAAATTATTGGACATCCGAAAGACCAAATCTCTTAATATATCAAGATTAGAGCTGTGCTTTCATTGATATGTAATACATAATTATATATACATAATACATAATTATATTATACATAATTTTTAATCTAGCTGCATTAACATTTTATTATTATATATATAACTAACCTTATGAAAGTCGCGTGAGTAAAATATTAAATATGTTTAGGCAATTATTCAAAAGTAAATATTTATGCGCCCTTATTATTGTTGCGCTGCCACCTTTTATTAAAATTTTCTGGGCATTTTTAGTACATTCATCGAAATTTTAGTTATCGATTTACTACAGATGTCATCGCTAAGCACAAATATGTTAAATAATAACAATAATCGAGAACCTGTCATAATTTATTAAACAAAAAAATGCCGACACCGAAGCCTTCATTTGTGTCCCGCAACCTCGTTGCCATTGTGATTGTACCCAGCTTGATTGCCGTTCACTTTGGCTGGAAGCTTTTACAGGATAATCGAAAGCTGGTGTCCGCCGAGGAACAGATTGATCTGCCTCCCGTTACGGTAAATGGAATATGTGTAATGTGAAGATGTATATATCTACAATGAAAAATCTTGCAGTTTGCCAAATATGCGTGGAAGAGATTGACCGGCAATAATAGTGGTGTTGCAGATGAGAAGAGCGACTCGGATTGAGCGCGGGAATTACAAATTGTGCACAGGCTAAACTTGTTAAAAACTATTTATTGCATGCTATTGATGCAGTAATTAAATCTACAATAAACATTAAACGTTAATATACAAGCTAACATATAAACGGACGACGTACGTACAACACATACATATACATATGCTTATGTAAAATAAAATTAAGCAGACCGAAAGCGTCTGAAACTAAATTACAATAAATTAATTATTGCGCCAGTGACGAATTGACTGTGAGATTGTCGAGCTGTGCATTGAAGAGGACATCGCTGATGAGCTTCTCGGCAATGATGCGTTGCGTGTGATTGATGGACCGCAGCTTGCTGGCCACATTTACCCCGATCGCATCGTATTCATCCTCGTGCCTGTGTGTGGTGGCGGGCGCTGTCGTCGTGTACGCTGTGGTCGGCGCGCTGCCAAATAGCGGCTGGTAATGATCCCGTCCAATCTGTATGGTCGGCACGGGCTGGGCATGTCCATTTGCCTGATGGTGCAAGTGCTGCAGCTGCTGTTGGTGATGTTCCAGCGAATTGACAGCCTGCCAAGCAGAGGGACAGAGATGGAGACTATTCATTATATCACATATGGAATATTTCCAGCACTTACCTGTTGTATCTCGCGCTGTGAATTGGAGTCGAGCGATGTTATCTCTAACACCTTCACTGCATGCCCGCCTGCTGCAGCAGCAGCTAACGAGGATTGTGCAGCGTTGGCCTGGGCGACTAATCGCTGGTGCGCCTCTGCCACCTCGTTGTGTGCCTGATGCGATTCGTCTTTTACAATTGTGACACAATCCGCAGGAGTCACCGAGATGGTGCTCAGTGTGGCGCCCTGACTACTGACCACAACATTGTTGGTGGCGACGGCAGCCACCTCTCCCTCGACTTCGTCGCTGGCACTGGGCACGATTGTTTCGATATGCTGTGACTGAGGCGTATGGTGTGATTCCTCCTCATAGTCCATCGAGTCCTCGTCATCAAAATTAATGTGCAGCTCTCGTTTAGGCTTGCCAGCCATTTCGTTGGAATGGCGTTTGGGTTTGTGGTCGGCTATGAAGAGCAGCTTGTCGTAGTACCAGAGGCGTGTTTCGTAGTCGGACTTGCTGCTGGATTTGCGATACTCGCGACGAAATGCGGATCGTAGCGAGTTGATCTTTCTAACGACCATCGCGCGGTCTGGATTTGGCTCCACTTCTTTTAGTTTTTCTACCAATTTATCGTAGGCTTTATTTCTGGCGGCGTGATTGCTGTAGTCATGGTGCTTCGGCTGCCAGAGACACTCCTCCTCCTGATACTGCTCAATGAACTCGGTTAGCCAGTGTCGTGAATACGATCGCAAGTCGTTATTTATGTTCGACACATTCATTGTTTTCCTTTTTGTTTTTGTATATCTTTATACTTTGATATTTTTCTGTTTTTCTCCAAGTGCGTCTTGCGTGAAGTTGGTTGCTGCAACCGCGGAGGAGAATTGCCTGATGCCTGACAAATGCAACACAATTCAGCGATGTGGCAGCGCTCCGTGCATTGGTAGCGCTGCAGCCCTGGAATACCATACAGTTCTCGATGTTTTTGTCGAATGGTCAGAAAAGACGGAAAGGCGAAGCCGCTCTGCGAAATCTTATTATGTATTAAATAATACAAATTACGTGTTGTGAATTAAATCAAAATAAATGATTGTAGCGCCTCAAATTGTTAGCTACAGCTAGTGAGTGCATGAACGTGCCACTGCAGAACGACATCGCGTTGTTGTTGTTGTCGCTGTTGATGCATGTCGAAAAAGAATACGCAAAAGATCTTTGTTAAAAACAAAAACAAAGGTGCGTTATCGTCGTTGTCTTGGCAGCACATTTAAAATCTCTAAATTTGGCTAATTATATAATATGATTTTGTGTCTGTGTATAAGTGTGTACATAAGTGGGCAATAAAATAAGTGATAAATAAACGCATAGAAATCAAAACAGAAAACGTATGAAATGTAGTTATGTTGGAATGTGTGGGGCGATGTGGGGGGTGTGGGGGTTACCACACAGTGCATAACAGAGGAAACAAGTGAGCTGAAAGCGAAATACAGTTAAGCAACAGCTGTTTACTATGTGTGCCCCATTGTCTGATCAGCCAACTCCAATCAGAATTGCTCCAATTTGAATTGCTTGGAAATGAAAACGAAATGCAATGCAATAATTAAAATCTGGTAGTTCTTTAAATATATTTTAATGTCGTATGCATTTACATAGGTCAAGTATACGTTTCCCATAAAAATTGAGTCAAGTGCAAAGTCCATTCCAATCAGAACTATAGCTGTTATTGCCGCATGCTTCCTATTAGACGGGTCGAGCGTCAAATCTAATATGAGTGAATCTATTTATAACTACACTCAGTTGCGCATGCAAATATATACATATATTTGTACAAGTACATATATATGCAGTTATATATGTAAATCATGTAGCCTTGACTCAATGGCAAACAACAAATAACGTTTAACGAACTTGTTTATGTACATTTGTTTTGCCGGCTCCGTGCAAAATCTCCCTCCCCTAACCGAGCGACCCAACTATCCCCAGCATCCCCTTCACAGTGGTACGCAATTGATTTGCATGTGTCTGTAGGTAAATTATCCAATAGAAAATCCAGTAATTACAATTTGCAATGATTTTGAAAATCTTTCAACTTGATCTAAAAATATAATTTTCAATGACTGCCAAAAATAGAAAAGCAATCATTAACATAATTTTAAAAAAGCATTTTGAGTAATTAATTAAATATATAATATATATAAGTGATTTCCATATATGTATATGCAAATAAATTACTTTCTAAAATGTGAAATTTATACGGAGGAACTACATTAATGTGGTAATTCAAAGAACTTTATGTGACAGTTGTTGCCTCAATTGTTTCCTTAGAAAAACTCAAACAGACTCATTTCTTCCGTAATTGTAATATAATATTGTAAAATTGAAACCCTTTAGCGCCAACCACAACATTCGAGAACCTCAACTAAATCACAGTTGAAGTTTGGAGCAGAGTCGGTTTCGTTTTTTCTTTCCTTTTATGCACTGAATAGCCGTCTTAATTTTATCTCTCAGCCAGCTGCTGTGTGCTCAGCTGTATCTTATCATTAGAGATATATACACACATACATATGTATATGTTTTTATCATGAGCTTCGCTCGTTTCTGCCTTATGCTAAAACTTGTTCAAGGTGAAACCAATCGCACCGGGCCGCTCTATAAATATATATATTCACATGGATATATTAAAATATGCCTACATATGAGTACATATGTGTGTGTGTGTGTGTGTGTGTGTGTGAGGGTGCGAATCCATCTATATAAAATAGTTGTTTGGGAGGTGTGTGCCAGCACATGGGCTAGCTATAATTAATATTTGGTGATAATTTGTTGCTATTGCCAGCTTGTTTACATTTTTTCAGTAAATAACAGGTTTCCAAGCTCTTATCTAGAGTGTTTCCGATTTCCCATGGAATATGACACAGTTGAACAGGTGAACGAGCATGACGAAAAGTATAAATATATTGGAAATAAGACCTTCTAAGAGTATTTATATAAACAATATTTCTTGGCATATTTCCCGTATCTCCCCGTATCAAGAACTTGAATACATATACAACTCTTGTATATAAAATGGTCTTAGCCTCAAAGGTAAACGTTCAACGTGTTACAATCTTATCGGAACGGCTAATCTACAAGCTCTTTTCAAACGGTAGCTGTCTAAGCAAAGTACAATTGAAATTTTCAACAACAGATTTTGGCTTGGTCACATTTGATTGCATAAATCTTAATTGCTTTTGATTTTCTTGAAACAATGCCAAAATATAAGTATGCAAAATACGTTTGTTGCGTTATGAAACAATCATGAAATATTTTGTTCTATTCGATCCCTAAGCCTTGCGAATTATTTCCTTGCCTTGTCTTATCAGCGCGCATTAAACTGATAAGAGCTTAAACTCAATCATAATACGCTCGTGACTTTGATGAGCGATTGTGGGATCTGTCGGGGAATATCAATGGCGTATAGGCTTATAGCCAAGAATTATAATTAGAATTTCAATTGTATTTAAAATGCCTATATGTATTATCTCTCTTCCATTGCAGTCTGCCATGAGCCGCCTTATAGAGAAGCCCAACATTGCCATGTCCATCACATCGTCAGGTAGTCAATTATCCAACACAGTTGCCGCCGGCTCGGCCAGCAATGCGGCCACAGCGGACGACACACCTTCCCCGGCAGAGGATGAGGATGGCCACAGGAGCGCAGCGAGAACCCAATTGTTGACGCCCTCCGCGGATCAGAATGCGAAGTCCTCAAATAGTAGGTCAACTCAGTTGATAAAGCCTAATAAGCCTCTGATAGACGAAGACCTAGACAGCGATATTTATCGATTATCAGCAAGTAACACATTTCTCGATAACATATCGAATAGATAATCTAAGCAAGATCACATAGACTATATCATATCTCTTCAGGACTGTTAAACTAAATCAATATTTATCGATAGCCAATAGAAGGGTTATCATTTGAGGAATATACTCATAGACCAATTGAAAACTATTAATATTTTATAATCCAAAATTTATGATTAAAGATCTTAAAATATTTATGGTAAACCATATCATGACCAAATATCTCTTCGATCAATCAATCCAAGCAAACAAAGAAAAACAAATCAATCAGACTGTATCGATTTGACTTGTTCAACCAATGCAGTTGTAGTTCTTATCGAATATTTATACAATATGTGTATTGTCTGTATGCCCTTTTTGACTAATTTTCAATAGGTATACTGTGTAAATAGTTATTTTCATTTCATTCGCCTCTAAACATAGATTAAAATTTATTGAATATAATTTGACAAATCTATATCATAGTTTCAGTAGTGTTTTGTAAATTTCGTAAAATTGATTGATGTAATGCAAATATTCTATAAATTTTAAATGAACAGAATGAATGAAATACTTGGAATATTAAATTGATAGTGCATATAATGTAAAAGCTGATAGACTAGCAGATACCGCGTACATAGAGATATTAAACATAAAATTAAATTTATTGTGTATACATTAATAGATGTGCTAGACTAGCGTATATTGACTCCCTGGAGATTAATGCATCCTTTTGAACGTCCCGTTTTAGTGCGCAACAAAGTGGACCAGGTGCTCGTCAGTCTGATAGCGGGCGCAGCAGCCGGTGCACTGGCCAAGACCACAATCGCTCCGCTGGACCGCACGAAAATCAATTTCCAGATACGCAAAGATGTATCATTTTCGTTCAGGGCCTCGCTCAACTATCTGGAGCAGACATACACCAGGGAGGGCATCCTCGCCCTGTGGCGCGGCAACTCGGCGACGATGGCGCGCATTGTGCCCTACGCAGCCATCCAGTTCACATCCCACGAGCAATGGCGACGCGTCCTGCATGTGGATCAGAATGGCGCCAAGTGAGTAGGCATTGCAATTGGCATGCTTTAATGATCCGACATCTACTTACTCAGTATGCGTATTCGTTCCTTAGCACTAAGGGACGCCGTTTTATCGCGGGCTCGCTGGCGGGCATAACCTCACAATCGTTGACCTATCCCTTGGACTTGGCTCGTGCTCGCATGGCTGTCACGGATAGATACACGGGCTATCGCACGCTTCGCCAGGTGTTTGCCAGGATCTGGGTGGAGGAAGGACCGCGAACCCTATTCCGTGGCTATTGGGCCACAGTCTTGGGTGTTATACCCTATGCGGGCACCTCCTTCTTCACCTACGAAACGCTCAAACGCGAATATCATGGTAAGTCCAAGCTCTTTCCCGTCCTTCCATCAGTAAGCTATTCCTATTTTTTGTAGAAATTATTGGCAATACGAACCCGAATGCTTTTGTTTCGCTGGCATTTGGTGCAGCGGCCGGTGTAGCTGGTCAAACGGCTAGCTATCCGCTGGACATTGTGCGTCGGCGTATGCAGACAACGCGGGTGAACATCAATGCGCCGCAGTCTTCTCCAACGATACTGACGACGCTTATTACGATATACAGGTAAGGCTTAAAATTGATTGATTGTAACCCATATTCAAATATTTGTGCATCGTTTGATCTCCACAGGGAGGAGGGCATCAAAAACGGCTTCTACAAGGGCCTGAGTATGAACTGGATTAAGGGTCCCATTGCCGTTGGCATTAGCTTCTCCACGTACGATCTGATCAAGGCTTGGCTTATCGAACTGTCCCACTTGAAGCGTGGTCGGGCTGAGAACTAGCAGTTGCCCTACAAACACATACACACACACACAAACACGCATACTCATTGATACACATGTACACATATATAATTATATGTATATGTATATATACAGATGTACACAGAAAAGGAAAGAGATAGACAAACGCACTGCTTTCGTTATTAAGTTAAATGTTCGGATAGCAGGGATTGATTTTCTCATGCAGCATCAACATTGTTACATTGGATTGATATTTTTAGTTGTTAACTGTGAAAGAGTTATGATGAATACACAAGCGCTTACTTTTGTTATTCACTGTAAACGATTATTTTCTTTAAGCTGAAAGTAAACAAAACACAATAAAAACATAGACATGTCTGTATAAAGTTTCAAATTAAGGCTACTACTGCATTGATTTTGATGCTTTATTTGTACTTACAACTTCGACAATAACTTTTTCATATACACAACTCTCTAGCTCTTAAACTAATTGTATTGTATTAGTTTGTTTCTATTTTGTCAAGTGTCGAATGTACGTTAAAATTTGATAGTGCATGGTTAATGCTGTGAAAATATTGTAAACGAATTTGGTATACATGTCCAAATGTTTAGCCATGAAATCAATACTTTAATATGTTATATGTGGGTATGTTTTTTATTAGCAAAAATAAATTAAAGATAGTTTCAATAAAGTAGTCAAAAATTTAAAATGAGCGCAATGTTTCCCAACTTGCTTTTGATGTGGCAGCGCCGACGATAACGTTCGAGTTCGATAACGTTTTGTCTTCAACAATTGGCTTCATTTGCCATCTCTAGTCGCGTTCAGTTGTGCAAAAATAGTGCGCAAAAACAAATTGCTTATTTATTTGATTTATTTTATTTAAAAACAAGTCATTTTTCGTTAAACGTTCCTAGATAGTTCACGTGCTATATATAGAGTATGTGCTTTTAAGCACTAGTTTATTTACCTCTTTGCATCGGTTTAACAAAGCTTGTATGAAAAGTGTCCGTTTATATATACAAGTACATAAATAATTAAAACTTTCGATGACTTCTGCCTAGAAACAGGTGAGTGTCAGGAATTGGTGAAGGTGGCAAGTGCAAGTGTAAAATAAGACCACTATTGATTTATTGTAGTCATGGCCGCTCCCTTGTGGGCGGACTGCTGGCGAACAACAGGTGAACAGAGTTGCCATACAGTCATTTAAGCCTTTCTGCAATTTTAAATTGCGAAAAATCAATTTACTTGCGTATAGTTTCATGTAATTCAACATGAATAAATGATTTACTGCTACAAAATAACATAAACAATGTTACTAGAACAACTGGTATACTGATTAATAATATAATGAACTTAAGGAATATCTGATAACGCTAATCAAAAACTTGCGTATATACATACATATACAAATGAATGATTATAGACGTAATAGGGGACATCCCAGAATTTGCTTAAACATATGTTATGTAAATTTATCAAATACCAAACAAGAAAATCAATCTTGGACAATTTTAAACGGGGCCTATTAAATTCAAATAAAAAAAATTCTGTGAGATTTGAACTGTAAACAGAATTCGAGCTATCTGGCCACACAAGTGTGCTCTACGTTTGCAGTGCCATTTTGAGTAAAGCGGTTGGATACGGATGTTAACAGGTCGGCCTTACATTAATGTTCGTGCGTCCAATCGCGTTGGTGGTGTGCCCTCGCGGGTTTTGTTAAAGTAATACGAATTAATTATATTTTACCATTTATATTGTTTAAAAAAATACCAGAATCGTCGCCCGCTCAATTCGCATTTTATTGAGCGCTCTGGCACCCAACTGCAAACACAATATTTTCGTTGAGTGGAGTTCCTGTGATAGTGCTCGTGTAGTTGTGTGGCGCGTTTGTTAGTGTAAGTGTGGGAGAGTGTGTACGATTTAAAAATAAAACGGCAAATACATATCAAAATATTAAAAGCAAGAAACAGAAGAAGAAAAGGTCTGCTCGTGTATTTTACGTGAGTGAGTGTTTGTGTGTGTGCTCTGCTGTTCTGCACTAGTGTAGCCGTGTGTGTGTGTTGGGGCCCTCGCTACAAATACCAACATATGCACACACATACATTCTTCGTACGTGTTTACACCTTCTGAGCTGTTTGTGTATTAAAGGTAAATAGAATATAGAGAAAAGAGCAAAACACGGGCACGTTCTCTGCTCCGTGTTCTGTGCACAAAAGCAACAAGCAAATGCTGTCGGCGGGGCTGTGCGTGGGCGGGCTATAAGCCGCTGCCGCTGCCTCTGCTGCTGCTGCATTCACTTATCCCCTCGTTGCAGGAGGATTTTTGTGGAGAATTCTAGGAAAATACAAATATTTCTTCCATGATTGTTTATAATTCTATTTTTTGACTCTTATTTAATTTTAAATTGTTTTTTTTTTTTATTTTAGTATTTATAAAATATGCAAGTATGTAATGCGTGTACATATGCATAAGTGCAGATGTATGTATGTATTTACACACGTGTGTGCAGTCTGTGTGCCTGACCATGCAAAATCATGTGTTGCCACTTGGGCAGACATTATTATACGCTATGTTGTTGTTGTTTCTTGTTGCGCTCCTGTTTCTTATTGTTTTTCTTGCTGGCTGTGCATGTCGTCGCCGCCGCCGCCGCCGAGCCGTTGCAGTCCGCAGTCGCTGTGGCCATCGTCTTTCGCTGTTAATTCTTGGAAAAATCATAAAAACAAAAGCAAAAGAATTTTCGAGTGCAATAGCAGCGAATATATTAGCTCCCATCCCTTTCTCGCTCTCACAATCACATTTGCTACTCTTGCTTTCTTGCCGAGACAGCGCCTGCGACAGCGACAGCGACAGCGACGTCGACGTCGTTTCGTGTCGCGTCGCGCAGTTCTGCTCGTTCTGCCCGCTCAACACTTTATCTTCTTCTGTTGCTCTGTTCTTCTGGTCTTGGTTCGTTCTTTTCTTCAATGTGTTGCGCACACAGGCACACAGGCACACACTCACATACACGCACATGTTCACACTGCCGTGGACTGCCATTTACCATTTTGGACAAATTACTTTTCTCGTCGCCGGCGTCGCCATCGTTGTCGTGTCAATGACGCCGCTGTCCACTAACGTAGCGACCACTGATTCTGCTGCGGCTGTAATCGCGTCTATCAATGCCTTTTCATAGATAAGCTACGATAAAGTTAGTCAAGCCAAAAGCGCTCTAGCTATCCCCATCTCTCTCTCTCTCTCTCTCTCGCTGTCGCTAAGCCGCACAGTAATTATTACACCTTTTTAAAAACTAAATGCAACGCAATATGTGTGAAGAGATTGAGGGAACGCTTATCAAGTGTCTGTGTGTACCTGAGCATGTGTGTGCGTAGGTGAACTTTAATCAATCAGTGTTGTGTCGGCTGCTGTTGTTATTGCTGTTTCTCTGTAAAATGTTGCAGAAAATATAAACACTTGAAAAGCTGTTGCCAGATGTTCGACGGTGTGTGTAAGTGTGAGTACATGTACGTGTGCTGGCTGCCAGCCTGATAAAACACTAGAGCGCAATTCTTAAATAGTACATGCCATACGAGTATGTATGGATATACATATGCATGTATTTTTGTATATATGTATGTATGTATTGGTATTTGGTGTTGTATATGGAGTATACACATTGAAGTATCAATACTTAGCTTACGTGCATTTTTGTTTGCAAATGTCTTATTTATTTCACAGTGGCTAGGAATCTCAAGAGTGTATGAAACAACATTTGAACAGCCACTACACAATGACGATAATTGATTATTCAATATAAGCTCAATAAAATATCTGGTGGGTGGGTTTGACATTTGATGTTGGCTGCAAACATCCAAAGCAAAAGCGCACGTATTCACTCTGTCTCTGTCTCTCTCTCCTCTCGTTCTTTCTCTTTCCTTCTCACTCTCTGTTGTTCTCTCTCCTTTACTCTCTTCCACACATACACACACGGACACAGAAATGTACTTCCACAAGCAAAAGCGCTTATTAAACTTTTATGAGCGCAGTAACAAATAGCACAAAAACGGCATAGAATAAACATATGTGTGGGGCTTTTATAAATGTATGTATGTATATATATATAGATATGTATGTGTGTGTGTATTGCTTATAAAAAATGAAAACGTAAGAAAAACTTTTTCTAACCTTCACCGAAGTATTATATACTCTCAATAAACACAAGTTGCAAGTGATACTGACTTGTATACAGACCATGTATACAGGTTTCTTAGGCTTAGACTAAATATTATTTTATAAATATTAATGTCAGTAATAAAAGGTGCATTAGCAGAAATAACTCGAAGCATATCCGCTGTTAATAACATGCGTTTGCCCTGTTATTATGATTATTTTTTATACATTCCTATACTTTAGCAGAGCACCACAAAAAATATTTATACAAAACGATTAATATTTGGTGTATGCGAATTTCTCGGAATATTTTTAATGCCTTATCTTTGATTGTGTATAGAAAAAACAAACTCAATATGATTTGCAGGCAGACAGGAAAAAAATAAAACAAATGTCGAAGCAGCAAAAAATCAAAGGGCAACAACAACAAAGAACAGCAACTTGGTGAATATATTGCTCGTGTGTGACTATTTATTTGCACGTGTATAGATGCATATATGAACAACCTTATTTCCTATATATGCATATATATTTCATATATCGATTTAGGATTAAATGAATATTTATTCTATATAGCGCACCTACAGCTCGTACTTGTAGCTGTTGAGAGTACTTGCTAATTGGCATATATTTATAAAGTCCTTAATTAGTCTACTTTTGAGTAAATATGTAATTTAAATTGGAACATGTTTGAACTGCGTCTTTTGGCCATTTTTAGCAGCAATTAGCTGGCAACGACTAATTTGCTTATCTAAAAAAAAAAAAAAGAAAAAAAAAAAAAATCAAAAATGAAAACAAAAAATTCCTATCCATATGTCTAGTTATTTATTTTGCACGGAATCATTGGAGTATATATATACATATATGTATATACACACACACATCTATATCTCGTTATATCTGAAAATCTTGCGCCTTATAGCAGCGTCGTGTCCGTCGTCGTCGTCGTCGTCGCCGCTTTATTTGTTTAGCAAGCGAATCTGTTTGCTTAGCTAACCCCACAGCAAAAGTGAAGAGTCCGCATGTGTATTTGGGTATTATTCGGATATTGCAATTTGTTTATCTAACGCGAACTTGCGGTACTTTTTACAATATAAGTTGTGAATCAGAATGAAAAAAATTAAGAAGTGTTGTGAAATCTTTTTAAAATAGATCAATAGCATATGAATAGATTAGGAGAATGACTATTATATAATTCATAAAACATGTTTTCCTTTGAATGATTCTCATTGTTATGCACATTTAAGTGGGGTATTTTGCTTTTAAAGGTCCGCAACAAATGAATTTTCCCCCATGTTCTTTAGCGTTTGCTTACGCAACGTTTGCATTTGTTGTGGATATCTTTGCCTTATCAGCTGAAGTGTGTAGCTAACTCTCATTGGTCTTTGGTAAACAATTATTCATAAGCTAAAAGTGCATTGAAGTCACCTCTTGCCATTCGCTGCTCTCGACAATTTTCTCTCTTTTCCTGTATGTTTGTTGCCTAGAGATAGATACAGCAACAGCTGCATACAAATTTCAAATACATATTTTCATACGTATATTTGGATGCACATATGTGTGAGTGCATTAATTGCTTACGTTGTGGTCAGCAATTTTTAATTGAATGCTATTCAAATTGCACGCTGGGCTTTCCACAGATCGAAAACGACGTCAATTGTGTTACGAGCATGAAAATCAAAAGTCGCTAAACCAGTTTCGCAGTTTTCACTGTAACAGCAAAAGCAGCAGCAGCAGCAGCAGCAGCAGCAGCAATAGCAACAACTACTTTCATTGCCCGTGCATCCAAGGTTGAGCTTTGCGCCAGTTTTCGTGCTCTGCAAATGTTATTATTTTCAAGGTTATTTAGCGTGTGGCGTTTGAATAGAAAGAACTCACAATAGCAGATAAAACGAGATGGAGAAAATACTTATTTCTCTTCGACAGTCATCGGGTAAGGTTAAGGTTAGATGCGGCTAAGACTTCCGTATGCTCACAGACTTTTATACAAACACACAATAGTGTGTATATACAACATGTAATACATCCAATTGTTTATTGACTACAAAGTAAATTTAGTTTTGCTTATTTCCGACATTCAGATATATTTTTATTTTTCTGCTGCTAAAATTGGTGAAGAATTGGAGCAATTGAAATATACCCAAGGGTCCGCTCGTGTTTGGGTTTAATTCATTTCGCTCCCACATTTGAGTCTTATCAATAACCTGATATATGTATGTATGTATATTATTAGCTTGCATACGTCATATGCGTATCGCGTTTGGTTTATATTGTTGCTGTAAGTTTATCGCAATCATAAACGCTGCCCAAAAACTTTTCCATTTTCCATTTTAAGGCGCAAATTGTATTGTTTCTAAGAACATCCCAATTTTAAGTACATATTCTGATGAGATGTCAGCGCCGCGTGCAAATAGCTTGATAAATTTAACTAGGGACGAGACGAACGCGGCTTATTTCTTTATCAATTTCATAGAAAAAACAAAGGGGTAATAAAAATCCCTATAAAAAGTTCTGTGTTATCTAGTCAACCTGTTTGACTACAGCAATATGTCGCATTTGATTTTAAAGGCTTACACTAAATATGGTTAGACTAGCTTCCTGGAAAATCGCATACCAAGTTTGTTTAAATAAGTTTTTCACTATATTACAAATTCCAGAAAAAAGCGGATTGTGCGGAAAATGAATTTTGGCAAAAGCTTTTGTGACGGCCAAGGTCTAGCTACTGTACTATGTGAAATGTATACATTCATATAAATGTAAATATATCGAAATATATGTTTTCCTTATTTTGGCATTTTATTATTGATCATTAATCGGCTTGACTAATGACTATTAGAATTTTATAATTTACTTATGTAAATTTGTGCAAGAGTGAGGGTAATTCGTTGGAACTGCTTTGAAATACACACGTCAATGCGCATCTAAAGATACGAGTTTCTCCCTTGTTGAGAAACTGATTCGAATTTATGAATTCGTTGCTTTGCATGTAAACCAGAGTGTAGACACGTTTTTAACCCATTGACGACAAAGTTTTAAATTGATTCGATTCGTTTCGTTTCACTTCGCTTCGCTTCGCTTCGATTGGAGGCGTTAAATATTTCAGATTGAATTGGGTGGTCAATGTTTACGTATGCACGGTGTACGGCCGCTTTATGAACGTATTGCTTTATAAATATTATCGCCCCTAACCAACTGCGCTGTGCTGCAGTTGAGGCTAAATACAAACAAATACAATGCACACATATGTTCTACCGTCGCCTCAATACTACGGGTTATCGAATTCGTATACTCTTCCCAATGGCCATTTGGAATTATTGATAGTTTTGGTCCGATTGTGGCTAATTAACCGCTTAGTAAAAGGTCAAGTGAATTGAAACGATAAGATTCAGTGCTGTTAACATTAGCTTGTTATGTTAAGCACCTAACAGCTCTAACAGATTTGTCACGATTGCTTTTAACATTTTCTGTTGTTAGTAACATTTACATGTACATATTATTAAATGAGTTAATGTATGTTAACAGAGATCTTTTATCAAATCTGCTGCGTGGTTTATTCTGTTGGGTTTATAAAAAATTATAATTTATTTATTTAAATGCCTAAAGAGTTTACTCGAGAGTATTTTTGATGCGTTGCCGCTCGGATCACTTATTTTGTATTCAATTTTATTGGCTTCGTTTCATCGTCAATATATTATGTATGCCACGGTATCTAACCAGACTATGTTTTTGGCAACTTTGTTGCTGGATTTCGTTCAGCTTTATTTTATTTCATATTTTATGGCAGGTAAACAACAAAAGGCGGCATAGCTTTCTATATTTTGGCTTTTGAAGTCGCACGCTTGGCTTGCTCTTCACATATTTGTAGGTCGAATGCTAAAATGTGCTCTATCCAAGGATGCCGAGCAGAACAACAAACACATCCATACATAATAAATATTAATATGCACATTTAATTATTATGCGTTGCCAGGCTATTTGCTTGTGTTAATTATATGCTTTAGACAATGGCCTGATTTTGCCAACTTCTAAGCAAAATATGAAATTCTGGGAAAACGGCCAGAAATAAGCATATGCCATAGTGCCCAAAGAGCAGCCCAAATATTCAGATCGTGTCTGAACTTTTGCCAATGCAACTGATAAGAAGTTAGCTTGGCCCAGTCAGCGGTCGAGTTCTTTATCAAATTGTCACCGTCTTCCGCTTAAATTGATTCATTTTTAGAATCCATCTCTTGCTTATTTTTTCTGATTGTTGTATTCTTATCAGAAGTGGCCAAGAAGCCGTAATATTGAGTGATTGTATTTTTAAAATTCGCAATTTAAAGAATATTTCTTTCTTTTGAGAACATTTAAAATGTAATACAAGTTGCTTGAATTACCTCAGCCTTTGTGAATAGAGTTAAAAAGGCAAGGCTAAAATTTCCTAAACGGGTGTCTTTTCTGGCTTAAATTGCGAGCACATTTCCCTTGTTTGTAAATATATAGATATATACATGTACATATATATTCCCACTCACATATATCATAGATATACATTTAATTCCTATTAATACTCGGGCGTCCTGTGCTGTATCGTTATTTATAAACATGTCAGCTGGGACATTGCTTATCTCAGGTGACGCAGGTGTATTTCGCATCATAACAGACCGACCGGGTCAATAAATAAATAAAACAAACAAACAAATAAACATTGAAAGGAATACGACGCTCACTTGCTCACTTGGTCCCGCCCGGTGGGTGGCTGGGCTGTTGGCTGCCACAAAGGAATATATATATACATATATATAAATGTATATTTGGATATGTACATAATTTTTATAGCCCAATTTGCATAGCAAAAAACGTTCAAGGTCGTAAGTAAATGCAGCCATTTTGTTAGAGACCCACACGAAGCCGTAACAAATACCAACGGAATATTTTCATTAATAACAACAATAACATCAGCAATAATTTCCACTGAACTCGCATTTGCATTGTGTGGAGCAGCAGCAGCAGCAGCTGAAGCAGCAGCCTTGAACTACTAACCAGTCGGTAGAACGCCAGCAGAGGCAGAAAGTAAACCAACGAGTAGGAAAAAAAAGTCATGAATCGTAGATAAACCTGCACACAATATCGTTTGGCTACCTAAGCGGAGTCGCCGCGGGCTTTCGACTCTCTAGTCAGCCGCACATCCGATCGGTTTTGATAGTCGACCAGAGCCAGACTTGTGCAGCAGGTAACACACACGACACGGGCATGACCTGTTTTTATATCGCTGTTGCTGTTGTCCCTTTTGGTTGCATAGAGATGCGAGAGAGCGAGCATTCGTGAGGTGAAATTTTGGATTGTTGATGTCTATGATTGAGAAAAGATAAATCCTGTAAGTTTTAGTACCTGATTATATAATTGCTTATATTTGGTTTTGATCGATTAAACTTGGATTTGAGTTACCTGTTGTGTGATATCAAACCAGATCCTAAGCATGAATTCTCCTCACATCGTGTCACGTCTCTACAGTCGCTTCCATCTCTACAGCCTGCCGTATTTCATTGTGTGCGTGTGTTTGTTTTGTGTGTGTGTATATGTGTGTGGATTTTGATTTCTATCTAATTTTTGTTACGGCTGCGGACTGCTCTCTTTCAGAGCCTCGTCGGACTGGTTTGGCTTGTTTGGCCATTTCTCGGGCCATTCATATTTGCTACGTGCGCTGTGCTCACGTTGTTGTCCCTTTTTTTCTAGAGAACTACGAAAATTAGCGTATCGACCACAAAGGCAAACAAACGTCTGGGCATGAGTCGTTCTTCTGCTGGGGACGTCGGGTTACCGGGGGCTCGTTGTGTCTGTTGTTGTTGTTCCCGTCTGCTGTTTGTTTCTCGGGCGATCACGTTTTAGTGTGTCCCCCACACGACGATACAACGAGCATAAACTGTGCGCCACTGAACG
This sequence comes from Drosophila navojoa, assembly GCF_054131105.1. Classification (NCBI taxonomy): domain Eukaryota; kingdom Metazoa; phylum Arthropoda; class Insecta; order Diptera; family Drosophilidae; genus Drosophila; species Drosophila navojoa. The sequence goes on along the minus strand of NC_142890.1, from coordinate 9,836,600 downwards.
CCAAATGATCTTGCTAAAAGGCGCACAATTAATTGTTACACCTGTCCAGCCGTCCCAGTGTCCAACACCGTGCACCTTTCCATAGGGGTGCGTCAGATATTTGCCTCCATTCTGGCTGCGTTTTGTTTATTTTCTCACTGTTGTGCGAGTTGTTGTCGCATTGTTTGCCTTTCGCCATTATTTTTGTTATGGTAATTAAAGTTGTGTTTTGTTAGCACATGGCTCTGTCGTATCTCTTCTCTGCCATAAGCTCTGTACCACAGCACACGCAACAACCATAGAAACACACACACACTCGTACACACACACACATACACCCAATGGCGCTTCTTTTGACGAGCTCTGTTATAGTTGGACGCAAAGTGCGTCAGCAATGGAGCTTTATTTCGCTTGTTTGGAAAACATCCCGCTCTGCCCACATTGTTATACAAGCCATATTCAAAGGATGGAATGCTGAAACATAAATTCCATTTGGACTTTGTAATGTGAGCCATGGAGAATGTTGAAAGTTCTGACGTTGGCAAATCGGGTTGCAGCTTAGAGTATAAATAACGAAAGCTAATTTATATATTAATTTGAACTGAGCAGGAATGTTTTAGTAAATAATAGCACAAGAATAACAGTGGTGAATCCAAAGAAAGTACTTAAATATCTTGAACAATAACTGAGAACGAAACTGAATTCAAGGAATTGTGAAACATACATTTGTATTTTCGCTGGAAATCTCATAAGATTACCTAAGAGATTTTGTTTTTGGCATTGATTAGCTTTAGCTTTGGCATTGCTGTGCATTCACAAAACATTTGATTGCAAAAGCTTCTCATAGATGAATAGGGCTAGTGCAAATGAATTTTTGATAAGGGCGCTTAGCACATGCAAAGTACATGTTCGCACACTCACTCACACATCTCCATACACACACACACATACATACATAGAAACATACATTTAATATCCTGCCTCTCATGTTATCCTTGCCACTTATATGCTTATATGTATATTTTATTTATAGTTTATTTTTTCGATCCATTACCATTCATACCAAACATTCCGTGTGTGTGAATTTTATGGACGAATCCAACTTCCGATTCGCTTGTGGAAGCCAGCAGCTGGACCTTGGCCAGGTCATCGCCGCCGCCACCACCAAGCAGCCAGAGAGCCTCGCAAAAATGCATTAAACAATTACCAAATTAAATTGCATGACAAATCGATCAAAATCAGAAGCGAATAACAAACAATTGAAGCAAACATAAATAGCAAAAAAAAAGAAAACAGAAAGAAAGCATATATTGTCAGCCGTATCCCTGTCATTGCATCCTGGTTGCAGCACATGTAACAGCTGCTTCGCTCTCGCTAACATCCCATCCATATTCATCCAAACCAATAAACCATATGAGCAGCATGAGTCTGTGGAAGCGCATCTCGAGCCATGCCGACTGCGAGCAGCGCATGGCGGCTTACTACAATAAGAAGGGTCTGTACGACCTGCGCCTCTGCTTGGCGCCCTGGATCGAAGACAGAATAATGTGAGTAGTTGTCCCGGGTGTTCTCAGAGTGGCGATTCTTTGCCGGATCTGTGGGTGATACCAAGGTATTCAGCTAGGCACGGGTATGGGCTGTAAATATTTATTCATAAGCGTTTTCCTATATTCTACTTAGAAGGTATTTCTATTCATGGGCAATATTTCGATTAATTGTTAAAAAAAAATCTGAAGCTGCACTCAAAAAAGAATAATATACATTTAAATCAGATAAATTTTAACAGACTTTTATATAGCATTCTAATGAGAACATTCTTTTTCTTTCCGTTTCTGTGTTGCCCAACAGGTCTGAGCAGATAACTCCCAATTCGACAAATCAATTGGAACTCGTTGCCGTCAAGTTCATTGAGGATCTGCAGCAGAAGCTTTTATCAACACGCGCCAGTGATCAGGTGCTAAAGTATCGTCTGGTTGAGCTCTGCGCGCTGATCCAACGCACCCCGGCCCTTGAGCTATATACGCATCTGCGCAGCGGAGTGCAGAAGGAACTGCAGTTAGCAGCCGAGAAGAGTGTCGCCGTTGCCAGCGCAGGCCAATCGATGCCGCTGAACACATATAACATGAACAATGCCGCAGTTGCCGCAGCCGTTGGTATGAACACTGGCTATGTCGATGCTAGTGATTTGTTAGGTGTTGCCGGTACCGGAGTATCCCCAGTGGCTGGTGGCATGCCAGCTGGACTAATGCATAATATGGCCGAGACCGCTGCGCCCGGCAGAGTGGGCCCAGCTAAAATGGAGTTGTATGAAGTACATAATCAGATATTCCAAAGCTTCAACGAATTCACCACATGCTCGGAAAGTCTGAAAGTTTTGGTGCAGAACTATCGCTATATGCTTAACGCACCCAATTCGCCCGACGCGGAACGTCTGTTCAAGAGTTTGATTGAGGACAAGGCCGCCCTGGTGGCCAGGCTGCGACGCAGCTTTATGTTTTACGATCAACTGCAAGATTTGGTCATAACGGAGCTTAAGAACTGGCGGCGCCAACAGGCCCTAGCCGGCAATGGAGCACAGTTTAGCGAGAATATGCTGGATGACATACAGCGGTGCTTTGAGCTGCTCGAATCGTTTGTCACCCATCTGCTGACGGCTGTCAAGGAGACGCTCCTGGTGCGCATCGTAAACGATGATCCCGATCTGAACTGTCTGCTCGAGCAAGTGCAGGTGGCACAAAAGAATCTAGTGTGCTCTGCCTTCATTGTGGACAAACAGCCGCCGCAGGTGATGAAGACAAACACACGCTTTGCGGCGTCAGTGCGTTGGCTGCTTGGGTCACAGCTGGGCATACACATGAATCCGCCCACAGTCGAGTGTATTATAATGTCTGGTAAGTGGATTTCTCTCCTCCCTGCAATCACATCTCAAATAACCTATTTGCTGGTGCATTACCTTTGCAGAGTTGCAGGCACAGCGCTTTGTTACGCGCGGCACACATATGGATGTGACCAATGGCAGCCTCGCTGGACAGTCGTCGGGCGAGATACAGAACTGCTCCAGCACCATGGAGTATCAGCAGAGCAGTCATGTATTCTCCGCAAGCTTTAGAAACATGCAGCTCAAGAAGATCAAGCGCGCCGAGAAGAAGGGCACCGAAAGCGTCATGGATGAAAAGTTTGCATTATTCTTCTATGCGACCACAACAGTGAATGACTATCAGATTCGCGTCTGGACACTGTCGCTGCCGGTGGTGGTTATCGTTCATGGCAACCAGGAGCCGCAATCGTGGGCCACCATTACTTGGGACAATGCATTTGCAGATATTGTGCGTGATCCGTTCGTGGTCACAGATCGCGTCACTTGGCGTCAGTTGTCAGTCGCACTCAACACCAAATTCGGCTCCTGCACACAGCGCGCCCTGACAGCGGAGAACTTGGAGTTTTTATGTAGGTCAACCCTTCATACTTTCACTTAAAAATACATTAATATCTTTATCTACTCAGTCGAGAAGCTGCAGCGTGATAATATTGCCGGCGAGCGCAATGAGTATATTTCATGGAATCAATTTTGTAAGGAGCCACTGCCGGATCGTACTTTCACTTTCTGGGAATGGTTCTTTGCCATTATGAAGCTGACCAAAGACCACTTGTTATCCATGTGGAAAGCCGGCCGCATTACGGGCTTCATTAACAAGGCCAAGGCACACGACGATCTCTTGCGCGCCGTTACTGGCATTGGCACATTTCTGTTGCGTTTCTCCGATAGTGAATTGGGTGCGTATATTCAATATGGTTGGCCAAGAACGCTTTCTTAATAAATTTGAATATCAATGTGGTTTTTTTTTTAGGTGGCGTCACAATTGCCTATGTGAACGCGTGTGGATCGGTGACTATGCTTTCGCCATGGACTGCACGGGATTTCCAGATACTCAATTTGGCTGATCGCATACGCGATCTGGATATGCTGCGCTGCCTGCACCCGACCGACGTCAATGTGCAGCCATTGGATCGCGATCTCGCTTTTGGCGACTTTTATACACAGCGCGCTGGTACGGCTGCAAGCCAAACAAAATTCCAATTGAATTGCTTATAAAAGGAATGCCTTGAGTTGATATTGTTTGACAACAGACGAGCATTGTGAATGTTTTATAACAATTGGTTTGTTTAACTCTTTCCAAATTTGTAATGCGAAGTGTAAATGTCAAACAAATCAACTTGGGTATCCTTCGTAGCACTCACACGCATTAACAAATTGACTCCTTTTTTTAACCTGCACAGAACCAACGCCCCGCGTCGATGGATATGTTCCCAGCACGATACGCGTGCAGGTGCGTACCAGTGGGGATACGGGCTCCATCAGTGGCACGCCCCATCACTCAATGCAGTCACCGCCGCAGGATAGCATGTCGATGGGAAAGTAAGTTTTGCATGGTCGACTTCATCGACATCTCATTGGACATCTAGAGTCTCTTTGGCCGACTTTTTCTATTGTTTATTTAACTTCTGTTTTTTTTTTTTTATTTATTTTTTATTTATATATTTATATATGTGGTTTTGGTTCTTACTTGTATTTACTTTGGGCAGTGCACCCCAACCCAAATTCAAAACCAACCCCGCAAGGCGGGCTTTCATTTCCTTGCAGTCCTAACTGCATTTTAATTTGTATTTATTTTATTTGGCCTATAACTATTTCCAAGAGTTTGATTAGATTGCAATACTTTGAAATCGAGAGGGAAATATAAACAAAATAAAGCGATACCAACACTGTTTAACAAGTCTACAAAAAAAAAAAAAAAAAATCTGATCGCTGGCGCTAATTGTTTATGTTTTTTGGAATATTTATTTATTTGTATTGTTTTTATGTTTTGATTAGTTTAATAATATCAACAATAAAGTGAACAAGAATCGTGCTACGCAGCTGTGGTAAAATACTATCTTACTTACTCTATCTACTCTTTGTTTATTTTCATTTTCTACTTTTATGCGTTTTTGATTTGTTGTGCAAACACTCGGTGTTGTGGTGCCGTGCCCATCCAGTTATTCTCCGCGTAGTGGCATCATGTCTTGTAATCCATCGAGCGTCGCAACCACATCCTATTACAAGGATGATTCTGATTCAGATGATGGCATTGTGGCGCGTGCGCTCGAGAATTATGTCAACAATACGGCGCCAGACGATCCCATACTGGATCAGATAAGTCACACCATATACAATGTGTGCGCCAATGGGCAAGAAGCGCAGTGGATGATGCAAACTAAATCAACATATGCCGTGCCATCGCCCCACAATCAAACGGTGCAATACTAAGAACATAATGCAAATTCGAATTGCCGGCTAGTTTGGGTGTTGCCTCTTACCGAAAGGTACTGTTTGATACCTACATATCTATCAATATATTTATGTACCAATCGCATTCGCAATCGCATTAATATCACCCAGCAAAATGAAACAAACAAATCAAGCCAACAATTCGATTCTCGATTCTCATCATTCGTTTGCTCACAGCTCTAACAGCGTGCCCATTCTGGTCGCTCAAAAATGTATAAAGAAACTAAAGTAAATACATTCATCACTGCACGCCCACTCGTCACTCGCCACTCGCCACTCGCCACTCGCCACTCGCCACTTGCCACAAGCACATTCATTTGAAATGCCCGCTGTCGCTGCCTCCTTTACTAACTCTCAAACTTAGGGCGCTCCAATCTGAGTTCAGACATAAAAAAAAAAGTAAAATTTGGTTTTGTTCGCCCTAGTTGTTCTACTTCAAAGTATTGCCATCTTTTTAAGCTTTTTTTCAGTCAGCAGCCATAAATATCCAATATACAATTCTATATATATACTATTTAATCGATATCTAATGTAACTAAACTCTAACTTTTGATATAATCGCAGCTTACAGAATAGCACCATCATGCATTTGTAAATGCCAAAAGAACATCCACTGCAATGAATACAATAATAGACAACAATTGCAAGCAACTGCTTTTTGAGGCTTCTTTGGATTTAGATACCATACCTCTCTCTCTCTCTCTCGCTCTCAATACACTTATATATATATATATATATACAATAAACAAGTTGATTGCATGTATATTTTTTGCATTTTATATGCCTCTTTATTATGTTTGTTCGTAATTGTTGTTACCATCACTAGATGAAACTTGATGTTATTGTTGTTAATGTTATTCAATTGGCACGAGAATCGATTGCCTTAGATGTAGGCGGGGGGGCTCCATTTCTGTAGATTAAGAGCTGTTTACTCATACACCTTTTGTCACATTTCTTTAGTACTTCCTATTTACTAAATACATTATTCGTTTCAGTCACAACTAACATCATTTTCTGATTCATTCACATGACTCATACATACTTATAAATATATACATTTTTTTTTTTTGGCATCACTCATGCGAATGCTGTTTTCATTGCATCGATTTATTTGTTTTATTAATTTTGATTTTCTATTTTTATATTTCATTCAATTTTAGTGGTAGTGATTTTCCCATGACGGACTTTGATACGATGCAGAATTTTGATGTGTATAAACTATAAGCCTATTCAACGCATACGACGTATTTATATATATACATATATATGTATAAATATATATATATATATATTCGCAAATTAAATATATATAGAATGTATGTGAAGAAAACAAAAAACGAGAAATGTTTAATGAAATCACGCAAAACAAGTGAATCCTATACGTGTTTTCAAGAATTTGCCGCTATTAACGACGTCCATTAGATGTTTACTGTAATCAATCAACCAATACATATATTCTACAATTCACACAAAATCGGGCACATCGACTTTAACTTATCAAACTCTTTGAATCCAAATGTAAATTTGACATGTTTGGAATGCATCATTGTGGCATGTGTTTTATTTTTGGTATGTATATCATTTATTTGTCGTTATATTTATACAAGGCATACACACACACATATATATACATATACATACATATATTTCGGTAGCCCGTAAATACACAATAAATTAAGGAGAAGAATTTGTGGTTGTGATCTCCAATGCGTAGAAACACTTGAAGTTACCTTTGTAAGCGTATTATATACAAACACACGAACACAAATACACTCGAAACGATAGATGATATATTAATAGTCAACAGCTTAAGTAAATGGAAAGTGTTTTATAAAAATTTTATTCAACAATTTTATCAAATGTTTATCGTCTATTCGAATTTATATTGTTGAATGTATTTAAAAAAATAAAAATAGTTTATATATATACAAATATCTATTTGGAGTGACGCAAATAAAAAGCTGGTTTCAGTAGTCGGCTATATGTATTGGCCCTCTGATAGACTAGATCAGAAATTGAGTTTGAACTGAGGAACGGATTGTATACGAATTTACACATAGTCAAAATATATTTATATGTATGTTTATCTAGTTGTATGTATAAAAAAAAGGAAAAAACTTTACAAAAATGGAAAGTAAATTTTTGAAATGGAATTTCATCTAAATGTTAAATGTGGTTAAGTGTTTATGCTAACTGTTTGGTTTTCCAATTATTAAACATGATTTTATTTATTCTTACAGCATTTGTGAAACGCCAAAAAACGAATCAACTAAACGACAAGAGCAATGCATGCAAATTGCGGCACTTCAACACACACACACACACACACAAACACCCACACACAACTCAAACACACACACACGCACATGGTATACCCAGATATTAAGATTTTAAATTGTGCTTAAATATGTATATGCATTTCATATACACGATTTGCAAGTGTGTGCGTGTGTGTGGGTGTTTTCGACACGACTTTGTCAATTTTGTCAAATGTCTGTAATGAAAATGATTTAATTTTAATGGATTGCGTGACATGAAGAGCACGTGAATTTAGTTAGTTTCCTTTTGTAACTACGTATATTTGTTGAATCTAAATTTGTGAGTTTTATTATAATTTTAAATCGTTTATTTTGTATACGTTTAAGTTATTTAGTTTTGGGACACAAATGTACCTCAATTGTGCTCATTTTAGTTATACGTTATACATTACGTACGTACGTATTATATACATATTAATATCTGTATATGCATGCATATATATGTATATGTATCTACATATATGTCTATATATGAATTGCTTTATGTATAAATCCTTTTTCATTGGCTTCCATGCTGCAAATGCAAACAAATTTCATTTATGTACTATATTTGATATGATTTTCGTTAAGGACAAAGTGTGCATTGCATTAAAAATGCGTTAAAAAAATATACAAAAAAAAAAGAAAAAAAAACCATATATATATAAACAACTGTTGCTTCTGTCGCTCACGCCAAGGACACAAAAGCATGAGAAACGATAAGCAGATGAAACGTAGACGGGACGATAAGGATGAAAATGATATACGAAATAAATACTATTTTTTTGTGTAAACAATTAAGCTTTTAATGTGAAACTGTAAGAATTTTATAATACTTCTAAGTAACCCAACTTAATCAATAAATATATACACACTATATATATACAAACAAACAAAAATATATATATACAAAGATTTAAAAACCAACGAAGTTAATTACACATTTTTGTGCAGCTGCTAAAGCAAATTTGAATTGAGCAACGACAAACTCTTTATGTGTGTTCGTGTTGAGCGTAAAGTTTTCAATTTCAATTAAATGTTTAAATATAAATTACAACTCGCGCACGCATTCCCAAAAAATACACAAGCACACACACACACACACATACATATATACACACAGACATACATACACCACACAACAGTCACTCTGAAATTGGGAAATATTTTTGAAAATGTGCACATTTATTGATAAAAATGGAGTTATTTTTTTAAGTGTAAGCAATATACGAATTGAAAGAACTAAAGAACTATTCTTGTCAAAATGGCCAATAAAGATTTGATTTTTAACATAATATGCAAGAGTGTTTTCGTTTATTGTATATCTGATCTTAAATGAATTTAAGAGACTTGAATTTGTCTTAGATAAACCCCAATGAATTATAACTATATCAATGAAGGAAATTTTGAGATGATAATCATTCTATTTTGATAGAAATTGATAATGAATATGAGTACACTTAAGAATATGGAAATCTTTATTTTTACTGTGTTGTTAGTGGTAAATATCTTGTAAGGTTTTCTTCGCTGAAAATGCTAAAAAAAAAATTGCTAAAAGAAACAAATTAAAATTTACATATTCTTCTTTTTTATTGTCAGTAGTCAATTGGCGTGCATCAATGTATCAGTAGACCTATGTATATATAGCATATTTATTTATAATCTGTAATCAATTTTTGTTGGAGCAGCACTTGTCCTTGGGTCCGTTCTTGCAGGCGCATTTGCATTGCTGGCTGCAGGGGCAGTTGTCGCCGCACTTGCTGGCCGAGCACTGGCAGTCTGTGAGGAACGATGCCGTTATTTTTGTTATTTGTAATACTTATCCGACGTTGTTTATTCATATATATGTATATATGTATGTATGTATGTACTCACTGGTCTCACAAGCTTTGCAACCCATTTTCTGTTTGTTTATATCGCTGTGTTTACAAGTGTGTTCGACACGATGTTCTCGCTGACTTTGTTGACTCGGCTCGCTGTCGCTGGCATTTTATAGATTTCGAGGGAATGCAGTCGGTCTTTTGCACACCATTTGTGGTGGGATAAAAAGAGTTATCAGTGATCAATTAGCAAGTACTAAGCGCACACACATAGCCGGCTTATCAGGGCGTGCGCAAAATTGCGTAGCCGACCTGATATCAGCGTATTTAGTTTTGCGCACGATTCACGCATACAGCTGCGCACGGCTTCTTTTCTTGTTGTTGTTGTTTTTTTTTTTTTTTTTGTGGCTTATCAGCTTGGCGTGGCGATATAAAAGGCGGCGCTGTGAGCACATTGAACAACAGTAAATCAACAGCAATCGTTGTGTTGGCCATTCCATTGTGAAAAAGTGCAAAATAAAAATACTAAAGTGAAAATGCCTTGCAAAGGATGCGGAAACAGTGAGTAGAGTCTATTCCCTCATCGAGTGATGGTCTCCATTAATGAGCTCAATCCTGCTTCTAGACTGCCAGTGCACGTCCGGCAAATGCGGCAGCAGCTGCGCCGGAAACCAGCAATGCCAATGCGCCGGCAAGACGGCCCCCAAGTGCTGCCAGACCAAATGAGATGAGCAGATGAGACAAGCAGCGCTTCATAGAAGTCTATATTGTAGTTCCACACTGAAATCTCCGACTGATTGTTCGAAAGGATGCTAAATAAATTATATATTTAATAGTTAAATAAATTTACTTATGTGAATGGTAATTAAGTGAGACTCTGGAGAGGCATAGAGGCTTTGCATTCGTTTCACAAGTCATTCAAGGGTGCCATTAAAATTTGGAATACTCTAAAAATGTGATTATTTGTGCTAGTTGTGGGCAAAAAACTTGTTTAATTTGCAGCCAAGCAATGCACTCAACAATTATGCAGCCACAATGTGTGTGTCTACTCAACGAGCTAAAGTATCATCGTTCAGCTGAAGGACGCTCAAGTCGACGCAGTCTGCAGGCTGGCGGCGAGTGGGCAGGTGGCCGGGCGAGTCCTTGTACAACTGCTACTGTTCATGGCATATAAGTGTGCGAGCAGCTCTTGGGTACGCTGATTGCATGACAGGTTGACAGACATTTAGGGGGGAGGGAGGCGGGGCGGTGCGGTCCGTTTCGGTTTTGAGGCGAGACGGTAAACACGAATGTATCCAAAAAGTGCATTAAGCGCACTAATTGCAATTGACAATTGCATTACGCTGGCCCAAACTGGTGAGTCAAGACCTTGTCCTCAAACCTAGCAGCAACATTTTCAATTTCAGCGTTTTTAATAGTGTTAAAGCGTCGGAAATGAAATCGCGCTCTGCAGCTTGCTGTTTGCGCAAAGTCATCAAACTTAATTTCTATGGGGGGAAATTCGAGCTCAAATGTTTTTACAGCCATTTCCTGGACGGCTGCTAGTCGAAATGTCTGTGGCACTCGATTTGCTTGCCATTCGCATGACATACGGATATGTGAAAAAAAAAAAAACAGAAATAAATAGAAGAGAAAGGAAATCCTCTCAGCATTTTTTGGCAATAACTAAATCTATAATCGAAGCAATTTAATTTCTATCTAACTATTTCTAATAGTAAACCCGAGGTAAACAAAAGGTAAACTACTTAAGCTATTGAAGCATTCCTTATTAATGAATGTGGAACTTGAATTCAAGTAGAAAATATAAATAATATAAGCTTATATATATAAAGACATATATAAATATATATATTTTTTTAAATTCATAATTAAAAGATGTATAAAAATAAAAAAATAGTAGACTGTAAAAACTTGAAAAAAAAAAACTAATAAATTTTCCCTTTATCAGGGTATTTTTTAGTCGAGTATTTATTTATTTTTTTAAACTTTTTTTAGCTGTGTTTTTTTTTTTTTTTTAACTTTTTTTTGTATTGGACAGTCAGCGGAAGTTTGTTGTCACGGCATTTCAGATTTGTGCTGATAATGTTGGAGAAACAAAAAAAGCGCGAGAAATTCGTTACGGGTTATTTTTGGCTTGGTTTGGCTTCAGGCCCGCATACAAATGGCAATACCTGAACACGAGGTCCAAGTCGGCGTGAGATGCAGCCGCAAGCGGGTCAGGGCGATGGCGATGTTGATTGCGAGTGCGATTCGTTGTTGGGGAAGTTGCGGCTTAAGCCACACGCTGCGTATACGCGATACTGCGAGCCATTTAATTCGCTGTCGCGGCCTTTAAACACAAACGCAAACAGTTAATTACGGCATTAAGTTTTCATGCTGCAGTCAAAAAAGGCGCCACTGGCCGGGACAGCAAAGAAGCGAAACAACTGCAATGCGGGCACTTCGTGAGCGCTTTGTCGCCAGCAGCTGAACGAGAGCCGACAGCACGAGCAGAAGCCGGAGCAGGAGCCGGAGCCGGAGCAGGAGTCAGAGAGCCAAAGTCACTGCGAGTGCGAGTTGCGAGTCCATGAAAAGAATGTGACGTCGCATCACTTATGCATAAGAACATTTTAACTTTTCGTTAGCCACTTTAGACTTGGGCACGTTCCAGGGCCATGCAGCTGGCTAGGAGTGGCTTTCGGCTGGCTTCGATGGCTGAGGGCTGGGCTGAGGACTACGTTGGACTCGTTGCTGAGCATGTTTATCTTTTGCGTGTGACTTTTGCCTTTTGGCTGGCTCGAGTTTTTCTATTGTTGCGGCCAAGTGTTGAAATCAAACAGTGCTGAGAACAAACATATACACACACACATGCACACACAGACACCTTTACACTTGTAGTTGGCAAACAAACGTAAATTAATGAAATGCACAAAAATTCCACCAAGTCTCCTGCTCTCTCTCTGTCTCTCTCTCTTACGCTCTTGCAATATTCTTAATAATTTATTGCATTTTGTTTGCTAAGCGCTTCAAAACTTGCTGAACTTTTCAACATAAATTAACAGATTAGTTGTTGCCTGCCAACAATAACAACAACAACAGCCGGAACAACGAAATATATTTTCAACTTTTCGCAGGTGGCCTTGGCAAAAAATACGCATAGTTCCTTTGGTGTCTGCCACAACAGCTGCTAATTTCCACAGTTGCTGCGCTGAGCTGAAAAATAAAGGAAAATTGCGCTTAAATGTTGCCGAACAACTTTTGCCAAACAACACGCACTGCTAACGCTGTGGGATCCACTCGCCTTTGGCCACTATAAATCTTAGCCATTTTTGCCAAATTTGTAAATCTCTTTGGTATCCCTAGCAGAGTGCCAGGCATCGGGCATGAGTCGACGACGTGACTGCTGAAGTTGCCAACATTTTGCATTAAAAATGTATATTTTAATTTATAATTCATGTTACTTGCCTCACCGAATACACAGAAGTCTTAAAGCTCAGCTGACTTTGGCCTGAAGTGCGAACTATTTGCGAACTATTGTGATTTACTGCCGTTCGATTTCAGCGTTCCCAAATGAGTAATCAGAGCTACGTTTTCGCTCGTCATTTAACATTTAACAAAAACTCATTTCGTTTTCGATTTGTCGCTGATTTCCCAAAACACTTTCCGCCACACACACACACACACACAAAGAGAGACAAAGCATGTGCCTGATGACTGCGTGAATGTCTTTGGCTTTAGCAAACACATTAAGCGTCACATCCTGGGCGCGTCTCAACTATCGGCCCGGATGTCCTGCCTAGCCCAGTATTGACTGGCCGTTGACCAACTTTGTTGACAGCAATTTGGGATGCACGACTGCATCGCTGACGTTGGCCAAGGCAAGCCCAGGCCATCAGCACCTAATGACAATAGCTGCAATGTCCAGCAATTTGTATGAAACGTACTACGTGTGATAGCAGACCTTAGTTATAACTGGCATTAAAGTATTAAGTGGGATTATCATCTATACTGGGTGCTCTTGAGACTTAAATCATTTACTTCAGATGCTCATGTGGCTCAAGAGCATGCAGCTTTATGGATTTAAATACATTAAAAAATATCAAAAACTTTATTAATATATAAATATTAAAAGAGTGAAAGGTGTAGACATATATATAAATAAATGCAAATATATATAAAATTTTTAATATCTATTCTGTAAAATATTTGATATGAGAGACCAACATGATTGGGTATGTATATAAATTAAAAATAAAATTCAGCTCAAAATGAAATTCAAAGTTCTAACATGTAAATCTAGTTGCAAATTTTTAAATAATATTAATTAATTAAATACATAATCAAGAGTTTAAATTGTATATAGAGTGCAGTAAAATTTAATGATTGTTGCCAAAAGCTTTCTGGTGTTTCGTTCAGCTATTTTTGCAGCTCATTAGGGCATTCGGGTTGTACAGAGCCCTATCCTTATCCGAGTTACATTGTCTTCTAACCAGGTAGTCATTAGCCTTACGTTAAATTTTAATGCTGTAACATGTTCAGAGCGAGTTAACCTGCCTCACTGCATGCTTTTGCTCTCTCTTTCTCTCTCACTCTATCTCTCTGTTCATTTTGTTGTATTGTTAATTAGCCGAGCCACGCAAACAGCTGAGGCCACCCGCTGTCAGTTGTCCTGTGCACGCGCTCAGCTGTCAGCCACCAGATTCTAGAGGCAGGCAGTGCCATTACGCTGGCAATTGCGCAATGTCTTGTGACGCTTTAGCTATGCAGCTGCGTGAGCTCCACTGGAGCAATGTCCGCTCCTGCTCGGCTCATTAGCTAACTGCACACGTGCACAAATCAATTTTGCCACGTCCAATGCGAGTTGCACGCTCGCACTTGAGTCACTTAGTGACGCGCTGCAGACCCTAATCCCAGCAAGAGTGCTCCAGAAACAATCATACGACGCGTTGTCCAAAAGCAATCAAAGCGAATGGCTCTACTGTAAAAATCACACACGCTGCATCCCAGCCCCAGAGCAGCATCAGCTGCGGTACCAGGACGGGGGATGTTTTAATAAGCAATGGCTCAATGGAGATGATGCCATAAGTATGCAAGTGCCACATCGCATGTTGTTGCAATTGCTCCAACGCGCTTCCGACTGCATTCCGGGTGTGCCCAGCAATGGCAAAGCCAAAGAGTAACGCGGTTCCAGCTGCCTGCTCTTGATGTTTATCTATTGCACTGGCTTGGCTTGCACTTGGCAAGCAGCTTCGCACTGATAAGTGCATCAACATGATGCTCAAATTATACGGTTTCACTTGCCAGCACAGCAAACGAGCCCCATCAGCATTACACAAATACATAAGTGCACATAAGCACAGGAGCGGAACGGGCCCAATGGGGCAAAATCTTATCAGCATATAAAAGAGCGAAGTCGGTGCATAAAATAAACTTAAATATAGAGAAAATCTGAGGAAAGAGGTTACTTTACTCATTTTGCATTGTCAGCGATAATGAAATGATATTAACTCTAGCTTATCGCGAATATCTGCATAGGCTATAGCTGTCAGTCCCACTTCAAGGTCGATGGGCACCGATTCGTAGTGGCCAGGCTTCTTCTGGTAGGCCACGAAATTCGTGTAGCTGTGGCGCTCAAACCTGTAGCTCTTGTCCATGCCGGCAAAGAGCTGCTGTTGATAGCTCATCACTGGCGCTGGCTCCGTTTTGCATTCAGACTTTGGTAGGGGCTGCTTAGTGTCTGTGTAATGTAAGAGGGCCAAGCAGAGGTTCGGCAGCAGGGCAGATCTTTTCTTCGGCTCGCCATCAGCTCTGCTGCTCTGGCTTGGGCTTGGATGCGACTCGTAAAAATAAGAGCGCATTACGACGCCGTAAGGTAGTCGCATTCGGAACCGATCTCGGGAGTTTGTTGTATCTATGGATGCAGACAGTTGGCTGTCGATTTTGAAGTGCCCCAAGTGCCAGGGGTTGGCCTGCTGGCAAATGTATTTCTTGTCGTTCAGCCTATGCGGATTGGCAGACAGGGCTCGTTTCACGGACTCTTCACTAATGTAAATTATCATCGCGTACTTGTAGTTATCGGAGCGTTGATGCACGTAGACACGCTTCAGATTGCCAAAGGAGCTGAACAGCTCAAATACCTGGTGGTGCACAATCTCCATACTCAGATTGCGTATGTACAAAATGTTTTTGTCATCCAAGTCGGAGGACGATATAAGGTGACTTGGTGGGCCATATGTTCGCCTACGAAGATGTTCTTTAAAGAAATTATTGTATATTATTCTCTAGAAAATTTATAAATAAATGTATGACATACCAGTCTTCTTGCTAGAGTGCTGAATCGAATCAGCAGCCTTGTTCTTTGCCTTATCATTGTAATCGTACCGAAAGGTATTAGGATCGCTCGGTGTTGGAAAGCACTGCGATGATCTACGATATGGCTGCGTCGTGGGTGCTGCTGTGGACTGAGTTGGGAGCCCTGGCTGTGGAGGCACTGCAAGAGAGTTCTTCTGTAAGTTCTTCTAAATTGTGTTGGTAGAAATAACAGTTACTCACTGGGCGAATACCCCGGCAGTTGAGGACTTGAGCTATTAATGGAATGCCGTCGCTGCATTTGATTGCCATCGCTTTGATGGTGCTGATATTTATACTGGGATGGCGTCAAGTATTGAGATGATCTTCGATAGGGCTGTGCACTGTGCTCATTTGCTTGTGTTTGAGGATCAAGCGCCTTAGGCTCAAGCACTTTGGGCTCCAAGGACAACCGTCGAGCACCTGCAATTAGCTAGTGACAATCAAATTTAAAAACATTTTGGGCATACACTCACCGATATTGCTTGGAGTGCTTGGAGCTGTACTTGGCGCGGTGCTTGGAGCTGTTTTGGGAGCTGTGTTGGGAGCTGTGTTTGGAGCTGTGCTTGGAGTGGTGCTTGGTGTCCTCCACGTGTGCTGTGTTGGTCTGGTATATGAATTATTTAATGATAAACGCCTTGTGCCTGGAGTGCTTGCTTTTTTAATATCGACTATAAAGTTTTGGTTTACTATCAAATTGCACAAAATTTGTAATTTTAAAACTTACCGTCTTTGGTTCTTGGATTTGGCTCAGCTGGAACAGCTTGGGGCTCCATTTTTTGCTGTTGCTTAACATCACTGGGCTCTTGGGCTGGAGTATTCGGCAACTGCGAAGATCTGCGATATGAAACTCTTGCTGGCGGGCCCATTATTGGCTGATCAATCGATGCAGGAGCAGGAGTAGCAGCAGTAGTAGGAGCAGTGGCAGCAGCAGACGTAGCAGTAGGAGCCTTAACAGTAGAAGTAGCAGGAGTAGGAGCCTTAGCAGCAGTAGAAGAAGGAGCTTTAAAAGTAGCAGTAGCAGGAGTAGGAGCTTTAAAAGTGGTAGCAGCAGGAGTAGGAGCCTTAGCAGTAGCAGGAGTAGGAGCTTTAAAAGTAGCAGTAGCAGGAGTAGGAGCCTTAGCAGCAGTAGGAGTAGGAGCCTTGGCAGCAGTGGGAGTAGGATCCCTAAAAGTAGCAGTAGCAGGAGTAGGAGCCTTATCAGCAGTAGGAGTAGGAGCCTTAAAAGTAGACGTAGCAGGAGTAGGAGCCTTAAAAGTAGTAGCAGCAGGAGTAGGAGCCTTAACAGTAGCAGGAGTAGGAGCCTTAAAAGTAGCAGTAGCAGGAGTAGGATCCTTAGCAGTAGCAGGAGTAGGAGCCTTAGCAGCAGTAGGAGTAGGAGCCTTAGCAGCAGTAGGAGTAGGAGCCTTTAAAGTAGCTGTAGCAGGAGTAGGAGCCTTAAAAGTAGTACCAGCAGGAGTAGGAGCCTTAAAAGTAGCAGTAGCAGGAGTAGGAGCCTTAGCAGCAGCAGGAGTAGGTGCCTTAACAGTAGCAGGAGCTTTAAAAGTTGCAGTAGCAGGAGTAGGAGCCTCAGCAGCAGCAGGTGCGGGAGTCGTAGCAGCAGCAGGAGCAGGAGCAGGACTAGGAGCACTAGCAGCGGCAGGAGTAGAAACCGTAGCAGTAGCAGGAGCCGGAATATCTTTAGATTCCGCTAATGCATTTTTCTCATTTTCCTTCAGCAGTTTCTCAGCTGCTAACATCTTCTCTAGTTGCAGCGATCTGCGATATGTTGTCCGAGGTGGCGGAGGCTTTGGTATTTCTATTTTCGGGTACCTTGGCGCTTGGCCGCCTGAAGGTAAGGAGTTGATAAGAATTTATCATCGGATAATATTAGATTGGAGTACTTACTCTCCGCTTTGTGCTTCTCCTTCTGCAGGTCATAGTAAGAAATCTTTTTCGACGTAGAAGACTCATTTTGGACTGGTGGCACTCGAGTGCTCTGGTTCTCATTTGACTTTGCGACATGTGAAGCTCTGCGACGCCCACAACGTTTTGACTGTGATGGTTCCGTTGATTTAGTTGCAGATGATTGTTTAGCTGTCAAGGCTTGTAGGGTCTTAGACTTTTTTGATACCGGATGTGGATAGCTCTAGTTACCTTCTTGTTTCTTTGCATTCTTCACAGCAAGCACATCTATGGTCTGACGCCTACTTTTTGCAGGGACAATTTTCTCAGGCTCCGTTGATTTAGTTGCAGATGATTGTTTAGCTGTCAAGGCTTGTAGGGTCTTAGACTTTTTTGATACCGGATGTGGATAGCTCTGGTTACCTTCTTGTTTCTTTGCATTCTCCACAGCAAGCACATCTATGGTCTGACGCCTACTCTTTGCAGGGACAATTTTCTCAGGCAACTCAGGCAGATATTGCGTTTTTCGGCGATTCGATTGATGTGGCTCTGCAACTAATTTATTTTTTGTATTACAGCCTAACCCTTTAATGGATGTCCGGCACTTACCGGCCTTGGCCCCTGCCTTCGGAGTGGCAGTATTAATTAATTTGGCTTTTTTCCTTTCCACGATATCCTCACAAATGGTGTTCGCGCGAGCTCTCTTAAGCGTTGGTTTTTTCTCCATTTTTGTTATTTGGGATGGGCAGAAATTGGAATTTTTTCTTCAGATAGCAAATTCAAGGACTACTAGACTGCTTTCGGACAAGCGTCAAATTTAAGCACTGTCAAATTAATTGACATTTCTCATATTTTGCAGACTGAAATGTCATTTCATCGGCATTCGTGAATATTCATTCGTGACTGCGTGACTTCGCTCCTGTGCGCACCACCACATGCACACGCATTGCACATTGTTGCACAGACTATTAAACCTGCTGACGACGAAAATGAAAATGCGTTTTTAATGCAGCGCAAATGTGGCAACTGTTTCTGCATGCCATCATATGTGGGCACACATTTACATAGATTCTCGCTTGCACCTAACCAACATTTTATGGAAATTATGTGCCAAAAACTTGAGCAGTTTGTGTTTTCAAAATTCAGCCCTATTACTTAAGTGTCTAATTTTATTTTTCTCTTTCTTTTTAGAGACCAAAATGTGAGTTCTATTGAAAGTGTCGGCATCGCTCGACGGCCCCAAATTTGTACGTTTGAGCACTAAACAACTCTCAATGGAACCAAATTGAATTAGTTGTAGGTCCACTTATGTGGCTGGCGAGCATAACGTGACTTGGGTGCACAATTTAGCCAAATAATGCGAAAAGTCAACGCTGGCCAGCTGTTGATTAAGTGCCCGAACAGCTTGTGAGATAATCGAATTGCAGTATTCAATATAGCTATGGAGAAGCCATAAATAATCACTCAGAACGAGCATTGGCATACATAAATAAAAAATACACAAATATATTTTGAAAAGTTTACTTTTTATAAGAAATCTTAGAGCAGCACGAGATGGCATAAAGTGAACGTCCTTAGTTGTAATTAGAAACCAACCTCCACTTTGAACTCTTTTCACCTTCTGTTGTCTGTCAGGTTGTCTTTATTGACTTGGTTAGCTGTAAAGAGCTCTGTGATATGTATTCGTTAGATTCGGAGCCAACGAATGGGATTCACGTATCACAAACATGCCAGCTAACGGAGCCAACTAGTCCCACATGCAGATGCATGTGTGCATGTATTTCTCTACATATCTCAAATTTGCTCTGTCTGCCCATTTGCATGCCGTGCAGCTCGAGTGGGTTGATATCATGTCATCGTTAAAGAAATCGAATACTTTTTGTGTACCGCAAATAGACAATGGCAGCGAACTCTGTCTGCCCGGGTTTAATCAGGCACTTGGGCTGTTGCCTCTACAGGACACGTACCCGAATGCAGCGCAGTGAAACAAAACGAAAATCTTGCAATTTGTCGTCTAAACAATAAACCAAATCCTCGTAGCAGGCAGGAAAAACTAAATCAGCAAAAAGCGAGCAACGGCAACGTGCAGAAATCAAAAAGCCAGTCCAAGGCATCGCTCTCCCTATCTCTATCTCTCTCTTTCTCTCACTCCCTTTCTCGCTGTGGTGTAGCCAAATAGACAAACGCGACCCTCATGCCAAATGGCTAAGCACAATTTAGAGGGCCAAATATACCTTGGACCCTAAAGTTCTTTAATTTGGCAATCTCTGGTTGAATCCCAGGAATGATTCTGCATTTATAATAGATGGAATTTACTCACTCTTTAATGTATTCTAGCAATCTTAGCCACAACTATGAGTTAGTCTCTAATATGGGTCGGTCGCGATACTTGATTTGGTATGTAAAGCGGTTTATTTTATTGCAAGGAGGAGGAGGCGTATAGCTTCTAAGCCAACATTTACTTATGTTAGTATTACTTCTTATATAACGTAATCTATAAACTTTATATACCTAACATAAAAAATAAAAGAGCAGCAGGCAACCACTATAAGGCACATAATTTATATATATTTGTCCTATTTTTTATATTTATATATATTTTGTTATATATAGTCTACTCTGCATATCCCCGATGATATATAAAGTGCAATATTTCGGTGACCGGCGAACCGTGAATGTAAACTTTTTTTTGGCGACTTCTCGGGGGCATCGTAAGGCCAACGCAATGCTATTCGTTTGATAAGCCACGACTTGTGCTATTTTTTATAGCGGTGCCGCTGTGCGGGCATTAAAACATGCAATTTCCATGCATTCATGCAGATGGCTTTCAGTCATTCTCTTAAATATTCATTTGCTGAAAGGAAACGCTTGTTTCAAGTCCAAACTCAGTTTAATGTGTACTTGAATGTTTTATTTGTGTCTTGATATTTCTGTGTGAAAATTATCAAGACCAACGAAAGTATGTCAACATGCAATCAGAGACTGTCCGGCGGCAATCAGGTGTCGCCTCTGGGTGAGTCTCTTTGGCAGCTGCGATAACTTAATTAAAAGTGAAATGTTTTAAGCCAATCAAAGGACACGTAGATACATATATGTACATATATATATGGACTGGATCTTATTAGCTGGCAGGCAACTTCAATTCGAATTTACACTCTACTCGATTGCTGGCGAGCCAGGCCAACAACCCGCACACACACACACACACACACACATACACAGCGCCGGCGCCTGGGTAAATGTGGACTACGTGTCGGTTTCAATGAAATGAAAATATAAAATATGCATTTACTGCAGTCCGCCTCCAGTTACAGATAGTTGCCAGCGGCTGCTGTTGCTGTTGCTGCTGTTGCTGTTGCCCGGATAAGTATGCTACGGGCAACGTGCTCTGCGCCGGGGAATTGTGTCGAATGTCATGTGCTGCGCCCCGCATTCAAATGCCAGCTGCACAGAGTCTACCCAAAACTGTGATCCTTACCAGCGCCAGACAGCCAACGGAAACGGAAGCAGCATTGTTCGCCTGCCGAGCAGCACACTCCATAATAAATGTAACGAGCGTATTACAAACACTTACGTATGGCAAGTTTAAAGTGCAGCCATCACTCGCATAAGCCCCAGCATAACTACTTCAACATACATACCCCCATGTACATATATGTATATGCATATGTGTATATACCCTATAGCACTAGATTAGATATGGCCAATGCGAAATTATCCAACACCAGCTGTTTAAATATGTATCCAGTTGTATCCAGCATTGATTTGTCCTTCTGCTATTTGCGTAACCAAATATTTGATTAAATATGGACATGGCCGTCTGGCTTAGCCTATTATTGTGCTTTATACTTACCTCCTCTTCATTTAGTATTACAAACTAATGAATACCTTATCAATATCATGCTGAGACACGGCTTGAATGGAAAGGATATTAAATACAACATAATTATATTTATTATTCAGATTTTTCACATATTGAGAATTTCAGCTCATTTGGGTCTTTGACAAATTCACAGGGCAACTGCTCGTCGAATACACTTTGCAGAGGGCCTTATGAGTCACCTTAGTTGCTTTATATCCAACTGGAGTACTTTTGCCAACTGCCACATGCTCGTACATAATTGCTGAATCAGTCGCAAAATAAAATGGACATCAAGGCAGCGACTAAATCAAATGTGAGCCAAGTGAAAACTTGGCCCAACTTTGATGCAAGTGAGAGGGGCGCCAGTGAGAACTAGACAGACGGAGGCAGTGGGGGGGGGGGGGGGTGGGGGTGGGCTGGCGGGTGGCGGTTGGTCGCATGCACTTGAAGTGCTAAAAACTTTGCTGCGCTACGTTAGCAAAAACTTTTGCCAGCTAGTTGTAGCATGAAAAGCAAAAGTTTGCCGTCAAAGCGAAAGTTAAAGCCAGCGCCTGCAACAACAAAGCAAATCCGAATAAAAAACTGACTAAAAAAATACAAAAACAACAAAAATGATTTACTATAAAAGTGCAAAAATAAATGAAGTTTATTTGTCAGAATTAAAGTTGGCAGTTGATAATTCAGATAATTCTGCATTTCTGTTGCCTTCTGGCTCGCGGCAATTGCGAAATGTTATTTTATTAAATATATTTTTGGATAATTAGTTTTAATTTGTGTTTTGAGTAGGTGCAATGCAGACGAGGGTCCCGTCACACAAATGGACCGGTTAGCCAATGGGGACATTGTATAGCTGGAAACATTGCGAAATGGCACAAAACTTTCTCGCATTCTCACATTCCCGTATTCTCGCATTCTCGTATTCCCCAAGCAAGTTGCACGTAAAATTTTTGCACAATTGGCAATCGAAAATTGGAAAAGTTTTTCCTATATTTGTTTTGGCTTCATTGAGTTGACTGCTAACTCACACACACGCACATACACTCACAAATTGCTTAGATATACACCCACACCCACACACACACACGTACACATTGACTCGTTGGCTGCTATTAGCAAAGTTTTGTATGCTCTGCTTTAGTAGCAAGCTCCCTCAAGTTAAGCAAAAACTTTAACACAACTACAACTACCAAAATAACAGCAACAACAGCAACAACTACAATAAACCTAATGGCATATCTATGGGCAAATGGCCGCGTTTATAATTGCAACTGGCAACTGGCAATTGGCAATTGGTAGCTGGCAATTTTCAATTTGTTTGCATTGCATTGGCAACTTTATGATCGAAGCGCATCACTGACCCACTGGCAACACCACCACCACTCGTCTGCCCAGCTCACTATTATCCACTTGGCCAAACTCTGATAGAAGCAATTAGAGTGCAGCTAAGAGACGCTTTAAGTCTGGTTAGTGAACTTCTACACTGAATGGCAGTGTTGTAAAACGTAATGATTTCAGTTGAAGCTAACATGGTAAATGCGGAATGAATGTTAGTGCGTTTAGCTGTTTACTTTATACAGCGCGCTTCAGCTGAATAGATCAGCTTTTCCGTTCGGTTGAATATTTATTCAATACTCTAATTCGCATTCTTATCCTTCAATCTATTTTCTTTCTTCAAAAAATTTATTTAGGAATATACTATTATATACTTCATAGTATGCTAATTTTTAGATATATTAAAAGATTTAAATAAAATTATATTTAAATTATATAAATGATTTACCTTTGTTTTATCTTCGCTTTACCCAGCTCTCCGGAAATATCCTTCTGTGTAGAATAGCCTGAATGCCATGACGAGTTGCCGTTTCAAGCACATGGTTACGCACGCTCATGAACTCACATTTTGAATGGATTCAGTTTATGAAAATGGTTCGCTCTCCACTCCGGTAGACTGTTCAGTTTTGGGTGAGAGAGAGAGAGCTGTATTCATTACAATTTCATGGTCTATTGTCATGCCAGCGGCTACGCAGCTTGTTTTATTCGAAGCTGAAACAAGTCCTGTTGGCTCGCTTTATTCCATGCATTTCATTTCGCTGCATGAATTATTAATGGCCGTACGCATTCGCCTGCCGGGACAGCGTTTTGTGTGCTCTAAAATACGAGGTGGCCAGTCTAAAGCTCGGCTATAGCTGGCCATTTGCTAATGAAGTGCCCAGATTGGAAGGCAGCTCTGTCAGTCAAGCCCGTGCAACGGCACGTATACGTAACGCGAGTCAGGTGCATATTGTGCATTCATTTGGCCACTGCACCAAAAATATGTTGGCACCATGGCAAACGTTTTTGTATTGAATTTGATTTCATAACTGGCCACGAATTTTGAAACTGTCGTCGGTCGACTCTAATGCTAATTGTTTTGTGATTGCTTTACGCAATGATTTTTCCAAAAAAATGCCAAAATTTCGCATGTCTCACTGTCGGGCATGTGGCATTCGAGTATCGAGCGAATCTCTCCGCTGGAGCTGCGATGGCTGCGTTTGGCTATTTCATGTTTGTCGCTATCGCTGATTTCCCCAAGCATCGAGAGTGTCAATTTGTTTGGGCTTATTGGTCGCACTGGTCGGGTTATGATTTAGGTAAGCGCCCAGGGAGCCTGCGTCTCTGTCGCTGTCGATATATGACTGCGGATGCGGATGTGGATATGAATGTGGACGCCGTTGCGGATAGAACTTGAAACCCAGAGCGTATCCGCAGCTCGTCAGTTCTGATTTTATTATTTATGGCTCTTGTTTTTCTTTTTTTATTTCTACTTTTTTTTTTGGTTATTTTGTGGCAGCAATTGTGATTGCGTTGTCCTAATAGCAAAAAGATTTAACATATAAATATTCTGTTTCGGCGTTGGCTAGCCCGAAATTCATTCGGGAAACATGTTTGGACTGCTGTCAAAAGTGCTTGCATTTGCATTATAATCGCCATACACAAAATAAATCTAAAACGTATGCATATTTTATGAACGCTTACCGCTAGCTGAACTGAGGCACCGAATGGGTGGATCGTAGAGTTTGTCATGTGTATGAATACCGAATACTCAATTATGATGTAAATATGTAAAGAGTATGTATTAGGCAGAGGTAAAGAGAAGCGGACAACAAATGATTGACAAAGGGTGACAAGGGGAGAGAGTTATATAATTAATATAATAGATATAAGATAAAGATTAAGATAAATCCTTTTCCTTATGTATTGAAGAATTCACAATCATGCCCAGTGAAGTATAGCAATATATGAGAAATACTTTAATTCATTATAATTATATAAAATTTCCTACCAATTCAAACATCAACAACTTATTGTCCGGCCCTCTTACGGGCGCCGAGCTTAAACAGATTAAATGTAAAGTGATAAATTCCAATGTCCTGGCTGTTACAAAGGTATACGAACATAGCCAGCCCCTCCCACAAACAGTTATACATATGCACATGCCATATGAGTGATTGGGTTTGTGTGCCATAAATTGTAGCAAAAAATGTTCGCAATCTAAAAACACAAATTTTATTACATATTGCGCCCTGCGAAAAGTATGAAAGCTGCACGCATAATGACATTTTCATATATGCACATCGCATATACGCAGCGTATGCCTGAATAGAACTATGACAAATTAATGACTAGTTAATCGATTGCGGGCACATGGAGACCACAATTAAATAAGCAAGTGTGAAACGCCACTAATTATAATTGTGGTCCAATAATTGTATTAATGGCGCAACGTAAATGCCAATTAATTAGATGTGATTGGCAGACAGGCAGCAGGTAGGCTGTAGACAGGTAACAGCAGGAGACGGCAGCACGTACGGACTAATAATAGATCATGTATTGGTGGTGCTGCAAGATGCTCTGCTGGCATTAGGCTGCTAGCATCGGCGCTCGGCAGCAGGCCATGTTTAATCCTTGGCTTTTGTTGAGGTACAACAACTCTATTTTATTATAATTCCATTTGAGTGACTTTTTAATTTCATTAGCGGAGCTTGTAATTAAAATGCCGCAAAGCGCTGCCAGGCGACGCACAGCGGCCTCCGCCCGATGCCACCAGAGACTGCGAGTGGATTGTGGACGCGCCCACGCATTTGCCAATTAAAAATTTCAATTGCGGCATAAAAACGCGCGTGTAGAAAATAAACTTGCCTGAAATGGAATAATTAAGCAGCAGCGTTCATTAAATTTGCACAGCCAAAGTTAAATATAAATTCAAAGGCCTCGGCCCCCCAATCTCACTCCCACTCCCACTCCGCCTCCCCACAGATTAATCCATACAGCGTGCTGTCCAGCCCGCCGCCAGCAGTGGGGCGTGGACTTTACCAAAAACTTTAACAGAAATTAATAGAGCTACGGCTGACCGATCCGGCTGCCAGAGTCGAGCCGAGCCGAGTCCAAAAATTATGTCAACAATACATACATATATATATATATGTATATACAGTGTATATACAGTGTTACATAGAACAGGTGCGCCTGTGGCTTGACCAACACAAAGATAAACAACAACAGCTACGAGTTTGTACCTGTAGTAAATACTGTAATTTAAACTGCAGCTGCTCCAGTTCAGATGGAGAGACAGCGACCCATAATGCATGCAAACTTGCAATCATTTTGACCAAACATTCTCTTTACAGCCAATAAATTTTATGTTTCTCGCCCAGCTGCAGCTGTGCTGGCAGTAAAAACACGGTGCGGCCGCACAGTTTGTAAATAATTAAGTTTGGGGCTTTCGGCAAGTGCGAGAAGACGTCAGTGCCAGACATCAGACAGAAGAAAACAATAGCAGCTACAACAAAAAGTACGCAAAAATGAATAAAAAATAGCTAGGTAAATTGGGCAAAAGTTTCTGCAGATGAAGCATGACGCTGGCCATTCGTTTAACTGACTGTCGGCTGTCAATCATATTTGGCTTAGCCGTGCGTCAGGTGGCCAAGAGTTGTTGCAGTAATCAAAGTCGCATTAAGAAACTTCACAGCTCTTTTTCATGCCGTTACGGGCGCATTATTCACTCGAGTTACGTGGCCGTGCGCCCTTTTCTTGCTCACTCCTGTGTCACTCGAGCGCCAGCAGTTGGCACACAGCTCGAGTGCCCACTCAGCACAAATGTGCAAAATGAACTTCACAGTCGTCATGCTGGCAGCAGGTAAGACGAGCGCACTTCAGGCCCCACCACAAGCATCCAAAATAACAGCAACAAAGCGCACAGAACAAACCACTTGAGCAGTAGCAGCCGTCGCAATGGCAGTGGCACTCGCACTGCCAGTAGCCGTAGCCGTAGCCATAGCAGTTGTAGCAGCTGTAAGTGGTAAGCACACACCACACGCACTATTGGTGGCTCTGGCTGCAGTGGCACACGCATTGAACTGGGTTAGTCGGCGGAGGCTGTTTGACGCGCACAAAAACAACAAACGACGAAGGTAAACAAAAACACGTGTCTCCGCAGTTATCCGCAGCCGCTTCAAGACATTCGCTAGCTGCTGCGCAGCTGCGGATAAAACGCACAGATGTGCGGCCTTAAGAGAGTTCGGATAATGAGTGCGTCGCGTATACGTGATACGCTCTTAGCGAGGATAGCAGCTGGCTGGCCGGCAGCCCAAAAAGCCTGCATTGCTTCTCGTCTGGCTTTACAGCAGCAGCAACGCTTAAATATTGCTGCATACTTTTAGGCTGGCCGAATGCTGCCAAGCGGAGGCTTAACCTTCAAGTAGAATCTTGGCATACGAATGCTTGCCATAAAGGAAACTTGCTTATAATATAGAGTATACTTATTATTAAAATAGATATCTTGACAAAGCTAAAATATAAAAGTATTTAATGCTTGCTCAAGGGAATTTAAGTGCTTTAGTCAAAATTGTTCAAAGAGAGACATGCCATCAGCAATAAATACTATGTCAAATACTTTGCAAACGAATATATGTATATGCAGATTTATTCAAGCATCGACATTATCTTAAATGCATTCGAAATTGAATAACAAAAGAATAATATTTGCATGGAATAACATTACTCTCACATTCATTCGCATACAATTCTTTTTTCACGCACGCATAAGTGCTATTTACAGTTAATTGAAAATTGATCATGTGTGTGTTTGTGTATGATTATATATGTACATGTATATGTGCATGTGTTTGTGCATAAGACGTGTGCATGTTGGCCAAACATAAAATTCATATTATACCTTTAACCAACTGGCATCAATAAATCATCGCGGGTTAAAAGATAAATTGCTGTCAATGAAACCATATACATACACACACACACACGCACACACATGCACATGCACGGACATTGAGTGATATACAAATATTGATTTACATAGGTGTAAACGGTATAAAAATAGTTTCAAAGTGTTCATTGAAAACTTATTGAAGTGTAAAGGCAGACGAGAATTCGTATTAATTTTAAACACCACACACGCGCCGCATAACCAGCGTGTTTGTATGTGTGTGTCTGTAGCTATGTTACAACTGCTGTATGCATGAAACTTCCGCCTGCTAACCACCCACACCCACACACACAAGCTGCTGGCAATTTGAGCTCGACTGAACGTCGCTAGGCAACTGGTAACTGGAGAGAGAAAGAGGGGAGAGAGCATTCTAAATCAGCAATTGTGCGACTCATTTTAATGTATGGCGCTATAAATAACCTAATGCCTGTATGCTTAAAAATTATAGACGTATATAAAATATACATCCGTGTGTATGTGCTCCTTTATAATATTATAATTTGGTTTGCATATTGAAATTTAATTAGGTATCGATGTCCTTTGGTGCATTTGCTGCGTGCATTTTATGAGGCTACTTAATTGGCGTTATTCTCGTACCTCTAATGGACGCATGCCAGCCAGCAAGCCTGTCGCACTTGATATATTTATTGGGCAGCCCACGCCTACAAAGTGCTCGTAAAGTGCTGCCCGTCAGTCACATGCGGCTCTTGCATGTGCACCCGCTCTGCGGTTATTGTTCTTCTCTCTATTGTTGTTGCCATTCGCGCTGACAGTTTATTAAATTTTTGATAGCCCTCATCTCTGGAGCAGCGGGGCGTGTGCGAGTGCTTAAAGGTATATATGTATGTATATATGTATGTATATGGGAGTAATTATTTTGTATACGCTGTTTTATATGTATTTCGGCAATTTTATTAACATAAACTCAACATATATGTACCTGTTTAGTATTAAGGAATATACATATATAGCTGACATATATTCTTAGTTATATATTGAGTAATATATGTACATATATACGTAATCAAAAACCCGCTTGATAACTCTGAGCTGTTGTCGAAATCAAACAGGTTTCATTGCAGAGCATTTCATATATGTTGCTTGAGTATTTTTATTTAAAGCGACCTAAATTTAACTTAACTGCTCTGCAGCTCCAGGGTATAACAGCGTTGAGCATATTGCGAGCATCGTCCATTTAATATTCAGACGTTGCCATTTAACATTTACGAGCTGGCTTAGCTTCCGACCATATTATTATTATTATTATATGTATTAATAATGTTTGCGTTGAAGTAGCTGCTAGAATTCATGCTTAATATTAATATTAATTTACCGCCTGGCAGCGTGCACAGTGCGTATGATTGATACTCGATTTTGTGGCATACTTGGGGAATTTCCGCTCAATCGATGCAAACTGATTGCTACGTAAGAAACGTAATTTCCTGTGCTTTTCATTAGCTAGAAATGTCTCAGGGGCACTGTTTGCTTGAGAGCTTGAAATATGCATTGAATGACATCTTCCTTAGCTGCGACTGGCAACTGGCGAGTGACAACTAGCAGCTTGCAACGCTCAAGTGGAGAGTTGCAACAAAAACATAGCGCTTGTCCAGCATACATGGGCCATTTGCAAGGGGCGACAGTTTGTTGACCCTTTCAGACCGACCCAACAAAAGGAAGCAAAGCACAGACACATGACAATTGCTGTGTGCCCCTGCCCCGCTGCGCCGCCCGCTCGTCTATACGTTTTTCAGCCTCTTCTTGGCCACCAACTGTGTCGCTTTGGTCTCCGTCCGGCTGGCCCCTCAGTCCGGCCACGTTGCATTGTGTGGCCCATTTTGACGCCAGAGACAACTCGGTGAATGTTTAATGAATTGGTTCTGAGCAACTTTTAGCTTGGCAACTGCTGCCAGCTCTCAGCTCTCAGCTCTCAGGGCCACTCTTGACCACTTGCACACACACGGCATGGACTCTTGTTGATGTACATTTAAAGCGGATCTCTTTGCCGCTCCAGCTCCAGCTGCAGCTGCAGCTGTGTCTTCCCATTTAACAGGCCGCCCCCTGGGCGGGAATTTCCGTAGTCTGCTGGCAAAACGCATTATTTCATTTTAGCTGAACATTATTAAAACTTTACCACAAAGCTGCAGCAAAAGTTCTTCGGAGCGCACCTTTGCCTTTGTGGTCGAGCCGAGACACTGGGCTGGGGGGCTTTGGTTTTTTTTTTTTCAGGGCAAAGCAAAAGCAAAAGTTGTGCTCTAATTAAGCGCTAATAACATTTTAGCACACTTTTGCTGGGGAGCCCAGTGAAAACTTTGCCACTGCTCTAGGCAACGATGTGGTTGTATTTATAAGGCTTACCAGCCATGCAAATATGATGAGCCACAAGGCCAGCCAGCTGATGGCAAGAAGAAACAAAAATTGAAAACCAATTTGTATTCCTGTGCCTCGGATGTAATCAATTTCGTATATCTAAGCTACTCTGCTCGACAGCCTAATACCCTTAACTATGATCAAGCAACAATGGAAAGTCAAGCACTTAACAATTGATTTAATATCAAATTGTGGAGCTTATGAATATTTCATTCTTTGGCTTATTTTGTGCCCCTCTCCATGCTAAATTGTGCACACTTTAAAATGTTTATATTTTGATGCAGGGTATAAGAATTCATTTTAATTTCCATTTGCCACAATGGCAGGCTGGCCAAATTGCAGCGATTGCCATCTAAGTCCCAGAGCTCGACATTTTCTGTGCACATTTTTAGGCAGCTGCCAACTGTCAGAGTGGACAGTCGAGCAAAACAAACAGTGAGGGGCAGACAGCGGGTGCTGAGGGTGTCCAGCCAGCCCGACCAGGCCATGCTGTGCCCCAGGGCAGCTGAGTGAGCTGCGAGACACGAGATGTCTCCAACTCTATGCCGCCTGCCCGCCTTCCCGACCCCACTGTACGCCTGGCATGGTACTCAATTGAGTCCTGTAGCTAAGTTCAGACTCATGCTGACGCTTGTCGTTGCCAATGGTTTTGCTCTATTTGATGTGTTTGTTGTTGTTGTTACTGTTGTTGTTGTTGTTACTGTTGTTCGGCTGCAGGCGATGTCAGTGTACTTTACATGTTGGCAAATAGCTGTCCCTAGCGGTGCCTTAGTTGTTTGTTTGGCCTTACCTGCTTCTGTCTCTCTCGCTCGCTCACTCTCTCTCTCTCTCTCCCCCTTTCTTTCTCTCTGTCTATAATCAGGGCTCGTTTTGCTTTACATATGCTGGCCAACTCTTTCCGTGTGCATATGTTGCCTCTGATTTGCTTAAGTGCAGCCAATGATCAAAAGCTTTATCAATGTTATCAAAGTATCACGTTTTTGGGAAATGATTTATGAGCGAGCAGCCGCCACAGTGGCGCATGACAGTTTTTTTTTGCATGCGCTCCAGAGATATTTGAGTGAATTGAAATCTGATTTAAGTCAAGCTCGTGAAACTAGTATAGCAATTAAGCTGGTTGGTTGGCTGGCTGGCTGGCTGGCATTAGCAAAGCTGAAATACCTTGACATAAACGAGGTCAGATATCATATGAGATGCCCATGGCACTGCCACACACTCTCACTATCTCCCTCTCTCTCTCTGCCTTTCTATGTTTGCCTGAGTCTCTCTTTCTGTCTTTGTTTGTTTGAGGCAAATAAACGCTTATTTGCACACTAATTGCACCTGCGACGTGCTTTGTTATTATAAATTTTATATTTACACTACGAGTGGTTCGTCCTTTCTTTGTTTTGCCGTCTATATTCATGTGTGTGTGACTGTGTGTGTCTGTGTGCAACGCTTTTGTCACAATATTTGCTAGTGTGCCGGGTCTTGTAGGCACTTGTTAGTGCTAAAAGGCTTTTCTGGCTTCAGCTGCTGTTGCTGTTGAATTTTTCACAGCCTGGAAACATGGCGTATGATTAACCATGCAGCTGTCGTCATACTGCGGTCGCTGCGTGTCTTAAGCCTAATGAATTTGCCCGGCTTTGAGTTATGCTCACATATGCAACGAATTTTCAAACAGCCAATGCATCCTTGACACAGCACCAGCAGCAGCCTCTATGTATATATATGCGTATGTGTATGCGTATGCGTGTGTGTGTGTGTGCGCCATTTGAACATCAGAAGGCTTTTAGACCTAATTGCATAAAAATTTCCCCAATTTTTTGTTGAGTTTTTTTTTTGTTACAGCCAACTTCATCAGTTTCCCTGTCACAATTTCACTTGACGCCAATTCCCAGGGGCGTGACAAAAGGCGCGTGCCGAGCTCGACGTTTTTAATGGCTGTAATTAGTTAATTAAAGTGCGCCGCAGAATTTTTGGGGCTGCTCTAGTGACAGTTTCGATGGGATAGCCTTCAATTTGAACTCTAGCCGTGGCATTGCATACTTATGGGCGATGCGATTAAGCGAACTTTTTCCAGTTTGTGCATTTGAGCAGCTTAAATATTTGAGAAGCCCAAGGACGACGGAATTTTGCTGGCTGCCTTTACTCCCAGCGGGGAGGGGGAGGGTCTGTTCCGTACACCGGGGATTTACGTGTGTCCAAATGCAATGCAAATGTCCTGTCCAGCTGGGCGCGGAGTCAGGTCACTGCTGCATCTCAAGTAGTTGGCCAACAACTGGGTCGAGCAAATACCGCTGCAGCAGGACAAAAGAAGCGCAGCAGCACCACCAGCACCACTAGCACCACTAACAGCAGAGTGGGAAGTAGACGAAGCTGCTGGAAACTTTTACACCCAGTCACGGGCTGTGTCCGTGCTGGGGCTTTTGTAATGTGCGCTCAAGTTGACGCAACTTTTGTCGAGTTGAAATCAAAGGAGCTGTAGTCGGTTTCGAGTTTTTCGCAAGTTGCGCATAAAATGCCATTAAAGGCTCACGTAGCCAAAGTCAAACGACAAATTCGCATTCGCATTCGCATTCGAATTCGCATTCGCACTGCGTACTCGAACAACACACGAATTCAATGGCGAAATGAATAACAATAAATTTGAATAGCGGCGAGTCGAATGACTTAAATGCTTCAAATATTTAACTGTATTTTCGGAATTATTTGTTGTGCATTCAGGTGCAATTATTTGCACTCAGCTGCATTCACTTTGTGCAGCAGTCCGCCAGCGGTGCGCAATTAAAATGCAATTTGTCAAGCATAAAGCCAAGGCACCAACACCCACCTCCCTCTGTTCACCACCCGCTGCTAAGCCCTTTGCGTCGCAGACGAATAAAATCTACAAACAATGAGCAAAGCGCTAAGAAATGCGAATAATGCACAAAGAGCGCCGCACAAACAAGAACAAAAAACATAAAAAAAGAAAACCAAAAAACAAAACACAAAAGCTAAGCGCCAACACCTGCCACGGGGACATGCAACAACAGCAGAAGCAGAAGCACAAGCACAAGCTCAAGCATTGCAACAAATAGCGCATTTAATACGGCTCTTTTGAAGCCAATTTCCAATTTTCGTGAAACAATTCAATTAGAGGCCCCAAAGCAGAATGGGAGCGTATAAAAAGGGCTTTGCAATTTGTAGGTATTTTTATAACAATTTTCGGGGAAACCATAAATATTATTTTTAAAAGGGTTGCCTTGACTGGAAAGCCATCTTAAGTGCTCTCCTTTGGCTGTGTTAAAGAGGCTCTAGAGTATTGTGCTCCCGTCTCAGGTAGATGATAACATTTCAGGGAAACTTTCTGCTCGAATTCTTGCACATTTAATTAATATAAATGTTATTCACAGTTTATTTTTAACTTCGCGCCCGCTAATTCGCCACACATGAGTGTTCGCACCCTGAGGTGCGAACTGTTATGCGCTGCATGATTTGCCTGTGGTGGCTAGAAAAACAATTAGCAGACGATGCGTGCACTTTTTGTCATTTAGCTGGAGGCTCGTTTGCAATTTGCACGCCATTTTAGCTGCATTTTATCAATCAATTTATTTTTACACAATCATCTGTTGTTGTTCCTGCACTCTGTGTGTGTGTGTGTGTGTGTGTGTGTCCAATCGGGCAGCTTGTTTATATAGCTTCTCCGTGCTGTTTTCTCACGTTCTAGCAGCTGCCAATGCAAATTGAGTTGCCTTTCGCTCTGTCATGTGTTTATTTATTTGGCAGCACGTGCAGCTCTCACATTGCTTGCGATATGATGCAAAAAAATTTATCATATGCAAACGTGGCTGCATATGAATACGTATGTATATACATATGCGGTATGCTGTAGCTAAATATATGTAATTGTTTTGCTTGAATTTACAACGATTTCAATTTTAAATTTGATCTCTGTAAGCGCTTACATGGCGTATGCGATACGCATAACGTCTGCTCTGTTAACGTGCACTGCTTGCCGCTGTTAGCTTAACAGCGGCGCTGTTAAGAGCTTAAATCAACAGCGTCGTGTTCCCTATTAGCCCATAATTAACATTTCAGCTACAATAATTAATGCATGCGCCCATAATAAATCGGAAAGATGTCACACAACGCGAACCGGCTCAAACCGGTTATCGATCGGGCTGTTTATTGTTGATATTATTAATTTGTGCAACGCTGTCCAATTCTCACTTGCCAATGCGAATTAGCTATTATTTGTGTTATGCTGGTCACTGCGGTTTAATCATATGCGCCCATCATTTGTTTTTGTTTTTAAAATACGTCTATCACGCATTGTTTATTTTAACTTCGACAAACCCGATCGATTTTGGCATGTGCGAATTGACCGAATGTCATTCGGACTTTTAGCCAGGTTTATTTATAAAACCCATCAGAATATGTAATGTGCTAGCCAAACAAAATATTTTCGTTTGCTATACTTTTTTTTTTACAAAATATACCCCCAATTAGACCCCCGCAATGGTCAGTAGACGAGCGAATAATTGTGACTTTTACTCTTAACTTTTTACAAGGTGTTGCCATAAATCGCTGGCGTTTTCGCCATAAATCATAATTTATGTATCAATAAATCAAGCCAAAAATAGTTAGTGTGCTGTGCATATAATTCTTTACAGCTTCTATTATATAATGGGTCTCATTTCAAATCTGGATGCTCTTTCAACTGGCCGCTGATGTATTTATGTGCTTAGTTGACGCCTGCTGCTCAGCTCAGCTGCTGAGCTGTGGCTATTATTATATGACATTACCTCATCATAAATTTGATAAAATTCTTCAATTGTTGTAGTTGCTTATCTATAGAGATTTATGAACGATATGCGCACTGCCGCCTTTAAGAGTTCATTTAAGCAAATAAAGAAGGCTGTATCTTGGCAAATTCAATTTGAGAACTCAACTGGATTCGTGTTTTCCTTTTCATTTAGTTCCCCGTATCTTTATAGCGCCCACATTTTGTGCCTAATCAAACCATAAGCTTTATGTCGATTACCATTGCGATTACCCAGGCAAAGAGTAAATTGCTCGCACAATGCGATTAGTAGACTTCACAGTCAAGGTTCTCAAATCCAGCCACGCTCTGCTCAGCTCTGCTCCGCTCGGCTCGGCTCGGCGTGGCTCTGTGCGGCTTGTTTGCCTTAATTGAAGTTAACTGAACGCAACGCACGATCAGCTGGGGCAGAGCGCCGCTCAGCCAGCCGAGCGGTCTGCGGTCGTGTTCAGCTGGATGCCGGCAACTGGCTGCAGTATTAGTGCGCTGCGAGCAACCGGCGGCTACACACCTGGCCACGCAACCAACCAACCAACCAGCCCACACAATCAGCATACCCACCACCGGCGGACCAGCTGAGCAGAGCTTGAGGAGTTTGAAGACCCTTGACGAAGTTTCTTGGTGCGTTCAAGTTTTGTGGCTTTTTCTATATAACGGCTACTTCAAAAGTGCATGTGCATGAGTGTGCAAGAGTGTGCAAGAGTGTGCGAGTGTGTCTATTGGAGTGTATTTAATTTAACTATTTGCAATCTCAAAGTTGTGCGACTTTGTTAAGCTGTTGCAGTTGCAGTTGCTGCGGCTTTGCTGTTTGCACAACTGTCACTTTCTTGTACTTGATTAAAGAATTTCGTTCAAATGAATGCATTTAAATTAAGTGTGTATGCCGGCAGCTGTTTCGAAATGTATATATATATAACTCTATATATTTCATTAGCATTGCAGAATGCACTAAAGTCAGCTCCAAGCATTTCTGACTAACTCAAAGTAATTAAGTTTCATCTGAAACAGACTTATATATAACAGTTAGACTTGATTTATAACAGCATTTTTCAGAATTTTAGATAGCTAGTCATTCATTAGAAAAGAGAAAGAAAACTATATAATCATATAGGCAGTAAATATTAGCATCATTATTATTATCTGTAGCTCAAATAATCAGTTTATCTCGCGGTTAGATAAAACGTAAGTTGAAGTAAATACTCTATCTCCGATTAGCTCACTATTTGTGCTACTGATATGTAAATATTAACTGACTCTATAGCTATAGCTAAATTGAGTTAATCACAGATTATGATTAGCACGCACTAATAGCTGCTTAAGCGCAACAGTTGATAATTCATTTGCTCTATTATCAATATTTGCTGATAACTTCATAAACAGCAATTCTTCAATTGAATCTTAGTCTTATAAATCTTATATTGCTCTCCAAGTCCAGTGCAATAATTAATGCTGTATAGATAAGCAGCGAGGTGAATGGCAAATGCTTTCAATTACATTGCATGTTTTGCAAAACAACGAAATTTGATAAATTTATGAGCACGTGA
This sequence comes from Drosophila navojoa, assembly GCF_054131105.1. Taxonomy (NCBI): domain Eukaryota; kingdom Metazoa; phylum Arthropoda; class Insecta; order Diptera; family Drosophilidae; genus Drosophila; species Drosophila navojoa. Next base: position 9,800,146 of record NC_142890.1, on the reverse strand, counting down.
AAGTGTGTGTGTGTGTGTGTATGTAATTTATGTATAAATTAATTTTTGAAAAATTGATAGAGAAATTTGATAAAGTGCATATTGAATGGGCTAATAGAAAGCCAAGGCTGCATGCTGGGCACAAATACAACCGGTTCGAACCCGGAAATTAATTTTTAAACTTAATTATTTGCCAGTCAAAGAAGAAAGAAGAAAAACTAAAGAAGGGTAACCTATTAGCATTACCTTTGTCTTTATCAAAAGCTCATATATAAATTCCAAATTTTATTTAGCTGTACATCAAATTTATTTCAAATATGTGCGGTAAATAAAAAAATTTGAGCTTGCGACCCTGATAGAAAGTGAATTTATTTATAGCAAACAGGAATTTCATATACATATATTATAATATATATATATACATGGTCGTTGCAAGTCGACTTGAAATTCCATATGTAGACTCAACAGGATTTTGGAGATAGGCGTTGCGTTAAACTAGTTTAACTCAGCTACGGAAAAACAAGGAAAATTGTCTATAAATCATATTTATTAAACGACGCTCAAAACACGCCTCTAAGTGCGTGTGTGTGTGTGCGTGTGCGTGTATTCTTTATTGGTTGAATGTTAATTTAGCGACTGAAAGCGGCTGACAGCATCATACCTTATCATATCATTATTATCTATTATCTAAAAATAGATACTTGTGTTCCATTGTGCACACGTGCAAATCAGTAGACAACAGCAGAGAGCACGCATCTGCAGAATATTTATGGCGAGCAGCTGAGCAGTTGAGCAATAAGCGAATCAAGTGAAAGTCCCCCCGAAAAACCGGTTGCGTAGCGTAGCCCAAGCACTTGGCTCACTTATGCCACAATTACGTATTTGCTGTGATTACTTTTGTTTTATAACTGTGTGTGTGAGTGAGTGAGTGTTCTATTTCGCGTGCTACAAATGCCACAATTTGCAAAACTATTTGCTTAATAAGTTAAATGGATAATTGAGTTAAGAGGCGTCGTCATCTAAACTGCCAAGAGGTATTTTCGATAAGGCGAGACAATTGCTTAAAGAGCCTAACAATTTCTATGTGAGTGTGTGTTTTTCGTGAATTCTATGCATATTGTATATCCGGATTAAGATGCTTGCCGAATCAATGCGCTGCCCTGTGGCTCGACTAGAGTTCTATGTCAAAGCCAATTGCGGCCGGCACGCAACGCTGCCCGGAGACAATAAATTGCTGTAGATTTGTTTAATAATGGCAGGGCGCGAACAAAGAAACACACAAAATGGAATGAAACAAATTGCAAAAAATTATGACACGCTTCGCATTGTGTGCAATTTTTCTATTGAACTTGCTCGAGAGCTGCACCGAGGGGAGGTCTTGAAATTTAATTTAATTTTAATGAAACGGCAGCACGCACAACCTACAGCGGCTGGCGCTTTTATTTTTGTTTTTTCTTTTCTTTTTTTTGGTATTTGTATTTGAATTGCTTTTTTGTGTTTATCCAATTTATTTGCAGGCCCTTAATGCCCGAGTAGATTGATCATACGCCCCGTACACACAGACACACGCACACAATCACGCAAAATGACCGACCTGGAGTCAATGAAAGCCGACAAGCACAATGGCCATCATTCGTATCACAACAAGTGAGTATCTACCTAATACTACCTCAACTTTGGGCAACGCCTGGCCCAACTAGATGTAATAAGAAACACTCATACGCAAATTGCTTCCGCATTATGGCAAAGCTCAGCTCGAGCAACTGTTCTTGCTGCCCAAAAGCAAAACAAAGTACGACCAAGTAGGATATGCAAATAACGTGTGTACCCACGCCCATGTGCGCGAATTGCTGAAATACTGTCAAATGACCCAAGCCAAACCAGTTGCTAATGTCGCGCATAGCTAAGAAACTGGTTCCAGCCCATTGGCAACTGCAGACGTTGAGAAATGTTGTATACGAAAAAGAGAAGAAGGAAAAGATAAAAGACTGCAAAAACCAACAGCAGTTTGTCGATGACCAGCGAAAGTGACTGTGGCTTGGTTGGGCTGACAGCAGATACAACAATTTGCATTTCGATCGAACTAAGCAACTCCTCTGTTCTATCCATGCCCGCAGCCATGACCTGGTGGAGAGCGAGCCACTCACCTGGAGATTCTGGCGCAAGCAGCGCTACATTGTGGTGCTGATGGCCTTCTTTGGCTTCTTCAATGTCTACTCGCTGCGCGTGAATCTGTCCGTGGCCATTGTGGCCATGACGGAGAATCGCACTGTCCACGATGCCGATGGCAATATATCGTACGAGCAGGACTTTCCCTGGGACTCCAAGCAGAGGGGCCTGATATTGAGCTCCTTCTTCTATGGCTACATCTTCACACAGTTCCTGGGCGGCTACATAGGCACCAAAGTTGGCGGCAATCTCGTGAGTTAACATGCTGAACATGTTAAAGAATTGTTTAAATGAATTGGAAATCCTAGACTAACTACTCGCTTTTTGTAACATTTCATTTGAAAGGTCTTCGGCTTGGGCATTGGCACAACGGCCATCCTCACTCTGCTCACCCCGCTAGCGGCACGGCACAGTCTCGAAATGTTTTTGGCCGTGCGCATTATCGAGGGCGTGTTCGAGGGCGTCACATTTCCGGGCATACACGCCGTATGGGCCAGGTGGTCGCCACCGTTGGAGCGCTCTCGCATGGCGTCAATTGCATTTGCGGGCAATTACGCCGGAACGGTAATTGCGATGCCATCGTCTGGTATGTTGGCCTCCCGTTACGGCTGGCCTAGTGTTTTCTATGTGTTCGGAACTATTGGTGTCATCTGGTTGATTCTGTGGCTCCTGATTGTGCGCGCGGGACCCGAGAAGGATCGCTTCTGCTCGAAGGAAGAGTGCGAGTACATACAGAAATCGATTGGCTATACGGGCCCCCAGACGATCAAGCACCCATGGAAAGCAATCTTCACATCCATGGCTTTCTATGCAATCATTGCCTCGCACTTCTCCGAGAACTGGGGCTTCTACACCTTGCTCACTCAGCTGCCCAGCTTCCTTAAGGGTAACGTGCTTGATATGACTTGGCCTAAACATGGTATTTAACGAGATCTTCTCCGCAGATACGCTTAACTTTGATCTGGGCAAAACGGGCTTCCTTTCGGCTGTACCCTACCTGGCTATGGGCATACTGCTGGCCGTCTCTGGCTATCTGGCCGATTGGATGCAGGTGAAGGGCATCTGGACAACAACACAAGTGCGCCGTAACTTCAACTGCGGCGCTTTCCTGGCTCAGACGGTCTTCATGATGCTCACGGCTTACATTATGGATCCCACTTGGTCGGTGATATTCATTACAATTGCTGTCGGCCTGGGCGCCTTTGCCTGGTCTGGATTCGCGTAAGTTGCAACGTCAGTGTAGCCCTCAGCTATGCGTCGACTTAACTCTCGCAACACTTGCAGTGTCAATCACTTGGATATCGCGCCGCAGCACGCCAGTGTGCTGATGGGCATCGGCAACACATTCGCCACGATTCCCGGCATCGTCAGTCCGCTGCTGACCGGGTACATTGTGGGCGATAGCGGAGACCGTTATGAATGGCGCCTGGTGTTCTTTATCTCGGCTGGCATTTATCTTGTTGGCTGCGTCATCTACTGGTTCTACGCGTCCGGCGAGCTGCAGGAGTGGGCCAAGTCACCGGAGCAGAAGGCTGCCGAGGCCGAAGAGAAGCAACTGCAGCTGACACAAACAACTGGTTTCATTAACACGGCGGCCGACCTAAAGGAGTAGTGCACACCCCCCTCCTACCCGAGCTCAGCCCAGCCCAGCCCAACCAGCACAATCGATGTGTTCAACTCGTAGCGCAGCTGCAGCCAATAGCAAAGACACATTTTAGCTTAGTTTATACTCGTATTCATTCACAGTACCATATTGTATGCCTTAGAATTTCTTCTTTGTTATGTGATGCCAGCCAGCAATGGGATGTTGTTCATGTTGGCCCATTGACTATTTTTAGAACTCTTTGTGCACTCGTAGCGAGTGCATTTGCGAATAAACAGCGTATATATATATATTACTCAAGGCAGGCGCATAATTTGTATGGCGAAGGATGACAGCGTGTTAGTAATAGAACTAGTATTCCAATTGTTATATTGTAATTTGTTTTTATTTGAATAATAAATGACGAATATATGCTACTCAACCATATTGAAATTTATTGTTTAAATGTTTTTATACAAATAAAATTTTGCTCGCGCCGCAAAGTATGCAATGCTTTTTATCACATAAATATTTTAGCGCATGGCGTTTTAAGTGCATGCCGCAAAGTATGCTACACTTTTAAGCAATACTGAAATACTTCAGCCGAAGTTGGTTTTTAAGAGTTGTGCAAGCGAAAATCCTCCGGCAAATTTGCAATGCTCCCTGGTACATGCGCACCAGAGACATTGAAAAAGATCTCAAGATCCCCAAAGTTGGAGACGTATTGCAAAAGGTAGCTGCTAGCTACCTTGCAAGACTTGAAGGCCACCCAAACCCTTTGGCGAGAAGGCTCAACAAAGAAGCCAAGAAAAGAAGACTGAGGAAGTGCCATCCACAGGACCTCCCTGCGAGGTTCCTATAGAATAATGCTTTATAAAAAATTGAATGTGATTTAATTAACTATTTGTTACTGATATTTATGTAAATTGTTATTGTTGTTGATGTTTATGTTAATTGTTATTGTAAATTCTGTAGTGTCCTACTGTAAATAATCGTGCCTTTATGTCCAACTCGTTAAGCTGCCAACTAGGTAGTAGAAAGCCTGTTTAAATAAAATAATACATATTTTTACCAAAAAAAAAAAAAAAAAAAGAAGTTGGTTTTGTTGGATTTGCAGTTTGTGTGTGAATCAGTTAAAGCCCTTACCACTTTAATATCGATTTGGTTTGCTATTCCGCCTTTGGGCGGCTTGAAAAAGTGCAAGGAAATCGAAAGGATGCCATTAAATTGATTGAAGTTTTATTTGTTTGGCGAATTGAAGCGGATTTGCTAGATATCTCATTCGGACTCTTTAGCGCCCACCCTGCAGGATAAAGTTTACGGACTATGCACATGCACACATAAATATTTAATCACGGTTTATCCCTGCAGTCGTATTTGGCGCATTCGGCCGTTGTTCGCTGTGTACGTACATATGTATGTATATGCGGCGCGTACCGATAAACTGATAAGAGCGCCGTGTGCAGCACGGCCCAAAGCATTGGGCGAGCCAATCGTGTGGCGCAAAATTTGTGTGTGCAATGCCAACAACTGATAGGCGCGAAACGTTACGCATTTTGCGCACGAACTGCTGATAACACCGGCCCCTGCGCCGCTCTACCAGTCTGTTGTTCGATTTTGCACCCGTCATTGAGCTTAAAATTACAATATATATACGACGGGAGTTTAGTGTAGCCAACAACAGTTGCCTACAGCAAGTGAAAAGCTTTACATCAATTAAACATTTTTCACAACCAACAGAAATTTACTAAAATCACCAATACAATGGGTTGCAAGAATTGTGTATCTGGTAAGTAATATACAAAGATATTAAACCAAAAACTTACTGTTAACTAACTAAACTTGACCATTTCAGCTTGCCAGTGCTCGACCACAAAGTGCGGCGGCAACTGCGCCTGCATTAAGGACTGCAGCTGCGTGTGCAAGTCTGGACCCAAGGAGCAGTGCTGCAGCAGCAAATAATCAAGATTATACGGAATTCTGCATAAAGTTTTCAAATGCCATTTGGCGTAAACATTTGCGTGTGATTCAATAAAAATGATAAGAGCATAAAGTTTGAATTTTGTTTCTCTAATGCGGCCAGCTTTAATATTTAAATAGGTCATGAAAATGCAGCTTAGCAAAAACTTTATTTGAATTATAATTTGTTTTCCAGTTTTGAGCGCAAGTCAATATAGTCGTGTTTCTGTCTGACTGCAATTCTTGCAGTTGACAAACAACAACTAACAAATATATAAATAAATAAGCTGCAACATTTTTTCTCCATTTAGATTGAGAGAAAATTGCAAATCTCCGCATGAACGAGGCTTTGCTCTATGGCTAAATAATAAAGTGACACATTTTATGAGAAGCTTGACATTTTTGGGGTAATAAAGCAATGCTAGAAAGGCAATTTAACTGCTGTCGCATATACATATATATGCGTATAAATTTATAAATGTATATATTTGTATGATTACTCATCAAATTTGATGGTTTATTTGCTCTTAACTGCTTTTGCATTTGCTCATTTATTTCCCTGTCGCATTTGTCAGAGTTAAATGAGAAATGACGAGGGAGCACTTGTAGAGACTGTGGCAGCTGAAGGACAACTCAGACATTCGCATCCGCTTCAACTCGCTCTATGCGCTGTCAAAATATTTATGAACTGACCAGCGGTAACAACAACAATGGTATGCAAAAACAACATCAACATCAACAACAGAAACAACAACAATAACCATCATTAGCATAATCAAAATGTGCGTGCCTTGTATTTGGCACTTTGCTCGGTTGCGTGTCGAGAGCATTTTGCTCGACATTTTGTTTCTGAGCTGCTCCTCTGGGGATGGGGGAGGGGATCTGATATTGGATCTGGCGTTGTTTGGTAAATCAGGTGTAAATGATTTGGCATTCAGGTGCTTGAGCTGAGCACAGGCTAATCGAATTATTGCGTGCCTTGAGTTCTCATTCAAAACCTAGAGTTACAATATTAAATTTAGTACAGGCTGAGCCGTAAATGATTGTTAATAAAGTGAAAATATGACTGTTTTAACGATGACTTCGCTAAATACAATTGAGGAAGGAGATGCCAGCAATGAGAAATCAGAGCCCTCACATGCAAGTAAGTCTCAAGTAGTTGCCCATCCATTGACACGTGCCGCCTGATTTCTATTCTCTTCCCAGAAGATCGCGCTAATGGAGTCTCGGTGCGTTCCCTTATCAAGGGTGCCATAGTCATATTTACGTTCAACGCGTGTCTACTGTGCCTGGGCTATCTCATTTACGAATATATCAGCGCCTTGGATGACAACAAGAGAACGAAGGTGGGCAATTGGATGTGTAGTCTGGTTGGTGTTGTGCTTATGATCGTGATGCATCGAATGGGGGTAACTTGCCTATATGATATATTTACAAATTTGTGATTTACAATGAACTTTTATCGACAGGACATGTCTAAGGGCAATCCACATTTTTACTACATTTAGTTCATATCATTTTCAAGTACAAAATGGATAGATATAAATTCTAGTACAATTTAATCTCGCAGGCTGTAAAAATTTATTAAGTAAAACAAAACAAAGAAATTAACTAAGTTTATTAAAATTAGTATAAGTTGTAAGCCAGTACAAATAGATTAATAAAGTATTTTGAAGTAGGGTATATTATACATATATATGAATATAAAATTGAATATTTTATTCGATTTGTGTTTTAATCAGTGTCTTGGACTAGAATTGGTTAAAAGTATAATAATATTTTGATTTATCAAGTAGGATAAATCGAGGTGAATATTATTTGTATTATATGATCACACTAACATATGAATCCAATATAAGTCGAGGTGGATATTATTTGTATTATATGATCATATTAACATATAAATCCAATATACATTTGCATCCAATATTTGGTATTAGAATCTCTAGTCTAATTCTAAGAAAATATTCTCAAATGATATAACTTAGGAAGCTCACACTCTTATATTAGTTTACTTAGCTAACTTATTTATTTTAGTAAAGCCATGCGACATATGTCAGCACACTCTCTAAATACATATTGATATGTATACGTGAACTCTCCCTACAGTACATCTTCTATTCGTATACCTTAGCTTAAGGCAACTCAACCTGTTAGACGTGGCTGCGTCAACTGGTTGGAGTCACGCAAATGAGTCTCTGGACGCATTGACAAAACAATGGGGTAATTTTTCATTGCGTCGATGACGTCAGCTAGCCTTGCGATTTGCGTCATTTGTGTATTGCAGTATAAATTATTTTCCATTTCGTCCAATTACTGTAGCTACAAATATTTGTAATTTATTTAATTAATAATATTTGTTGCGACAAATACCTATGATGTAAGATATATACATTTTATTAGGCCAAAATCCGTACTAAGTACGCTAAATTCATCATGTCATATAACGAGAAACGCGTTTCCCGTTGGTATTTCGGTGGTCTGGCCAGCACATTAGGAACGATAGTCACACATCCGTTAGACGTGGTAAAGGTGCAGATGCAGACGCAGAAGAGGATAAGAAAACAGAAACTATCGACAGTCGGCTTCATGCACATTTTAGTCAAACAGCACGGCATATACTCTCTCTTCAAGGGCATATCTGCTTCGCTGATGCGTCAGTACACCTATACCATGGCACGCTTTGGCATATATGCTGCAGGCACCAGCGTCGTGGACACCCACTCGATGACGAGCAAAGTGCTGCTGTCCGCTTTCAGCGGGGGCGCAGGTGGACTCATCGGCGCGCCGGCAGACTTGCTGAACGTGCGCTTGCAGAACGATGTCAAGCTGCCGCTAGAGAACAGAAGAAAGTAAGCAACTGCATAAGCGCTGATCGAATGGGCCTAGTCGTAACATTTTCATTGTAAATTTCAGCTACAGGAACGTTTTTGATGGTCTGGTGCGCGTCTGCCAGGAGGAGGGCTGCTTCAGTCTGTTTAATGGCGCATCCTTTGCTGCGCTGCGAGGCGCTTTTATGACCGTTGGACAAATTGCTTTCTATGAACAGACTAAGGACATTCTACTATCCGCAGGCTTTCCAGAGCGCGCCGATACGTACGTCTTCTCGTCGATCGTATCGGCCATTGCAGCAACGCTTCTTACCCAACCCATTGACGTGGCCAAAACGCGTTCGATGAATGCGGCTCCTGGAGTGTATAGAAACCTTACAGATGTATTTTACAAAACAGCCTTAGAGGGGCCCATGGCGTTCTACAAGGGCTCGATACCAGCCCTTCTACGGCTAGTGCCGCACACAGTATTGCTTTTCGTAAGTCTCGAGTTTTTACGCTCATACTTTGGATATTTACCGAAGGAAAAGTCGGCTTGAACCTAATCTGACCTAGTATAACCTTTCTAACTTTAACTAAACTTCTTGTATATTCATAAAATAAAAATTTGTTTTTATTTTTTTACTCATTGGAAAATTGGGAACTGTTTCATCTATGCCAGTCTCTTAATATGCATGAGTATGTGAAATTTTGTTGAAAAGTCTTTACGCTCATTCCGTTAGGCAGATGAGTTTAAAAAAAAAAATAATCATACGCCCCGTGTATCAGCGATTTTATTGCAGCTAACTTTTTTGAGTTTAACGGGTTTATTTTATGAGTTTTTCTAATTGTCTTTTGTGACAAGTGTTGAATCAGTTAATGGGCAGGCGATAATTGCTTCATTGCTTTTAAAAATAAACAAATTTTACACAATTTTTAATGAGTCAAATGGAAACAATTAAAATATTATATGTAAAAAAATTGATAAATTATAAATAATGTCAGCCGTCGCAAATTGAATTGAAATTAATTAATATGTGCACGCGTCGCGCTGTAAATTATTACAAATAACAGCCATTAGGATGCGCAGAAAAAGCGTATGCAAATTTGTCATGTGCCACTGCAGTCAATATCTGTATATACATATATATATTTATGGATTATTTGTAGCATTATGGGCCATCGTTTCTATAAGCAGCCATTAATATGCGATGTTTGCGGCATAAATCGAAGGATTTCGGGCTGCTTGACTTAATTGTACGCATCGCCGCTGCAGGGGCGTTGACAATGATAAAGGACACAAGACAAGGGATAAAGGACAATGGCTTGTCCGCATAATTATTTACGCAACGGTCAAGGACAAACAAATGCGCACGCACTCTCACACACACATATACACACTCAAGCGGCTGCCACATTGCCAGTGAAAATGAGTTAAATATTTATGGCAAAATTGAGCCTTCAGCTCGACAAACATGGCTGAAGGAGCTGGAAGTGGGTGCGATTGCTGGCGATTTAAATGCAGCCCAATAAATTGAAGCACATTTTTAACTGGCGCTTTTATGTCGAGGCGCTCGTTTTGCCATCCAACATTATACGCTTTATGCACGGAAGCCCATTTATATTGGCCAGGAAGCGAGACAATAAAGTGGCCGACAGAAGACCCTGGTTGCAGATCCCAGTACCCAGCTCCCAGCTCCCATTTGCCAGTGCCCAGTCCACAATTCGCAGTACGCCGTTCGCCCGTTTGCAGTTCACAGTTCACAGTTGGCACAACGTTTAAATACCTTCATGTCCGGCGCCATTTCCCTTGCCGGGCTGAGCATGGGCAATGCAATAAACTTCTAAATCAGTCGATTAAGCTGCGAGTTGAGAGTTGCGAACAATGCGAATACTCCTAAAAGCATGCTTCATGTACACACACACACACGCACACACCCACACAGACGAAACAAGAGTTGTGAAAAATGTTGAGCAATTAAAATAAGTAGCGAGCACATCACTTGGGGGCCACAGGCAAATGGAAAAGAGCAGAAGTCCTGCCTTCGTGTGGATTTTGCTGTCAGCAAAGTGCAGCGCGCGCTTCTCTAATGAAAATGAAGACGAACAAGATTGCAAACAGCGCTCTTGGCGGGTGTGCGCGACTAAGAGATAAGAGATAAGAGCTTAAAGAGTCCATCTACAAGTAAATACATATACGTATAGCCAAAACGGAAAAGCATTATAATGAAAGTGTGCAGATACAAAATATCTATGGTCTGCATTGCGAGTGAATAGTTTGAATGACTATGATGTAGACTGGGACATACCCTGTAGTGTCTCTAAGCTCAGATACTGATCGTTTAATATGGCAATGTAAAGTGTTGAAGGGAGCTTCTTAGTTGATAATCATATTTAATGATATTGATCGATAATAACAATACTAGTACTTACAGGGAAAATGTTTTTTGTTGTTTTTGTTTTGTGCTACTATTTTCTATAACTTCTGCGGTCTTTAATATACTGAGGATCAATATAAAAATTGAGAACAAACGAAATTAATTCTAATACAGGCTCAATTTTCAATGAATTTTCGAGAACTTTTTTCAAAGGGATTTAGCGAGGTATCGAGACTCGACTGTAGTATGATACGATGATAAATTGATCTAATATTGGCGCTCAGTACACATCAATTAACTGACATCAATTTAATTACAAGAGTTTTCGCAGCTATGCGTTAAGTGATGCGATATATCAACATCGCATATATTCAACAATCTATTGCAAAGGCAAACGTCAATCTACGATTATAGCAGACCTATTGAGTACTTTACCCACTCTGCCTGAATCGCTTTAGTAGTTTCGGCTCATTTCACCGATTGAGCAGCTTTTCTATTGGTATTCAGCTTGGCATTGATTTAGTGTAAACACTTTTCAATGCCCCAGCTTCTCTTTCGGCTGCTGCCGGCAATACATTTAGGGCAATTGCTCGCACATTTAAATGCCGAACACACCGATAGGCGAGCGCACACCCACATGTGCGGGCGAGCATAACAGTTTATCTTTATAATTAGATCTTGGCAACTGTATCTCTCGGCCGACATGCCGTTGATGGGAAAGCGCCGCTAAGTGGCTCGAAAGTAGTTTACAATGCCAAGCTTCAGTCATCGCTGGCGGCACCTCAGCTCGCCAAATGGCAACACGTACTGCATAGCACCAATCCTGAATCCTGAATCCGAAATCCAAAATCCAAAATCTAAAACCGAAGCCCAGCCGCGACTAGTCGACTGGCTGACTGGCTGAGTGCCTAACTGCCCGCCCGTCTGCCTGCCCGACTGGCGGATTGTCAGACAAGCGAAACTTGGCTCATTAAAGATTAAGGCACATTAGCGCCAATGGTGTGAGATGAAGGTAGAGGGGGGGATGAGGGTCGGACTGTGGCAGATTTCAGCACCATCAGCATAAATATTTATGTAAATTGGGATTAAAAGTATTTTGTATGTAGTTTACAGTGAAAACTTTGGCAATGAACCATTGGTGAGTGTCCGTGCATCTATTTCAGGAGTTGCGTACATTTTAAATTGCCATTTAATTACTTGAAATCTGAAACGGCAATTGCTTTAAGCCGGCTGTGGCTGACCTTGTGCCCGGCCCGAGTCGCAGCTGCCGTGAAGCGTGAATTTAGCTGCATATTTTAACCGAAAAAGGTTTGCATTGCTATCTCAGCTGCAGCTGCGACTTCTCCTGCTTCTGCCTCTGCTGCTGCTGCTGCTGTCGCTGCTTTGTTTCGACGTGATATTTTGCATTTTGCTGCACTCAAGGCTGGCCAAGAGAAAATATGGTCGAAATAAATGGATGCCACTGTTGGAGGCGGCAGTAATTTATGTTGCCCCGCACAAAGGGAAGCCATAAACTTATGAAAGCCCGACGAATAGATTTCGCGTTAAGGTATGCCGAAAATGCGAATGCGAATGCGGCCAAGGTTATTAAACACAAGCTGAAGGATATTGTAAAGGATATTGCATAAGGGGGCTAGCTGTCGCTCTCTGCTGCTCTGAGCTCCGAGCTAACACTGCCTGAATTGGCAACAATTTATGCGAGTTTTCAATACAATTATCAGAGAACTCATTAATATGCATTGAAATTTGAAATCTGCTTGCTATTGTTGCTGGCCAAACTTTGGATGTTGCTTTGATGCTTCGGAAATGTTTATTGGCCGCATTGTTGCTTAATGAAATTAGTCGCATTTATGCGCAATTTCCGGCCCATACTCCCACACACCCACACACACACACACACACACACACACACACACACACATAAAGTCTAGAATGCGTACAATTTTGGATGCTGCTTGCTGTTCAAATTTCATTACTTTGTGTAAACAAGGACACGTGCCCATTGTCACAGCAACTGCTGCTCCGTCTCCTGCTCTCTGCGCTCTGTTCTTAGTGCAGCCACAAGACTTGCGGCATTGACGCATGCGCGGATAACATTTAAAGAGCGTGTTAACAGTCCGTTATGCTTTAGCCGTTTTTGAAACTATGAAATATGGCAGTAAATCATTTTCATGCTCGTGTGTTTCATTCAATTATCAAAAATAATTTAAAATAATTTCACAGACACACACAAAACATTTGTGGCGGCTATACGGTAAGCATTACGTGTAAGCATTTCGATGGCTCGCTTGCTGGTCACGTCGTAATCAGCAAAAGGTTCGCCTAGTTGCGGTTATAAAGCCCTGTACGTGATCCGCATCTCGAAAGCGAAAACGTTCGCATAAATACAAATTTCTAATTTATGTAGTTTACGTTTTGGATTTATGGCCATTTGTATATGATTTTGGCTCCCAATGTACATGCTTATAAAAACTAAACACACACACACAAATATATATACATATATGTGTTATATATGCATTTATGTGTGTATCGATGGCTCTATTAAGCCTTTCAGTTTGAGTGGCGACGCGTGTGTGTGTGTGTGCGCGCTGCTTATGGATTCAAGAGATCAACGCTGCGTATGAGTAATGCGCTTTTAATGCGTGCGCTAATTTAGCACCTCAAAAGTGGTCTTCATTTGAGTGCAGCGTGCACAGAGCTCACCGGCTTGTCGACTTGATGGGCACTTAGTCGCTCAGCTGGGAGTGCATTCGCCACACGAATTATTCATTTGTGAGCCATTTATGGGCCGGTCGCCTTTCTGCTGTGTACGGCGTACGGCTTTTAATTAATCTATTAAGCACATTAGGTTTATTGGGCTCCTCGGACCTTGACACTTTCGCATACGCGACACACGCCGAGCACGCTGATTATGCGATTTTTGTGTGAACGCCCAGTGGGCGTGGCGGCCCGTCAAAGGCCAATCTCATAATCAGCATAATTTTCATGTTCCTCCAAGCAAAGGCAACGCACCCTCACCCCACGCACGCAGACACACACACGCCTCAGATACAAAGTGTGCGACTGAGATTTTCGTGTCGAGGCCGAGACACTCAGACAAAAGCCAGCATGTCCAAGACAAGATCTGGCCGGGGATGGCTGCTTGCCGCTGGTTAGCCAAAAACATCAGATCGAGATTATGCGCCAAGATAATTATTTGGCTCTGGCGTTGGCTCTGGCTCGACTGGGGTTGGCCTAGCCAGGCCTAGCCTGCTCTCTGAAGTGGCCGTTGCCTACCATTTCCATTTACATATCCACATCCACATCCGCATCTACTTTTACTTTCATGTCTCAGCGCTTTATGCTCCTTGCGCCTGTTGGCAAGTTGTGCCCTGGAGACTAGTTGTGCGAGTGTAATTTGTGAGTGTGTGTGTGTGAGTGCTAGTGTGTGTGTGTGTGTGTGTGTTGATGTTGGTGTGTCTGTTATTATCTCTGCTGCTGGGCGTTACGTGCAAGTGTCATAAATAAAATGGCAACTATGTGAGGCTCGCTACATGCCTGACGGCCCTAAACATCATTATTATGTATTCCTTTTACCAAGTCTAATATCAGGGACCGCCCGTTGGTCAGGCACGTTGCCTGCCACTACTCGACTCTCAAGGACCCGACCATATTATACAATGATTTGCTAAATTTGGAGCCAGAGTATCGCTGCTTAAATTTGATTTCGTTTGCACTAATTGTTGGCAGTGTAAAAATATGGCCGGCCATTTATCACAGGCACTCGGACACGCTCGGCCCAGTGGAGAGCTGGGCGTGCTGCTTGTGGGCGGCACATTTAATTGGTTCTCTGTATGGATTTATTGTTGATGTTCGTGTAAACAATAACGATAACGCCCGCAAACATTTGTGTAATGCTGGCGAAGCATTGTTCAACCTCTTGACAAATTGATAGCAACACTTCACATTCGTACGCAGCTGTCATTGCAGAGTACACGCATATCAATTGCGTATCATTAGCTTGCGACTCATTTCCAGTTAAATGAGAGTTGAGCAAGAAATGCTTCTAATGGCTGCATGACTTTCAGAACGAGTTGAGCTGAGCTCGGGTGAAACTAATTTGGCAAGTTGCGAGAAACGATTAGCTATTCATAAGGCACCGCTACTCAGGCATCCTGCAGCTCACTTAACTATGTTATACTAAATATTATTTTAAGCTAAACTCAGCCATTCAGTATGCATAAGTCATATTCTGAGTTGAATAACTGTGTATTTATTTTTACAATTCAAATTTCTGTAACTGCGAACAAGCTGAGCTAACCTAACAGAGTTTGGTAGTGCAGCAGGGCGCACCTTGTATTTTTTAGGAATTATTCTGTGTTCATAAATTACCCCTAAGTAACTCGGTAACCCACTGATAGCTACACAAACTCACACACACCCACACACACAGGTATTGATGGCGTATGATAGTGCAAGTCATGCGAGGCAAATATTTTAATACAATAGTCAAGACTGAGGCCGGCAGGATAACGTTCATGGAATTGTTTGTCATGCCAAAGTCAATTTACTCCATTCAAAGGCATTTTATTGGCAACTTGACAAATGCTAATGGCCAGCACTTGCACCCGCACACACACACTCTGGCACACTCTAACACCCAGTTACTCATGTGCTGCCTGGGGCGGGCTGGCGGCTAAATTGTGTGTGTGTTGGGCCAAAAGTTTGCATGTCATTCGAGCTGCCACCTCGCTGCTCTCTTTCGGCTGCCACAAGGTGTGAAACAATGTTTGGCGGGTGGGGGCCATGTGGGGCGCTGCATGTGCAAAAGTAAAATTATATGCGCCACAGAATGTTGCAACGTTTACTTGCAAAGTGAGTATATGTGTATGTGTGTGTGTGAGTGTGTGTGTGCGTGTGTTGCTACCGCTGCTGCTGTTGGGCAAATTTAATGCACTGCTGTGGCTGTGTGGCAGTGTTGTCATTGTGTTTGGTGTTTTCATTTTTGGCTTGATTTATTTTGTTTATCAAACATTTAATGTTATTTATAACTTGCTGAAAAGTTCAAGCAGCGCGCAGGAAAGTATGCTACAAATTCTGTCAGCGCTGCTCTTTTCGACTGTGTGTGTGTGTGTGTGTATGGGTGGGTGGGTGTTTGTGATGGGAATACTCTACTCGGCTACAATTTCATATACTCAATTATTTAATACACCAGGCGTGCTAGCCAACTTTCAGCTGGTAGCCTTGGCCGCCTTGGCAGCTCCGGCAGCTGCGGCAGCTGCGGGTTCAAGTCGGTGCCAGATAAAAGCAAACGCACCAATTAAAACGCCGGCATTGGCATAGCCTTTGAACCGCTTATTGTCTGTCATAGACACGCCTTCGACGACTGCACCCGCTCGCTGTATTTAATGCTCTACGCCATTTATTGGCCTACCACTCGCCCTCACTCCCAGCGCTGGGCCATTGTTGTGGCACAAAGGAACAGCAGCCGGTACAACACAATAAGCAGGTCGGCTGGCTGCCAGCTTAAGGCGCAGAAGGTGGCTCGGCTCATTGGCCCGTGCCTTGCTTTATTTATGCCTTGCACAGACTTGACTGTTGTTATTGTTGCTGCTCTTCTGCTTATTATTGTTGTTGTTGTTGTTCTTGCTGCTACTGTTGTCGTTGTTGTGAAAGTCACTTTAAGAGCCGCTGTTGTCCCGCCTGCGCCGTGTTGGCCCATTGTGTGGCTGAATTATTGATTTTCATTTGTATCTCCGATTACATGGACAGTTTGCCAATCAGTTTCAGCCTGTTTGCTTAACTTGTCCGTGTCTCTATTTACCTTTTAAAGGCAAGCCAGGCAACTGCAAAAGATGAATTACGACTCGATTGAATTGTTAGAGATGGCTTAAAGACAGCGCCCAGGCGGTATTCTGGGCTTGCTTTTAAGCTGCGCCATTTTTAATTAAATTAAAAAGTCGCGACGGGCAGCGTCATGGCCACAATGCAATTGTAAGGTTTCCATTTTAATTAAAGTTTTTACGGCCATTCACTTGGCTCAAATGCGAAGCGGAATCGCAACACAAACACCGCCGCAGCAAGTAACTGAAGCCGGCTGCGGCATTCAAATTTCATATTCCGTTGAAGAGCTGCTTGGCTGGGGCGCCGCTTGGGGGCGGGTGTAGCCGGCGGGGGTGTAACTATTTAAATTGCAGAAGCAAAACACAAAAATGTATGAGCCCTACAACAGATAGCTAAAGAGAGATAGAGAAAGAGAGCGAGCGACAGTGAGAGAGAGAGAGAGACAGAGGAAAAGTGCGCTGATTTCCTTGCCGCTTAAAGTGCCACTCAAAATGCAGCCGAAGCGCGAGCCAATTTGTTGAGCCAAGTTTTATTTTTTGGTATTTTCGCTCTCTTTTTTTTTTCAGTTCCCCTGGCGCCTTGCCAAACGCCGAGCCTTGGGCATTAAACTTTCAGCTGGCAATTAAACGATTATATTCAAGCTCGGGCGCAGGTGTTTAATTTGTTATTGATGTGTTTACTTTAAGACGCACGCACACCTAGGGTGGCCTCCTATCGTACGATTTAAGCTTTAACAGGATAAGGAATGCTTAAGACACTGTCAAGGCTGCACAGCATCCTCGAGTGTGCGTACAGAGCGCTGCATAAGCAACTGAATGCAGCTGCCTCATTAATGCAGGGCAATGCATAACCCGCAGAGCCTCTGCCCCGCAACTGCTCACAAACTAATTAAGCAAATTGCCAGAGTAAATATTAAATGTCTGCATACCGGCAGGGCAAGGGCAGCGCTCTTCATCCAATCGATTGCACCAACAGTGGATATTGTTCCAGCTTGCGGAATAACTTGCCACAAGCATGGAGTAAGAACTCGCCTCGGGCCAGAGCAAAGCACGCAGCGTAATTAAATTGTCAATTGAGACGTCCGGTATGCAAACGGAACTGCCAAACACCGATGGCCGTCCGGCCAAGACTTTCGGATAAAAAAAAAACAATAAACGGAGTGCTTCAACTCAATGAGTTCTGTTCGGGGACCCACTGGCGACGCTTGGCGGCAGTTCGGGCCGCTTTGTGATTTGGCTCATTGTGTGGCAATTTCGTTGTTAGCCGGACAAATTGAAGAAACAAAAGGCGGACAGGTGTGCACGGCATGGCACCTGCTTCAGAGCTCCTTCTCTCTGGCCTCGACTGTGCACTCTAATGTAGCCCCCCCTAAATTCAGCCGAACAATGAACAGATGTGTGCTGACCATTTGCATTGTTCGGTGTGTAGAGTATACCCTGTAATACTAGAAGAGCGGGCATATCATTGCTTATATATAATCATATGAATTGTCTAGGATATTTAATATATTGATGTATAAACTGTATGACGATATTTTTAATACTCATTATTTAGTTTATCAGTTTGCTCTAACCTCCTTCTCTTCACTCTACTATAGGGTATTGTTGTAAATTGCATCAAGTCTGTGGAAGTAATGCCTAAACAAGTACTAAACGCGGCCAAGTGTAAATTGCTTTGTGTATTTGCTTTCAAAAATTCAAAGCATTTGCAAACTAAGTTTTATTTACACGAAGAACCAGAACTATTTTCGTACTTAATGAAAGCCAATTGAAACTTAATTTACTTAACCATCATACACACATACTCACACATACTCACACATACTCACATATATAAATATTTTGTTGCTCTATAGCTTGTTAGCGCTGGACTCTGTCTGCTCTGTGCCTTTGTGGTTCAATGAGTGTAACTTAATTTGGCTCGAGTTGGTAATGAGCTAAAATTAGTTGAAGCAATCGATGTGGCCACGCCTGGGTGAGCACAATTGGCAACTTGGCACCAAACCGAAAAGGTCAAATCAAACGTGGGTCAGCTGCAAGTCGAGCCAGCTCACATGTTGTCCGTTTTAAGTGTCCCAAATTGAACACCCACAAGTTGGCTTTCAACTATTTGCAGCAGGACTTTCAATTAAATTAGAAACCTGAGCCTGCACTTGCGCCAGCTGAGAACTTTGCTCACATTGTGATGGACACATACGTGAAAGGCGACGAAATACGTGACAGCATTTTATGGAGCAGATGCTCGGCTCGTGGGTGCTTGACCTCCGAACTGGTCATTGAACTAACATCCGTTTCTTTTCATTATTTCAGCTGGCTTGTCCATGGAGTAACAATCTGCTAGACTCTTAAGCAAATATGGACTCACTCACTGGCCTACGGCTCGAAGGGCGGATATTCGTTGTTCAATTTCCGAAATGACTCAAGCACTTAGCTATAGATTTATTTTTTCAATTTTTCAACCTCTTGCCAGCTGGCAGTCAGTCCTTCGTGACGTCTTTTACTGCGACTGCTTTCTGTAAATGTAAATACTTATATGCGGATGAAAAATGATAAGCCCGTTTGTTCTTTCGTTACTTAAAAAGAGTGTAGTATTGTATTGGCCATGATACGAAATTTTCTACAATTTAATGAACAATGATTGTGTACAAAAACAACATTTAAAGTAAATACAACCTCTTAACTACTCTCTAACTCCAGCTTAAATAGAATTTAGTTTCGGCTAGCCACCTGGGTATAGAGTGTTTGGCAGTCGCTGCTTCCGGCTGACTGATTCTTTCGTATTTCAATTGCATTTCTTATCCTCTGTAAGAAATTATTTATTTATATGCCCAAATGCTGGCTTTCGATTCGGTGCTACATCTCAGCTGCGAGGCAGACTTTGTCGGCGCAGCTGCAGCTGCACTTGCGCTTATTAAAGATTAACTGCATTGTCTGGCCGGGCCAGGCGCTGGGTTCATGCAGGTCAATGGGGCTTAGGGGCCAGTTAGAGAAATAGCTCATGCTCCAGGGGCGGCAGTCACAAAAAAAAAAAAAAAAAATGAGGCAAAAGCGCAACTTCAGAAAAGAAAATGTACGCCTAATGGCCATTGGACTACAAATTTCATGTATGTATGTATGTGTTTCTCTCTCTCAGTGTATGTGTGTGTGTGTGTGTCTGTGCCAATTGTACGATACGCCAATGAAATATTTAGTAGCTGCTCTTCAGCTGCGCTCTCAAACGGTCCGGATTATGCCATCTGTCTGGCCCGTGCATTCAGCTTGCCAGCTAAATTGCCATCCCTTTTGACTGGTTGGTTGACTGTTGGCCCACTGCCTGGTTGACTGTTGGCTGTCACTAATCATCGCTCTTCAGTGAAGCCGCCGCGCACTCCGAATGCAATTAAAACGTCAGCGAGACCTGACCGAGGGATGTGGCACAAAAATGTTCAAGGCGTATGAAGCGCAGCCGATCCAGTTCCCAGGATGTGTGCAAACACTCATTTCACATGCCGAAAGGATGAGCTAACTGGCCTGCCGGCCAGTCAACATACGACAAGAGTTCGAGATTTGTAAACAGTTGGGCAGGCGGCTGTCGAGGGTCACGCCCACAATGCAGCCATTAAGCGCACTTGTGACGCACGTAAATTAATTTACTGCCATTTATGACCCCTGAAACTGAGCGAAGAGAGTTGTTCGCCTTATTGACAGGCGAAATATGTGGCCAACATAAAGCAGAAGAAAAGTTGCGGCTGCTAAAAGTTAAATAATAAATAACATTTAGTACCAGGCCACAGCACGGCACACCAGACGCGTCCTAATCGTTCATCCAGAACGCTAAGCTAACTTTAAGCTAGATTTATGAAGGCGACGAAATACTTTTATATAATATATAATATCCTTTTTTGTAGTTTAATGATAATAATAATGTTTATTGAAGCCAGACGCGGCACGCCAGTAACCCCTTTGTGAGCTTAATATACTGAGAGGTGAGTAATGAAGGCTTTGAATTGTTTTACAATGGGCATACTCAATAAATTTCAACTTAAAATGATATGCAACTACTTTAACCCCGTCAGATTATATTAAAGTGCCTATGGCATGCCAAATATAGTGAGGTCTTTGCTTAGCATTGTTTTAGGGACTGAATAGTTGATATGAATTTAGCTGCTGTGACAACGGCAGCCGTTGTTGCGACAACCGAGCCGAGCGAGACAACGTTGCAGGCATTTGTTATGCATCCCCTTTGGATGGCAGGCAAATTGCAGATATTATCAGAGGGGTGTCACTAGCTTTGGCAGCGCCAACAGATACTTAAGTGCCACAGAGCGGAGCGGCCTCTGCGTGTGTGCGGCTTGTAAGCGGAAGCACGCGACTCTGGCGGAAATTGCCGGCACATGCAACACACGCAGCTGGCAGCTGGTAGCTGGTAGCCGCCGGCAGCCAGCAGGCAGCCCGTAGACCGCAGCCTGTGCCGCGCTCTCCGCATGCAGCTGAATGTGCTGGAATGAGTTTTTAACAAATTATAAAGGAACAAAAAATATAGAGGGGAAAATTGTAAAAATTACAATGCATGCCATGCCATAAATACCAAAGTTTAAGACCTTGACAGCCATGACCAATTGACCCAATTGTTTCCGCCAAATGGTTTGCATGCGCTGCTAAGGTGTTCGAGTGGGGGCGGGGGGGCCTAGTGGAGGCATGCGTGGGTGCAGGACCAAGCTGTGTGTGTGTGTGCTCTGGTGCCAAATTGAATCTTAAGCGCACGACAAACCAAACAAGTAAGAAAACTCTAGTCGAGAGTGCTCGACTAGATACTACCCTGAACCAAAATAATAGAAAAGCACATTTAGTATGGTTCAAATTTCAATTTCGATGTATTTAAAAATATAAATTAAATAGAAAACTCATTTAATTAAATAAATAAAAATTTTGAAACAATTAAAAAAGATAATTCCGACACGCTCCGGGTTTGAGCCCGAGACCTTGTGATCAAGCCGCCGCGCTTTCTACCTTGACGCCACCCTTCTGTTATAATTTTCAATGTCAAAACTGAAATAGATTCACTGCTACAGCGCCATCTACCAAATCTAAGTCAAACTAACTGCTGATGTGACTTTAAGAATGTGCAAAAACAACCAAACTAATAAAAATGTTAAAATTTCAATTTCGATTTTTGAAAAAATATAAGAGAAATTTAATCACAAATATATAAAAGTTTTGAAGCAGCAGGATTTGAACCTGGGACCTCGCGATCGAGCGCCGCGCCCTCTACCACGACGCCACTCCTCTGTTCTCATTTGCAATGTCAAAACTGAAATAGATTCACTGATGCAACGCCATCTAGCAGAACTAAACGAAACTAACTGCTGATGTGATTCAAAGAATGTGCTAGAAGATGTTTGAATGTATGTGTGCACACGTATTGGAAAACTGCTGTTGCTGCAGCACGTGCGTTTGTTAATTGGCCAAACATTTTGTTATTTTTTAACGTCGATTGACTAAACCGAATTTAATGAAACTTTCAGCATATGATCTACATATTCTATTGAATATTTGGCATTTAAAAGAAAACATCAAATCAAATCATTCACAATTAGCTATACTAGAATCTGACCTTCACTGGGGATTCTGGTGAATTTGGAGCCGGTATCCAAAATATAACAAAAACCGAAATTGTATAAAATGCATTGGAATATACTTTTAAAATTTGGAGACTATAGCTCTAAAAATGTAGGAGTTATAAATTTATAACCTATTGCGCTTGGGTTGCGCTGCAGTGTTGGCAATATTATGAGAACTTATTTGTTGAATAATTTAATTTCTAGACGTACGATCGTAATGAAACTTACAGAACGTAATCATGATGTTTAAATGTATGTGCATACCGAAGCACAAGTCTCTAGTATTTGATATACGACTTTTACAAAGATGAGGGTGAGGGGGTGGATTTAGGGGTGGGGGGTAAATTTTAACAAAAACCGAAATTGTCAAAAATACATCTTAATATACATTTTAAATTTGGAGACTCTAGCTTGAAAGATGTAAGAGATATAATTATTTAAGTGATCTTCGATAAGGTTTTTTATCGATAAAAAACTATCGGAATGAGTTATCGTTTTTTAGTGAAAAACTCGATATGCGCGCTGTTTTTACGGACATTTGAAAAAAAAGTTGAAGTCTCTAGCTCTTATATCTTCTGAAATCGACGCGTTCAAACATACGGACGGACGGACGGACGGACGGACGGACGGACGGACAGACAGACGGACAGGGCTAAATCGACTCAGCTCGTCGCCCTGATCAAGAATATATATACTTTGTGGGGTCTGCCACGCCTCCTTCTGCCTGTTACATACATTTTAACAAAACCATTATACCCTGATTTCCCATTTTCAATGGGTTCAGGGTATAAAAACAAGGCCAGGTCCATGCCACAGTCCGAGCCACACTCCATGCCACAGCCACAGCCTCAACCTCAGCCTCAGTCTCAGCCCCGGACTCAGTCTCGGCACACAGTCAACCGATTGTGCCAGCTCCTGCCTAGCACAACAAGAGCCGACCACAGGCAAAGAGCAGCCAGCACTCTCTCTTCGGCGCGTGCTGCCTCTCTTTGGCTTCGCACTTTTATCCGGAGTGCATGGGCCGCTCGTGTTCGTGCCACAACACAAGCTGGGTTAATGCCAGCGACGTTTTGGGCGCGTTTGTCAGTTTGCCGCAGTCCAGCAATGAACGCGCAGCACGCGGATATTTAGGATAAGTGCTCAGTTAGCCGTACTCAGTGAGCCGTTAACAGAATTTCGAATCGCCAACGCCAACTTGACGTAATTTTGTTCACTTGCCGCCAAAGGCGTCAAACAAGAGTTTCTCGTGAAGCATATATATACAAGGACATGCATTAAGCATGTGCATGTGTGCTACTGTGTATGTGCGTGTGTGATTTGTGCTCTCTCTGTCTCTCTCGCACTGAGTCACTCTATCTCTCTCTCTCTCTCGCTCTTTCTCGCTCGCTGACCAACTATGACCCACGCAACTTTAGTCGCGGACAGGCGTTACACTCGCCACAGCGACAAATTCGGTATCCTTGTGCGCCGCAACGACAACGTTCACATTCCGGTCGAATAGGATCTGGTGTTAAAACCGCAAATTCAACGTCCAGCTGCAATATTCACAACGTGCCACTTGCAACGTGCCGCAGCAGCCGCAAATAGAGCCCTGACACCTGCATAAGCATACGTGGCTCTACGCCTACTCCACTCGCATTTCGCGTCGTCGCGTCGCCCGATCCGCAAAAAAAAAAAACAACTCGGTTTTAGTTATGCTATTATCTGCGGCCACTTGTGTGTGTGTCTCTGCGTGTGTGTGTGCGTGTGCGAGATATGCGTATATGCCTGCCTGCCAGCAGGCTCCACCACAGCTCCCACGAGCCGCCAGTCGCGTTGGCCCTGTAAGTGATATGCTAGTGCACATTTAACTATATAGATATTTAGTTTCGGCTGCCTGCTGCAATCTGTGCCACGGGCGACGCACCGTGCCACAATATAAATTACCTGGCTGTGCGCACACTAACGACAGTGACAGGGTCCGGCAGCTGCAGCCGTAGATCTCTCTCTCTCTCTCTGCAACGGACGTTGAGCTGACCAACCTTAATTAAATTTCTGATGTTTTATCAAAATTTACGACACGGTTTCTGGCTGATGTGCCTCCTGCTGCCGGCTGCTGCTGGCTTGTTTCGTTAGGGCTTACATCATTCGATCCGGCTCCATAATGTTTCTGTTCAATCTTTTTGTCCAATAATAACAAACTGATGCGATGGCCAGCCATGTCGATTGTAGCCGCGGGCCGTTTTCTCGGTTTGCTCGTTGAAAAATTGGCAAAAACTAAGTCAAACTCCATTAGAACGTACAAAAGGCGGACATGATTTATGTATGTGCAGGCCATGCATCATATTGCCCATCGCCGGACGCACATCTGATATTATTGTTTTCTCTGTTTGCTTGCTGCAGCTTTTAAGCATTTTCCACTAGCGTACTCGTTTAAGGCCATGGGCAAGCGGTACGCCTCGTTAGTTTCCAATATACTAAAATATTACGGCCAAAAATTGAAATTAGAAACATTATGTTTCCACAAAGAGCAAATACTAACATAATATATTGATACTCTTAGCCATAGTAATATGAGTGGCAGTAGCCTCGATGCTTAAAACAAAATGGAACTGCGTGTAAAGTGGTGTAAAACGGGCAACCGGTGTGCGAATATGATCAGTAACAGTGGGAACCGTAACATTTATAGTCAAGGTATGATTTAACAGTTTTATGAGGGGTTATAGTAGCACTAAAGTAAAAATAATTGGAGCTGCATATAAAGTGGCGTAAAACAGATAAAAGTAGTGCGAATATGAACAGTAACAAAAGTAAAGGTAACATTTACAGTCAATGTACCGGTTAACAGTTAAGAGTTAACAGTATTATGAGTACTGTGATGGTTAAAAATAATCGGAACTGCTAATAAAATGACATCAAACAGGCAACAGAAAAGAGAGTATGATCAGTAACAGTGGGAACCGTAACATTTACAGTCAATGTAATAACATTTAACAGTCAAGAACAGATTTATGAGTAGGTATAGTAGAACTAACACTGGTGTTTAAAAATAATTGGAACAGCAAATAACAGTAGTTACCGTAACATGTACAGTTAATGTAAGAGTTAACAGTTATCGTTAAAGAACAGCATTAACAGTAATGCGTAGTAAAACGAACAGATTCAGCGAAATGTCGCGACAGTTGCTTTAATAGTAACAGGTAAAGTTCACTTTCCGTTGCCTACTTCCGGGCGTAAGCAGTGGGTGAGTCGGTGGCTCTTACCTTTCGTTTCAGGGGGCCCATAATAAATCAATGCCTGCTGTAGCTCATCATTAGCAAAAGGCAAACACCATGTCGCTGCTAATCATTTACCAGAATGTAGAAACACAGACACTTAAACGCCCATGCCGAGGGAAATATGGAATACGGTAAAAACAAAGAAGTTTTATAGATTTATTTCTGTTACCTCAGTCCCTCCGTGGGTGCCGAGGATTGGTTATTATTTGCCGCCAGAGTCGTTGCCGGCGCCGAGGCGCGCAAGCGAGCCATAGGAAGTATCGAATACCCGACGTTCTATCAATTGCCATATCGCGTGCTCGGTCGCGCCAAATATTACCAAAAGCGAACGAGGCACAGAACAAGAAAGAATAAATATACGAGTATATAATAAAAAAAAAAAGAGAAACGAACTAGAATGAACTAGAGTGCAGGAATTTGAGTCAACTGAATCGAGAAAATATATTCTTCATATTTTCAGAGTGAGGGGGGCGAACTGGAACAATAAGCGCACAAAATGTGTAAATTGTTGCTAACAAGAAATTTGATAGCGTTTTATGCGCTACTCAGCCAGAGTTTAGTTTCGTTTATGGAATTGTTTGTTTTCGCTTTTCGCTACTGCAACATTTGATAGCTGCCTGTCGCTTTGCCATTCGACATTCGCCGTTCGCCATTCGCCATTTGCCATTTGCCATGTGTAATGTGTACTTTGGGCTAATCGAACCTGGTTGTCATGCATTCGCATTAGGCCCCACCGTCTCCTTGCCTCTTCCTTTGTGTACGCATTCGATGTGCCACGCCCCATTTGGCAGCTAACAGTCGAAATTCAGTTTGATATAAATGAACTGTTTATGCTAATATATGAGCTCACTGGCAAGATAGCCGAATGGATGGGGCCCAGGCCCAGGCCCAGAGTGTGCCAATTGCGGGGAATGGGCTCATTACTAAATTAAGCATGCTGGCAACACCTGCTGCGTGCATGTGTACGTTTGTGTGCATGTGTGTGTGTGTGTGTGTCAATGTCAAAAGAGGCATACACAAAAGAGCTACCCGGCACCTACGCGCTGCAGGCAAATTACGGCTAATTAACATTTTTTTCAATTTATACCACACAATTTGCCGTACACCAAGCTAAATTACACTGCAAAAAATGTAATATAAATAATTGCTTTAGATAATTTTGCACAGGCAGTGGAATTATCTTACCTGATTCTTATAAATGAATAGTAATTGCATTTTCGATATAAATTAATATTAATTATATTAATTATACGACAACTTTCTGCTATCAAGAGGCTTTCTCAATGCCAAACTTGGGCGGCTTTTTCTTCAAGTGTACTCGTCTGAGATCCCGTCCTGGCGGCTTTTGCCGCGCTGCTGAGTGTTTAATAGCCGGAAATCTGTCTATTTCCGCTTGCCTTGGCGTTGATTATAGTTAATAGATGACCGACTGAAGCTTCCCCTCCGGCAGCTAATTCTTTTTCTGCTACTCTTACTTGATACTCGAGTATTAGTCGAGCCGTAATTATGCTCTAATTATATGCCCACTCCGTGTGGAGTGTGTGTGTGTGCGAGTGAGTGCCACTGAGTGTGTTTGCAACTGTATGTGTGTGTGTGTGTGGCAATAAAATCTCAGAGCTGATGTAATTACAACGTGCTGTGTGCAGGCAAGGCCTAGGTGGTTGGCGGGGCAGCCAAAGGCTTTAATTTTAGTTGCTCACCTGAGCGGCAGATAAAAACTTTGCAGACGCGCGCAGATAAAAGTTGCTCCAAGTGGAGCGACTGACAAATGACAATTAGTTAAGTTTTAAGTATTTGAAATTTCTATTCACTTTTTATGCCACTGCTCGATAATTGATAAATCTATATCTTTGCTTGCTTCTCTTTCTATTTGCAGCTTAACAACCAATAAATTCTGATGCACATTTAATGTGAAAGGAACTGCGCAAAAAAAAAAAAAAAAAAGGGAGAGCAAAGTTACAAATGACAACATAATTTAATAATAACTCAACTTTTAACGATACATATCAATTTCGGTCTGAGTTTTGATTTATTAATAGATCAAAAACTAATTTATGTAAGCTATAAAATATGCAATATCAAATATCAAATATCAAATATTTATTGTAATTTTTTCTATCGACTAAAGCGTTTGATAAATATATTTACGGTAAATTAAACCGAATACAATTTAAGCAAATAATAGGCCAAAAACGGTAATTAAATTCCAGAGCGAATCGAAATTAGTCGTAAAAACCATTAAACGTGAAATTTCGCGAGTGTAATCGTGCTCGTGTGTGTGTGTGTGTGTAAGTATACGCGTGTGTGGGTTTGTACATGTGTTTTTGTGTGTACTAAGCGGCAAAATCGCTTTGTCATGTAATATCTTTATGTCGCGCAACGGATCAAGTGCTTAAGCGCTAAGTAAAAGCCTCCCATGGATTTATATGCATAAAGGCGAGCACACGCATGCTCCCCACTCCCCCTCCCACACAGCCTGAACTGCGAGGCGTCGTAGAAGCCGCAGAAGTTTAGCCGCGTACACGCAAACGGATTAGCTGCAACATATAAAAGAAAAAACCAAGACAAACCAGAAGAAAAAAGAAAAGAAGACGTGAAAATAGGAATACACTAGCAAACATATTGAAAAGGAAAAGCACAAGCCAGAGGGCAGCCTCCCGCTGCTGCGACTTAGCCTCGTGCACGCTCTGCCACCTGTCATGACGTCAACGCACTGGAAATGGCCAAGCAATTAAGCTGTTAACGATGTACGTGCACTTAAGAGCCGCTCACACATACAGACAAGCAGCGAGCGATCTATAAGCAGAAGCGACCCGTGCAGCTCTGGTAAATGTTGCTGATTAATTTCAAGTAAGTTGATGCGCCCTTAAACGTATGTTCCTTAATGCAATCCTCTCTCTTTGGCATTTCGCAACTATCCCACTTTTCATCTATCCATAGCGAAGGGGTAGCTAGGACAGAGCTATTCAATTATTCACCAGATTGTTAAATTGTCAAATTTGAATTTGACTGTGAGTGAAGTGAATGCAGCTCATCTAAAGTATTTGGTTCAAGTTGCAATACACATACATATGCACTTCTGCACATTGCTGTGAACAACTTAATAGCATAATATCATTTATACAAATCAATTAAATAGCTAATTCCACTTAATACGTCAGCATTTAATTGCATTTGGCTCAGGTTTTTATTTATTCCAACTGTAAATACAAACATTTTTGATGAGCCAAAACGGACTTAATTTGTCCATAAAACCGGTTTGCATAATTGAATGCATTAGCTAATTAAATAAAATATTCAATTTATTGCAATACAAGTTTATGAAACAAGGAAGAGTAGCTTAGTTTATGGCTGTGAATTTTTTATATATTTTTTAATACAGTTTAGTTCGTATAGTAAAAACCATAACTCTAACAGTTTTACAGCCAGAGTTAATATTTTTACAATCTTTTTATTTAACTGGGCTGACAGCCATGAGCGCGCTTTGCCCAGTGGACTGTATGCATTACCAGTTAGCCATCCGCAAGTACTTCAAAGTTCACTTGGAAGTGGGTCAACTTATTCTTTAAGTCTTAAATTTCACTAAGCAATTTCGAGGCTTTTTAAAAATTACGAACGCAAATTTTATGCAAAATTATGAACGTTCATACATTTATGATGCGTATGTAATTGGGTTTGAAATTGGATTGGAACCATTTGGCTAGGGGCTGCATTACATCTCAAAGTGTGGTGTGTCGAATTGAGTGGCTCGTGTGTTGCCGTCTGTCAATGGTGGATGTGAAATGCTCTGTGATGTGAGCTGAAGCGTGCATGCATAGACAGGCGAAGCAGCCAATGTCCGCTTTCATGACATGCCCAATGCTGGCAGCTGAGGCCTGTCATGTTGTTTACCAAAAATTGGACAGCCAAAACAAATAAGTTGAAAGGGAAAAAATCTTGGCAAAAGCATCTAATTTTAGCTCAATTCACACGCTTTGCTTTTAACCGAAATCCTACTACACACACACACTCACACACACGTTATTCAAAAGCCCAATGAAGTTGAATCTGAAAACAAGCCCGAGAGATGAGCGCTGAGCGTTGAGAGCTGGGCTAAGCTTGAAAAGCAGGCAATTTCATAGGCGCGCGGCTTGATTCAATGGCGATGGCAGCCATTGAGCGGCTTAAATACACATACTAAGTAAGGCAGCATATGCGAATATGTGGCATAAATCAAGCCCATGGAGGCCACACACAGCACACACAACACACACACAACCACAAACAAGCACAAGCCAATGGCGCTTAAAGGCATTTTGCAAAGTTTCTGACTTGAGCATTTCAATCGTGTGTTTTATTGCACACATATTTTATGCCGTTTATGCTCAAAATTCAGCTCAACATGGGCTACACACAGACAGACACACACACAGTCACAGTTGGTCTTTGTGTGTGTTGGTGTCTAGCGCGCAAAGTTGAAATTTCACTTGAGCAAAATGTATCTGAGTCCTCCGCTTCGAGTGTGTGTGTGTGTGTGTGTGAGTGTATGTGTCCTGCGGCTTGGCGTTGTCTTCAGCGCGACTCTTGCTGGCGTTCGGGAAAAACCGCATTGCGGCACATTATGCGCGTCGAAATTCCGGGCCTGAAGCAATACCCTAAAGGCAGTTGGGCAAAAAAAAAAAGAAAAGACAAGTAAAGTAAAAAATGAAGTGAAAAAACGCAGCTGCAAAAGAAATGCGCAATGTTTGCCGTTCACATAGGAGGCGTGCTTCGTCTGTGGGCGTGGCCGTTCACTATCAGTCGACTAGCGCTTCTATTGGCATTGCCCTTGTGCAGCTTTATTAACTCGACCAACTTGAGCGCGTCGCGTATACGCAGCGTGGCTCGCGGTTGGTCTGACAGCGAAACTGCAGAAACATAATTAATTAATGTTGTTGTGCAGCCGAATACAATTATTTGCCATGCGCTGCGACAAATGTAAATGTTTACACGGCTTTCTGCCATTTGATATTGCGCATACGCAGCGTAGCCATGCAGCAAATTAAATTTGAAAAATCAACAGACGAACTGAGGCCCGTCCTGGCGACGTAGATGGCAATGTCTTTATACAATTATAGACTGCCTGCGGCACACGGCTCTTGGCTGCCAATATGAAACAGAAGAATAATATCAACAGACATTCAATTGAAATTGCTGGCTTAATGTTTGCTTTATTTAAATTTAGCTTGAATGAAATCCAAACACTAAATAGTTAATGCACTCTTAGGGGATTTCTAATTAATTCCTTAAGTCCGCCTGGCCTACTTTAATGCAGGGTATCAAATCGCCAGGGCATTGAATCGTCGTCGTTTTCCATTTGCAGATGGATAAATTCGTAAAATTTCGTCTATTTATATAGGATCGAATAATAATAAATGCTCGGCATGGCAAGCATGAGAGCTGCTTTGTTTGCCTTAGTTGCTTATTGATTTTTATTTACTAATGAAAAGTGAACATAAAGCAGAGTGGAGGCAGGCCGGGAGGCAGTCAGGCTGGCTGGCAGGCACTTAACCCTTTTACATGCTATCTGCTGATGACGTCAGATAGTCAGCGACTCGGTGAATGACAGCCAGCGTCTATATAACAGTCAGGCCGACAGCCTGAAATGGAATTACACTTTTCAAGAAAAACACAAGCAGGGCTCTCCTGCTGCGCCATAGTACGTGTGATTATCTGGGTTGCCTGAGTGAGCACACATGAAGCGTGTGCCATTGGGGAACCGTTTAACCCATATAATTATTACTATGCGAGCACACCCAGAATATAATGCGTGGAGCTGCAAGTCGAAGCTGTAAATAATTGTTAAATATTTATAGAAAGTGCTGGGCTCTTAGTATATGCTGTTGCTGCTGCTGCTGCTGCTGCTGTTGATGTTGTTGGTGTGTAATCATAAATGTTAATTGCACTTACATTACAACCGTACATTCAGCAGTGAAAACTATTCAAGCATAATTGCCGCGCTATTGCCCAAAGGATGTGAATTCTTTTTAGTCTTTCGCCTTCACTGGCACATCGCAATTCAATGGGCAGGCAGCGTGGAGCGTGACATGTGCCACTTCCGCCTGATAGCGTCACCGCCATGGATCCCCATCCGCACTCGCATCGAGTGGGTATCGCTGCGAATAGAGGTGTGTATAGAAATGTATGCGTGCATATGAGTGTGGGCGGTGGGTGGCTGTTGATATGTGTGAGCTGTCTGTGTGTCGTTTAAGTGCCAGCACATTGCACCGAACTAAAAACAACGTTCGCGTGACATTTGCACGTTAGTGCCAAAATGCGGTGCTTTAAGAGACGGCCGAAATGAAACGGGTTATTAAGACTTGTTTTTCATTCCCATTCTGATATCATGCTCATTTGTTTGCCGCTCTTGATTACTTGTTTGTCTTGCTGTTTGTTGAATTTAAGCATTTTGTAGAATTGTCAAGTGTGCGACAACTGCAAGCGTAAATCACCAGCAATTAAAGTCGCGTCAGCCTCGAAGTAGGCAACAGTTTTTTGCACTTTGCATTTGGATTCGCTGCCATTCCTATGCTCGCTGCTGAGCGATGCTTTAATACGAGAAATGCATTTGGTATGCACACAGAATGGGCACAAAACTGGCATTATTTATGCAAACGTAACTTCTGCTCTTTAGAAATATTGTATTATTTCGCCTTTTGCATTCGCCTATTCCATATTCCAGAGGCACTTTTGCTACTCTCTTTATATGGAAATTCGCGGAGTATATTGGCTCATAGCTGCTCGTTGTTTGCTGGCCCTTGAGTCCACTACTTCCTTGTTAAATATAAATATCAAGCCATCATTCAGCTAGAAATAGCTAAGACTCGTATGGCTATTATTATCCTGCACAATTTCGCTCTAGCGTTGCAGATAGAGTATTGTGCAGTCGGCTAAACTCGATGCATTGCCTTAAGTTTTATTATAATGCAACTGCTGCTGCCATTTGTCTTAATGTTTTTAGCTGTTGTTGTTGTTGCTTCTGCTGCTTCAACTGCTGTGGCTGCTGCTGCTCCTGCTGCTGCTCCTGCTGCTGCTCCTGCTGCTGCTCCTGCTGGTAACTCTTGCAGTTACGTCTACATTTCCGCCTTTATGTTTGCTCACTCGCACACAAATGCCGCAGCGGCTGTGGCATTCGTCCAGCATCCTTCCTACTTGTGTTGCTGTGCAATTTAACATTTGCATCGTTCACTCCTCTGTATTAAGTAGCTCAACTGTAATGCCCAAGTTAATATTAAGTCTGTGGCGCTCAGAGCCTATCGAATGTGATCAACGCAAGCCTTTGAGGTCGGCGCCGTTAGCTAATTAAAGCAAAATGTTTTCTGTCGTGCGCTGGCTTCATAAAAACCTCGAAAAGGTGGAGCTGCCATCCAGCCAACTAGCCCGATTCTGCTCAGCGACGGCGCTGGCCAAACAAATGGCCCCATGACAGGCCAGAGCCAGGCAATTTGCTGTTGGGTTAGGCCAGCTCGTCAGCTGGGGCCTGGGATGGTTAGCTGCTTGGGCCGATTCCAAAATTATACTGTGCGGCATCATCAACGTGGCACCATCTTAACAATCACATCGCAAATATGTCAACATAATTAATTTTCAATTATCCATGTGACATTCGACCCACACACACACACGTACACAGACACACACGAGCTGCGCTGGGTCGTTGGGTATTATTATTAATTGTAGTCTAGGTGGCCATCAGCGTCGTCATTGTCGCTCTGGCGTCACTTAGTATAATTAAGCGGCCTTTGATAGAATTTAATTCACAATACATTTGACCCAGACTGTTGAAATAGTGTTTTCTGATGATTGTAATGATGCTGATAAATGAATCGCCCGAAAATTCATCGCCTGCTATTATATCTCATGTCTGGTTAGTGCATGTCCCAGACACGCCCAACGGCAACCTCTTGGCAACACTACACTTGCCAACAAAGTAAAGGTTGTTGGTTAGATGAATGGATATGAGAGGGAAATGGTTAAAGTTGAGTTTAAGATTGGGAAAATCACAAATTTTGAATATATACATATAAACTATTTTGTATATAGCTCATTAGTTAAAAATAGCTCTATATATTTGTCTAGACATATGTAATTGAGCTTTCAGGTGAATAGTAAACAGACCATAATTAAATATGCAAAACTCATTAGCTCGCACCTCTATGAACTGCTGTTGGACAGTGTTACCTGTGGCACATACATACATCATCATCTGAATACACACACGCACACCAAATACATATGCCATCAATGATTGCTGTGGTGTGACAGCCTGGCCAAGTGGTTGATAGACCATTGGTCACGCTATTGGATTTAGTTTTCGTCACTTGTTGTACCTGCGTATGTATGTGTGTGTGTGTTTGTGTGGGTTGCGAGTGTCAGTTAATGGCTGGTCATTAATTTTACGCTTTGAAGTGCTCCACTTGAGTCGAGCAATTGGGTCAAATTGGCCCACTCGGTCATCAGTCAAGTGCACAAATGGCTTTTATCAGCATCCGTTCATTAGCATTCAAAATATTGCGGAAATAATAAAAAATGCATTTATTCCGCTCCACCTTGCCTCAGCTGGCTCAATCACAAAACAGACTGTGGGCGTGGCTGTCAGGACTGTTTGTTCTGCTTGTTTTGTTTGTGCTCCCCCACGTTTTGCATAATAAATGCAGGGAGCTCACGTCAAGCAAAGAGAATGAACTACAATGGCAATGAAAGTGTGCACAACAAGGGCGGAAAAGCAACAGAAATTAAGAAGAAGAAGAAGAAGCCGGAGCAGAAGCCGAAGCAGAAGCAGACGCAGAAGTTGAAGCAGCAGCAGAAGACCAAGAAGAAGAACAACAACAGCAAAACAAGAAAGAACAACTACTTATGCGGCAGGTGGAAAGCGCAGAGCCAGACAATGGAAATGAGAATGGAAATAAACGGCAAATGGCTGAAATGGAATCTTAGCCGGAATTATTCATAATGTTCAAGAGGCACGCATACATTTGCATTTCACGGATATGAGTGTCACTATCGAAACGCAGACAGAGGGCCATGGACGGGATCAGCCAACAGTCGGAGCACGATTCGAAACAGGGGCAATAGACATTAACATACATGTGGCACTGTCAGGGCATAATGTGAGCCCAAGCCACGACGCCAATACAAATACCACAAAGGGAAGCAACCAGTCAAGCAACTCATTCATTGCATAAACACTCACACACACGCAAAAACTCACTCGGTCACACACACACACACACACACACACTAATAAAAGTGAAAAATACGTGAAAAACGCTTGCAGAATTTCAAACATTGTTAGACTGTTGCTTCTTGGCAAATGAAAAATGTTAAATGGAAAATGCTGCCAACGACAGGAGAAATAACCAACAGCGAAATCAACAAAGCAAACAAACGAATGGCGAGAGGGCAAAAGATAAAAATTATAAAGAAAAAGTGAGTGAAAACTTTAAGCAAAATCTCCAGCGTCGCTTCAAATAATTAAAGTCACAAAAAAAAAAAAAAAGAAAACAGGAAAAAAGTAAAGAACATTTTGACGTTTTCCGATTTTGATTACATTTGATATTTTGTGTTGGTTTCTTGATTCATTGCACGTTGCTTTGACTCCCCTTCGATTTTAGAGGGCAAGACCCAGAATTCGCTCAAGGCCAAAGATGTTGACACTACTTTGGGTTCGTCACGGTTACGGTTTCAGCTGCTCAGGTCAGGTTTCGGTTAACCACGGTCTTTGCCTCAGTTACTGACAGTTGCTCAATGCTTCGATGGTTGAGCTGAGTGCGTGTGGCAAGCTGACAGCCAACAGGACCCACAGCAGAGCTTACAGCAGCACCACAGACAGAATAACCGCCGGAGAGAGAAACAGACAAACGGGCAAACGGGCAAACGGACACACGGACGAACGGAGAGCCCGACGTTTAT
This sequence comes from Drosophila navojoa, assembly GCF_054131105.1. Taxonomy (NCBI): domain Eukaryota; kingdom Metazoa; phylum Arthropoda; class Insecta; order Diptera; family Drosophilidae; genus Drosophila; species Drosophila navojoa. The sequence goes on along the minus strand of NC_142890.1, from coordinate 9,764,657 downwards.
CTGCAGCTGAAAAGTAATTTCTGAGAAAGCTCATAGTGGCTGGGCAGGGGAGAGGGGGCTGCGGAGGCAAAGGACACGATACCGAAACGAGTGTCAAGTGTTATTGACGATTTGTTGATGATGTTGCCACAAAGGCTTGTGGGCCAGCCTCGTGCAGCAGGCAAAGGGCCAATGCCACAAAGGCAATGCGCATGGAAATCAGACGGAACCAAGCACTCGGCTTGCTTTTGTTTAGAGCTCGACTGAGCGTGGAAGTGGGCGTTGTTGTGGGCGTGGGTGAACTCTGGCCGAACTGGACGGAGCCATCTCGGGGCCACTATCTGAATGGGGTTTATCCTGCAGTTCGCCTTTCAGCAACCGCTGCTAGCATATTCTGCACAAAGTGAAAATTTCATTTAGCTTTAAAGCGCACAATGCCTTTGCAGACGGACGCCATAGAATTCGGCAAGGTTCTTGCTTTCAACCTAAAATTCTAGCCATTGCTTCTTTGACGCTGCCCGTCAAAAGCGACCAACAACAAGCACAACAAAGGCAACAACATAACCAACAAAACAAGGGCAACGGCAAGAGCAACAACAACAACAACAACAACAATAACAATGGCTAGGTAAACACGCAGAGCACGAAACATCTTTTTACTGCGATAACAGAAATGTTTCTTCATTCAACTTGACAACAACACGAGCTGAAAGCGAAATACTTGGTTGGAAGCGTGCGCCCGGGCACGTAACATTTTTATCTGTTATTCAAAGTTGCGCCCAAGCGTTTTTGTTGCCATGCCCGATGTCCTTGCCCCCTATGCCGTGCTCTCAAAAAGTCAGCAGCAAGTAAGCCATGCCAAATTAAACCCCCTATTCCTAACCCCTATCCCTGTACCTATCCCTATCCCCGTTCATATCCCAATGCTGCCCGGTAGTCCACCTTCCACAAAAGGGCAGCAAAAAAACAAAGTTTTCAAGTGTTGAGCAATAATCAGAAAGGCTGGACGCTTGCTCGCCCACAAAGTTGTCGCGGAAGTTTTCGTGTTGCGGGCATTGCCTAAATGGGCTTACGGGTTCATTTGCAGTTGTAATGGGCGTCAGAATGCCAGGGATTTAGCCTCTTCATTGCGATATTTTCACATCCTTTACTTCGGATGGTCGGCTGGCCGGGGCCTCATTTATGAGCTGCAAATTAAGCTAACGACAAGTCGTAATTTAAGAAGGCATCCCAGAATACCTTTTGCCAACCTCAAGCGAAAACTCTTTAATATTAAATACCAAAAAAGGCGAACAGTTTTGCCTGATATCTTTTCTTCTTTTGTCACGCACAGCATCCCAACTTTTATCCGGTGAGTGGACATTGTGGATTCTGATAAATGATTAATGCTTTCACTGGTTTCGCATGATTTGTTGCTTTCGATCCGAGTGTGCACGGCAGGCAACCACTAAAATAAATAGCGAGCAGAGTGAGCGGGGAGAGGTATTTGAAAATGTGGATATTACAGTGGTATATTAATAATTCGTCCAATGGTTATACATGATTGGTTGATCACGTTACGCATGTAGACCTACGGCTACAGCAAATGCAAGGAGCAGAGAGCGTGAATGGTGTGAAAGGCAAAGTTTACAGCATCAAGCGAGGGCTGGAAATGGGAGAGTGAAAGAGAGACAGCTGAAAAATGTGCTTGCAGACTACAGCGAAAGCACTGAGCAGGTAGCTTGAGTGATGTGAGTGAGAGTGAGAGAGAAAGGAGATGTGGATCGCATTCCTATGTTAAATGAGTATTGGGACTCCTTTTATGCCTGTGGATTGTAGACTGCAGCTAAAGCACAGAGCAGGTAGCTTGAGTGATGTGACTGAGAGTGTGAGAGAGAGAGAGAGGAGATGTGGATCGCATTCGTATATCAAAGAGTATTGCGTCGACTGAGGAACATATTATTCGAGGCTCCTTTTATACTTGTGGACTGTAGGCTGCAGCTAATGCACGCTGCGTAATGTGAGTGAGAAAGACAGCGAGAATTGGATCCTATTCCTATGACAATTGAAAGCGTCAACTACTGAAGAAAACATTATAAGCATTAATGCTTGTGGACTGCAGGCTATAGCAAGAGCGATCAGTGTGAGTGATGAGACTGGAAGAGAGAGAGATAGAAAGAACTGCAAATGTGGATCTTATTCAAATGGTATATGTACAGCTCATGTACTTCTGATCCGGCAGTGAGTGTGGACTACAGGCTACAAACAGAGAGTTGTTCCTGTGTGATGTCGCTGAACGGAAACCATATTTATATCTTTAAGGGTGTTTCTCTGCCGCCTTGACGAAACAAGATAGCTTATCCCATTTTAATTAATTTGTTTTTATATGCTATTTATTTCGTAGGCTCATGGCTCAGTCGGCGCCCATAAAATTCTTATTTTTCAATTACCTCACTGGACACGGCACGAAATCAATTGAAATCAATGATAAGTGGCGCAGTCACAAGCACCCACACACCTCCTACACACACACACGCACACGCACCTACACACAGACGCACAATGGAGTGTCGCAATGTGAAATGAATCAAATCAAATATTTATTGTTTTCGATTCAATAAATTTTTATCACGCATCCGTCAGAGTGACAAATTCTTCAATGCGAACGCATGCCCATAAAGCCGTCGTGGCTGGGGGCATGATGTGGGCGTGGCAGTTGTAATGGGCAAAATTAAGCTTTCACTTTCGATGAAAGCGCAAAGCAAATACAAATACAAATACAAATACAGCACACGCACGCACACACACCAACACACACAGAGGCAGACACAGACACAAAGTGCGAATGGATTAGGTGCTGCGAGGGTAGCTGAAAATTCGAGCATAAAGAATTTGCAATTTAAAGGGGATTTACGGCGGCTCGTAAAACAAACGCAATAAAAGATCAAACGACATGACAGGACGAGAACATTGTCCTGCCCTGCCTCGACCTATGCCCTGCGGCTACAACAAAATGTCAAAAAGGCTGTCATACACATGCATAACCCAGGCACATGGTAAACGGAGAGTGGTGCTGGTGGCGTTGATGGTGCTGATGGTGCAGGTGCGGGTGCGGGTGCGGGTGGTGCTGCTGGTGGGGTTCTTCGTTTGGCAGTGTGTTGAAAAGACAACAACAACAACAACAACATTCAGCAAATGATGGCAAAATACAAGTCAAATAAAATGTGGTGTGACAAGTTTGCGAGGCATCGAGATGGATATGACAAGGCCAAAGCACACACTCGCCTTTACACACACACACATATGTAGAGTGAGAAACACAAACACACACACACACATATATACATAGACATACGCACGTCCTTATATGCTGTGATAATAAAGTCGAATTTGGGGCGTCTGTGAATTGTTTTTGCTGTCATTTGCTGCTGCTGTTGTTGCTGCTGCTGTTGTTGCCACTACTGCTGCTGTTGACGTTTTAATCGAATCAACACGGCAAAGGAGCGTGCCAAAGAGCAACGAAAAAAAAAACAACCAAAAAGAAAATCGAAAAAAAAAACAACAAGCTGTAAAGTTTCCGTCGGTTGTACAGCGCGGGATCAGGGGGCGGTTCATCATACGCCCTGTTGTTTACGTGCTGCTATTTGGGCAACTCGCAGCTCACACCCACACAAACACACGCATACATACATACGTAAGCAGCCCACGCTGGTATTTTGGCAAGCTAATTTTTGCCACAATACCCATAAAAGTTGTTGGCCTAGTTTTATATACCCTGCACATGCATATATTTTATATAGAAAAAAGTATGCACAAAGTTTGTGCGATTGTGCTGATAGAAGCCGATGACTATATACAAGCGATAATAGAAGAAGAAGAAACATTAAGATCTGCTTGAGCCTAGAATTGCTGACAATTACACGCCACTGAGCCTTGGTAATGATTCCATTTAGTTTTAGTATAAATATATTTAGCTGAATTAGTGCTTGGCTTCTTAAAATTAAACATTCTTTGAAAAAGACTCAGTGAATATTTACAGTAAGTATTGCATAAAATCTGGGTTCATAAAAGTAATAAATCTCATTATTTAACTGTAGCTCAAGATAGCTGAAAGTCTGCTTCGAATCATATAAAATTTTTATTTATCTGCAGGAAGTGTTTGAAAAAGATTTTATATAAATAAATACTTTTATTTTATAAATAAATAATTTTCACAAAAATCAGTTTTTTGCAAGTATATTAAATATTTTAAATTGTTTAAAAGAATGAGTTTTGCAGTATTTATTTACTTTATATTTATGCCTAACTACATTTGAATACTTTGTGATTTTCAATATTTATTTTTGCAATATTTAACTGTCTTTTTTTTTTTTTTTTTTTTTTTTCCTTTTTAACACTACTTGAACTATGACAATTTCTACAATACTTATTTACCATATGGTTATGCCCAGAATTAGAATTAGAAAGTCTTGTTACTGTCTCAGCAGAGAGTATCTCCCAGTCAATATACCTAATATGCCTGGTAGCCCTTATTCTGCACTGCCTACGCAGTTTTAGCTATTGAGAATTTCTGATTATTTGATTTTGGGGAAAAGTCGTTCACATTGTACACACGTCATTTGCCTAGATTGGATCACCAAGCACTTTGCAGTTCTCGCTTCGCCCTCACGGATTTGAGCTCTGAAGTGGAATCGAAGAGCTGTTGTGGAGCTGTGGCATGTATAGCTCGCATATTTGATTGGAAATTATTGTTGTGCTCAACTATTAATTAGATTTTTGGCTAATTATGAGCAGTTGGCGTTTAATTACAGTTTGAAGAACAAGATATGGCAAAGCAGAAACCAAACCAAACTCATCGCTCATATTTAGTTGCTAATTGAATAAGCACATATGCAATTATGTTAGCCAAATAAATAGATTTCATATGCATATTTGTATGTGTGTGTGTGTGTGTGTGTGTGCATTTGGGTGTGTTTGCTGGTATCCAAGTCAAGTGTCGCGCACCCTGGCTGCCTTGTGGCAGAGCAAAGCCGACTGCAGACTTAATCCAATTAATGTTGAATTTAAATGCTTGAGTTCATTTGGCAGCCATGTGAGTGCCAACTCCGCGTATACGTGATGGTCTCGCTGCTGTTGCTGCTATTGCCGCTGTTGCCAGGCCTCAGGCACAACAGGCAGAGCACGTTGCCGCCGCCCGCTGAATCCAGTTGCCGACGCAGCTGCTCGGCTAGTGGCACGTAGATGCTGTATACCTAATACAAGCCGCAGCCACATCCTCAACCACAGCCACAGCCATAGCCGCAGCCACAGCTACATCCTCGTCGTCCCCAAAGGTTGCAAAAGGACTCTTTCTGCGGCACAGATAGTTTTTCTGCTTGACGGCCTGTATGCATTCCAGTGGGCGTGTGCTCTGCACGTAGCCGCCATGCGACATCCACCCAACTATGCCACTGGCCCCACCATCCCACTCCGTCAACACGGCACAAATTGGCATATGGGGGCGTATTTTTGGGCAACCAAAAATGGCATCGGCTACGTGAGTGCGCCACTGATGCGTGCGGTACGAGTGGTCCCACACACACACACACACACACACACACACACACACACACACACACTCACACAGACGACGAGAGTCTTTGATGGCTATGACTTGCTCCTGCCTGGACCCGAGTATGTGCCAATGGCTTTTGGTAATAGAACCGCAAATTGAACCGAAATAGTTAACTGCCAATAGCCAGCGAGGCTCCACTGCGATGATGTACAAACTGGCTGTTATATATTTTCGATATAGAAATCTGTGGGGCGCTCACGTCATTTTATTGCAACTCTGAATATTTAGTTGTTGTTGCTGTCGCTCAAAATTTTAAACGTTTGCTAACATGGTTTATGCATTAGGCAGCGCTTACAGCCAAATTGATTTACGCAGTGCCATAAATGCATTTCGATTTGATTGAATAAACACACACACAAACACACACAGCCACACAGACACTCGGACATTCCTAAATACCCATACATGCATGCATTCACACTCACACACACTTGCTATGCATTCATGCAAGGACAATTTCAAATCAATTTGCGCTCATTTGAATTTGGCGAAAACCAAAGTGCAAACCGAGCGTGATAATTCAATAAGGTCGAGCGCACAGCACAGCACAGTTGCTTGTGTGTGTGTGTGTGCCCCTGTTTGAGTGTGTGTGTGTGTTTGTGTTTTTGTGCAAAGCTACTTTCGTATTCCTGTTGGGGCACTGGGCTACCTTGACACTTTTTGTTGGATCTCGGCGATTAGAATACACGCGAGAAGAGCCCAACTTGAAAAGGTATTTTCTATGGCAAATACTTCATCTCTTATATAAATACCTCATGCTTTTGTTGTAGCTCTAAAATAATGTTTGTTTTATAATCAGCTTTTATGCGACTTTAGTTTCTCTTTAATTAAAAATGTGTTTGCTCAAGAACTCCTTTAATTTTGTGGTAGAGCTGAACTCGAATTTTCGTTTGCATTTAGAGAACAATGAGTGAGAAAGAGAGGGATAGAATGAGCGTTATCGAAGAATTTTCGTAATTATCATCGAGCATTTCATGATTTGATAGTCGAATTATTAATCAAATTACTTGGTACACTAAAAAAAACAATATTTAGGGCATCACTGAAATGAATTGCAAACGAAATCTCATATTTCAGTTCAATCCGAATAAGTAATAAATACAAAGTACCCCCTCAATTTACTACAGAATACAAAATAACTTTACATTCGTGTGCACTCATTTATTCTCTTGATAATTTTGCTGTTTTCATATGATCTTTCGCCTGTTTGGTTTCACTGTACATATGAGAAGTTATTTGATTTACGAACTGCTTTCAAATTTGTTGTACACCTTGCAGTTGTTGTTGTGTTCCTTCTTCTACTCATCTCTGGCAAATGTGAAATATATTTTGTTTACCACTTGAACTCGGCTCCACTTGTGGCATGCGGCAGACTCAGTTCTCTCTCTCGCTCCCACTCCCCCTGTCTAGCTCCTGCTGTAGCTTGTACCGGGCCTCGCGCGTGTAGCCCTAACAACGGATTTATGTAAAACTTATTTATTATTGTCTGTGGCAAGCTGCTGGCCTGGGCCACAGGGCCCATTATTGTGCCTGCATGAAGGGTGGGAATTAGCTTGTGGCCATGCGCGTATTAAATGCTAATTTATGAGACGCCAATGCGGCCCACTCTGGGCTGTGCATGAAAATGTGATTTTTTCTTTGCAGTTTTAGTGCTGTCCATCAACCATAAGCTGGCGCAGGCAAAGAGTTGAGTCGCGCTGAGCTGAGTTGAGCTGGTTGTAAATGTGCGAAAAGGCAAGATTAATTGGGTGTTATTATAGCCGAGTCCATTGCGCGGGCGGGCGGCGCATGGTGAGGGATTCGCTCAAATTAATGTGCTCGGCTGTGTGGAAACTCTTACGCACTCAGAGATGCACAGCCCCGGGGTATGCGAGAGTCCATTGTGAATAATTGGGATATAACTTTAATGCACTCAAGTTTCGAGTATTCTAGGTTCACTTCACATTGGCAGCGCCCAAACTAATGCTGCCTCGGTGCGGGCCAATTTGTTTTTCACCCTGAATTCGACCCTGTTCTATACTGTAACTGAATATTGTGCATTAGTGTGCATGGTGAATGTGCATTAATTATGGCCAAATTGCATATTTTGCTGCTGCTCGCAGGCATCGCATTCCAGCGGCATTTGACGGCTTCAGTTTTGGCTAAGTGTGTCGAGGGGCGGGCAGGGGTGTTGCGATTACTGTATTCATTAGCATTAATTAATGCAATTTCAAGGACTCAATAATCAATAACGCGGCGGCATAAGTTATATAAATACAAAATGCCAGTCAAGCTGGGAATTAATTATGCAAATGATTTAATCTCCAAAGACTTATATGGCACAGCCCAAAGGTATGCGAGACTTCAATGGACAGCTTGCGGTATCTTATGCATAAATCAAGCCAATTTTAAAGGCTTGTCTAGCAGAAGTCAGAGTACTCCAGTAGGTAACCCAGCATCCGCTTCTTTTATAAATACCAGGCATGTAAAAACTCGTTACACACACTCATACATACGAAAAAAGAAAACACACATGCTCACTTGAACTGGGCTTATGGGATTTACCAGGAAAAATTAATTGTTAATAGAATTCCTTTGAAATGTTCAGCATATTAATTGGGTATTAACAATTCAAAACATTTAAATACTTTACATTTGTCATAGAACCTAAACAGTGAATTGAAAATCTGTTGTCTTTGTGGTTACAGTTAATTACGTTACGCCTAAGTAACTAGAATTAAATTTACCCTGTAAATTAAAATAATATATACAAATTGCTGGAATTATTTCATTCTTAGCCCTTTGTTTGATGATTTTGCTTCCTTTAGCCAAATATATTTGCCAAAATATACATACATATACATAGTTCCATAAACTTTTTTAAATAATTTATTTTGATTTGTTTATTCGCAAAACTAAAATGCAATTTTATAAACTAGCTTCACCTGAATATTTTTATTTATTTTCATTTATGAATTATTTTTATAAAGAAAAGAAAATAAACTAAAATAGAGTTGTTCGCATTTTGATGGAATGTTGCATAGCCATTTGCTCTGTTGCACTTTGAAGTGGCTCGTGCAAGTCGACTGTTTGGCATTTGTCTGCTTAAAATGCGCATAATTTCTGATGCATTTGTCAGTTTGACTTTTTAGCTTTGCAATTGACTTAAAAAAAAAATAACAAAACAAAAATTTTAAAATGACTAAACTAGGTTTAGTGTTTTCTTTTTTTAGAGTTTTTATTTTATTTATTTATTTTTTCAATTTCATCTCTTTCCATTTGATTGCACAAATGCAAATTGTAAATATTTATTTTCAGTTGAAATTTATGCGGACAGCAGCAGCTGCTGCAAGCGTTTTAAACATGTTAATTTACTTAATTAACATGATGCTCATCTGCCGCTTCTCTATCTATTCATAGGTGAGGGGAAGTACCTGCACCTGTTTACTGGACGCTGATTGCGCAACAGCCGATGACAAGATGTTGAAGCCGATTACTTTCATTATTGGAATTTTTTATTTAGGTGAGTTGCGTATCCGTCATTTCTTTTTATCCAATCCATTTGCATTATTAATGACGGTTCTTTAATTGAAATTCGGCATGCGAAATGTGCGACCAATTAATTAATCAAATTTGCCAGAAATCAGAAAACGTTTTGAGCGCGAACATTTTTTTTGCTAATTAAGCCGAATGAAATCTGTGACAGGCGGTTATTTAATTGTATTGATGACTGTGAAAATCATTTTGCGTTTTTTTATTTCTATTATTTTATTCGAAAATATTCCATTTGCAAATTGCAATTCAAATTTAATTAGCTGCGCAGGTTGCAGATGCACTGTGCAACGAGTGACACTACAACGGTTTACTTACCCATGACAGCAACCTCGCAGAGCTTTATAGCAATTGCGTCAACCACAGTGGTCTCCTAACATTGGTTAAATACTTTGAAGCTTTTATTTAAATGTGGTTGCTAACTTTGCTTAACGAAACGAACGAAAGTTGTACTTAACGCAGCTAATATATTTAACGAATCAATCTACTGAACGAATCGTAATTCAATTGAACGAACTTAACCGATTCAGTAATTTCCTCTCGGTTTGTGGCTGAGCTAAAGGACATTTAAGTTACAGCTTAACGAAACTGCTGCGATTGAAGCTTATGTATCGATGATATATGAAAACTTATCGATAGAGCTTTTTCTGTTACCTAACGTATATGGGAAATTCAAATATTGTGCATTAGAAAATATGAAAATGTTTGACGGTATATAGATACCAATAACATTATTTATACAATATGAAATGAACAGAAATATATAATAACTGCCATTAGATTTAGTATTTGAACAATCCAACCATTTCCACTCACAAATCAAACATTAAATCCAATTAATTGGCACATTTGAATGAGAGTTACTGCCGCAGAATACGTTATTATTGTCAGCAACATAACTTTTACAGCGCTGCCATTAAAAATTAGAAAAGAAAGTCACACAAGGGGTGGAAAAATAGAAAAAACCAACAGCAAACAGCAAACTATAATTATGTTTATCTTAATTATATTGCGTGACGTTAGTTTCTTATTAAGCAGCAAAAGCAACAAAATCGCCGAGTCACAAAGTCACCTGCCACAACAATCAAGCGAGCCACACACATCCATACACACATTCATGCATATTCGTGAAAGCCCTTGCGGAATTATTACAATACACAAAGAGCCTGGGCACCCACTCAAGCACTGAGCCACTAAGCCACCTAGCCGCATTCAGTCTTTTCAAACACACCTCCGGGAGTCACAATCGCAGCCGGAGTCGGAGTCGGAGTCGGAGTCGGAGTCGCGTGTGGGAATCACAGCACGCTCCGGCAAGTCGCCAGCAAGTGGTCAAGTGGCGCCTTCGTCCTTAGCTTTATTTGCATATAAAGCGTGTGTTGGCGCCAAGCAAGGGCCAGGTGGGGGGACCGAGGGAGCTGCTTAGTTTGTTTTTGTGATTTCTTGCGCCTCGCTGTTTCCAAAAGGTATGCCAAGAAATTAAGCACACTCGCCACATTTGCGTGCTGGCTGCTCGACTGCTTGGCTGTTCGGCTGGCCGGGCGTATGCGCAATTCGAAGTCAACATTCTGACCCTTATGGCTCACGCAAATCAAAGTGCACGTCATTACCTTGAGCCTTGGTTAGGAGAATGAGACGGAGATGGCGATGGAGACGCAGACCTCGCTGAATCAAGTGGCAGAAATTGATTGTCAAAGCTTATCGAATGCAAATACCGTCCAGCTAGCTGGCAATCCCTTGAGCGCGCGCTTGATCCATTTCATTTATGTTAGCCAGAAGCCAAATCAATTGCTCGGCCTTATGCAATTGCCAATAGTTGTGGTAAGGGCAGTCCGGGATAAATCAAAATAATTAAGTCGCTTTAAATTGAGAGCGTATCGAAGGCAAGCCGTGCAATAAACTGAGCGGCATTAACCAAAGTCTCAAGTGGGGCTAATAAGCTTGAGACAGCGCTAATTTTACCCTCATTAAACAAACTGACATGGCAGACAAGTTGAGGCCAAGACAGCAGCGGCACTCTCTGTCTCTCTTTCTTCTCTCCCTCGCCCTCTCTTCCCTTTTCTTTTCTTGCTTTGCTCTTAACTGGCAACTGGTAACGTTTTAGAGGCTCAATAAACCCCAACGAGCTGGCCGACCCCATCGACCGAGCAGAGGCTCCTCCGACGGCAAAAAGGGCTCGATGCGAGCGTTGGCAGTCATTAACGGCAAACTGCTTCATCATTTAATAACCCAAAAGTGAGCTGGTTAAATGCCGAGGCAGCCCCGGCTGTTGGCCCCAAAACAACCAATGCTAAACCCCAACGCACATACTTACAAGGGCCCACAACAGCTTGAGCAACCAAATACGAAAAAAAAGAGAAAAAAAAAAAACACAAAAAAGAGAAATGGCGTAGAACATGCCACACTTATTTTTATAGATTTCATTTTAACGCCGAAAAGGCAAACGCATCAAGGCTATACGTATATATGTATGTGTGGGCGTGTGGAGGGATGAGGGGGTACATTTCCTTTGGCAAGCTGGCATTGCTGGCATGCCTACATCAAATTGGCAAGGCGTCAAGCCAGCCTGCCTGCCCCGCTGCCTGCCAGCCAGCCAGCCAAGAGACTGAAAAAAGGGTTCATTATGGCAATTTGCTTAAGCTTGTGAGCTCAGCCCTTCCCTCTAACGGGGTAGTAGCCCTTGGCAAACTTCGAGCCTGTCTCTTTTGCTCTCTCATACTTTTTTTCGCTTCTGTAGGTGTGTGTGTGTGTGTCAGTGTGTGTGTGGGGCATCTTTAAAGCCTACGCACTGAAAAACGCGGCACACTTTGGCGGCTTCTGTTTGGCAGCCTCCGCGAAGGCCATTTCGCGCACACTGCGCCGCTAAAGTTCATAAAATATAATGATAGGCAATATTTGTTTGCTCCTCGGGGCTGGTCAATGTACGCGAAGTTTTCGGATCCTTAAAGTTGCCCCAAGCCGTAGCACGCGCTGTAGTTCAATGCACTGCCTTCTATGAGGCAACTCTCTGTCGCTTCTTGAGCCTGCTGTGCCCCATTGACGTTTATGACATGATTTCGCTGAGGCATACCAATTTTTTAATTGCGGGGGCTGAGCATTTCGATTGCGGCACACTGAAATATTTGAAAATGCACTTAAGTGCAGGAGGCAGCCTGGGCGACAATTGCAGCCGCACTTGAATAATGCACGAAGCCCACGCGATGCGAAGCTAATGAAAACGTCGACAAACCTAATGACAGTAGCTGCAAGAACTTTAAAGTCTTGCATGATGAACTGTGAAATATATATATACACTATATAAAAGCATATACTTTCCAAGCTGACATAAGTAATATCTTATGAAATCTATTAACTAATTATGCTGTATATTTATTTATATGTTAACTAACTTTCATCGTATATAATATTGAAACAACGTAGAGCTTAAACTCAGCTATTAGCTCTTTATCTACCACTATAGCTCTTCTATACCCACCCATCCCAAATACCATTCAGACTATTACAGTATTTAATCTTTAAAGCCAATCTCATTTCCATTCAACAAAGCTCCTTATTCATTGCATTTATTGGCCTTGATTAATCTAATCTGCTGGCTCAGCTTTAGCCAAGTGTCACTCGACTCGAGCAATAAATGTCGACTCCGCCCAGTTGTCGTCTGCGGGCGCCGGAAGTCGGCTGCAAGCGTTTGGATTGGGTTGGCGTGCTGGGCCTTCAGCATATACATATATATATTTTTTATTACTCGTGCGTTTGTGTTGCGCTTAATTATATTTGCGTGTGGACGAACAATTCTTGGCTGGCTCGAGGCGACTCAGCTCGGCTCAGGGCTGGCTATGCATGAGATTGTGATTTGAAATTTGTCTGGAGCTACGCACTTAAAATATTATTTACTGCGCCTCTGAGCAGCTCCGTCATCCGGCGACTAGGCAGGCGAGCAGGTGAGCAGTCGAGGCGTCACTTTATTTCAATGTCCTTGCGTCATTGTTGACTGTTGTCCTGCCGTCCTGTCGTCGTGTGCGCGCATTGTCAACGACATGATTTGTCATCCTCCGTCGCGTTTAATGAAGCGCCCGGTTTGGCCGATGCGCCCTTCATTCAGCTCACTTCATTGCGGCTTTGATCGATTGCTCAACACGTTTTCTGACATTCTCAACCAGCTGGTGTGCTCTGGCACCTCTTGTACTTGTAGTAGTTGTTGTTGTTGTTGTTGCTTCTGCTGTTTGGCCATTAATGGGTAATAAGTAAATTGCGTGCTCGTCGCTGGACGCGTCACACTCGCCGTGATTGCTCACTTTTCGACACTTTCGTCTCGACTTTCAGCGAATAAAACGTTCGACGTTTGACGTCTGCTCGCTCAGGACATGACCTGAGGCCAGCCAGCTCTCGATGCCCGAAATGGCCGTCCATTAATCAAAGCAGACAACTGAGGTGCCAGAGGTCGGGGCGGGCTGTCAGGCTGGTTGACCAATGGGCGTGGCTTGGCTTTTTTCGTCAATTCCGTTTGCATTTTTCATTTTCCCATTAATACTATTATGAAGATATTTCGAGTCGATGCCGACGGCCGTGGCTAAAGCGCCAACTCGGCGTATGCGTAACGCATTGTTTAGTCGGCATTTGCGTTTTGTGTGCCAAGTAATTAGTGACAACAGCAAGGGCGACGGCAACGGCAACGGCAGGGCAACGTCAAATATGGTAATAATAATTGCTTTGAAGTCGCTTCCTGCCAAACTACGAGCCGAAAAGCCCACCAAGAGCCGATTTACCATTCACGATGTAGTTTGCCAGACGCCTAATCTCTGCGTGTACGAATATGTTGGAGTATTTATTCAAATTAAGGTCAAAGGCGGCTTCGTACGTATTTCAATGTGTGTGCGCGTGTGAGACTCTATATACAATATGTGTGTGTGTGTGTGTGTGTGCGCCTCCCTTGGCTAATGTTGTTTTCAGTGGCAATTTATGTTTTCAGTGGCATTTAATCAGTCGAGCGTTGAGGAAATTTGCACATTTATCGCCGCTTCGGCCTCCACGGCGTATGCATATCGAATTTCGTATATTGTATATCCTTCGATACATCCTTGGCTATAGTGGAACGCGTATCCCTCGCATTGAATCTAAATTGTTTTATGCCTTTCGCAGGGGCATCCCTCGACAGTCGTTTGCGCCTTTGTTGTTGCCGCCGCCAAATATGCTAAGCAGATAAAATTCGATTTGATTTCGTTCTCGTTTTCACTTTACACTCTAAAGTCGGCAGCAGAGAAGTAAAGAAGTAGCAGGGCAGCAGCGGCAGTAACAGCGGCCTTAGGCCTGGCCAACCTAATTTATCTATCTCCCATTCCACTTCACACATTCTTTGCTTGCAAATAATTTCGCTAGATTACACAATTTCAGTTCGTATCACATTTCTGAGCTGGAAAACTAGTGAAATCGGTGGATCGACTGTTTCGAGGGGACCTTCAAATTCAAAAGCATTATTACACTATAATAATTGGGCAGTTATTTCTCACGAAATCTCAGCTAGTTAATAACTGCTTAATATATATATTGGAATGCTTTAATTATGTTATATATAAATATGCCTGGTTCCTTATAATACTGAATATAATTTAGTTACTTAGCCAACCGATTCCTGCAAATTACATTTGGCATGCCTGAGGACAAACACTCATAAGAATCAAAAGTGTTTAGACATGCGCATGCTAACATTCCTGCATGCGTACTTTACAGCATGCATATTATATTAAGAAACGTATGAATTTATTTAATTTTCTTTTTCTCCAATGATATTTCTATTTGATGATCTTTACTAAGCCAATAATCCAATTCAATACAAATGAATTCACATTGATATGTGGCAGTGGAAAGTGATTCAATTTAGGATATTCATGTGCTTACTGTCCATAGAAAGCTTAAACATTTTATGTTTCGAAAAGGTGTGAAAATTGTGTGTGGGCCTAGACCGCATGCCAATGACAGGGTTACCACGTTTGCCTTTTTCGGAGTTGCAGCTGACAGCACTAATGAGCCGCCACGCCCACCAGCCAGCGCCTCCTACACTCTAACTTTATGGCATTTGTTTTATGCAGTTTTTACATGGCCTTCGGTTTCTGCTCATTTTTCGTGTGCCACAAACTTTGACATAATTCTGGACGGGCCTGACAGCTTTTGGGCCAAAGCCAGAAAGTAACCAAAAAAAAAAAAAAACTACATACCTATATATGTATGTGCATGTTTGTGTGTGTGTAATATATATATTTATATATAATATGTATGGCATAGCCAGAAAGCAAAGTTTTTGGTATTGCAACTGGCTTTTTTTTTACTATGCAGCTCTGGTTTTTGTTTTTGCACAGCGAGCAAAAGTTGATAACGAGCAGGTGTTAAAATGTGACCGAGTGTAGGCTGCAGGCCGACACCGTGCCCCGCCCCACATCGGCCCGTCCGTCCGTCCGCCTTCGGCTACCTGCCAGCCTGCGCTGGTGATTACAAGTTGTTGACACTTTGCAGTTTGTGGCGACAACTCAAAGCAAAAACAAAGTTGGCCCCGCTGCTGGCGCGCCCACTGCCACCCGCAGCTGGGTGCTGGGCGCTGGATGGTGGATGCTGGATGCCGTGTCCATGGGCAACATGCTGTCACATTTGTCCCGCCGCTGCTGGGCTCGTCCTTGTGCTCGTCTTAAGCCCATTTGAGCTGCCAGCTTGTTTGTGGCTGTCACGCAGCGGCGTTGCCAGAGTATGTTGTGTGAATTGGCTGGCCATACTATGGCAATGCGCCACCCCTCTCTGCCCACGACACGTCCCGCTGCTCTATGGCATTACAAGTTTAAGAGCCTCGACGCCATACGTTGACTTTTTAATGAGCTTTCGGTCGGGCAATTTGCCGAAAGGTGAAATTACGTAAAGAACCGCAAACGCACATAGACACACAAATGAATGTGTGTGTGGGGAGGGGTTATGTGTTTCAGGCGTGCCTTGGACTACTCTCCCCTCCCTCTCCGTCTGCCCCACAATGCGAGCATACAATTTTGATCAGTGCCCAAGTCGAATATCATTTCACATATCGTTAAAATTCGTTTAGGCGCAGCATACAAATTGCTACATTTCCGTTGGAAACTTTTGAGCCGCCCCGCCCGCCATCTCATCCGTGCACCACCATCGGCCTGCACCACCAGACCGCAGCACTCAACCACTTTAAGAATTTCCTGCGTGTGCTGCTGTGGCATCAGCGTCGTTGGCTCTAAATTGAATGAAATTGAAAAATTCAACGCAACAGCAATTCCATTACACGTTTTTCCTGGCTCATTTTCACCGCGTTTGCCACGCCCTCGCACGCCGCCCAATTGCCGCCCCCATTCACCTGTTTGACTCCAAATTTATTCATTACATGCAATTTTTTTTAGCTGCTTTCACTTTCGTTTATCTGGTTTCACGTATTTCTTGAGCTTTTCGCTTTTAGTGAGTCTCAGCCGCAGCCGCTTTCGGCCCCGCCTCCTCCGGCCCCAAGTCGACTGGCTCCCGCAGTTGTCGTTGTCGACGCATTAGGCTGGCAATCAGAAATCATGTGTGAAATGAAGAAAAAACGAAAAAAAAAAATGAAGAAAATTCTGTTACGAAATAAAATGAAAATCGCGTTGCGAACAGGCAGAAGGAAAACAAAAACATGGCCATTGACGTTGCCGCTGCCGCAGGGCCTATACAAGCATTTATCTTCAAGTGTCTTCAGTGGGTGTGTGTGCGTGAGTGCGTGTGTGTGTGTGGCTTCAATTACATTGGCAATCGCTGCGGTAACAATACCGGAATGTATCGTTAGGCCCAGGGCGTGGCTAACAACTCGTTGCGTCCATTCCAGGCACATCTAATCAATATGCATAAATAAATAAACGTTTACAAATAACAAACAGCAGGAGCAGGAGCTGGAGCAGGAGTAGCAGCAGTAGCAGCAGCAGTAGCAGTTGCAGGCAGCCAAGGCACAGGCAGGAACAGGAGCAGCTAGCCACATGGCATTATCTGCAGATCTCTCTGGGATGCATCACATTTCACATTTGCAATCTGCATTTTATAAATATTTTTATGCGCAATCAACAATGGCAGCCGTCGGTTAGATATCCAGCATCCGCTGCTGCTGCTGCTGCTGGAGGCACCAGTTCCTGCTGCTGCTGCTGCTCCTGCTCCTGCTTTTACTGCTGCTGCTACAGTGCGACATGCTGAGCATTTGAAATGTGTTGCACAGCTTCCTTTTAATGTCTAATATAAATGCCCGCTGTCACGCATTGACTTTGTGGGCTGTCGTCAATAAGCGTTCGATGTGTGCAAGTCCTGTGACAGGAGCTTTCCTTTGGCTTGTATTCCATTTGACATGCGTCGCATTGCAGCTGCAATTGCCAGCTTATGCTTATCGTCTAAGCAAATAAAAATTACCAAGTAATGTCTCTCGATTGCAACTCCGACTCTGGCCACATCCTGTAAGCTGTCCTGACCACACTCCCTTTGGCTGTGTCGTTGCCATCAGGAAGTGTGTTTGTCTTCGCTTTGCATTATTTATTTGTTTTGATATTCTAATATAAGCCTGAATGGTTAGGCTACCAACCCTAAGGACAATATTCATCTTCTCATAAAACTAAAGTGAACTTCCATGAATAATTGAAGCTTGCAATTCAAATTGATTCATTAGATGACATTTATTCATTAATAAGAATTAACATGTCTTTTATTGTTTTCGACAGCAGAACTTCAACGAAATTATTTTGACACATTTATAAACTTCTTGTATTCATTTCAAGTCACTTAACTTATCTGACATATGGCGCAAATTATTAAATTGCTGACAGCATTTAAGACTCGTGTGCCCAAAACTGAATGAAAAATATACAAAAAAATGCAGATGAACCATGCTGAGCGTGTGTAAATGTTTGAATGCCTTGTAGTTGTGTGTGTGTGTGTGCATACATGTAATTTTGGTTAGTTGATGTCGCCCACAAACTTGCATACTAAATAAGCCGGCTGGTTGGCTGTCTGCCTGCCTGGCTGTCTGGGTGGGCACAGCCTCATGCAATCCACATTCACAGGAGGCAGCCGCCACTCATTTGTTTTCCTTTGCGCCCAAAGGCGAGCGACAACAAGAAGCAGAGACAGAATGAGTGGTAGCTAAAGCTAGGACATGCTCAGTCACACCCGCACACACACACATACACGCACACACACTCACGGTTAGACACATGCAATTACGACCGCACAGCATTGTTGCAATTGCACGGGAAATAGACTTTTTGAATGCAAATGCGAATGCGAATGCGTTGCACATATCGCAAGGAAGACGCTTAGAAAAAGTTGCATCACAAACGCAAGCGCAAAGCAAGAATCCCGCAGCAATACGTTTCTTTTCTTCATGCTCTTCTTCGTCTCCTTTTTGTTTTCATTTCTTCTGCCTAGCTCGGTGCAAGCAATTCTTTTTTTTTTATTCTTAGTTTGTTCCTTTACTTTGAGCTCTCTTTTGTATATACCCTGTACGCACTGAAGGTGTTTAAAAGGGAGAACAATGACTGTGTACAAAGCCTCAATGGAGTCTTGCCTACATTAGTTTATTCCATCCATCAGTCTTCTGCAGATCATATAAGCCAAAGATCAAATATACATATCTTAGAATTAATCGGAGCTTAGACTAAATTTAGAGTTACCATTTTCATAGCACTGAGATCTCTAAATTTATCCCAAACAAATTTTAACTAAAGCCTATCCCAAGCTGTCAACTATAAGCGCCGCTTCAACCTGACTACAGGGTATCTGTAAGTTGAGCACCTAAGAGTACTCTTACTTTTTTTACTTTTCTTACAGCCCCATTGGGGCGAGGGCAGCATAGAGTCGGCCTCAGACAACTGCTTGCTATTCCACATGCAACATGCCGCATCCTTCTTCTGTGGCTGCTCTTGTTCTTTCATGTTCTTTCGGTTGCATTTGTAGTTGTTCCCCTTGTTGTTATTGTTGTTGTTGCTGTTGTTAGTGGGCCGCATCTTCATGTTTCTTCATGTTGTCAACGTTGTCGTTGCAGCTGATGCTGCTGTTGTTGTTACTGCTGCTACTGCTGCTGCTGCTGCTGTTGTTGTTGTTGTAGTTGCGGGCGGTGAAGCTGTCTCTAAATCCGTGCTACTTAAATTGTCCCTAAAATCCTCGTGGCAATTCTTTCGCCATGAAGCACATGCAGCTTTTGTGTTCTGTATGAGAATTTAATGACATTCTTAAGTTGTCATCAGTGGTTTAGTGGTTGGCAGCCCAGGAGTCGACTCGACTCGCCCCGACTCGACGCCACTCCACTCGACTCGAGTCGACTCGGCGAACTGCATCCGCAACCGAAAACTGGAACTTAAATAGGTGCTGGCATTGCCTTTTGCCGCTGCCAGCCTTCTTAGCTAGCCCAACTTGTTATCCTTGTCGTAGCTGCTGTTGTTGTTGCTGCTGTTGTTGCCGCTGAGAATATTAAATTGACTGGGAGCAAGAAAATGAGTAGAATCATTAGCGTACACTCCATGCGGCAGCCGCACAAACACCGAGTCCTACAAATAGCGCCCACATATTGCGCAAACGCTGCTGCAGCTATGCCCGCTCCACCTGCCCCCGCCGCTTGTGCTGCAGCTTCAGCTCTTAATCCTGCTGCTGCTGCGGCTGCCATGTCGCCTTTTGAAGATGAAGTCATATCAGCATTAGTGTCGGCTGTCTGCTGTCTGCTGTCTGTTGGTCGCCTTCGGCTGTGGCTGCAGCTGGGGCTGGGGCTGGGGCTGGGGCTGAGGCTGGGGCTGGGCTGTCGGCTTTCCTGCTTTTTGGGCACATTTCTTTCTGAGCAGCCAAGACGTTAGCTAGCAACAAAGGGCGCTTGCAAGACATTTGCATTTGTGTTTTTGGGGTCAGATCTCAGATATGAGACATGTAAGCAGTTGCATATGATTGTGCAGCGCCGCGTTCAGGAGTACAGCGAAGCGAATTTAATTTCAATTTGGGAGCAAAACATTTGCGCTGCGCCTGTCAAGTATTTTCCATTTGCCATTTTCCATTTGCCCGTTTCTCGGCTACCATATCTCGTCTCTCGTTTCCCATCTCCATTCTCCCCTCTCCCCTCACCCATTTTCCATTTGCATTTATTTTTGCGCTGCATGCGCAAATCTTTGCTATTTGTACAAGAGACAGCCGCTGACTAGAAAAAGCCGCGCGCATTTGAATATGCAATTTGCAATTTGACTTGACGAGGCCAAAAACCGCGAGACGAGCCGCGGCGCAGGGAGGCGTAGCGTGGCGGGGCGTGGCGGGGCGCGGCGGGGCGCCACCAACAATTGAAGAGACCCCGCGACGAGCCCGAGTTAATCTGCAGGCTTAAGAAATGCCAGACAGTTGCCAGCGGAGAGCGTTACAGTTACAGTTCCACATAAAAGCTGCATGCGGCGACATTTTATCACAGCACGACGTTTTTTTTTCGCTCTTCTTCTTTTCTCTGTTTTTGTGACCCGCTCGTCCTTTTCAGTGTCCTTGTGCCTTGGCTGACATTTCAGGCGCAAGATTTATGCACTGGGTCTGCAGCTGAAGACAGCTGTCGTTGGCTGGTGCTCTCTCTCTCTCTCTCTCTGTGTTTTTTTCTCTGTTCGCTCCTAATAGCTTTTTATCCGCGTGCATGAAATATGCCGCTAAAATGTGAAATAGAGCCCCGAGAATATGGAAAGTGTCAATCCAAGTTTTTGTCAATTGTCAGCCGCAACTAAATTGCAATAGGCTTAAGGGGACCCAAAGAGCGAAAGAGCGAGAAGCAGACAGCGGCTGGCAGATGAAAAGCGAAAGCTGAATTGGCCCCAGCTCGAACGTGCAGCAAACTAAGTACATCTAAGTTTTCTTGACACGCCACTGACAAGTACACTGAACACACATGCAAACGCACACACACACACACACACACTTGTGCAGACCGATACGCACACACACAATTAAGTCATGATAAATTGCTATTGTATGCGTTTTCAGTCATAAACGCAGACGGCAGCCCGAAATGAAACAATAAGCCACGTCCGTCAAGTCAACCTGAGGCGACAAGAGTCGAGGCGAGTCGAGTCGAGTCGAGTCGAGTCGAGTCGAGTCAAGTTATGAACGGAAGCAGACAACACACGCATACACATACACACACACATACACACGCACACACACAAAAATAGAGACACAGACAACACTTCGTCACAGTCACAGTTACAGACAAAGCGACTAGACAGCCCTGACGCCCGACTCTTTTCTGTGTGTGTGTGTGTGTGTACGCTAGAGTTGCTCCGTCATGGCCTGGGTGCGACCCGGCCTGAAACTGACGGCTTTTGGTGTTGGCAAATGTTTTGAATTCATGCGTTCTGTCAAGTAATTTACCCCAAGCGCGATCCACAGACCCGACCCAAGTGGCTGCCTGGCTGACTGTTTCTCTCTGTGTGTGTGTGTGTGTGCATCTCCCCGGATGAATGTGTGAAGTGGTGCACAGGTACAAATAACTGTTCTTCTACCATTTCCCATCAACCTGCCTGCTGCAATTTGAGCAACATACAATACAGCTTTATTGGCCACGACTAACGATGACATTGGCTTATCAAGCGCATTAATCTCTTACAAATTATGTTGAAAATATTATAGGTATTGTCTTAATTAGTTGAGAGTTATTTTAATTATTTAAAATTGCTTAAAATGGTTTTCAAATAAAAAAAAGAATATATATTAATAAATGGTAATGTTCTTATCAAATAGAAAGAATATTCTGCCTATAAATAATAGTTGTTATAGAAATCATTTGGGCAAGCTAAAGATACTTTCAAGCTATCTATAAAAAGCTTTAAAATAATTGTATTCATGCTTTATATTTATTATTGAACTTGTCTGTATTCAAAGTTTGCCTTTATATTTTTATTGAAAAAAAAAGAAGTAAATAAATAAATAACAGAAATTCTCAGCCATATTCATTGAACACTTTTCATTCAATAATTAAGTTAAACTTTCAACAAGTCTCATTGGCATCCCTTTCAAAAGTTTCCTCGCATAATTGCGAACGTGTGCTTACACTTGAATAGACCGGCAGCTCATTAGTCTATCAAAATTATTCAATAGACCATTCGCCCCCAGTGAATTGAACCTTTTTAGCAACAATTTCACTTGCCCGAGCCCGAGCCCGAGCTCCTTGAACAATGCGATTAAAATTTTATTTAAATGAATTTTGTGCTTAGGTTTCTTCCGGTCGCATGTCCCTACAGCACGTGTGTGTGTGTGCGTGTGAGTGCTTTTGTGTGTGTTTATATAGCGTATACGCAAAGGGTTGTATTTTCCTGCTGTTGTTGTTGTTGTTGTTAGTCTGGTTGCCTTTTTGAGGCAACTAACAGGCGCTCCATTATACGTGTCCTCTGACCGTAGCCGTTCGCTGCATAGTTCCGAAAGAAATTGCCCAATGTAACCTTTCAGCCGGTTGACTCCGACTGGCTTCTGATGAGTTGGCCTTATTGAAAGGTGTTCGTTTGAGTGGCTCGACTTGTACCTGGCCCAAGTGCACACAATTTGCCTTGTATGTCCCTTTCATCAGGCAGCTCGTGTGTGTGTGTGCGAGTGTTTATTGCTGGAAATTAACATTTTCACCATACACCCCACACACACTCACACACACATGCACATAATTTGATGCATCACCCAAAGAAAAGGTCTTAAATGTGCTCGGATTTTGATGGTGTGTTAGGTGCTGGGGCTGGCTACGCGTCAATTAGCTGAGCACCGGATGGCTTGGCAAATGTTAAAGTTTTGCTTCACTTGACTAAGTGACTGAGTGACTGAGTGCAATTGTCTTGACTGGCGCTGACATGGATACGCATTGTTGTCACGGCTTCCTGGTTGTTTGCGCGCGCGCCACACTCCAAGTGGCTGGCCAGGCGGCTTGCCTAGCTGCCTGCCCCACCGCCTGCTCCATGGCCTGCCTCGCTGCTGCTTCTAATTATGCGCCTTCTGCAGGGCAACAAACCGCTGCCCATTGGAGCGCGGGGCAAGTGGGCGCCTCAAGTGCCTGCAACTGTCACAGTTGCGTTGAGATTTCTGCTTCAAGCGCCAAGAAATGCAGCTACCTAGTTGTATGTGTGCTTGTGAGAGTGTATATGTGTGCTACGTGTCTGTGACGCTGTCCGTGTGTGCGTGTGGCTTGCCTCTGATGTTTTTTAATTTCGCGCAAAATAAGCAATTCTCACGTATTCATCTGTGGCTCGACGTCCTGTTGTGTCTGCTCCCAGCCCGGCTCCAAATTCAATTTCAGCAGCTGTTTGGCCCGCGTTGCCATAGGGCGGCTGTGGTGCCACCTGCACCACACAAAGCAGCGCACCGTGTTTTGTACATCAAAGCACCCAAAATTTTTGCAGTCAGCTGCTTGTAGTTGTGCGAAAATGTGTGTGAGTGTGAGTGTGCGTGTGTGTGTGTGTGTGCAAGCTCTGCTTTGGTTTTACAGGATGTCTCTGCATTCACTTTGTTCACTTTTGTTTATTACACGAATTTGTTTTATTTCTCTACACAATCGATTGAAGTTTTCTTTCTCCTCATGCTCGCTTTTGTTTTATCTCCTTCTCCTGCTCCACCAATTGGGCTGGTGTGTATGATTCTTATTTTGTTGCCTTCTCTTTGATGTTCACCTCTAAAGCAAAGACGCGTTTTCATATTGCTGTCAATTCGTTTGTCGCGTCCATGTTCGCTTGGAAACTTTAATCTTGATCTCTATGAAATCATAATATAGAATTCTCGCTCTATATATTTTAATTAAACTAAACAGACATTGATGGAAACATAAACAAAGCTTAATTATTTAAAATAAAAATATTATTTAATTTTTGAACTTATATTATAATATATTATAATATTGGTAGCTTTTAGCTTTAAGCATGTTACAAGAAATAAAATAAATTTTGGTCTTAGGAATTACCATAAAAATACATTTAATATATGCTCAACTACGTTTCAGAAGTTCCGTAATTAAATTAATGTTTTATTGTTTCCTTACAGGTAAGTCTGGCAGCTTTTCATCGTGCACACCTTGCCTCAACTATCGTGAGTATTTCGGCCGCTTGGCTTGCTGGCTAATTATATCTTTATTATTATTATATTAAAATAATTATAACTGATATTGTGGCCGAGTTCGGATTCACAAATGGGCAAATCGTAGTCTAGAGGAAGTCGTTAATGCTCCAGCTGGTGGCCAGGCGTGCCTTCGCCCCTTGAGGTAGGGCTGGGTCGGCTTCGAAAGGAGGCGGCTGGGTAGCTGGCAATACTTTGATTTCGTGCGATAATAATTGCGTGCCCTCATGCGCCGGCCGAAAAGCAAATCCGATTTCTACGTGCAACTATGCGTCATTATGAAACACGAGTGGGTTGCGGCCGGCTGGGTGGCTCAGCGCCGGCTGCTCAGTCGTGCGTTCAACGGCCGGGCGGGCTTTATGGATTTATTGCGTTGGCGACACGTTGACATGCCGCGTGCCACTGTCCTCCAGTCGTCCAGTCCTCCAGGCCTCAAGTCTTGAGTCCATTTCTGAATGCCGGCCCCGAGCCCCCGTGCGCCCCAAGGCAAACTCGAGCTCATTGTTTTATGGGTCGCTGCTGCTCGAGCCCGAGCATAAAACGGCTGCAGGTTGCACGTGGAAGGTGCCACGCCAAAGGCGCGCAGCACCTACGACATTGCGGCTCCTACATTTTTGTCCAATTACCGCAAGGCTTGCTGCGGGCAGTCGCGACGTATACGTTATTTTTTATTGGACACTGCCACGCACCGCGGCGGCCGTCGTAAGCTTTTCCTGCCTAGGCCAACACGGAAAGCTCTCTTTCTAACTGTGCGGCCTACGCTACGAATGCGATATCAAAACAAAACGAATAATTGCAGCGCCGCTCTCTCGCTCTCTATCGCTCTCTCTCTGTCGCTCTCACTCTCTGCCGTACTCACTCCGGTTGCATAGTCTCCACTCGGCCACCTGTGCGGATGGAGGTGGGCTGGGGATTTGTTGATTGCACCACTTGACACACATTCGAGAGCAGCGACTCGTAATTGTAATTGATTCATGAGCATTGCAAATTAGCGCACTCGCTGCTCACTTCCACTTGGCTCTAGCCCTAATTGATGGGAGTCGACAAAAAGCGGAATATCGAATTGCAATTGAATTCGCATTCCGTTCAAGTGCAGCGCAATCCACGCACCGTGGACTCGCTGAAAGAATTGTCAGTTTTGCATGCTAAGCATGCTTAACATAATTGTGCTACTTACTTTACAAATATAGATGTCAAGCAGCGAGGCGGCATTCGGCGTAGTCTCCTGCGGCACGCACAGTTTGGGAGCCACTGTGGCCAACTCTACACACAACAGATTTTGGCGCCAAACGCGACGGCTCTCCGCTCCAAGGCACGAGCGCACCTCTCGTGCCGAGCTGCCGACACGAGCGACACACTGCCGAGGCGAGCCGAATGGTCGGCTGGCAGGATACACGAAGGCAGCAGGCGCAAGGACAGAACAGTTTGCGACTAAGACTCGTGTGGAACGGACGCGCGGCCAATGGCAAGCGTGCTGCGTATGCGTGCGAACAGAATTACGAATACTCGACGGCTCGTCCAGCATATGTGTGAGTGGCCTTAGACGACAATTGATGCAAATGAATTGTGACCCGGCTCGGACCCCACTAACACTGATTGGTGCTCCGTGCGTGTCACAGGCAATGCCCGACTCCAGCTCAAAGACCCTTGTGCGTGTCAAAGTCCAAGCACCGAACGTAGATGGAAAAGAAAACGTGAACGTGGAACGTGGAGTGATCGTGCTGCCAAGTGCCAAGTGAAACAACAAACAACGACCAGCCAGGCAGCCAGTCAGGCAGCGCACAGCGTGTAAATCACCGAGTGTCAGCAGAGTCAGTCGAGTGTGATTTTCATATGATTTAAGCCAGAAAAACAACCCGAAATAAAGCCAAAAAAACAGAGAGATTTGTGCTCTGGCTGCTGTTGCTGCATATGCTATATAATTTAATTTGGCAAATGTGTTGGAAAATTGTAGAGCAAAGCGAAAAAGCGCAACGCCAACAAATGAGACACTGGGACAGGGAAATCAGGCAGCGGGCTGGGACTGAGACTCGCTGAGGCTGAAAAGAAAAGGCAACCAGCTCCTCAAGAGTTGCCCCGCCATCAGCGTAGATTGCTGCTACTTACAGCTTAAGCCTAATGGGTTAATGTGGTTCCCCGCTTGCTCTCAGCCAGCTGAGTGCTAAGCCAAACATTGTTTTCGTCTGTTCGTCTATAGTGAACATACAATCACATATATATAGAGAGAGAGAGAGAGTTGACTATATAACAGAGGAGGCGTGCTACATTCGTTAATTGTATGCATAAAACTTGCCAAACCAAACGTGTGTGCGTGTGTGTTGTTGTGTTTTGTGGCACAGCTTTTGCAACAACTTTTTGGGCGCTGCTTCAATTACTGCCAGCCAGCAACAGCAGCAACAACAACGAGTGGAGGAACAACGGCACTATTTCCGCTCTAAAATTTGAGCCAAGTTTTGAGCCAGCTGCGCTCGTTCCACCACGTGCGTTTCTTCTACTATTTTTATTTTGCTGTTGTATTTCTGGGGGGCGTGGCATGTTTGGGCTGGCACCTGGCTGGCCCGACCTGCAGCACCTTGACGCGCCTCGCCACGCTGCCAGTTCACTTAGTAAATAAATTGGCAATCGTATTTAATGTGAGTTTATGTGCGTCGCTGGCAGCCAGGCAGCTAGACGGAAACTGAGTTGGAAACTGAGACTCGGGCTGCCACGTTAGTAGTTTTATACCCATATATTTTTATTTTTATTTTTATTTTTATTTTTTACGTTGCCTGTGCTGTTGATTTTTTTTAGCGGCTCTTGCTTGCGCTCGTGCTCATGTGCAAATCGTAAATTTACGTTAATGCCGAAATTTCACGTGATAATGACGTGATTACCCAGGCACCACACAAGCCCAAAATACACACACACACACAAGCTACAGACACATAGGCTGGCGGGTTCGGTTCTTTTGGGGAAAGGGCAGCACTATATATCGCGCTCCATTGCACACGGCAAGCCTCTCTTAGCCCTCGTTGGCTGTCGCCGTTAGTCGCGGACGCATTGGCTTTGTTGTGCCGCGGCTGTTGTCACAATTTGTGATATTTGTGGCATAAACTAGAGCTAAACAGAAATGCGCTAAGCAATGCAGTGGCCAGACTGAATTGCCACTCGGGCTGGCAATCAACGTTTCCATTTGGGGTGCGCATTTGGCGCTCTGCTAAATGAAATAAAGGCTTAAATGCATTCAACTTTTCGATCTGGCCAAACTTGAGCAAATCTGTGGAAAACTTTAGTTTCGCGCAATCGCGAAATGTCGCCTCTCGCCTCATTCTTTTTGCCGTGCTGTGAACTTTTTAATTACTTTTGAACGACAATTCGAACTTTGCGCCTGTCGCTCTTTTACACTCTAATTACAAGCCCGTTTATAGCGAACCTGTTTAATTATATACATATATATTTATTTCTTTTTGCTGTTTATTTATTTGCATTTGCCTTTGCGCTGCTTATCAATGAAAACTATTGCCGAGCACCTGCATTAAAGTCACTCGCAGCAATTGCTGCTGCTTTATATACATACATACATATATATATATATATATATATATATATATATATATATAAAGTGTTTGTATGGCGTTGCCATTTCCGTTTCCGGTGTTACGACGGCCAGAACGACGCTAGTTCTGTTAGTTTTACCTTGACATTTTTTTCTGCTGCTTTAACTGTAACTTGCCCACTTTTTATGCTGTTGTTGTTTTGTAGCTCTTTGCTTAGTTACCTGCGCTTTTTTCTTTGCTTTCACTCTGTAGTTTTACGTGTTTTTTTTTTTTTTTACATTTTGCAACACAAGTCTAACAATATTTGCTTTTCTGCTCTAGCAAACCGTTCATATCCTTCACAGCTTTTGTTGCCCAGGTCCTTCCACTTTGCATTCCTTCGTCTGGTTCTGGTTCGAATGAATCATGAATCATTTCTGCTGCACCTACTTCAGCGTTTGCGATTGTTAGTTAGGTTTAATGCAGCTCTGCGTCTACTACCCACCTTGCACTCTCGACTGCTTTCCTTTTCTCCTTGCTAAGCAGATTTAACAAAGCAATATGTAGATAAGTCGCCCCACAATGAATTCCATTTGCAGCTCTACGTTCCCTGTTCACGTCCGATCGATGGGCTGCCCAAGTGTGAATGATGTCATTGCAAAAGTGCTGCCGGCTTTAAGTTGATTCTGTCATCTGTAAACTGCGCTTTGTTAAACAGTTTAAATAATTGCGACCACAATAAATTATTAAATCAACAACAATTACTCAAGCGATCAATCGCCAATGATACAATCAATCAATGCGCTCCGCCAGACTGTGGTTTGCTGGCCTCTGGACTCCCCTCCATTGTTCCCATAAAGCTACCAGAGCGTGTGTGTGTGTGTGTGTGTGTAGGCTGTGGGTGGATGAGTATTATAATGCTTTTCATGACTGCAATTATGAGCGCCGCCACCTCCAGCACTTTATTAATACGTATACGCAGCGTGGCCCAACTACAAACCACACGGCATTTGGGCTCAAGTGGCCGAGTTGAGCTGGAGAAGAGGGGCAGAAGTTGCCTCGTAACTGCTCTATATATACGTATGTATATCGTGTTGGTGTTGGTGTGTGTGTGTGTGGCAGTGTGTCCGTGTGAGTCATGTGGGCAACGTGTTTCGAGTTCGAGTGCTTCGTAATCGATATTACAATGTATGAATTGTGCGGCCATATTGACGCCACTAAGCGCATTGTATTGGATACTCGTTGCTGCCTTTTTATCGTCGCTTGCATCACCTACAATGGAGGCAGCACGCAGTTAGTGTTCGAGTATAGCATGTGGCATATGCCAGGCAGCAGGCAGCAGGTAGAAGTTTGCACAGCAAAGTTGCTGAAAACTTGCTGACTATGCATAATGCTGAGCATAGAGCGCCTGTAATTTGTGTCCCTGCCCCCGAGTGGTTTATGAACTGCAGACAACTGCAAATCGCATAGTTGAATTTCCAACTCAAAGTGATTTATTTCGGGTGTAGACGACTCAATACACTACAAGATATGATATTGAATTGATTTATTTACCCAAGCGATACCCAACAGATCATTCTTCTAGGTAAACTTATAAAGCTACGAGTCGGCATACTTAACACAGAAACAGAATTCAAACTAAAATTTCATGTATTTATCATTTGTCCCCGCTTAAAGGATTTCTCCCATAATAAAGTTCCAAAGGGGAAAGCCAACGAATTGAATTAGAATCTAGGAAGCAAATCCAGCCAGAATGAAATGCAACTAGCAGGGATTGTCAACTGCAGCTGGTTACAGCCATGTGAAGCTCAAATAGAGTCAAGCGGGGTTCATCGTTTAGCTACCTGTTCGTGCTGTGCTGTGGCTGCTGCTGTGCCGCGTGATTCGTTCGCAGTTGCAGCCAATGTCACCTATTTGACTATTTGTGTGATTTGTGTTGTATCCTTTTCCGGCAGCTGCCGACTGTCGCGCTGTCGTCTCTTTAGTCTCATGACCGGGAAAACAAAATATGACGGAACAAAATGAACTAAAAATTCAAGCAAAATGGAGCTCAGCAAGTCAGATTTTCCATTTGTCTGATTCTCTTGTCAGTTGTCGTTTTCTATGAATACATTATGCTATGCATGTATGGGCGCAGAGAGTATCTCTGTGTATGTGTGGGTGTGTGTGTGTATGTGTTTCACTTTTTAGCTGCACCGCTGCCATCAGTTTTATTTGACTTTTGTAGCAACGGCAGCTCCCATTTCGAATTACACGCTTCAATGTTTTTGTAAAATGTGTAAATGAACTCACAATAAGAAAAAGCAACATACACACACACACACACACACATGCATACAGTTGTATGTGTGTGAATGGAATAATATATGTAAACAGCGATGGTGTATAAAATATGCACCCGAAACAGTCCGCATGAGGCTCACAGGTAACTGAGGTAACTACCAGGTGTCAAACTAAATAATAAATACGAATCTTATTAGCTTCTGTGAAATTGGAATGCTGGCCCTTGTGCAAGATTTTGATGACTTTTAATATGGCTTTAATAGCATAGCTATAATTGAATATCCGTTTAATGCTCTCATAACTGGGCTAGAGTCGATGGCGTTGACATTTTATGCATTCGATATAATAATTGGGGCTCAGGCGTGTTAATTGATAGTCCAATTAGCTGTGAACCGCCATTTATTCAGTTAATTAATTGGCCATAACAGCTTTGTCGTATTCCGCCTAGACGGGTGCTCCAGCAGATGTTATAGCGAGCCATGCGGATGGGATAAAGTACTTTGGCTATTAGTTGATGTGTAGCATTCATGTACTCATTCATACTCGTATTAATTCACTCATTCATTCATGGCAGATGGAATTCGGACAGACGGCCGCTTAGACATGGATATAACTTTTACCCACTCCTCTGTCCCACTCTCTCTCGCTCTCTATCTCTCTATGTGTGTGTGTGTGTGTCTCTCTCAGTCTAGCAACTCATCCACTTGGTCAGTGGCATTCAATACTGCACTCATTTATTCATACGTGCGCTTATTGCAATGTTCATTGCTTTATATTCATTACGGCAATGGCACTCGTTGCGCTCGGACAGACAGGGCGAGGAGCAGGAGTGCCGGGCAGCCGGAGGAGTCTTGGCAGGAGCGACGCTTTCGACTGCTTTTGTATGGTCGTGTGTGCGTTCGATACGTTCGATAATCCAATAAATATTTATGAAGCACTTTATTGGAACAACACTGAATTACTTTATGTATGTATGTGTATGTACATTCAGTATGTGTGTGTGTGTGCGTGTGTGTGTTTGCATGAATGTAGTAGCATCGTGTCAAGACGAAACGGGAACGAAAAACTGTATGGAATTTGGAGAAGCCTCGCTCGCTGCTCAATACCTCATACGCACCGTCGTCCCAATGCAACGGTTTGATGCGGTCTGTTTGGCCAGACTGTAAGCTCCACTGGACTTTTAGTTATTTTACTTGTATTTAAAACTTTATTTTTTTTTTTTATTTATTTTTGTTTTATTTTTAAAATTGTTTCCAGTTGGCTGTTAACTCAAATGAAAATTGCTTGTCTGTTCAAAAGAGCGAGAGAGTGCAAGTGTGTGTGAGTGTGTGTGTACGTGTGTGTACGTGTTACTGCCTTAATTATGAACAAATTGATTTTGTAGCAAAGTGCAGCAGTTTGTTGACCCAATCAGTTGATAAATGGCAAATGGTAAATGGCTTAAACACCTGGCACCTGTCCGCCTGTCCGCCTGTCCGCCTGTCCGCCTGTCCCCGCCAACTTAATGCACCATCAGAGTGCATTGTGAGCCAACCTATTTACTCACACATCAGTGGGCAATTTGCATTAATAATGCGTGGCCGCTGCTGAAATGGAATTGTATGAGGCTTATTTATTAGCGCTTACGTCAGGTCAGCTAACCGCCAAATCCACCCATTCATCTCAGCGCAGTGTCATGTAATCAACAATTTACGACAGTGCACATAAAGTGGGATCTGTGTGGGTGGGAGTGTGGCTGTCCAATAGGATCCCGAAATGGATGTCGATTAATATAATGGAAAATTGTAAAAGATAAATTGAATTCGCAAACTATATTTATAGGAAGAATATCACTGTATAATCCTAAGAGTATATATTTATTAGATATTTGACAATCTGTATTTGAAATTCAATCCCATCTGCTTCTTCATCTCATTTTAAATTTCCACTCAACAGTTGCATTTAAATTTGCTTAAATCATTTGTCCAATAAAATTGTGCAAATGGAAACATGTGTATTTTAATAAGCAATTATTAAAATATTGGCGAGCAAATAAATGGGGTGTGTGGGGGGCGGTAAGTGCTGTTCACCGAATGTAAACACAAATATTGCACGGTAAAAAATTGAAAATCAATGCAATTGCAGACGTCGAATATCACGAACAGCAGCAGCAACAACAATGGCCCAGAGAATCGAGAACAATAACAGAAAGCATGATTGATGGGCGAGTCAGTGGGTGTGTGGAGGACGACACTGTTGGTGGTGGGGCGGCGAGCCACCATGGCCGTGGTGCAGCAGTACAAATTATTGACCAAATTTTCATGCAGACACACCGCAGAAATGAGCGCAAGAGCGGACAGCTGATGGGCGGCAGGATAAGGGTATATAACTGGGTCAATTTGATATGTAGTTGTCGCAGCAACTCCTGACGTCCGCCTCGCTGCAACATTCGGCAATGGGGCAACAAGCAAAGTGGGGTTGGCTGGGGGTTGGTGGGGCGCTCGAATGAATGTCAATGCATAAAATTTATTCTGTGATGTTAGCAACTATTTTTCTTGGCCGAGGCAACAGACAAATAAATTGCAAGGCATGCAATAAGACGAGCCGAAATGTGTGTCTAAGTGCCGTCTGTCTCTAGCCCTCTCTCTCTCTCCCCTCTCTCCCTGTCTTTGTGTGTGTTTAGTACTCGTATGCAAATAAAATTGTACATGAAATTGACTTTGCGAGTATGTGTGTGTGTGTGTGTGTGTGTGTAGTTGGTGCAACCGTAAACCGAAACATGACTTTGACTAACGTTGCTGCTGCATGTAAATGGGCACCACGCCGCATGCCACACGTTTGCCAGTAATCATCCATTATCCTAATGCCAAGCAGGTCCCTGCCCAGTACAACCCAAGCCCCAAGAGAGTGACCATGTATGTGTGTGTGTGTGCGTGTGTGTTTGTGGGGGTGTGTGAGTCGTCTATTGGATTATGCTACAACCTGCAGAACCTTCAGCCAGCCAGACTACAGCTAGAGTTAGCCTGACCTGGCTGCCTTCCTGCGACATTTATTAATGATACGACCGAAATTCGTCGCTCACACACATACAGAGGCAAACACATTTACTTATAAATATATACATATATACATATATTTACCCAAATAGACGCACACTTTCAGTGGCAACCTAAAAACGATTTGCGTAATCGCAGCTCGAAATCATATTAATTGGCCCATGGCTCTTGGCATTTGCTCGAATCGATAATGAAAAGTTCAAGCTGTAAAATCCAAAAGGTTATTGCTGTTTTCATTGGCTCGAGTGGCTCGCCCCCACGAATATCAACAGCCACGCAATTAGAACGGTTTATTTAGTTTACAATTCTATCGATTGACTTGTATGTCAGGTGCCCCGATTCACACACTCATACACTCACACAACACACCCAGGCTAATCATAGGCTCTGCAATCGATACTCGTAAAATGGGCCATAAAATGGCAGTTGACTCGCAGCGAGCACAGAAATGTCAAATATTTGCGTATGGAGTTTCAAGTGAGAGTGAGCCTATTCAACGTGAGATTCACGTGAGGCACGCCTGAATTACAGACTCAACCAGCGGCTGTCTGGAGGCTAATGGATTTTCATTTGAGTTTCTTAAAATACAAGCCTGCTGTACTCGAAAATAATCAAACAATTTCCACGTTGCGTATACGCCACGTGGCGTGCGTTGCCCTCTGCCTGCCTTACATGTAATTGTGATGTGTATTTCCATTAAAGCGAGCTGATGCAATAAACGGGACACAAGCAAAGATACTGACTGAGACTGGCAGGTGGATGCCAGCGCTTGACAGCAGTCGGACAAGGTCACAGACGAACGCGATCAGATGAGCCGACTCATTGCAACTTTCAGAAACAATAAAGCTCGCACTGCATAATATATGAGACAGACTCGGCGACCCCTTGACAGACAGCCAGAAACACGGCCTGCCAGTAACTCCACTCATGTTCAACATTCTTTCTGTTGTGTCTGTTATGCTTGTTGTTCTTCCTCTTCTGGTTGTTGTTATTGTTATTTTTGTTGTTATCAAAAAGTACGCAGAACTCACTTTAATTTCAGGGGTTACTCTCAGCCCAATACTGACAGCCGCCGTTTGCAGTGGCACAGCGACTGCGGCTGCGGCAGAGGCAGAGGCAGCGGCGTAGCGACAGCAGCTGAATCCCTTTGGCTGGCCAAGTCCGCAAATATTTTTGTTTTACTTGGAGATTATTACGAATTCATTAGAGCTTGCAGATGAAATTAAATCTGTATATAAAGCATCATTAACTAAGCTTAAGTCAACATTTAAGCTAGTAATTGAAGCAATAATTTTTCACTAGAATCGAGAATCTTTCATGGCCATGGAAATAAATTCTGAATATTTGTATTCATACTGCTGTGTCATCGCGAGTAATTAAAAATAGTGCATATTTAATTATACTTCCAGTGTAGTCTTATGGCACTAATTAGTGAAAAATTAAACAATACTTAAAGCAGAATATCGCAGACTCGCGTCGTATGAGTGAAATATGCTTTAATTATATTTAAAATATGAATGGTAATTTACAGTATTAAATTACGTAATTTAAAGTTATTAATTGTTTGTTGAAATGCCATTGCGAGTCGCCAAATTGCATTTGCAATGCACCGACGACAATTGTACAGTCGAAGTCGCAGTCACGCGGGAGTCGTATTCATGTCGTTGTTGAGGGCGACGACTGCCTGCTAGACCGCACTTAATTACATAAAAGTCAGTGCAATCTGAGCCTCCAAGTCGGTTGCAATTTGTCGGCAGTCAGTCAACGGGAATGCAACTTTCATGAGATGCTGACAGAGGCCTAATTAGATCTACCAACTACAAGCTACAAACGACATGAAACACCTTGGTAAATTATATGGAAAATGCACTTAAGTAGCTGCCTGTGGCATACAGAATGTGATTGTCTTTCTCCCTCTCTCTCTCCCTCACTCTGTCTCACGCTCTGGCTTTGTGTCTTTATTAGTATTGAATATTGCAACTAAAGAATTTCAATTTAAATCGCCTTTTGGCCAGCATGTGAATGGCATGCGGTTGGGCATTTTATCTTTGCACCAAAAGCTTGCCCAAGTCAATACAATGTCTCATGCAGAGCTAATTCTCTGCCTGACACTGGCTGCATACAATTTGTGGTATATTTATTGGCTTGTTTGGTCAGACACACACACACACACTACTGAAATAGAAGGACAGAGAGTAAGAGAATGAGAGAGAGAGCAAAACTATTTAAATTTACTGGCCGAATTTGTAGCTCGAATTGTTGGGCTGTTAAGCTGACCAAACTCAAAGCATGACCATTGACACACTTATTTGCACAGCTGCCGAGTCGAGTTTAGTTTGTGTTGGCCAATTTTCCAGCTTGATCACATACATACATATATCTATATATTTTAATATGCTTATAGCGTTTTGCCAACAAATTTGCTAGCCACACGAAGTGGAGCTCTGGCAATGACTTTTAGTTCAGGTGCAGCAGCGTTGCATTAACTTATGCAACAACTCGCAACTTGCAACTCGCAACTTGCAACTTTAAATAAATACATTTTCAGTTCGAGGCAAAAGCCGAGCCAAAGGTGCTGCCTGCCGCAGTTAGGCAGGTAGGCAGATGCAGAGGCAGCGACTGTGGCAGAAGCAGAGGCTGACGCAGAGGCAGAGTCAGGCACACGTAACAATTTGTGAAGCAAACATGGCTTTATTTTAGTTTCAATTTTTACTTCGTTATTTTTCGACACACACACACACACATATACACACACAGACACATTTTTCCCCATAGACACACACACACGCTTACATATACACTCACAGTGTTTGTTTTAGAACACGCCGCTTGTTGTCTTTGGCAGCCTGCTCTGCTCTGCCTCATCGTCCTTTTGCCGCCATTTTACGCTCGTTATGGCAACACTTTTGGCTCAAAAGCAAACGACGCTGACAACGTGCACAACTCAAACGGCCGACGCGCTGCAAAATGTAAAAAAAAAAAACACAAGAATAAAAAACTAAAAAAAAAATGTTATTGCGTGGTGTGCGGCTCGTTATGTTCCATGAGGCAGCATAGAGAGGCAGCAGCGGCAGCGGCAGCAGCAGCAGCAAAAAAATCATTTCAAGCAGAAACAACAAGGGAAATGCAGAAAACGCCTTCGCGCCTTGCAGTTTCCTTCCTCTCAACTATGCACTGTTAATGTCTATAAGTGTGTGCGTCTGTGTGTGTGCGTGTGTGTGTATGTGTGTGTGTGTCACTCTGTTGGACTACGTTCGCTTCGTTGACTAGCAACTTTCGTCGCCTGTGCACTCGCGCCCGCTGGTGATTGACTGCAACATGTCTGTATCTGTATGTTCATCGTTGTTTGTTGTCAACGTTGATGTTGTTGTTGCTGCTGCTGCTGCTGTTGTTGTCGTTGTTGTTTGGCAATAATTTTTTAACGCTCGAGCAGACGCACGCGGCATTTGCCTGCTGTCTGTCCCAGCGCTGTCGCCTGTTTGTTTACATGATTGTGCACAGAAGTGTTTGCTTTCCCCTGCTGACGATTTCCGGCACTTGTGAGTGCATTAGCGCTTGCGAGTGGCTAACGACGGGAGCCGGGGGGGCTGGCAGCTGGGGTGTGCATTTTTCTTTGAGCCAAATCACAGCAAATTATATTTTTATTGATTCAGTCAACATTTGCTTTGCTCGCGATTTGTTCGATAAAAAGCGCAGCAAAGTGAATTAATTTAACTGAGTTGAGCTCGAACGCAGTCGCTGCACACGGCGCATACGCCATGGCTCCCGATCCCAGGCGACATTGCCCAGTCAGTGGGCCAACAACAACAACAGCAATGGCAACAATTGTAAAACGTTGGCACAACGCAACAACCGCAGCAAGTCGCGACAGCAGCAACAGCAACAACAACTTTTCGCATTCGCTAAAACTTTTCAACATTTCTTGTTAGTTGTTGTCGTTGTCGTTGCTTTTGTTGTTATTGTTGTTGTGGTTGCTGCTACTTTGGCTGCATTGCCATAGACCCAGTGAGCAAATTGTAAATGAAAAAGTTTTTTATGTTATTCAGCGTTTGCTGTGGGCGACTCTTCCATCATGGCACCCGCTAGCCCCTCCCCCCACCACTCTCTCTCTCTCTCTCTCTGCCCACACTGTCTCTGGAGCCTCGTTCTGTGTGTGTGTGTGTTTCCGTTTTTAAGGCCGCCTATGGATACGAGTATTTGTGTTGTTGTCGTTAGTGCTGCATTATGTCTATTGTTGTCTATAGAAGTTTTGTCGAAAGTAATTGTAAATGCTGTTCATAGTCGGTCTGTCTGTCTGGCTGACTGCTCGTCTCTCTCTCTCTCTCTCTCTTTCTCTCGCCCTATTTCTTTCTGGCTGCTGTCTATTTCAAGAGATTTTCGTTTTCAACAATTTAGACAATGTTTTAAAGTCAATGAAACCAAAAAAAGGAAAAGAATGAAAACGAACCTTGAAATATTAATTTTTTACGCTTTTCCTTTTATGGCAAAATCTTGATTACACTACATAGTAAAATATATTGTAAGCAGGTGTAATACAAAGCATTTTTATGTCGAGCACTGTGCAAACTAAAGCAAAAAATATACATAATGAAGCGAGCTCAGTTTGGGATTAAGTCAATGTTGTCAGCAGCAACAGCAACAGCAACAGCAACAGCAATAACAACAATAATGCCATTGCATTGACACAAATGGAACATTAAAAGCACTCATACATTCACAAATAGATGTTTATAAAGTGCAAAAGGATTCGCGAGCTACAAAGTTAAAGGAAGAACACAAAGTGTCGACAATAGTGGGTGAGATATTAAAATCAGCAACCTGTCGGGCGCAACGCCTGCGTCTCCAGCACCGTCCACGGGAACAAAGCGCGCCCCGATAAAGCGGCCAACATGACCCGCTTTCGCATTAAAAATCTAAAAATTCTGTCATGCTGCCTCAGTGTTTGGGTCATGCTCTTTGGCGGCGCCCTTCATCTGGCACGCTGCAGTGAGTTTCCGGAGCGCGAATGCTGCGATTTGACAACCACCTCGACAGTGGGCCCGCTGCCCTTGCCGCCGCCGGCCCTGCCCACCGACAAGTCACTATCATCGGCCACAACGGCCGTGGACACAGACCTGAATCTAACCATAGGCCGATCGGGTGAGTAAAGCCAGAGATGCGTGAATGCCTCTAGCCTAAACTAAATAAATATAATATGAAATAAATACTGAGTAAGAATTTCAGACATCTCCTGGGCTAACCTAATTAAATTAAGTATTATTAATGTATTTAAAGTCTCTTTGCACAATGCTTTGCTGCTGAGTGCAGGACACCTTTGCTATTTAAAGAGTGAATATCTAAATATATATTAGCTGCAGCTAAGTGGATGCAGTATTGGTAAGCAACACTTAACGCTTCACTGGCCACACAAATACCAGCAGCATGCACGGCTATGCTCATGTGTCGGGTGGATGGGAGATAGCGACAGGTGCCATCACTTACGCTCCAATTAACACGATGACCTTTCGAGGGAGCGACGGGAATTAGTTGGGAGCAGCTGGATAAAGAATCGGGTCGGGGACAAGTATTCCTGCTAGCAGTTTGACATGCACTGAATTCCATTTCGAGGTGGGGCGGTTGGGGCGGTTGGGGCTGTCTGCACGGTTGTCTGCCTCGAGTCGGAGTCTCTGAACTATTTGAAATGCAAAGCAAACGTCAGCTGTAAAACAATTTTTATTCACTTTGAATTGAGGTTTTGTTTTGTATTTTATTCACTTGCAGACAGCACGGAGGTGTATGTGTATGTGTGTGTGTCTCTAGTGTCTGTATGTATGTATGTGTGTGTGTGTGTGAATAAGTTTGTTATCTTGGCACGGCAGCTTGACTTGTTTTAAATGTTTGCTGAGCGTTGCTACGTGCCGTAAACAGGAATAGATATAGCGAACAACAGCATTTATTTCGTTTTCTTTTTTTTTTTTTTTTTCGGAATTGGCCACGGGGACACAGTAAATAAACATGCCACTCCATCGAGTTTGTTGCACTTGTGTGGCATTGTCGGAATCGAAATGAATTCAAAGCGGCTAACGAGCTTTTCATGTCCATCGAGACTTCCATAAAAAATACCCGAAATGAAAAGGGAAAAACCAAACAGCCATCGATATTCAAATTAAAAATTCATCTTGAAAATCATCGATAATAACTGCCCAGCTGCAGTCACATAGCAAATGGCATCGACTCGGGTCTTGCCCCTGCCCTCGCCTCATTTCAATTTAACATCTCCTCTCCACCAATGATTCCCCAAATTACCCGCTCTTCTCAGCCAAATGCTATCCATTTATCCATGCCAAATGGCAAACTGTAAAAAGTTTGGCCAAAGTGCATAAAATTCTGAGACGCAAAAAAGGAAATGAAACTGAAAATAAAAATGGAGACGACAAAAAATAAAAATAAAAAAATTAAAATAGTACAAAAACAAAAACAAAATGGACGCAAATGGAATTATGAATATTTTATTGAGTGGCCACTGTTAATGGGGCTTTCATTGCATTTTTCGTACACATTTAAATGTCAAATTAGCAACAAATTAAAAATGCCAGTTGCCTGCAAGTTGAATGAGTCTACAACCTGCCTATCATTCAAAAGAAACTTTGAGCGCAATAACCTCTCTTACAGATGGGCCGGGAGTGTGAGAGGGATGGGGCTGAACGAAAGAGCGTGACACGCAATGGCAGCGGCTGGCCATATAATTGAGTTTATTAAATAATCATAAATATCGATTCGATTCGTTACGTTCTGCTCCGTTCCGTTTCGGGCTCGAGCTCGAGCTGAGTTTGAGTTTTTGCTCGGCCCGATTCGATGCGGTGCGCGATGTCGCCATAAAAATATCAAATGGTCATCAGAAATGCAAAATGCTTGCAACTAGCGGGCTACAAGTACAGGTGATTGATTGATTGATTGTGGTATTGATTGATTGATTGATTGATTGGGGCCAGGCCAAACGGACACTGGCCAATTAAATTGCCTGGCAGAATTAGTCATTAAAAAATGAACTCAATGCTCGGCCCCAAGACGTTCTCGAGCAGGCACTACAAAATCGATTGGATTGCCGGTAAGAAACTGCAAATGCCGTAAAAGGACGCACACATATGTACATACAGCAACTACATTACACACCCACACGGACGACATACATACATAACAATTTGCAATGAGGTTGACGTTGAGGGACATAAAAATTTCCGTATGCCTTTTTATCGACATATGTATGGCATAGTCTGCAGCAACGTAGTCCGGCCAAGTCCTTGGTCCTGTCACATGACAAGCTCAACGACGACACAGGCGACGTCTACAACGTCGAGTACGTCTTGCAGTTTATAGCATTTAGATTGAGTTTGCACACATGTACATGTATGACTAGCTTGGATTCGCATTCGCCTTAGCATTCGCATTCGCATTCGCATTGGTATTCGTATTCGCATTTGAATTGGAATTTCTTTTAGTGGCCAAGAAAAAGAGCCTTTGACCCCAAGTGTTTGCCCGTGCTTCTTGTGACAGTCGAACTATGCATGACATATGTACAGGTCTGCATGATTTTAATCAGAATAAAAATTTCATTCAACGTCTGCACTTGTCCTCCGCCTCGTCCCATGCAAAATTGATGGAGGGTCAGCAGCGGCAGGGGCTAGAATAAACTTATGCTTAATTTTTTCCCCATTTACTTGTCATTCTTATCTTCGAGTGTTTGTCTTGTGTTATTTATCTAAGCATTTCCCTTATTTTTTCCACCCACTCCCACTGAGTTCGCCTTAAAGTATTCGCTAACGGATAAGTCGCATCAATTTTAAACTTTTCAGGCACGCACGCACACACACACGCACACGCACAATGCTCTTATGTTATTTCAGCTTAATTATATTGCAACACCCGATCCAACGACCCACCTGGCCAACTGTGTGTGTGTGTACACAACGCGCACAGGTGCTAGAAGGTCCGTGTTACACGGATGCTTTATGTACTCTGCCTGATCTGCGTGTGTGTGTGTGTTTGTGTATGTGAATTAGTTATGAAGCCAAAGTCAAACTGGGTCAGCATTTCTTGCCCCTGCATTGGTGAGCTCGCTCCGCCCCACGCGCTGCCACACACGTTTGGTGCAC
Source organism: Drosophila navojoa (assembly GCF_054131105.1). NCBI lineage: Eukaryota > Metazoa > Arthropoda > Insecta > Diptera > Drosophilidae > Drosophila > Drosophila navojoa. The sequence continues at coordinate 9,723,496 of NC_142890.1, read as the reverse complement.
CACTGAATGTTGCCATATATTTGTGCAGCGCGTATGCCACTTTCGCGTTATTGCGTATACGTGCCGTTGGCCATGCGCTCACCGCATGCCATTTTCTCAGGCAGTGTCAATAGTTGAGCATTGTGCGTTTATAGCCGTTAAAATTGTAATTAAATTCAGTGCGACGCTTCACAAAAGAAGCAGTAAATGTAAATTTAATGCCGCATGTGTGTCCATACGAATGTGCCACATTGCTGCAGCAGCAGCTGCTACTCTGTCTGTCTCTGTAGTCTCGCGCAGCTAGCACATCGTAATATTTCAATTTGTAGCGCACTCGAGCCGAGAGACATAGGCCAGCCGAGCAGAAGAGCTCAGCACTTATCCTTCGGCTACTGTTGCTGATGGTGTTGAATCACTTGGGCCTGACCTTCATCAAATGTAGAAAAGGTAAAAGCAGACACTTAACCCAAACTCACAGCTCGCAGCTCGTAGCTGCTGCCGTTTTCTTTCGATGGTTGCCAGGCAAATTAAAAATTCAGCACAAGACAAAAAGCTGCAGCGATGCCAATGACTGCCAGCAGTAGCCACAGTCAAAGATGGAGAGTGAGAGAGAGAGAGAGAGAAGTGGAGCCACAGTTACAGTCGTAGCCACAGTCAGTCAGTCAGGCAGGCAGTAGCACCACGAAAATTGTGGGGCAACCGCTGCTTATGGGTCTCTAGCTGTCTCGATTTCGCTTCAAATGAGAAAAAATGCGCCAAGCGAAGCGCGCAAAAGGTAAATTAAAAATTGTGTGTGTTTATTTGCGCGAAATTCCAGCGCAGCAAAAGGCAAAATACCAGCCACCAAGCAGCGGGTGGCTCGCCTAAGGTAACCAACTGGCTTGCCAGTTGCCAGTTGCCAGTTGCCACCTGGCAATCAGTTTAAAGCCAGCTGCCAGCTGCTTTTGAAGCGGCTTTAAATTCCACATTTAACAGCACGCAACTCGACGTGCTGGCGCTGAAAGTCAAGGTTGCTAATTAAGTGCTATATTTTTTATTCTTATATCTACATGAATATACATGTAGTCATATGTGTATATTACTATTCTTCCTCTTTTTTTGGGGGGTAAACACGTATATATCGACGTAAGGGTGACTGCCACAGATTTCGTCTGCTGTGCATCGCATTAAGCGAGCTTAAAAGTGCTTTATGCGTACGTGTCTGTCTGTCTGCCTATGTATATATGTGTATGTGTGTGTGTGTGTGTTGGCGTGTGTCGTTTTAAGTCCTGAGCTTAGCATCAATTTTTGAGGGATTTATGGCTTTTATTTGGCCACCAAAGTGCGTTGCGGCCGTGTTTTGTGGCACATATATAATCACGTCGCCACTCGGGCGGGCATTGTGGCGTGCGAGCTGTAACCCGTAAGTACATTTCGTTTAATTAAAAAAGGCGCCAGCAAATTGTAACTAGTGCGCAGTGTAAAATAATTTCGCATTTCGCCTTGCCAAATAAATCTGGAGCCAAATAAATCCGGCTTCAAGCGCCCTGAGGCAGCTGCATATTTATATTTATGTCGAGCACAGCCCACACATCATCTATCAAAATTCACTTTTCACAGCAGACGGGTAGTTACGCAGTACCCAGCTGTCTGGCCGTCTGGCCGTCTGGCAGTCTGGCATAAATTTTAACCCTCACGTAGACGCAATTTCAATATAATGGCAAGCTAAGCATAGGCCGACCCTAGTGGCGCCTCTGGGTAGAGGGCATATCAACGACCTAGTAAGCATCTTTATATAATTTCATGAGACTGTCTCTCGCCCTCTCTCTCTCCCCTATCTCTCTCGCATGCGTATACAGAGCAGACACCTGGCGATCGCTGGCAGAGCGCACTTTACGTAAATTTGTTATGCATATAAAATTAAAAGCATATTCTGAGGCGGCATGGAGTTTACTTTGCTCTGCCGCTGCCGCTGCCGCTGCTGTTGCTGCTGCTGCTGCTGCTGCTGCTGCTGCTGCTGCTGCTGCTGATGTTGTTGATATTTGTAATTTGTACTTTTAACTGCCAGCAACAGCAGCGGCAGCCTCCAAAGATGAAATGATACAAGGATACCTACTGCATTGCCTGTATCACTGTCTGCCCCTCTCTCTCTCTCTCATTCATTCGCACTCACTGTACGCAGTTAGCAACAAATGAGCAAAGTTTTGTTTTTGTGCTGTTATTTGATTTTTTGGCCCGGTTGCTCGACTGCCAAATTATTCGTTTCTGAGCTGTTTGCCTTCAGCCCTGCCACAGCCACAGCATTGCCATTGCCATTGCCAGCAAGACAAACGGCAAAAAGTTAACTTCAAATGGCAAAAAAGCCAGCAAGAAATATTAAATATACGTGCCAGAAATAAACAGAGGCCAACGGTGTTGATAGCTATTAACATGCGTGTGTATCCACACCCCCGTTGCATGTGTATGATATTCAAATGAACTAAGAGCCCACACACACACACACACACACACACGCACACGCACAGGGCACATTTTGATGGTAGGTGCTGAGGTTCAAATCAAAAAGAGTCAACGCGTTGCGTGTCGCTGCGTAGGTGTGTTTCTCTCTTAGTGTTGGTGTGTGCCTGTATTTGTGTTTCTGTTTGTGTTTGTGTGAGCAACAGCAACCGCAGCCAGCAACAACATATGTAAATATTTCGCCACAGCGACACACTCGACATTCATTTTGCCACCACTCGCCGCCCGCGGCTTAAGTTTGCGTTTTTATTTAATTGCGGAAATTGTGGCATCGCGTTGCCATCTCACACACATACCAAGGCACAGTCAAACACACACACACACACCCACTCGCATGCATACATATATACTCAGACAGACAGGGCAAATTTTTTCTTATAATTTCTTTTATATGGCAACGATGAAGCATTGTAACATATTTTTATGGCCTCCCATATCTCTGCTTCCATACATATGCACGTGTGTATGTATGTATGTGCATGTATTCGTGTGTTTGTCTCTCCTAAGCATTCTTTAAATTCAAAGGCTAAGGCAAATATGAGTTTTGATATACGCATACGCACAGGCATGTGTGTTTGGGTGTGTGTGTGTGTAAATTGAGTCAAGTGTGTCATCTTCGTCTTGGGGTTGCTCGCTTGACAAACCAAACTAATTAGAAAGTCACTTTGGTTGCCTGCCTCAAAGCAGCAGAATCGTTGGGCATAAAATTAAAAAATTGTTGCGCATCCAACTTTTGGCCTGGCATTTGATTTTTCCTTCTCCTTCAATATTATTTTATTTACGTAGGCTGCCTGCCACAGAGCACGTGTATGAGACGCAAATTTGAATACCTTATCCAATTAATTATCTCAATTCTTTTGCGCTTTGTTCACCTGTACGGGCCACACTCTGCGTTCCACTAGGCGACGATCTCTGGGAGCAAATGGCTTACTTGTGTAATTACTGTGCCATGTTCATGAAGTGGCCCACTCGACGTATTGCTGACTCCAATCAGGCTTTTGTTGATTTCAATTAATTGCTAGCTATTTTCAGAGCACACGCTCGCACCACTCTCACCACTCGCACCACCATGCGGATGTACAATAAGTAAGTGAATTTGTGGCGCAGGACAAATGGCTGGCAATCAGCTTATGAGTAGCTTATGCCAGCCGATGCCGAATATCGATACTCCTGATTGTTGCTGTTGTAACGCAAGAGTTTTAATGTGTTTGCGCGCACTCTTATCAAACCATTACGATCTAAATGACACTTTGACAGGGGCACGGCAGTGGGTCGCGATAGCGACATGGGGCACGGTCATAGGCGGAGGCGGAGGCGGAGACGGAGGCGGTGACGAAGGCGGTGCAAAGCACAAGTTCTCCTTACCTGGCTGGTCTCATAGTTCGGGTTGTGTTCCCGTTGCTGCACGCAGTCGATGACGGGCAGCGATAAGCGCAAGAAAAATCGAAGCAGCACTCGAACTCTTACCAACACAAACACAAGCATAAGCACTCACACACACACACTCGGCAAACACCTACGAGTCGCGACACACGCCACTTAGCTGTTAATATTTAAAGTTGCAGCTGTGGCAGAAGGAAGAGGAAGCAACAGCAGCGCTGCCACGCCGTATGCCATACGCCATACGCCGTACGCCATACACAACCGGAAGCGGAAAGCTCTTCGCCTGCGGAAGTGTTCCGTGCGCGCAACTTTATACATAAGTTGTTGTTGTTGTTGTTGTTGTTGTTGCTGCTGCTGCTACTGTTTGTTGTGTGTTGAGTGTTGTGTGTTGTGTGTTGCATTCTCCTCGCTGAATATTGCACGGGTTTCATGTAATGACAAAGCAACGTAAGCCAAGCTACAACAACAACAGCCGAAATGAACACAATTCGTTTAAGCAGGCGACACTTGAGCGCATTTTTATTGCTCGAGCCACTAACGATCGAAACGCAGGCGACTCACAGTGCATCAGCATCGGCTAATTCCACTGTAAAAAATCAATTTCCTCTGTAGTAAAATGCTTGTGCTGGCTGACTAATTACTGGGCACAGCCAGAGGCATTGGGGCTGGCAATGTTGAGCAATTAACCATGGCGGGAGCAAATACTGATTGTTCAATAATGAACCTGGACTTAATGACAGAACCCAACGTCAATTCGATGGGACCACAACAGTAACACGTTTATCCTATACATAGAAATAAGTTATTTTTAAGAAATTGTTTATTTATTTATATGAAGAATGTAGAATAAAAAATCCAATTAGCTCAATCAGAATCAGTGCAGCATATAATACTTTTGCTCCTTTATCTGAGTTCAGTATGGATCCCTATAGATTAATTTGCAATTGTATAATAATGACAATTCTGATGAATATATCATCTAACTTACAAGAAGATTAGTTTGAATACGTATTTTATATTAAAATTTCATAATAAATGTTATATTAGAAAAGTCTGCATTCCTTTTATTACAAACCAAATATATAGAGAATTATATATTTTGACCTAAAATATATTTAGCCAGTCCCATAGTGCGATAGTAGCTATACCAGGTGGTAACATTCAATTTTCGCTCAATCTGTGCTGCTTTTTAATAGAAAATCTGCCGAGTTAGCTGATAGTTTCCCATTGCTTCATTTTGCCAATGCTGCTGTGGCTGCTGCTCCTGCTGCTACTGCTACTGCTCCTGCTGCAGCTTCTTTTGATGGAGCTCGTTTCCAGCTTCATTTCCGCGCCATGCAAGTCGATGATTTTTGTTGACATCTTGTTGGGCTGCATCCGCCCGACTCCTGCCAGTTGCCGCTGCGTGTGGAGCAATCAGCGCAGCTGCTTTGCATATTTCAGCTGGAGTCGCGTGTCTCCGAAGTTGGGAAAACATTTTGCAACATTTATTTCAGCAGACATATCACATCCTATTTTTGTGCCATTTTTCCGCTTGATGCGTTTACATTTTCCATTCAGCGCTTTGTTGACACATCAAAGTAATCTATGTGATGCACACATGCACATTCTTGCCTCAAACTCATGGAATTCCTAAGCCAATTTGGTGAAAGCAGCTTTTATATCGATTCCCATAGGATTTCGCATCTACTTGCTATAATGATATCCTAAGCCAAGAGATTGCTGGTAATTTAAGAATATATTCCTTACATCAAATAAATGATTGGCCAACAGAATTTCTAATTTAATTGTAATTATTTGTAATAATTTATTTACTATGCATATATATATTATTTACATTCCTCATTTTTAATTTAATCTATTTGATTATCCGTGTCACATAAATAATTGAAATTATTGGCATATTTTATTGTTGGCTTTTGTATTCAGTTAATTAAAGCACACTTTCGAATGCGCTGTGCATTTATTAACGTATAAAAATTTAATTATTTTATTCCAAATACTTGCGCACGATTGTCAAACAAAAAAATTTGAAAAAAAAAAATTAAATTAAATTAACTTAAAGTGCCAACAGAAATGTGCAGACCTTTCCAACAATTGCCAAATTGATAAACAAATTGTTGGACGCGGGAACAGCTGAATATTTGGACAGTACAATTCGAGCAGTAATTGTATTTAATATTCAGGCAATTGAGTTTTTCTACTCTCTACTCTCTGCCCGCCTGGGACCTGCAGCTTATAAGCCAATAAATGCCAGCAGTAATTGCTGCACGGTCAGCATCCAGCAATAAGCTGACAATGAGAGCACTAATTGATCTGTAACGGTCTAACAGGGGCATTGACTTTCAAAGTCAATGACTCTCAATCCGCATTGCCAACAGTTGCACACGTCAAGTGCAACAAGAGTAAACTGAGCGTAGTATAAATTGATTGACAGCTCATTTGATATGACATTATACAGATATTAGGCAAAAATAGTTAATGAACTGAATGCAAGTTAGAATATTAGACTGAGCCATACCCTGCAAAGTGATGATTGAGTATGAGCATTGATCCAGATATCCTCTTCTTTTTCTTCATTCTTATTAGTCAATCATACCCTGTAATGTAGCAATATAAATATCTATGATATCCATCTGCTAGTCAATTATTTCAGTGCATATTAGTTTCACCACTCGGGCTATGTTTCGGGTATAATTAAACAGGAAGTGATTCTGACGAAATTGAAGTGAAACACTTGATACTCTACATACACACACACACACACATACACGTACATGCATATATATGTGTGTTTATATACCTGATTCATGTGCGCTTATAAATAATAACAATTCCGCTTAACCGGAAGCCGAAATAACAACTTCCTTTTTGTGTAAATGTTCAACGGTTGGTCACATGCCACTCGACCGGCTTATCACATGCGTGTGCTGTTGTGTGTGTGTGTGTGTGTGTGTGTGGGTCGTGTGTGTGTTTGTGTGTATTCATTTATGATTGAGTGCGTTCTGTAGTAGTGCTGTATTCTGCACGTGTGTGTTTATTTGCTTGTGTGTGTGTGTGAGTGTGTAATGAGCGCTATTGCAATGTGTGCGTAGGCACAAAATACACACATACACATTCTCGAAATGAAAATGTCAAAAACAACTACAACAAATTGCGTGTTGCTGTTTATTTTATTTTTATTTTTTTGTGCTTTTTTTTTTTTTTTTGTTTATATAACATATTTTTTCATTTTGCCTCTGAATAGGTCTACACATCATCCAAATGTTCGCGTTGTAGTTGCGAACCCTTTTTTGTCGACTTTTGTTGCTTGTATTTTTTTGTTGTATATATATATATTTTTTTTTTTTGTTTTTTTGCGTTTCCGTCCGCCATGAAATATGTAGCTTTATTTTTGCCATATGAACACAGCCGCATGGCTATGGAGTTGAGTGTGTTTGTGAAATCTCTCTGTATGTATATATGTGTGTGTGTGTGTATGTGTGCGTGCATGCCTTTCAATTGTCGCAAAGTCATGGCATGTGTACATATGTGTGTGTGTGCGCACACAGCAAAAATTTAATTTAAATTTGCACATCAAATTTGTACATAAATTTTTAAACATGCCAAAATAAATAACAAGAAATAACTTGGTAAAAAATCAAATAAATAATTGCGAAAATGACAATTGACGCATCCACGTACAGCGAACGTAACATTTGTTCAAGTCTGACAAAAGATTCTATACCCTAGCCAAAAAATAAGTCATAGTAAGTAAAATATAATGGAAATGAATGAATGAATGACAAATTACAGAAGAGATTCGTAAGACTCGCCTAACTTTTACTGCTTATTAGCTATAAATCTTATGTATTCCTTGATTTTCGTCTAGATCCGAGGGTATCATACCCTCAACAGCTAGGGTATGCAAAGCGTAAGCTTTAATCATTCATATGGCCTTTTATGCGGCGTGACATTCTCTGAGGGTCGCATATGGCATAATAAACACAAACATTTGGCAGGCGACACATGCGAAAATCTCGGCCAACTTTACGACACATGTATTAACTGGTCCTGCTCGATGGCAGGAGGCGAGATGGGCGTGTCAGTTGTGTTAACTGGCCTGCAAACTGCCTGGCTGCTGGTCGACAGATAGTCCGCAAAAAGTTTGCCCTCCGACTGCGGGTGGAAGGGGCGCAGTAATTTTAGCCTTAGAGCCAAAGTTTGGGTGTCACCGAATTGGTAGCTATGACGGCTTACGCAAAACTTTCACAAAGTGATTATTATTGTATGAAAAGTTTACGGGCTGCTTCAAAAAAGAGAGAAGAGTTCCCGGCAGGGCTGGGCATGTGGTGGTGGTGGTGGTGGTGGTGTGGTTACATATGTAATAGGTACAAACAAAAAACTTGCTGTTCATAAAGTTTTTGGGCCGAATTGCCATGCAAACTATTGCACAACAAGCCAACACGTTCACAGCAACAACAACAAGGGGAAGCAGATGAAGGGGAGAGAGAGAGCAAATGCTCTGACGATATAATTCACTAACACCAATTAAAAGTCATTTAACATGTATGTATGTATAAGAGACACGTGTTTCATTCACAGCAGCAGCCGGAGCAGGGGGCCTGAAGCATGGCGCATGGAGTGTGGAGCGTGGAGCGTGGAGCATGGAGCCTGTCACAGGTCCAGTAGAGTAAATGGGTTCAAGTGTTTGATAGTTCAAAAGTGTTTGCCTAAATACTGTGTGAGGCTACTTACTCCAGAGAGAAACAAGTTCTACGCATGAACAGCTCGAGTTGGCCGTCGACAAGTCAACAAACTGAGTTGCTCGAAACTTTGTGGCATAAATAAGTGAGCTGGCTTAAATGCCTTGGGCAACAACAATCAGCCAGCATTCCACAGCAGCCTTGACCAAAAAGCGTTGCTGGCGCTGTTTCGAAATTGAAATGTCTTCATTGAGGCGGGACTGGGGCAGCAAAGCAGCCCCGAGTCGGAGCAGCAAAGTGGTCATTACTCTAATTAACCTTATTTCATTCTCAATTACAAGTGTAAAAAAACCAACAAAGAAAACACCAACAATCTGGGCGGTAAAAAACAAGAAAACAAAGCAATACAATTGCCTTAAAACATAATTGTTATTTTGCGCCATTTTCCCTTTTGATTCGGCGTTCGCGTTGCCATTGCCGTTGCTGTTGCCGTTGCCGTTGCCTACTTTTGGGCGCAGCCAAAAGGCAAATTAAGTTTTTGCTCTAATTTAGTCTGACGCACGCCGCAACAAAAGAAACAACAACAAGAGCAACAGCAACAACAAAGACTTTTGGTTTTATTTTCAAGATGAAGCCGCTTTTCTTTAGCTTAATTTACCATTTTTCACTCTTATCGCACATCTTCGCGCCAGACAGAGACAGCGCCAGCGCGAGTGTATGTGAGAGAGAGAGAGAGGCAGCGAGTGCGCGCGACTTGGGCCATAAAAGTCAAGACATCAGGCAAATGGAAAACATTTGGACCTGGCTCTGGCAGCTGCCTTAAAGCCTAAGCGTAACAATAATTTAATGCGACGCTTAAATTGTTTGTAAAATGTTCAACAACCGCGCAATGCCGCTTGCCGCATGTTGCACGCTGCTAGCTGCTTGCTGCTTGCTGCCTGCTGCCTGCCATATGCCACTTGCCACTTGCTGGTTGCCGCTTGCCGGTTGCCAGTTCCGAGTCGTACGCCAAAGTTAAAAAGTGGAAAAGTTTTCTTTTCTATTTAACGTAATTTGCCTTCATTTGCGTTAGCTCCTTCTGGCGCTCCCGCTCCCTCGCACTGCTCAGCCAAATATAGACTCGCCTGCTGGCCAGTTTATGTTCCCTCCAAGTCTTTTTCCCTCTCGCCCCTCTCTCTCTCTCTATATATATATATACATCTACTCTCAAGATTCTTGGCTGCTTGGCATATGTTGCCCTTGTCTCATAATCTGGCATATTTTCCGTTTTTGTTTTTCTCCCATTGTTGTTGTTGTTGTCATGACTTTGTCACTCCCCTTGTGTGACAACAGCGAGCGACTTGTGTTTGAGCTACTTTTTGTGTTATTTCTTCTCCCTTTTTTGTTGGCTTTCATTTTTGTGGTTAAGCAAATGTTTAACAAACCAAATCGCAGATTTGCATTTTATGCTTTGCACTTGGCTGGCAGGGGGCGGCGAATGAGAGGCTACCACTTTTACGGCTCCGACTGGTTGCTGTTTATTGTTGTTGCCTTTTCCACTTGGATAAGCGTCGCTTTAATGCTCCTAATCGGGCTTAAAATCAAAAGATGCTTAACGCTCACCAGCCAAATAAAACAACAAAAACGAGCACGGGCACGAGAAAATGGTCTTGACTTAGATTTCATCAATGCTGTGTGCCGACAGACAGACAGACAGACACACAGAGCGATAGAGATAGCGATAGAGCATGAGATTGAGATAGACATAGAGCTTAGCTGGTAAGCCGCTTAACGCAGGACTAGCGTTCCATGCTCCTCGTTCCTCGTTCCTTGTTCCTTGTTCCTTGTTCCATCCGCAGCTGCCTCTCGGCTACAGTATCGCAATCCTTTTGTGCTGGCTTCATTTATTTCATTTGCTGATATTTGCACCATTTCTATTTCGACTCGCCTCTTATTTACACTTGGCTTCGGTTAGTCTGGAGACAGAGCTCTAGACAAATTATTGACATGCTTAACTCACACACACAGACACACCCATACACACACGCACACAGAGGCACAAGCTGAAACTCAGCAACGAGCTCTCAGTAAATTCATTGTTATATGCCTCGCAGGCATGGGAATGAAAACATTTTCACTTATTTGCTCAGAAATTGGATAACAATCGAACTGAAATTGGATCTCACTCATTTTTGTATACACTTCAAGTGGCGGCCAATGCATTGTTTTGCTTTTAACTGCCTTTTGTTGCTGTTGTTGCCATTGTTGCTGTTGTTGTTGCTGGCACATAAAACATTTTCCGGCTATTTGCTGCCACCCATACACTACGAATTGGTGGCGCTGTCCGCCCTCCCCCTACCCACTGCTCCCTTCCCCAAACCATCATTCTCTTATTATCGTAATAGAATTTGCCAAATTGAGGTTGAAATGCTTTCGGCCTGCTCCGGCCCCAACCCCTTGCCACTTGGCATCCGTTTATCGTTTGATTGTTTGTTTGCCTGTTGGCTTGTTGGCTCCGCCAGAGCACCCCCCTAACACTCGCCCCTCCCCATCCCATCCATCCAGCCGTACTTCGTGCACTCCTTCATGGTCGGCTTCGGCTTTGGCTTTTCGGTTTCGCTTTTCGCTTGTCCTGGCCGTTCGCAGTTCACTTGATTGCTTGCTTATTTGGTGGGCCTGCGCTTATCAATTGCCGTTTTTATTGCCATTTTGGCTCCGAAGTCGTCGTTTATTGAGTAAAAAAAAGAGGAAGAGAAATTCATTCCCTGCTTTCTGGTTGCGCGCGACTACGAATCTGCTGGGCAAGCAGAAAACAGACGAAGCACTGGGACTCATTGGCGATTGGGCTGTCATTATCCAGGACACAGTCCTCTGGCGATTCGTTTGGGCTTAATTTAATTGTTTATCTTGTGGCTATTGTTTGCCCAGCGGTGATTGTCAGATATGCCACAATTATGATTGATTTATCAGCCGATTAGATAGCCCCAGGTAAATAATATATATACATATTAGGGCTGCCTTGAACTCGATTGAGCTCAGCTCAGCTTAGCCAACTATATCCGTCTACTTCTGTGCGACTAAGCGGCTTACTGGCTTTAAGAAACCATGTCGGCCTCGAGCACAACAGCGCTGGGCTTGTCAGACAGGCGATGCGTGCTGGCGCACTTCGAAAGTGGGTCCAATGCCAGTGGATATATGTGTCACGTTGCCGCCGAGTGGCGCCACGTTCGCAATGATGACGTTAGCGACGCGACGCGACGCCCCTTGGTCAATCGGTTAACTCATCAGCGGACACGATGCGTATGAGTAACGGCCAATGGCTGGCTACACTTGCTGGGAGAGTACTTGAAGGGAATGAGAAGGATAGAGAGAGAGAGAGAGAGAGAGAGAGATGGAGTAAGAGTGAGAGCGCTGCCTTACATGACATATTCGCTACAGCATTGTTTCTATGTGGTTTTCGGTTTACGGTTTGTAAAGAATTCTTTACACACACGCACACGCACACAGGTCAACAAGTCAACACACACACACACGTATTGAATAGGAACCATGTTGCTTTGTTTCTGGGCAATTTTAACGGTTTCGTCTTGCACTTCAATTAAAGTGGTGCACATAATAGAGACTGAAGGGAGAACAAAAGTCTAGTGCATTACCTGTCATTAATTATCGATATATCAAACTATTATTATTGCACAGCTCGTCAAATTTTAGTTTTAATTATGTAATCTGATAACTTAACGTTTGATAGCCAAAACTGCAAGTCAGTAGATTATTTTTCCAGTGTGTTTTATTTCTATTTTTTCACCTCTTTGCATTGCATTGCTGCTAGCTATAAAACAGTTGGCTGCTGTCGACTTGCCACCTCGATTGTTGTTGTTGTTGTTGTTGCTGTTGCTGTCTTTGTTGGCATTTGCGTTTTGTGTTCCACTAGGTCGTTGGGTAGTGCTGCATACATTTTGGCTCACCTTGTTTTGGTCTCGTGTCGTTGTTGTTGTTGTCCTTGCCGTTGCCGTTGTCGTACCTTCCAGCACAGCTGGCAACAGTCTGAACTTGCCGCACACATAGGCAAATAGCAACGAATGAGTGCTGCTCCACCTTGAGCACACCAATGCTACGAATATCAGAGAGTCTAATTAGAGCTGCAATAAAATGCAAAGTGCATGCATACAATTGAGAAGCAGCTGCACGAACGAATGGTAGGCCAACTCTTCAGCAGAATTTAATTTTGTGGCTGGGAAAATCAATTGAGGATGCTTTGGGTCCATTTGTAAATTTCATACCTTGCACTTATAGATGTTTGCTCTGATTACCATGGAATTACACTCAATTACGGTGATGGATAACTAGAGAGAGAGAGAGATAGAGAGAGAGAGAGAGAGAGAGAGAGTGCAGCAAATTGAGGGTTAGGAAAATGGCTGCTGATGAAGCTGTTGGCCCTTGGCTGGGGACTGTCGGCAGATTGGACTGCCTCAAGGTAAAAATCTCTAGCACTGGTTTGACAGCTGGCAGAGCCCCAGTTCAGATTCACATCTGTTGGCGTGCGCACACACACACACACGCACGCACACACAAACAAGCAAACAAACGCTGGGTGACATTGACATTTTGCCTAATGCCTTGGCAAGCTTAGATTGAGTCATACTTTGTGCACTGACAGGACGAGACAGACAGCCAGAGACGGAGTCACTCAATAAGCGGAGCTCTGTAGCCAGACAATCGGTATAAATTATTATGTCAGCTCATGACAGGACGGGAAACTGCTGGCCCTGCACCGAGCCGCTGCCCGACGGCCCACTAGGCTCTGGCAGCAGGAATTAGTTTTGACACGCAGCGAGAGCGGAATGGGGGGAGGGGCAGGCGACCGCCGGCAGACACGGGCAGACACCTCTGGACATGAGAGCTTTGTGTATCGATCTATAATTAAGATAAGATACAGTCGGTGTGTGCACCGCAACTCACATTGTGACCGTGGCTCGCAAGTGGTGCGAGGTGGAGCGGGGCAAGGGTCTACGAGTGGCACTTATGGTCAGATAGCAGCTGTGTTATTTGTTTATGAAATTGACCTGCGATTAGCGCTGCATACAAAGTTGTGTGTGGCAACGGGCCATAAATTACACGCCACAGAGTCAGGCGATTGAACGTATGAGCTTGTGGGCGTGTGGGCGTGTGGACATGGAATCGTGGTCCCATAAGCAACAGCAATTCCATGAAACTTTAACGCAAACTAAACGCTAAAGCGTTTTGTTCAACTCGTTTAAATTGGAGTTCAGCCCACACACGTGTGGCACAAGCTGCAGATGACTTCGACTTCGGTCTAACCACACGCCAGACACCGCACAGCCTGGAGCCCATGCGGAATGGTGCCCGCAGGATATGCAGCAAAAATCCGCTTACACAATTTTACGCACAAGCCAGGAAGAAAAAGAAGTTGGTAAAATGTGTAAAACTTTCGTATTGACAATAAACGCCAGCAAGCAGAGGGGACGGAGTGGAGAGAAATGCAAGGCTTAGGGGGGAGGGGGAGGAAGCAATGCAAAGTGTTTGGCACTGCTTGCCAAATAGAGTCAGGCATATGCAGAGTACTCGAGAAGTTCTGATAAAGCCCGCAGGTTGGCGACGCCGCAGTGCCACGGGAGGGAGGGAGGTAGGGGCCGCAAAACAGTTTCTGTTTGGCATTTAGTTGCATCGAAGTTGGCTCAAAGCAACGGGCTGGGAAGTTGATGCTAGTGCATATACCTTTATGGCAATGGCAGACAAAAGTACACGAAATTCAATGAGCTGCAAAAAGCAGCTAAAGTTGCTGCTGCCAGATTTACGCCAAGAAAAATGTCAGCCAGAGAGTCAGCCGGGCTATCCGACCTGCATCCAGCACAGGACACGTAACCGGGGCGAAACCAAGCAAGCAAAAAAAAAAAAAAAAAGAAATGGAGAAGAAGAAGAGAAGATTATATATATGTAAACTCAACGGGAACTGGAGTTGGATGCGACGCTGACGGCGACTGCGACTGCGACTGCGGTCTGCGACTTTGGCGCCGCAGACAAATTGCGCTCGTAAATGCTTTAAATTGTGCACTCTGCGGTCCAAATTGAAGCTGAGCAAGAGGAACGCGTCGCTTAAAGCGGGCGGCAAACAAAAGTTGCGAAAAACTACAAGCAGCGTGCAAAAAATGGCTGAGCGTGTTAAGAAAAATGTTTTCGTAAGCTGCGAACAAATGCGCGACAATATTTTTCAGCCACTTGTCCCACCCACCAACCCCATTCGCCCCCGGGCAGCCGCTCTTGAAGCAGCCAACGCTTGTAAGTAGGCAACGGCAACAGTGGCCAATGCTGCCTCAGCATTTGTCGCTGAGATACTCTGGAATATGCTCTTGGGATAGATATCAGTGCTCTCTTTGAGTTTAAGGCTGAATACAGAAAATTCTGTTGTTAAGATATTAATTAAAATATAAGAATAACAGGAAATGAAAGATATTAAATGAGCATATAATATTAATTAAACTTTTCTAATAAACATTCAATAATAAACAGATCTTACTCAAAACTCCTTTTGATATTCACATTTCTAGAAGATAATTCACGTATAACATCAATCAACTTCCATTAGTGGGATCAATTGTAATGCCCATAGAAATCAAGCTAATTACTTGCAGCTAATATACCCGGTTTCAGTGTGCTGCATAATGATGCCGACTGCCGAGTGCCAACTCAATGCTGCCTCTGGACGGATGCTCGGTGTTGAATTCAACGCGAACACCTTTGGCAAAGGTAAAAGAAAAGCAGGGCGCTTGCTCCCATTGTTGCAGAACAAAAAGCGAAGAAATGCTACAAGGAGCGGCAGTTGTAGATGTATTTGTGTGTGCGCGTGTGTGTGTGTGCTGTGTAGGTGTAGCTGTAGAGGCACGCTTGATAGCCCAAGCCGAAACCGATTGCCACTTAAAACCTTATGGCTACGCTCTCGAACCAGGCACCACTTGTGTGTGTGTGTGTGTGTGTGTGTGTGTGTGCGTGTGTGTGTGTGTGTGTGTGGGCGAGTGTATCTTCGAGTGTGGCTGAACGAGTGTTGTGCGGCGGGTGGGGTGCGGCGCCGGGTGTCAAAATGTTAAGTTAAAATACAAAGACCTGACTTTGGTGTCGACTTTTAACTTTCAACAGTTGCCATTGCAGTGCGAAAGGTTTTGCGCACGTGTAGAATTTTTCAATTTGTAATGTAAGTTTCCGTGCGGACAACTTTGCGCCCTGCTCTAATGACCCATTTCGCTTGGCATTATTCAGGTCGGGCCCTCGCGACTCGCGTTCTTTAAGACTTTGGGCTGGACTTTAAGCCAGCTGCCAAGCAGAAAATTTGATTAAATCAGCATTACGACCTGCTGCCTGCCTGATAACGGAGCCCCAGAAACAATATTCGCTGACGCAATGCTAATTGCAAGGTGTACAAACTGCCCCAGAAATAAGCCGAGCAAAGCACTTTAATTAATTAAAAAGAAACGTCCCTGAAAACTTGTCAAAATAAACAGCGAACGCAACAAATCCTTTCCCGGCTCTCGCACAAACCCGGCCGGGAAATCGAAACGGCAAACAAAGTCCGGAATTAGATGGTTCGGTATTATTGTCAAATTTTGTTTTTGTTTCTGCTGCTGCTGCTGCTGTTGCTGCTGCTGGCGCCGTGAAGCTTGTAAATGATTTATGCCAGTGACTTGCCAGCCAGTCATTCAGCCCAACCGCCTGCCGTGTCACGCCCCCTGCCCCCACATACAGCTACCCAGCAACGTCAGTCGGTAGGCAGTCCGCAGTCGGCTGGACAAATGGTTGTGGGAATTGTCGCATACTCCCATACACTTTAATGCTGCTGTGTTATGAATAATAACTTGGACTGCTTTTTGTTGCCACTGCCCCCGCGCTGCCCCCTGCGCTTCTCGCCCGCCTCATCACCGTCAGTTGCTGCTGGCTGTAGTGCGTTTTCTCTTTCACATTTCGCGTCAGTGCGCCGAGCTTTGAATATTTTACGCAGGCATAAATAATTTACAACAATGAACGAAACACACGTAAAAAATAAGAGAGAGGGAGCGAGAGAGAGAGAAAAAAGGATAAGGCAGCAGCAGCAGAGCAGCATCGCATAAAAATGGAACAAAAGTGAGAGCAAGAATGCAAAAGATAAGAATAAAAATTTATATTTCCTAAGCACGGCAGCCAGGGGCAAGGCGTGCAGCATGCGACAGGGTCGCTTGGTCGCCAGGTCGCTCGGTCACAAAATGCTGGCCTCTTTTCGGCTCAGTTCGGTTCTTTGGCAGCACTTGACATATGTGCCGGCTGTTGACCTCTTTCGGGATGTGCAGGCACTCGCCTGACACGCCTATGATATGTGCGGCTCGTAAATGAGACGAAATAGGACTCAAAGCTCTGGCGGTGGGCGGGACGAGTCCAACACACACGCACACCATTTCGGGCAGGCGAGTGAGAAAATGTAAATGCTCAAATGTTTTCTTTGCATTCGCAACGGATTCGTTTGTATTTGCTGTGAGTGATGGCGGCTCAAAGAAATGTCAACACTCAAAGCCTACAAACACATACGCACACACACACACATACACGCACACTCTCGCTGAGGCCAAGAATTTTCACTTTGACTTAACAAATAGAAAATCATTTATTCTGCAGGCGCAGCCCCCTGCCGCCCCTCCTCCCTGACAGCTGCCGCGCGTCCTGGAAATTGTTTCCCCACTAACGCGTTTCGATTTCGACAGACTTTCTGAATGCGAATGTGATTTCCGACTGCTCTCCCCTCGCCCTGCGCGGCCCCCTTCAAGTGCTCAGCCATCAAACGGCGAGATTTATGCACGTTTTGCATATTTTCTTTGTGAGGCGTTCAAAGCCAACAAAAATGGCCCATCAAGTCGACTCGGGGCGGCGGGAAAAACTCGCTCAATTTTCATTGCGCGACTTTTATGAGTTTGTCTGCTGCTGTCTTTGGCTTTTATCGAATGCAAATTGTTTTATAATAATGTAATCAAATCACTGAGAGCTCTGTTTATTGATGTGTTTATTTTGTTTTGCCGTCGATAATTGCCGCGAACAACATTGGAACAGTTGTCAATATTTTTTATTGTGTTTACTTTGACTTTGAGTTGCAAGTTGTTTCGTCTCTTATTTTTAATCAAAAATATAAAATTTTATACTTTAAGCAACACTTTGCATTGGTAAGGCAAGAGCTGAGCATTAGAATTTCCTTTACTTATCAATTGTCAAATTCTGTTTGTCTATCAAGCTGACAGAATTTACTCAGAAATAGATTAAATTAAAGCATTTTCAAAAATAACAAATAAAAGTCACAAATTGGCAGAGATTCACTTAAAGCAGTTGACTTTATGTGAAATTTATTGGCACATGCAAATCATTCAATAAATAATTCTCAGAACTCTCAGCAAAATGTATTGAAACCAATAAAATTAAGTAACACAATAACAAGGACAGGCATAACAACAACGACAACAACGACAACGACAACAACGATGACAACAACGACAGCAACAACAGTCGTGACGATAATAACAATAATGCCATTTTCACTTAATTGACCATAGGCCAGAGCAACAACAGTTGGCCAGGACCGCCTCCTCCGCCTCCTCCGCCTCCCCCGCCAGATTCCTGGCAAGTGCCAGAAACTCAGCCTCAGCACCCGATTCAAGGGATCGCACATTAAAAATGCCCATGGCGACAATTTGACGTTGTTATCGTTGTTGTTGTTGCTGTTGTTGATTGGTCAGAGTCGAAGGCTCTCGAGCCAGCTCGTGTCAATTTAAATGCGACCATTAAAATTGAAATGTCAACGCACGACTGCCGGCACGAGATGCTGACCCATAAACGAAATCAAATAATATAATTTGCTCATGAACTTTCAACAGGTCAGCCAGCCAGCTGGCCCCGCCTCTTTGCAGCTGGGCTGAACTTGAACCCCAAATTGAAATTACGTGTGTGTGTTTGTATGTGTATATGCAAGATAAGTACCTTAAATCTAACCGGCTTTGGTATGCTAATGAAGTGCATGGCGAGTGCGGCCAATTGTCAGCGGGCCGGGCGAGCATGAGGCAAAGCTAGTTAGTTGCCAGTTTTGTTGCATATTTATGGACTGGGCGCCATGTCAACAGCAGCGCACAGAGAGCAGCCGAGCAGCCGAACAGGCAACAACAGGCAACAGCAAAAAGGACGCACACGAACAGCCAAATCCACTTCATGACCGCAAATTAGTTTTTAACCCACAAAATAATCCCGAATGACATGAGATGAGTCCACCATTCACCACCAAACAAAACAAAAAAGAAAGTAAAGCGGAATACTACAACATATATTTTACAGTTACACAGCTACGTCTCCTGCTGCTGCTCCCGTTCTTTTTCCTCATCGTCCGTGTCTACTCGCCACAGTCGCTTGGCGGAAGTTGTAAAGCTGCCATTTCTTGGCCATGTTGTTGTTGTTGCTGTTGATGTTACTATTGCTGTTGCTGTTGCTGTTGCCACTGCCAGCGGTTGGTCGGACAACCCAACTCCGTGTCGGACTCTTTTAGCTTACGGCCAATGTGAAGCGCCAGCAATTCGCGAGCTCGTAATGCGGTCGTTTTACAGCATTGTTGTCGTTGTTGCTGTTGTCGTTGTTATTGGCCCCATTGAGTGTTATTGTTGTTGCTGTTGTTGTTTTTCTTATGCGGCGCATTTGTTGTATGAACTTTTTCCAAGTGACGTGAATGGCACCGGCCACTGCACGGCAAGGCAGCAGCGGGCCCACCCACCCAAGCAGCCCGCCTCATCCCGCTGCTGGGAATGTTGCCATTATTTATTAAAGCCTGCACCAGAGTGCTCTCGAGTCGAGCGGCCCCGGGCCCATGCCACACAATTGAAATTTAAGCAGCAGCAGAAGCTAAGTTGCAGAAAATGTGAAACATTGGCACAGCCTTTCAGCTCCTTCCGAAGTTCGATCGGTAACCGGCAGCCGGCAGGCGGCATACGGAGCCAGAGCCGGAGCCGAAGCCGGCAAAATGGTAATCGAAATATGCGCCAGGCCAAGGAAACGCAGCAAAGAGTCAGGCCAAGGGACAGCCGGTAGTGAATGTCTTGCCTACTACTTTCTATATTGCCCCCGCCTTACTCTCCCACTCTCCCTCTTCCTATCTCTCTCACACACATTGTGCATTGAAAAGTTTGGAAAAGTTTTTGGCCAGGAAAATAATTCATGAAACATGGCGGCAACATGCGAACGCGAAACGCGAATGTGAAACGCCAAATACGAAAACGAAATGCGAAATGGGAACGCGAACTCGAAATTTTTGTGCCCAATCCGAATCTGATTGTGACAGAAACGAATTGTTCTGGTTGCTGGTCCTGGCCGCTGCTGCTCCTGTCTTTCGCGCAGGAGGCGTAGGCGTCGTCTGCTGCCATATTTATGTACCTATTTCTTCTTTTTTTTGTCGCTCTCTGGTTTTCTATGTAGCCTCTGTACAGTCTCTGCTGCCTGCCCCCGCAGTTGGCATGTAAATTTATGGGGTGTCCCGAAACAATTGTTATTGTGTGTTTTCAACTTTTGCTTGATTTGTGTTTTTAAGTGATTTCGAATGGGTCGCATGGGGCTTGGTAATCGGGCCGTCGGCGACTATTTGTTTGTCTGTGTGGGTGAGTGGTTGGCCAGCCATTCAGCTAGCTGGCGTTGATAATTTCTAGGCTGTCAGCGGGACAGCCCGGCCAGTCCAGATGCAGAACTACTTCTGCTAAGCGACCAATAACCATAAAACACTTTACATACCAGAGAGACAGACAGAGAGAGAGAGAGAGAGAGAGAGAAGGGAAGAGTGAGAGAGGCAGAGAGAGACCACTCGCTTACGTAGCGGAACTCTTGCAAGTCGCAAGTTGCAAGTTGCAAGCTGCAAGTTGCCGCAATTTCGCTCAGCATTTTATTTATTTGTATTTCCGCAAACAATTCGAGTGCCGCGACTGCCACAAAACTTTTGACTGTGCGGCATTTGGCACTGTTGGTGACGGTGGTGGTGGTGCAACTGTAAAATGCAAGTGCAACTGCCGCTGCCATTGCCACTGACTGCTACAGTTAGCAGCCATTGTTGTTCCTCCAGCTACCGCTGGCAGTAGGCCACTTCCTGCGAACGGGTGTTGCCTCCGTGTTGCCGTTGCATGCAGTTCCTGAATTTTTGAAGGCATTTCTCGTGCCTGCCCCACGCCGCCAAAGAGCCGCAGCTGCCTGCAATATGCAAGCGGTCATTTCGTTAATGAGCGCCTGCCAGCAGCAGCAGCAGCAGCAGCAGCAAGGGGCGGGGCGTTGGGTCGGGTCAGAAGTAGCTACAACTTTTACTGAGCATCCGGCGGATGGACTGCGCGCTGGTCGCAGCACATCCTATTGCGATGGACAGCAGCCAAGCAAAGCACCAACTGAGCCCCCTTCATTCAGCTGTGTCCCACTGCCTAACTGCCTAACAGGCTGCCTGCCAGGCTGCCAGCTTGGCTGAATGACTTGGTTTATTTCTACGTAATGAAATGAAATTGAAATGAATGTTTTATAAACCGTTGCCCGGTTAGAGAGTAGGAGACTCCACACTGTATCCGCTCCTGAAACTGCCAAGAGTCATAAAATTATTATAATCTCTGGGGCAGCAGTGGCCGCTGTCTCTCCCTCTCCCTCTCTCTCTCTCTCTTCCAGCTCCGCATTACGGCAGATGCAACAAATATCACTGGGCCTTAAAGCCCAGCCAAATTAAGTAAATATTTTCGTTTGCTGAGAATTTAATGAGCGCAAAATGTCAATGCACAAATAATTTATACACGTCTCCCATATATAAGTATACACAAAATAATTTCTGTTTCAGTGTGTCTGTCTTGGGCTGACAATTGCCAGCTGC
Organism: Drosophila navojoa; assembly: GCF_054131105.1. Classification (NCBI taxonomy): domain Eukaryota; kingdom Metazoa; phylum Arthropoda; class Insecta; order Diptera; family Drosophilidae; genus Drosophila; species Drosophila navojoa. The sequence goes on along the minus strand of NC_142890.1, from coordinate 9,702,082 downwards.
AGTGCTTTAAAATGAGATACTTATCTCTTAACATGTTAAAGTAAAAACTATGATGGGTTAATTAAAGTGTCTAGTGCACGGTGTTTGCTAAGAATAATTCTGCAAGACTGAGGCAGCAGAAGAGCAACATTTGAGAGCTCTACTCAAAGGCCAAATTGAAAACTGGCCAAGAGGTTAGTCTGAACGAGGCTTTCTGCAGTCAAAGTCAGCTCCAAACTCTTCTGCAGAAGTGTGTCTACTGATGTTATTTGTCTGTTCGGGATTTTAATTAAATTTCGCTTAATGTTGTTGCCGTATTTACTCTGGTTGCTGTTGCTGCTCCTGCTGCTGCTGCTACTCCTGCTGCTGCCGCCGCCGTGTGGCATGTGGCCATTAACCATTCTGCGGATTGTCGTCGCGGTTCTCGTAAGCCCAGAACTTATGAAATTCAATTAATATGGATACCACGGTCTCCGCCTGGCCGCTGCACACGAGGCACGCAGGACATGGTTGAACGACAATTTTTGTGGAAAATACAAAAGGAGGAGTACGGAAAATCAAGTGTGCCCAGCTTACCAATTGCTCAGATCCTTTAGTGTTATCTTGCACGCATCCTTGGGGGTGACCATGTCGAATATCTCATTGCTGAAGTCCTCGAACCGCACCGCCCCCGCAGACCTAAGCGCCAACTGCTCCTCTATTCCTTTGAAGAAGTAATTAAGCGTCTGCATCGTCAGGTAGCCAGTGTGCTGCACGTCCAGCATACGGAATAAGTAGTGCAGCGACGAGGATGTCTATGCAAGAGGATAACCGTATTAATAAAATACAAGAAAATCTCCAGCTGCTGCTAGAACCAAATAACTTTAAGAACTCTATCGTAACATTATGAAGCCTGCTCGTAAGTTCATTCGGCTCAAACTCACACCTGTCGATGCTCCATGGCCAGGACAAAGCTCAGATAGGTTTTGTAGTCCATTTCGCCGTCGTAGGTGTGACACTCCTCGAAGACGCGATCCATGAACACCGATGTGAGCGTGCCTGAGCCATACCTGCTCAGCTCCTGCTTGCTGAGCAGGCCATTGTGGTCCAGGTCCAGAGTGAGAAAGCTTCCGTAGACCGCCATGACGGCGGGCATGGAAAAGGGATTCAGCTGCACAGCCTCCGACTCAGTCGGCTTTGGCTCGTCGCGCAGATCCATCAGCTGGTGAATCAAGCCCGAGACCAGCATCTCGCGAATGCGTATACGACCCGTGCGCAGAGGATCGAGGAAAAAGTAGAAGCGCTTCACCACCGTGCACACGTAGAATTTCTCGAAGGCGGGCTCCATGCTATCGCAGATCTGCCCCAGCGTGGGTATCAGGTCCACAATGTAGTTCTCCAAGTCGAACTCGCGCAGGTAGCCCTGGCCCACATCATCGTAGAAGGAGAGCCCAATGCGACACTGCGTCAGCCACACCTTGCGCATGGTGTAGTTGAACACGGAGGCGATCTCCACGCTGCCCAGGTACGGCGACTCGCCGAGCAGCTGGGCGAACAGACGCGTCGTGAGATACTTGCGGCACTTCTTGTCGATGGCAGACATCAGCCTGCAGTAGTCGTCGTAGCTGATCAGCTGCTGCTTGGCGGTTGTCTCACTGACATGCTGCTCCAAGAGGCGCCACAGCTGCTGCAGCTCATCGTGGCTCAGCAGCTCCTCGGACTTCTGCTGCAGGAACAGCGACTGCGCCTCCCGCCGCAGCATATGCCGCAGCTTATCGTCCGGTGGCGGCGGCACATAGAAGAACTGCGGCACGTGCTTGTACGAGGTGTGCTTCACCTGGGCGCGTGCCTTCAGCGGCACACTCGCATCGAACCTGGCCAGCTCCTCGGCGCTTATGTCGCGTGTGGAGATCTTGAGGCAAGCGAATTCCTTGACAAAGTCCGGATCCAGTTCCATGTGGACGCTTGGAATGATTCTGTTTGTTGTTGATTATTTCAGTTTCACAGATTTACAGAGATATGAATATTATTTGGTTGCTTGTCGAATCTAGTTTAGTTAATTAACATTGATAGATGCCTAAAGGGCAAACATATACACTCCAGCAACTGCCACTAACCTAATTTTCTTTGTCTTGTTGCAGGTTCGACCATTAAAGGTGCCGTTGCGATCTTGAACTGCATTTTGGCCCGACAGCTGTGCTTCGAGGATCCCTCATGCTCGGCCATTCTGGAAATAATACCACGCGTCTGCGGACCCATACCAGGTAAGAGAGCAGGCGCTTAGCGAATTAATGGCTAAAACGCGGTTTGCAATAGTTTGCATTAGTCTGCTGGCCACACACACACACACGCTCATAAAGTAGGGGGCGAGCGCCTGAGGCCATTTGAGGATTAATTTTATTTGGTTGCTGCTGTCGTGGTCGGTCGGGTGGCTGCCTCCTGGAGCCCGCCAAGCGTTTGCTACGCCGACAACTGTGTAATTATTTTAGCAATTTTTGTGTGCGCCCGCGTGCAATAAAACAGTAAATAACGGTCATATGCTTAAAGCGCAATACGGCAACAACAACAACAACAACAACAATGGCAACAGCAGCAGCAGCAACATCAGCAAATGCCACGAAATACCATTTGAATATTCAAATGCCCCTGAGAACTGAACCCACCCGCTAGCCACCACTTGCCACTCGCCACTCGCCAGTTGCCGGCTGCCAGTTGCCAGCCAACGCAGCCAACTGCCATTGTGGTTACTGCCCAGCGGGCGAATGTGCGTGCCAGCCGCACCACTATGAATATATACACACATAGTTAGACAGCAGACAGAGGAGGTGCAAGAAAAAAGCAAACAAACGGCCAGCAGGCCCCCCATTGCCCATGTCCCAACTCCCCCATCCCTCATCCTCTTCAGCTCGAGCCATGCTTCGGCAATGCCTCCTCCATTGTCGTCGCGCACAAAGGCGAATGAACGAGCGAGCCCAAGAAAAAGTTAATTTATAAATTATTCAGTAATTTGTTTGAGAATTTGCTTTCGTCGCCAGCCCCTCGCCCATGGCTGAACACAAACACACGCACACACACACACTCACACACGTGAACAAAGCTCGCTGCTGCAGGTATACATTTCTTATGTATGTGGGCTTCGCTTTGATCTCTTCCCGCACCTACCCCCGCCCACACAGGCAGGGGCCAAGCCAGGCCATTTAAAAGTGTATTCAAGTTCAGTTCACCGTGCACTATTCCAACGCCACCATCGGCAGGCCAGAGCTGTCCAGGGGCCACAGCACTATTGGGGGTAAGTGGGCGTGGGCGTGGATGTGGACGTGGAGGTGGGCGTGCGCGGTGGTTTTTCAGCTGGCTTGTGAGCCCGTGCATAAGACTTTTCTTTTCTTCAATTTAATTATTAATGTTCCAGTCAGCCAAAGTCTAGTGGTGTTTCGCCAGCTTTTCTGCTCCACGTCTGTCTTTCATTTAAGTGGCTTTTCCTTTCCTTTATTTACGTCTATGTGTGAGCGTGTTTGTGTGTGTATTTGTGTGAGAATTTCTTTGTGCTGTCACGTGTAAAAAATTCGCATTTAAAACCTGGCATTATCGGATTTACTCAAAGTTTTTAGTTTGTTTCAACTTTGCCTCGATTCCTGCGCAGCTTTGCGCTTTTCCCAGCCAAAGGACATATGCGGCAGGGTATCGGATAAGATGTGTGTGTGTGTGTGCTTAGTTTTGCGGCTTGGACCACTCCACGCTTAGGATTAGGTGATCATAGCCGTGTCCGTTGAGTACTTCGATAGCCTCGGCCGCGTCCTTGCGATATTTGAAGTGCACATAGGCAAAGCCCTTGCACAGGCCCGAGTTCTTCTCGCGCGCCAGATACATCTTGGTGTGTGGGCCAATCTTCTTGACCAGCTCCTCGAGATCATCCTCGGTCATCGACTCGGACAGGTTGGAAATGCGCACAGCCGATGAATCATCGCGCTCGCGTCCCTTGGCGCCCTCCTTGAGGAACGGCGGCACATACTTGCCCGTCTTGCTGGACTCGCCCACAGCGGCAGTGGCCGCCGCAATGGCCTTGCTCTCGATGTCCATGGAGGTGCCCTTGTAGGGGCACTTGACAGACCAATGCTCGCCGTTGCATATGCGGCACTTGGCAATGGGCTTGCCCGCGTCCAGCGGATCCTGGGTGTGCTCAAAGTCCTTGGAGCCCATGTAGTTCATCAGGATCTCGTCGGCCACCTTGGTGGTGTACGAATTGGGGCCCGGCTTGTCCAGCTTGGAGTCGCCAAACTTGGTCCAACTGCGGCGCTTTGCCACTGCCCTCGATACGATCTTCTTCTCGATCTTGAAGCTGCGCACCACCTTAATCTTCTTGCCCTCATCGTTGAACTTGTACTCGGTGACGTGCTTATAGTCGCCATCCACGTGCTCCTTCGAGGGCGGCAGTCCGTCCACATAGTCTGCCTCTACCTCATCGGCCCACGAGGTGATTGTCGGCTTCATCTCTAAATTCGTGCCGTGTTTATTGATTACTAAGACGGGCTAACTGCTAGGCTATTGCTTCTAACTTACCAATAAATTTGTGAAAATTTCTGTAATTCTTTCAAAAAGTCTAAGTAGTTAACTGTCCCAGTTTAGCTCAGCGAATAAAGTTTTAATTTCTGTTCACTGACAAAGCTGTCCCATCTGTCAAATCTGACATGCTTCCCAGGGTTACTTTGATTGAATGCATTTATGTTATGTTATGAGTGGAAATAGCAGTCTGTCTATGAATACAGAACTCTCAGAAGATGTAAGAGCTAGAGACTTAAAATTGTGCATGCATACTCGTGTATGCCATACCACTGACCAAATATTGTGCTTTTGTCCGTGGCCATACGCAGTATGAGTTTATCATATTTTATCGATAACTCATCCGATAACTTTACTATCGAGAATAATTGAAAAATTTATTTCGTTTTAAAGTATAATAATATGTATATTTGAAGCAGAATTATGCGTATATACATTTTGTGATTACACCGATATTAAGTCAAGTTTTAAAGACTTGCACTTTGGAATATACACACATTTGAATAATCATGCTCTGATAGTTTCTTGAAGATAGTCCCACTACAAGATAAATGATTCCACAAATAGAATCTCTAACTAATGTCCACACTGCAGCGCAGCCCAAGCGCAGTCACTGCCAACTGCGCCGCTAGAAGAGCGGGTAAGAGAAGTACAGAATGATTAGAATATCAGCAGTTCAGATTAGAGCACTCTTACTTGTTTAATCATCGAAGACCCCTAACATTCAAAGTGTGGTACGCAGCTCGAGTTGATAAGAACATACGATTTGGTAGGGGGCAAACGCTAATCTGGCAGCTGAGCTGTCTCAGTTGATCGACGCACTTCATTGCGGATCGGTCGAGTCTTTCTCTGCTCCACAATTCAACTAAGATGCTGCAGCTGAAGCACGCTGGGAGCGGCAAAGTCATAGAGCTCGATGAGTTCTGGCTGCGCTACCATTGTCACTGCGGAGATTGCCTCAACACGGAGACGCATCAGCGGCGCTACGATGTTCTCGACCTGCCAGCCGATGTGCGCGCACTCAAGCACAGCTGGGAGTCGGCGGATCAGCTCCTGGTGGAATGTAAGTACCGCCGGATGGCAGTCAGCTGCAATGCTCATACGTGTTTACATTCTGTTAAGGGAGCGACGGGCACCGTTCGAGCTACGACTGGGCATTCATCTATGACTCGCAGCTGGAGCAGCTGATAAGCCGGCGCACAAAGTCCACCGCGCTGACGCCCTGGAACCGCAGCATCGCGCTACAGAACGAGCGGCACTTGCGCTTCTCGCTGCCCACCCTTGTGGCCAGCGATGAGCAGGTCAAGCAGCTGATAGGCGCTCTCGTGCGCTACGGCATTGTCTTTATAGATGACGTGGCGCCCACGCCCACCATGACGGAGCTGGCGCTGCGCCGCTGCTTCCCGGTAATGAAGACCTTCTTCGGAGAGATGTGGACGTTCAGCGACAAGCAGGACCACGCGGACACGGCCTACACCAAGATGTACCTGGGCTCGCACACGGACAACACGTACTTTTGCGACGCCGCCGGCCTGCAGGCGCTGCACTGCCTCGAGCACTCCGACGGCACTGGCGGCGAGAACTTCTTTGTGGACGGGCTGCACGTGGTGCAGGAGCTGCGCCGCCGCTTTCCCGCTGCCTACGAGGTGCTCTCCCGCGTGCCAGTGCCCGCCGAGTACATCGAGCAGGGCCAGCACCACTGCCACACAGCGCCCATCATACGCGTCGATCCGCTGACCGGCGAGCTGCTCCAGCTGCGCCTCAATGTCTACGACCGTGCCGTCTTCAACACGCTGCCCCAGCGCGAGATGGGCAGCTTCTACGCCAGCCTGCGGCAGCTGCTGCAGCTGGTGCGCGACGAGGAGCAGCAGTGGCAGCTGAAGCTGCGGCCGGGCAGCCTGGTGATCTTCGACAACTGGCGCGTGCTCCACGGCCGCCACGCCTACACGGGCCGCCGCGTCATGTGCGGCGCCTACGTGCAACGCACCGACTTCCAAAGCAAGGCACGCATACTTGGCCTCATCGAATAGTTGCAGCCACTCTGATCCCAAATTTGGAATATTGAATGTCGAATGTCGAATGTCGAATGTCGAATGCCAATGGCCAATTGCTATTCACTCGTGAATACACTCTGGCAATAAAAAATTACGATTACAATTGTGTGTGGACAGCGTCTAATGCGAAGTCGAAACAAGAAGCCAACAAATATCATTTGGCATTTGTTTTTATGGCAAATGTCTCATAAGACCTTGCTCTCTGTAGATTTGTATGTGAGTCTGTGTGCGTGTGTATGTGTGTGCTGAGCGCCAACAAAATGGTATTTGGCGTCAGCAAAACAAACGTAAAACGCACTTTCAACTTTTTCATTTAAAAACTGAAATTACTTTTTGGCTGTGGCTGGGAGCGGGGTTGGGGGGGCAGTTTAATGGCAGCCGTATTGTCCTTTAAATGTCCTCAAAAAATATGTACATATATTGCACACGTGAAAGCGTAGCAAAGAAAAAACCTACACACACACACACACACGCAAACACACTTTAAGCCAACACGCTCCAAGGCGGCCTGAATATTTATGATAATTGCATTTTATGCAGCGTGTCTGTTGCCTTTTCTCTTGGCGCCTTTATGCGGCGACATGACCGCATTGAAGCCTTTAAAAGCATCGCTCTCTCTATTCAATTCGCTCTCGCTCTTTTGCTCTCTCTCTCTCTCTCTCTCTATCTCTCTGACGGCAATAAATATTTTGACAAGCAACGGCGCTCTGTGGTGCTGGCCCTGCTTTCTGCTGCTGCAGTCGTAGCGTACTTTTTGACGTTCTTTACTCCAGCTGCTTGCTTGCGTTTGTATGTGTGTGTGTGTGCGTATGTGCGCTTGCGGTGTGTGCAAGTATGCGTATGTGTGGGTTGCGCTCGCATTTTTGCGTTCGCTTTGTGCGATTGCCGATGGTTCAATGAAATCAGCAAGCAGCCAACTGCGCACAAGGCAAACAACCACGCACTACCCACACACATGCACCCACACACACACCCACACCCAGCTCAAGGCACGCCTGTTTCATATGACAAAAGGACATGTGTTGCATGAGGGGAAACCCCCATGCCGCTCAATAAATATTGTAAAAATTTCATGCACAAAGGCGCCAAGGCAAAGACAAAAGTTTACTTAATTTAATTAATTGCACGCCAATGCCAATGCCGATGCTGATGCTGATGCTGTGCAAATAAAAGCCAATACATTTTATGCGAAGCGGGCCAACATGACGTGCTCAAATTTCCGTTTGATTGCCAACTAAATAAATGGCATATAAATTTCAGCAAGTGCACAACTATGATTATATACTGTATAGGAAAAGCGAACAAATAACAAGTTAAAATCGAATCAAACTCAGCCAAAAAGTCGACACACACACGCACACACACACACATTCGCATACATGTGCACGTGCACGCTTGTTGGTTATATTGGAAACAACAAAGAAATCATTGAACCAATTCAGCGACCAAATCAACAACCGGAAACGCGTTTCGTATAAAAACGAATTGAGGACTTAACGTTCACGGTTAAAGGGCGAATAAAGAGAGAGTGAGAGAGAGAGAGAGAGCAAGAGCATTGCCAGCTGAACAGTTACTGCAAATGGCGTCAGTTGATGATGGCGACGAGCCATAAAACCCGCTCGCCGCTTTTATGAGCAGCCACACACACACACACACATACACATAGAAAATCAAAGGCCACAAAACTAAAAGTGCTTAGGAGTTGCAGTCCGTTTAAGCCAAGTCGAAAGATGTGGCCCCAACACCTGCTATTTAAGCTGGCAATGGCTTCTAATTGCGGCTGTGGCCCAACTGGCGCAGAGCAGAGCTCGGGCCAAAAGCAACAAATGCGGCCATGTCAAGTGTTGGCCATGTCATAAATATGATGAATGCCTGCGAAAAATGTCACTTGTTGCGTAGTTCGAGCATCACGCCTCACACACACAAATTGCCTGAGGGCTGGGGCTGGGGCTGGGGCTGGGGTTGGGCGGTCAACTTTATGTTCGAGTAGCAAATAATCATGTCCGGGGTCGAGCGACCAACGGTTCGTCGTATGAGTGACATGAGCAATGGGCCGTCCAGCTCATATGCTGGCCATTGGCCATTGGCCATTGGCCATTGGCCATTGGCCATTGTCCGGACGTTGCGGCAGTTGGTTCGCTTTGCTTTTTTAGCGATTTTACGGCTTATGGCCAGCCACAGTCGTCTCGATGTGTGTCTGTGTGTGTGCCTGTGTTTGTGTGTGTGTGTGTGTGAAGTGTAGTCGTAGTCGAGTTTATTAGTAGGGCTTATGTTTTATGGTCAAAGGGACAATGGATGGCCAACAGATGTTTGTTGGCCTTTTGTTTGTTTCGACAGCCCGCACGCCCCACTCATTCGGGCGAGTGCGAATGAGTGTGTGTGTGTGTGCGTGTGTGTGTGTGCGTGTCTATGTGGGCGAATGAGTATGTGTATATATAGCAGTAGTTGTCATATGCTCGAATAAGCTGTCATATATGAAACATAATTTATTATGTTATAAAATATTATCGGATCGCTCCAACAACAAGCTCCAGCAACGGGCGGGCGCTGGCTGCACGCTGCCTGCTCGCTTCATTGGTCGCTTAAATCGACCATTTTGTTGGGGACTCAATTATTCATATTGTTGCAGCTATATTTGTGAATGTTGTTGTTGTTGTTGCTGTTTGCTGCTGCTGTTGCTGCTGCTGTTCGTGTCGTTGTTTATTGTTGGGTATTATGACATGTGTTTGGTTTGTAGTTGTCTGTTTTTGGGCCGACGCCCGCCTGCCATTTATAACAACTGTCAACTGGCTACAACTTGGGTAATCGATGTGAGCAGCGATTCCGAATTGGACAGATACACGGACACGGACAAGGACACAGACACGGACACGGACTAGGACACGGACACGTCCAGCGAAATGTCAAAGTTTAAGCGCTGCTGCCATTTAGAGATCATTAAGCATAACTGTCGCTGCTCGTTTTTATAGCCTGGCTTGCTGTCTCTTTCATTGTCCTTGCAGTGTCCTGCAGCACGGTGACGGTAACAAAATGCCAAGCGGCGCTACGCACGCTGCAGGCATTCCAATTCTTTCGCCCCACCTGCCTGTGCAAGGAACCCGGCATGGATCCCGATTGCAATCATTTCCGGGATTTTCTGTTCGATCATCCGTGCGGATTTGTGCTCAAAAAAGGTAAGTGCGTTGCAAGTGCCGCCAACTGCGTGTGGCATGCCGCATGCCGCATGTCGCATGCCACAGGCAACGATGACACCTTAAACTTTTGATAGTCCCACTTAAATCATTTGGCTTGCTTTCGTTTTGCTCTATTTCCTTTCTGTTAATCCCTCCCCACAGCCGAAAAGGATCCTTATCCGATTGACGCCCTGCCCACGTGCAACCATGCGCTGTCCGTGTGCCAGCAGGAGCGCAAATGCCTAAAGCTCTTCGAGGACTTCAAGACTCACTGCAAGGTGCGCGATAATAAGTGCAAAATGGAGAACAGGTGAGTGAATTGCGCAAATTAAAAAGAAAGGGGAATCTCTGTTAAGTGCAGATAAGCAGCTCGGGGCTACTTGAGGGGCAGAACTGAAGGAATTGCTGGGCTGGCAGTAATTCTTTTGCAGGCTGTGCAATCGATAAGTGAATTCAGCAAGGTCCGGCATATCAATTATAATTATTGATTATTCAGTTTGCATACTAAGCAACAAGCTCTCGCTTAGTATTCCACGCTCTGCCACTTTCGTCCTGCCGGCAGCCGCAAACTGTTGCAAATTGGGGGAAACTGTGAAGCGAATGCTAATTAGAGCAGCGGCACAAAAAGTGCACCGGCAGTGTCTGCGAACTTGGCGAAAGTGGGGCGGATAATAAAATCATTCAATTAAACTGTTTGGCTTAATGAGAAAATGGATTTAGTTGCTGGTGATGGCATTTTAGCTGAGCATCCCAGCTTGTTGCCGCAAAAACTTTCGACGCTGCACAAACTGCAGAAGCAACATTTAATTTCGATACTCGATAGCGAGACAGGGCGAAGGTTGCGGGCGTGGGCGTGGCATTCTCGCCCAACTTCAACTAAGAGCAGCGAAATGAAATTTCCTGCTAGTTGAGTTTCAGCTGCTTCCTGCAGCCTTCACATATCCTTGCTGACGCCAGTTGCTTGCGGCGCCTGGCTCAATACCCTCGAATACAAACGTTCTGAATGTTTTAATAACTCGAAATGACTTTTTGCGGCGGCCCCGGCGCGCTCTTTGGCCTGGCTTAAAGTTTCACTGCCGCCGTCTAAACTTTGAGCACGCACAGGCCATGCGGTAAACGGGCGCTGGGCGACCTCGCCCACAGCCCACAGCCCACAGTCGAACTGCTGCCACCTATGCGATAAAATATTAATTGAACTGCCGTATGTATGCATTTTTGATGCAATTGCCAATTTTAAAGTTTGCTGCGTCGAGCGGAAGTCGGGTCTTGGGTCGGGTTTAAGGGGTTTAGTTCGTCGAGTTTCTTCCGCACTTTTTTTGTATACGAAAAGGGTCGGCGCTGGGGTTGAATATAATTTCAATTAGCTGTGGTGGTTGTGCGTCGGCTTAGGTGCTGCCTTTCCTGCTGTGCTTTCGTTCTACAGAGCCCCACTGACTGCGAGTATTTTCATTTCAGGGATGCCTGCCACGATGCCTGGACTAATCTGCGCTTGTCGCCCATGTTCGGGTGCATCTGTCCGAATAATCATATGAAAAAGCGCTGTGATCGTATTTTTAATATTGTTAATCACAATCCGTGTGTGGGTAAGTTTTCCGGCAACGGCTGATGCCACCAACAACAGCAACAACAACAGCTACAACCACAACTACAGCCAACAACAAGAACACAAAATCCTGACAAAACGAACAAAAAAGAAAGAAGATTGCGTCAAATGCTGAAACATTCGGCGAAATGCAAAGAAAATACATTTTTATTTCATCTCTTGGAACATTAAATGTGATTTCTTTCTTCTATCTATGGTTAAGCGAAGAAGCAAAACCATTTTGAGTACTATCTTATTATCGTATTATGTGTTATACGTTCTTTACTCAACACAAATGAATTTCTCCTCAGTTCTGTCTACTTTTCGTTTCGATTTCGATTTCGATTTCCATTTTGTAATTTTGTTGTTTTCCGTTTTGGTACTTTGTGAACCGCTCAAAACTGAAACTAGCCTAATAATTTAAGTAATCTAAATACCAATGAAAAAAAAAAATACCAAAAAACCTGAAACTAAAATCGCACGCTTTTGCATCAAAACCAAAACAGTAAAAAATTAATAAACAAATTAGTTAAAAAAAAAAACAACAACAACAACAATTCCCACATTTGCGTGACATGCGATCAGTAAACAACCTATTAGCAATAACATGCCTATATCAGTATTTGAATATATGGTTATACTATACGTATTAGCTATGCTCAGTAATATCGTAAATATCACGTATACGTACATCTACAATATATATAATTATATATATGTAAAGCTGCCGTGTTTACTGTCACCGCTCTATCTCCCTCGCTCTCTCTCTCTCTCTCTCTCTCTCTCTTCCTCTTCTCTCTTCCTCTTCTCTCTCTCTATATATATATATATATTTCTCTCTCGCTCACACACACTCACCATTCAAATATCAAAGTACTGTAAAATTGACCTTGCTATCTATCTATCCAATATATAATAATAATAATAATAATTAGCAGTAAGAGTTACCCGAATACCCTCACCAACTGCTAGCCGATTCGAATTGATATGCCACACGCTAACTGGCGCTGTTACTGTGCTTTACATATAGATTGACATTATATTGACATTACCATTGATTGATTGATTGATTGCACAAAGTACGAAACACATTTGGAACTACAATATTATCCACTAACTGCTGGTAACTGTAATAACTAGTTTTGATTTAATCGTAATCGTTGCTGTACTATCTAGCTCTCGCTTCTGTCCACTTTCTACTGCAAACCGTACAAATCGTTCTGTTCTTTTGCAAGACTTGGGCCGGGCTTAGCGGGGCCACTTGCTGAGGTCTCACCCTAGCTATCCTTTCACATAGACTATCAGCTTAGTTCATGCTTTTGTTGGCGCTAAACCAAAATTACTTCATTATCTTCACATTTTCAAGCAACCCAAAAGCAAAACCGTAAAACACTGCAGCTCAAATTCAAATCCAATCCCGAGCTCAACTCAATTCGGGCCAAGTCCTGGACACGCTTAGCTGGCGCTGGCGCTGTGGGGTCACAGCCGCACTTCGCTAGCAGCTGCAACAGCACAACACTATTCGCACCTTTGGATTAAATGCACCCCAGGCACTAATAGCACTAATTAAATAAGCGTACCCGCACCACTACACACACCCACAGCCACACCCACGCACACATCTGAAACGAATTTGCACCATTTTTGGCACTAAACTGTATTTGCACCTCACGCATGTCTGCGCATCCTCCACTCCTGCCCATTGTCCCGTTTCCCCGCTCTCCCACTCTTTGGCTCTTTGCAGATAGAATAATATTTTTCCCCAACGGCTTGCCGAAGCTAAAACCAAAGCCAAAAGCGAAGCCGAAACCGACGCGAAAACAGAAACAAAAGCACAGCCAACGCATCGGCCACGCCTTGAATGGCACGGAGCTCTTGTCGAACAACATCGAGTACCACTATCATGATGAGCCCAACAGTGGCAGGGAGCACCCGGAGGAGGTTGACGCGGAGGAGGAGCAGGCGGAAGATGAGGACGATTCGGACGATGATGACTACGATGATCGCATACGCGCTGAAATCTATTCAAACTATCCGCACTATTTGCATCCGCCCTCGTGGGGCATTAACAACCCGTTGGTGCTCGCCTCGCACAGTCCGCACACCTCCGAGGACGACGATGTGGTTGTCGACGTGCCCACCACCACCACGCACCACAGCCACAAGAAGCAGCCACAGTCGCCGCCAGCCCACGCGGACGACCTAGAGCGCAGCGTTGTGGACGATGTGGTGGTCGTGGTCGACACCGGGCCAGGACCTCGTCCGCACACGCACACGCATCCACACACGCACACGTACTATGCGCACGGCGTGGAGCCGGCGAGCACCGTTGGAACCATTGCAGCTGGCAGCAGCAGCAGCAGCACCAGCAGCTCAACCATATCGCCTAAGTATGCAGTTGAGGGTGTGATTCGGCCTGGCCGAGCCAAAGTTGGCATCTTTAAGCCGCCAACTTTGTTCAAACTTTCTTCACATATGATTGCTCGAGTGGGCAGTGCATGCTGGCTCTCCTAGGGCAGTACCCCGCTCTCCGTGTGGCGGATCAAGTCTTTCATTAACTCAACCAAAAACTCTCTTAACCACAACGACGGGGCTGCAGCTGAAAACTTTATGCAGCAAAGCTTTTAAAATAATTGACTCACTTGGGTATGCCACAATTTCCGGTTAACAGCCAACAGTAGTCAACTAATGAATGAGGCTAACAGCAGCTGCAACAACAGCAACAGCAACAAGGAAACGAGTAGAAACATGTCGGTTGCAGTTGCTCCTGGGCAGCAGCTCTCTCTCTCTCTCTCTCTCTATATATATATATATATCTCTGCAGTTGCAGGCCATTTAAATACTTAATCGACTCACCTAATGCATGCCATCTTATTCAATATTCAAATGCTGCCTGCAACTAGCAGCGAGCAACGAGCCTAAATAGATGTCCGAAATATGGTCAAAAATGAATTTATAATGCCAGCTGCTTTGTCAATTGTCAGCGGAAGTGAAATGTCAAGCGACTTGGTCTGTTAATACTTTAAGCCGATTTGCAGCCGCATTAAGTCATTTTGCTCATTAATGAGCAACGGCTGCAAATGTCCTTTACAAACTGTCCTTATGCAACACCACCACCACCACAATCACAGCAACAACCACAGCTAATTCATCGAGCACACACACATGCACATGCACATGCACATGCACTAGCACCAGCACCTGCACCTGCACCTGCCCTACACCAGATCTATCCCAAATGCCATGCGAAGCTAACTTACCCACCCACCCGCACACACACTGCACATTTTCTATTATATAACTTCTTGCACTTAATTTCCAAATACTTGCAATTTCCTCAATGCTCGCAACTTCAATTAGCACCGGCACCAGCACCAACATGCACAAAGCAGCACATCTGGGCGATTTTGTCGCCGGTAGCGATATCATCCACCGCACTCATGCCGCTAGCACACTGGACGAGAGGGGTAAGTAAATAAATTATTTAATGCAATTCTATAAATCAAATGCACTTCAATTGAGCACTCGATTAAGTGGGCTTCACTTGTAAGACTTCACTCCTCTGCAATCTATTTCTTATCACAAATCATGTTAATTTACATTCGAGATGAACGTTTTTAGTAAAAGTGGGATCAAAATTCTTATTGTCGATTTATTTAAATAAATTTGTTTTTTTTTTTTTTTTTATATTAGTGAGAATCTATAATAAAAGACAAGAATCTATATTTCAACCTGTTGAATTCGCTATGAAATCTATTTTTTATTTTTATTCTCAGTTACATTTTTATTGCCTCATACAACTATTTATATTTTCTAGAGCTTTTCTCAAAGGTAACTAGCTATTTTTGCTCAGTGTTGGTAAGCTGTATAAATACATTTAATTCGAACTGTAAGGCAGTTCAGGTAATAAATAAAGCTATGCGAGTTACGGGGCTTGAATAGGGGTAACGTAAGAGCACATTAGACAATTGAAGCACACGCACACATACATTGCAGCACTGAACCACAGCACCATTGCACCACCGCACTACCACAGCACTGCACCACTGCACCAAAGGCACTCGCTGACAGTAACTCACAGCGTCTCGCTCTATTTAGCTATCTATCTCTTGCGCTCCAGATAATTGCATCCTTTTGTGGCACTGTATTAGACAAACAGGCGGCGGGCAAATAGCGACGACTGCAGCCACATCCCGAGTCCTGTGCATCCTGCGCCTTGTTGTGGCTCGGCCGTCTGCCTGCCACTTGCTGTCTTGTACCTAACTTGGCGTTTGGCTGTTGGGGCATAGTTATGGCTATCTTCCACTGCAATCACTTGCAGTTAAAGTAATGCAACACACGCACACTCGCACGCACACACACACATGCAATCAGACACGCTCGCTCACTTGGAATGCACAGAAGTGCCATAAATAAGCATTTTGTTTGTTAGCTCTGTGCCCCAGCGCCAAATACCGAGCCAGCCCCCAAAACCATATCTGCTCCAAACAAACTTAACTAAGTACATTATTGATATGAAGTGCACCACGCTCCCCCCCACCCCTTGCAGTGGCTCTTGGCTTGAATTGGCATCCATTATGTGTATTATATTCGGTTGCTGCTTATTTACAGCTCTCAGTTACACACACATAGACACACACACACACACACATACACAATCAGCGGCACATGCAGCTTTAGCTTTAGCTCCCGCTTTAACACTCCTCATCTCTATCACTCACACACACATATACACAGACACACACACACACTTGCTGCATGCCGCATTATGTTAATCGATCGATCGCCCCTCGCACCGATTGTTTTTGATTGTTACGCATTTTATGTGCACTTGCTCTTCTGCACATTGCCACAAATTTCATTAGCCATTGTCATAGGTCGTCCATCATCATCATCAGCATCTACATACATCATTATCGCCATAAACATCATCATCATCGATGCTGATCCTTTTGTTTCAGCATGCACTGGGACACTCGTTGGCCATCTGCTGATGGTTATAAATTTGAATCTGTTCGCATTGTGCTCAGGGCTGGGCAACTTCATTTGCCAATTCAGCTATGGGACACACACACACACATGCAGTCACCCATTCACATGCACACGTAATACAGCTATTGTGAATTTGCGCAAATATTGGCAGATATTTATGCATGTCACATACATTGAATCGCACACACACACACAGCCAATGCAGCGGCAGCAATAACAAATTTTAATCACACGCCGTTGCAAGACAGCAAACAACAACAATAACAACATTTGTAATTTATCCGATACTGATAATTAATGCCAGTTAAAGTGGTAACCCGATGACCCACAATTTGAATCATAATAATCAGATTCGTTTGCCAATCGCTTAGCATCATAATCATCAACATCATCATCATCATCGCAAAGCTTTGCAGTTGATCTGCACAGCACAGTTGGGGAAATTTAATTAGGCACAAGTAAAACATTTAATGTGAGCAACAGTGACTGCACCAAGTATATGCACACCTGTTTGGCTCTAGCTCCAGTTTGTTTCACGTGCAGTAAATATTTTTGTTGTACTGCGAGATCCGCCAATGCCCGGGCTGGCATTGTTATGGCACACATGCACATACAGCTGGTACGCAGTGTGCTAACCTAATTTCCAAATAACAGCACATGCTGCAGCATGTATAACAGTGGCAATCATTCGCATTAACTGGCCCAAATGCAACTCTCGCTTAAATAATTAAAGCCACTCTGAGATGGTGCTGACTACGCTGCGTATACGCAACAATTGCGCGACTTTGAAGGCGAGAGATCCACTCGTCGACAGCTGTTTACATGGGCGATAACACTTGGCAAACAGCGCTAATCTCATCGTCCCTCTGCCTGCCTCCTGCCGCCCCTCTTGCTGGGATTACGATTGGGATTCCGATTCCGATTCCGATTCAGCTTCGAGTTCCGCCAATTCTGTCGCACCCCAACAGTTTGTTGTGCAAATATTTGTTTGGCAAAATAAGCGACAAACATAAATACGTTTCGCAGGCGGCAGGCGGCAGGCAGCTGCCAGCAGGAGGCGGACACCAGACGGCGGACGGTAGACGAAAGGCAAAGGCAAATCCATGGCATTTTCCTGCCATTCGGCGCCCCGCATTGACCGTCTGCCTGCTGCGGAAACTGAAAGCTGGTGCAGGAGCTGATGCTGATGCTGATGCTAAAGCTTAAGCACAGAGGGGTCTCGCATCCTTTGAGCAGGCGCCTCAAATGAAGCGCACTTTGGCGTGCGCTAGGCGAGATAAGCAAATGCTGCTGTGGTTGCAAAGCGTCTCCATTGAATCGTTTACCATTTGCTCGCTCTAACAGCGCATGACATTTGAAAGATACACAAAGTTAGACACAAACACACACACACAGACACACGCACGCACAGCACGTCTCTGTTAGCATTATGCTTGTATTTGGGCTTCTGCCCTGCTATTGACATTGATAGCGGAAACGGCAGCCCTGCACTGGCAATTGGTGCGTGGCGAGCCACACAATAAGCAATTGGCTAAATCGAACCAAAGCCACGACGCCGTAGCACCAATGACACTTGCTTCAAGGTGCGATAAATGTTCATAGTTATTTATTTAAGCACTCAATTGCCCAAGGCTCAGGTCGCTTCTATCTAATTTTAAATTTGTTTTTATTATATTTTTCTGTTGCTCTTACGGCTTGTCATAAAATTTAATGTCGATTGCAGTTGTTGGCGTTCAGCATTTGCTTTATTCTATTTGCACACAAACTAAATGGTATTGAATATGTTTAGTATGACTGATGTCTGAAATACCAAACGCACTCTCACACACGCCCTACTTTGTTGTACTAGCCGCACCTATATAGAACGCACCGTTTTCCCAAACTGTCCATGTATATTTCGAATTCTTATTTTCTAAGATCTTCTTCACTTGTATTTTTGTTTGATTAATCTAAGTTGAGTTTATAGAAAGTACTTTCAAAAAGTATAAGCCCATGTCATTCGATGGGTACACACACATATATAAACTTAATTTTCTTTTATACAATAAGAACAAAAAAAACAAAAAACAAGAAATTTGTACGCCAAGATTGAACAAAAAAAAAAACCGAACTGAAAATGAATTGTGCAAATTGATTGGATGGCCAAAATGTTGATGTGTTGCAAGTTGGCAGCAACTGCAGCAGCTAGAGTCATAACAACAGCAACAACAACAGCTACTCGTAACAACAACATACGTAACAGGCACTGTACAACTACAACAACCATTCTACCCTCTCTCTTCTTGCTACTTAAAATTCCAGTAAGAATATTGGGCATGGACGAGAAATTGCATCAGAGAATCTTCGATGATAATTTGGCGGTTATTGATACGCCATTAATAGCGACGGGCGGCTCGGCGAGCAGCTATAATTATCCGGGCTCGGTGTCCAACTCGCTGCACGGCGTGCTCAGCTATCCGTTCAATATAAGCGGCTTTCATCAGCGCCACATGGCGGCGGGTGCGTCGGCGACAGGCGCCGGAAATGAATCGCCATTCGATATTGTTGATACGGGCTATGGCTACGCCGGCAATGCCAATGGCAATGGCAATGGCAACGGCAATGGCAACGGAAACGGAAATGCCGGTGTTTACTATCAAAGTATGTGTACATGTATTAGCATGAACGTAATCAATAAATAAATAAATACAAAAACAGACCACAAACTAGGCAAACCAAAATAGCAAATAATATAATAAATATGATCAGCAGACGAAAACAGAGATGAGAGCAGATGCTGCTAGGTTTCTGCACACGGTTTCTTTTCGTTTGTTTTCACCCGACAGGTGACAGGTAGCGTTTATTCTTACCTTTATGCTTTACCTTGATTTTCATTTCGTAATCAATTCATAACGTTTTGCGCGTGTTGTGTCGTCCCCCTGTAACTAACACACCCCGTTGCAGGTAAATTTTTTAGTAATCAACTTTTGATTTCAATGTTGATACAACAACGAATTAATCAAACCAAATTAACTAACTACTGGCGCGCCCCGAGCTCGTCATGGCTTTGTGCATAATTTTAGCAATCGCTCAACTTTTATAAATATCAAACAGTAACAACAAAAACTGCCGACATACTCGTATATATACATATATATATAACTCTCTCTCTCTATATATATACATATACTTATATTATATGACTACTTTAATATTTTTAACTATTCGTTTTTAGTTACGTTTCTTTTGCCTTATGTAGCTTGCCACTTGTTTTTTCAAATGTTTTGGAAATTTTTATACAAATTTTTACAAAAACAAAAATTGCTTCAACTTCGGTATGAAAATTTCGAATAATGAATTTTGTTTGCCATTTTGTTTACATATATACAAAACCAAAACCAAAACTAAAACCAAAAGCAAAACCGAAAGCTATAATGGCGGATGAGAGAGCTGTACAAATTGTTAATACCATTAATAAAAACAACAAATCTAACTGTACAATTTGCTATAAAACTTTTAAACAAAATTCATTAAAAACAAAAAAGCTAAAAATACAATTTTTGTTACATTTAATTCAAGCACACTTTTTTACAAAATTCTTCGATGCACCCGTTTTTTGAAACAAGAACAATAAACAGTTACAATCACAAATAATTCAAATACTAAGTACAAACAACATGCGTTACATACATTTCTTATTCAACTAAAACATTTTGTTCAAAATGCAAATCTTTTTTACCAATATGTTTCATATGTTGCGTGTTCAAGTTAAATACAACAACAACAACAACAACAACAAACAACAACACTATCATAACAACAACAAGAATACTACAAATATATTTATATACTCAAAAGCAGTTGAAACATTCACTCATGCCATCCATACCGAAATTGGTATTGCATACAAATTTCCATAAGCATATGAAGAGCCAAGGTCTTAGAACGAACGAACGAACAACAACAACAACATTTCATACAAGCCCAACAAACTCAGCTCAAGTGGAAAATCATTTTGATATTTTGAAGATTCAGCTCTAATCGAAACTAATCGAAATAAGACAGAAAAACAATTCTACTATGAAACTGTTCATTTTGCATTGCAGCTGCTTACATTTGATTTGAGCTTTATGAGTTGAATTCGAAATTGTTTTTATGTCTTCAGTGCATCGGAAACATTTAAATAATTTACATTTTATTATTTATTTTAAGTGCATTCAGAGATGCTCACATACTCTGTTTGCAATCAAACGGAAACTACATAAAATACTAAATAGTCAGACTGAACTACACTCAGTTCCAGTTCTCATTTCAAACATTCCCATTCACTCGGGCGCACAGGTGTGGCCAAATCAGAGCTAAGACACACAAACACACACACAGACACACACATAAAACAGAACTTCATTGTTAGTTAAGCGTCGCTCCTGGCGCGTTATCCAAAATAAGTATTTTGATGAGTAGGCTGTAGTTTAAAAGGCCGACAAAAGTCTATTGAAATATTTAATCTATAATTTATGCGTAAAACTATATACAATACATAGTATAAATAGTGTGTTTGATACGCCCCCCGCAGCCCCGCTGCACCCGTAGCCCTGCTGCTCACTACAAAAATATACATATATGAATAAATCAAGTCTACGCTCCTTCCCTGCTCCTCCCGCAGTTGAGAATCGATTCCCCATTGAACGAGCCCCGAACCTCCATTTCAAGTTATAGGCAACAAATTTGGACTCTAATATAGATATATATAAATATATAAATATATTTGCTTTTAATTTCATTATTTATGCCTTTCGTTTTTATTATTCGATTATTTTGGATTATTTATGGGTGGATCTGTGTCGGGTCGCAATGGACTTAACCATGGCATTGGATAGAAACGAGAGCCAACAACAAGTTGGTTAATTAAAATGTAATCTATAACAGGCACCAGCTGTTGCTGCTCCCCAACATGACGCGAAATAGACGCCTCCAGCCCCAGCCCCAGCCCCAGCCCCTGCTCCTCCGCTCCATTCATACTGCGTGCGCTCAGCAGGGAGCGCGCGTTGATAATCATTTCTAATTAGGATTATTTGCCATCAATCCCTCGACGTAATCGAGTTATGGGCGCTTTTGTGATAAGCTCGAGCCACAAATATGAAATATGCATATTCATTTGTTAATTAGTTAGCAATAAATGCAATGAATAAATATGCAGAGGTGCAAAAAATGAACATTATTCATTGATTACATGCCGCCCCATATGCCACATTTTTGCGCTCGGCAGAAAAACAAAAAAGAAAAACGAGAGTAACACAAATCCAATTAATGAAAATATTCGAAAAATGTTGAACGAACATTTTCATGCAATTACACGCATTGCATTAGAGCCCCGTCCCCTCCGCAGCCTCGCTTCGTTCATGTTGGCGGACGCACTCTGTGTAGCTATCGAAGGTGCTTGAGAGTGCTCTGAAATATTTGCAAGTGCTTTACCATTATCAAAGCCGATAACTAATGGACTCATTTACAACATTCTTCTACACTTGCTACGCTCATCGTACAATTATGGCAAACGATGTTGGCTCTGAATACTCTCGTGATTTCGCTCGGCCGAACTCAACTTTAACTCTGGACGTCAATGCGATGGTCACTTGGGCACGTCTGCTGATGCTCATGCTGTGCTCATGCTCGTGATGCTTGTGCTGCTCCGGCTGTAGGTGGTCAGGACGTTGAAGTTGACCTCTCAACGGAAATAATCAAGCAACATTTTCAGGTAAGTTCGACCCGGAGCGAGTGGGCGTGGTCGGGGCTATGCATCAGTCAGCTGCACTGCAGTTGCGCCCACCTCCCGGAGGGCAAATGCAAAAAGTATTCTGAATATGTTGCAGCACCTTTTACATTTTGCGTGCACAACAACAATGCAGATTTTTTGTTTTTTCTTTGTTTTTGTTCTTCTCCCGTTTCGCCACAAACGTGTGCAGAGTACCTGCCACACAGCACTGGACAGCTGCCGGGAGGATCCAGCCTGCTCATCATCGCTGCAGCCAATGCTGACGCATTGCGAGCTGCATCGCTGCAATCGCAATGCGTGCATGACATCATTGCAGTCCTTCTACAAAGGACCGCACGAGGACTTGAATCTGGACATTGCCTTTTGTCTATGCAAGTAAGTGGCAGCCGTTGTTGGTCAACCACTGCAACAGCAAATACAACAACAACGACGACAACAACAATAACATTCAATGCAAATACAACTCCAACGGCGCCTTCTTTCCTGCTCCAACAGAAAATCCGGCAACAGCAACAACAGTCCCAGCCTGCAGAGCGGCAATCGGCCCGACATGTGCATGATTGCACAGGAAAAACTGCATCCCGTCTGCGCTCAGAGGCCGCCCGATAACAATAATCCAGCCAGCTCCAATGGCATTTACTACCATCCGCCGCCCGCTTGCCACGTTGTAGCCGACAGCTGCAAAGAGTTTCGCGAGTGCAGGTGGGTTAAATACATATGTAGTCGTGCCAGCTATGCCCCCAGGACCCCAGCGCTCCAGGACCCCAGGGCGACGCGCTGTGTCCATAATTCAAATGCTTGCTAAGCGGAAGCGGAAATATGCGCATCGCATGTAAATCCGCAGCTCGTTTTAAACTCTCCCCCCTCTCACTCCCTCTCGCTCTCTCACTCTCTCTGTGTGTGTGTGTGGAACGCGTGTTTTTGAACTGTTATTCAATTAAAGCAAATTGAATTTCGTGTGCTTATAGAATTACACATATTTAGCTCGCTCGCTGAGACGGCCGCAGTTTTGATGGCGCTTTCGCGAAAGTCATTTAGCTGACAACAAGCCAAACTCATAGCCAGCAGGCAACAGCTCAAGTTGTTCGGCTTTGATGCCAAAAATCCGCGTCACTGTCAAACCGGGCGTTAAATTGCCACTTTGTGCGCTGCTCTTCATTAAACACGGCAGCGTGGCAAGGGTGCCGCAGAGCACAGAGCGAGGCAGAGTCAGGCTGCACTCGGCAAACTTCAAGCCAGGCCGCGAATGTGTCAAACACAAAGTTAAGTGATAAATACGATGCAGCCATGGCTTGCTTGCAGCGTCATGTGTGCGTGTGCGTGTGTGTGGTGGGATGTCGGTGTGTTTGTTGTCATGTTACAGCTGAACAACCGCAGCGAACGTGGCTCTGGTTGTGGCTGTGAAAATTAATTGCCTTTTAAGTGAATCTCACTTGCTTTAGTAAACAACTAAATTGGACTAATGACGCTCATTTTCTATGCTGCGCTGCCTACACACAACAGCTCTCCGAGTGGGTGTCTGTGTGCGTGTGTGCGTGTGTGTTCGCAGTTTGCTTTCGTCTTGCCATTCGAGTGCTTATGTTGACTTATTACGTATACGACGCGTTGCATTCAAGCACGTGCATTGTAGATTGTTAGACGCTGGGCGTGACGCACTTGTTCGGCTGCCTGGCCCCAAGGGTGGCAGATTGTTTTACCAACTCTTAGATGGCTGCCTCGATGTGCCACGTGCCACGCCTCTCTGTGTGCCGCCAATGCATGCCTTTATATAACCATCAGCTGGCCGGCAGGCCAAAGAGCACAAACAATGTCAATGATTATAATTTATTTAATCTGGCTGATTATCAATTATCAATTGAGTGCACAATAAGTGCTGCCCATCATGCCAGCTGGCCATCTGTTGGCAATCATGTGCATCTCGCTGCCTGGGGGCACCATAAATGCCAAATAGATGTCGGAATTGAATGCGTGTCTAATAGAGCTCATCTGTATGTTATTTGGCGGTAAAGTGGCAGCTGATTGAAATGACTGAAGCGCCAACGGCAAGAGAGCGCTCCACACTTGTCTGCTCTGTTAGCCATATTACGCATACGCCGCATGGCAGATAGAGCTGCAGCTGAAGTGAGCTCGCATTTTACGGCAGTGTCGTAAACCCGATGCAATAAATTGTGTTGCTGCTTGCGGTGGTAGCAACAACTGCAGAACCATCAAATGCACGAGGATACCAAGTGTAATTCCAGCATAAATGGCTGGACATCAATCTCAGACTCGAGCTAGCTACTGTGGTTGCAGGTAACGGGACACTTAGCAACAGAGAGACAGGTATTCAGACAACTAGACATACGTTAACTGCAGCTACAAACTGACGAGCTGACGAGCTGATGGGCTGATGGGCTGATGGGTGGCTCTGATCCGAGAGTTTGCTGCCGGCTCACACATGTTAATACTCCGATTTCCATTTTTGTTTTATTCGCAAACCGCAACCTTGACAGACTCAAGCTGGAGTATTATGAGCAGGCCTGTGCCGTGGACAGTGTGACCAAGAAGTGCGCCGGCCGACCCAGTGGCTGTCGCACCGCAATGATTGGCATCCTTGGGACCATGCTGCGCACCACATGCGCCTGTCAGGGCACCGATCCACAGCATCTCTACCAGTGCGTAGGCTGGCGTCGCCTGCTCTGGATGAATCCGTGTGTGGGTGAGTAGACTGCCACGGCTGGGTAATTGCATGACGGGATGCAGCAGAAATCTTATGCATCTTGCAGTCGAGGCACAAAAGGACTTCCATATGAAGCGTCTGGCTGAATTGGGCTTTCTGACGACGACCACAACGACGACAACAACCACGACGACCACGACCACCACGACGCGCGCACCGCCACCCCCACCGCCGCCGCCGCCGACCACGACAACAACAACAACCAGCCTGCAGCCGAAGCAAACCCCAAGGAAGCCCGCCACGCATATCTTCAAGGTAAGTAGCCTGCGCCTATGAGTGCACCCACATCGGCACCCGCACCGGAACCTTGCGTTCCGTTAGTCGGTCGGAGCATTAACGGGACTAATTGTGGGGCAACAACAGCGCTGTGGCCGGGCGCACTGGGCCAATCCGATAGCCAATCCGATTAACAAGCTTCAACAACAGCCGCCCGGCCACCGTCCCATCATTCAGTTATCCTTCAATCCGTCTGTTTTCCAATCAGCACTCAATCAGTGGCTGCACAGAGTTGAAAAGCCAAGCGCACAATATAAACCCAGCGCTCGAGTATCGGAGTATCGACTATGAATTCAAACCGACAAAGCAATCAATTTCTGCCCTTCTGCTGATGCTGCTGCTGCTGCTGCTGCTGCTGCTGCTGCTGCTGCAGCTCCCAGATTAAATGCAGTGCACAAAAATAGTCGAGCTTGCATTGAAAACCTTTAAAACATTTTCTTTTCATGTTTCCAACCATACGAACAACAATCGCAAAACCACAATAATAAAAAAAAATAATAATAATAACTGCAAATAAATAAAAAATAAATAAAATAACTGTGCAACAAAATTAAAAAATCCAAAATAAATAATAAATCGCACGCAAAAATATAAATAAAATAACAACCCAATCGCTTGACAACTCGAACAGGCAAAGGAGAAATCAGAGCCGGCATCGGTGGAACACAATTATCTCGATCCGCCCGACTCAGTGCCGCTGCACAGCGGAAACGATGCCAGCGGAAATGGCGGAAATAACGATTATCATGGCGGCAATGAACACGACAACAATCACGGCAAGGGGCATGCACACGGACACGGGCATGGCAACGGTAATGGCAACGGCAATGCCAACGGCAACAGCAACGGGAATGGGAATGGGAATGGGAATGGTAACGGAAATGGCAAGGGCGACCATCGGCGACAGGGCAAGAAGAATGGCAATGGCCAAAACGCTGGCCTTGGCAGGCAGGGCGTAGATTTCGATGATCCGGTAATTTTTGTTGACCAAATGGAAACAACAGAGCTGGTGCACAGCATCAGCCACACAGAGCCGGCAACCACAGCGACCACAACAATGGCGACCACAACAACAACCCAGCCACCAAGTAAGTAAATGCATGTGGGCGATCCCTTTGTGTGCGTGTGTGCGTCTGTGTGTGTGTGTGTGAGCTTGTGCGAAAGTGTGTGCGAGCCCTCCTATTATGCGTACTACCGCAGACTGTTGAGTGCTGATAGCTGACTGGGCACAGCAACAGGGCTGATAATATTGGCCATACAGGCAGCCAGGCTTCCGGTTACATTTATGAGCAGAGCTCTTCCAAACTTTTTGCCGCATACAATTTTTCATTTTTAAAAAATATTTGGTTAATGCATTCTCATTACAAGTTTTGCCAGCTTTGTCACAATTAACTCGCGTGTCAAGGGGGCAGGCCAGTGCCTTATAAATGCTGGCCCTAATTTTCAGTTCTTTCTCTTTTTTTCTCGCTTTTAATTTGCAATTTAATTGATGTGGTTAATGGGCTCTGCGGCAAATGAAAACGGAAGCTGCACGAATTACATATATCTGCATTTCGATACACTGTTTCATTTGAAATGTAAAATGACACATCAGTGTGTGTGTGTGTGTATGTGTGTTGCCGGAAATGAGTTTGCTCACGTGACAGCGGTTTGTAAATCTGAAAATATTTGATATATAGTTAAAGCCGATTAGGAGTACGATATACATAGTACTTTATATCTATTAGCTATTCTCGTCGATTTCCCAAACATTAATAGAAATTTATTTGTAAACTTCTTTGAAATGTTTGGCTCAACTCAGAATATTTTTTTAGTATTTTCTACGCATTTATAAAATACTTCCGTAATATTGTGCAGCTGGGCAGCAAACCAGTCTGCAAATTGCATTAAATATGTAAATGAGTTTGTTTGCTTGCCACACGTCTATCGCCGAAATAACTCACACACACATACACACATGCATGAGCACAGATGGACAGATAGAAGCCATGTGTATAAGCTGTAATTATTCAGGCCGTTGGGACATTTGCGTGTGCATTTTGTATGAATTGTTGTTGTTTAGTCACCGGACAGCGTCGAGCTCTGCAGCTTGCATGTCTCATTCATAATTGATTTAAATCGTGGGGGAGCGGGCGAGCAGCCGGCCGGGCGTGTCATTTGACATCAGCATTTAACAATTTGAAGCTTCCGCATTAAAGTATTCAGTGAAATAAATTGTTTTGTTAACACTGCTCAAATATTTATTCAATGCGCCACTTGAGCCGCACGTTTATTAAAAATTAAAAATGTAAATAAGATTTTCCACTTGATTTATTAGGAAAGTTTCCTAAATGATTTTCGGACCAAGTGAGCAATGCCCTGGGTGCTACTCTAGCTCTGCCTATGGCTCCGGCTCGTTAGTTTTTATTGTTGGGCAACATTTCGCACATGCCTACAGGTCAGCAATTAGCACACACTCTCCAAAAACAGATAACACTCAGCCAGGCAACAGTCAGGGGATTGCCCAACTTTCTGGCACGTTTCACAGCAAACGCTCTTTAATGAATGAAAAGCATGAGGAATGAATGGATGAGCCAAACGACATTCATCGGAGGGTATTTGTACGAAATTGTGGTGCCATAGGCCAGAGGCTTAGACCGGGCTGTGTCATCAGAAGATATTCAATGCTTACTCAATTTCTTATACTAACTCCTTTAATGATCTCTTTCGCAGGAAACTGTGTGGTGCAGCGACCCCATCAAAGCGATCAACACATACGCGAGGGCAGCAGCAAGCGGGTAAGTGGCATGCGGAGCTTTAAATCAATATTTTATGCAAACGGCAGCACGTTCATGTAACTGTCCCAAATCGTCAACAATTTGCAGCAATTAACATTTTTTCATTTGAATAAAAAATGTCGCAAGGGTTTTTCTAGCACGGCCGCGAGATTTATATAACCTTCCATTTCGCTTTATTTCATTTGGTTTTATTTATTTCAGTTTTTTATTTTATTTTTTTAACACACAACGGAAGTTCAGAAAGTGTTATTAAAATGCATTTGCATAACTAAAAGTTTGCAAAGCGGCAGCCAACAAAACAAAACAAACGAAACAACTTTCTGTTGCCAGCACACAACAAGTTGAAGCTGTATGTGTGCCTGTGCCTGTGTCTGTGTCTGTGTGTGTGTGTGGATGGCTCACGTGCCGGCACGTGCCCAACGAAAAGATATTACCACATTTAACAACGCCATGAAAATGGTAGCGCATACAGAACAACAACATGTACGACATCGAAAAAATAACGAAAACAATTTACAAAACAACAACAGCAACAACAACAACAATGCGACGCGACTGCACTTTGGCCACTTTTCTTTTCACTTGGCCTCTACGTGCTGCTGGAGCAACAAGAGTTTCATGGCAAGCGGCAATGCAATTAGTGCTCGCATTGTTTCAGCTCGCAGCTGCATGGATGCACGGGGCGTATGCTTAATGTAATGCCTGCTGCCTAATTAGGTGCAGGTCGGCGCCAAGACATTTCTCGGATTTCATAAGATGTCGGCTTTACTTGCAGATCTACTCGTTGGACGACGCCGAGTGCAGCGAGCTGTGCAGCTGCGGCGACTCGCTTACACTCACCTGTCACGCCCTCTGCGTGCCCTTTGCGCCCTGTCGCACCGCCCTGGCGTTCTACAGTCACGCCTCACCGGCTTATCAGGCGTTCCGCGGCCGTTGCCTCTGCTACTCGGGACGTTTTATCTGCATGAAGCCACCGCTCGGGGAATACATTCTGCCAGGTTAGTAGTCTCCGCCCACCTCGCTTGATCCGTCCTCATTTCCATTTGACTTCTGCACAAAATTCCACTGCTTCTGCTGCTGCTGGCAGCATCGTCTCTGTTTCCCGTTGAGCACTTTACGATTATCGCTCGCGACAGGCAATGACGTTGCGTGGCTGACAAGTGTGTTTCATTTGGCAGCAGCCAGTGCTTCAGGCAGCTGCCCTCAGGGCGTGCATCAGGCCAACAATACTTTTTAAAGCAGCACCGAGAGTATAAGACATTATTCTCATGCTCGCCAGCCAGCTGCACTTTGTTTCCTCTTCGAGTCGACAGACACATAAAAGGTTATCCCCCATCTCCCTCTCTCTCTCTCTTTCTTTCTCCATCTCTCTCCACTTATGTGCATTTTGCATGCAGCATCTAGTGGTGTAAATCAATAGTTTTGTATAATGTTTTTGAGATTTATGGCATGCCGCTTCTTGCAGGAGGCGTCTTCTTGCTGCTGGGCTATAGCGCCGCCGATGAGGCACTGCTGCGACCCCACACCAATCTGGGCGTGCAGGATGCTGTGCGCGCTCTGCAACAATACGTGACAACCTACATTAACAATCAGGTAAGCCAGCGCACCTGCCAAATTCTTCAAGTTGCGTGAATGTTAATTGGATTCTGTTGTTGCTGTCGACCCGCAGACACAGTGCACTTTGACGCTGTTCAATATGACTGAGGAGAACATCATCATAGCAGCGCGGCTGCCGCACGATGGCAAGCTGAAGGACATCGATCTGCTGCGACGTGAGAAGGTTTGTGAGCTCATTCTAATAATTCTATTGAGCTGCTTGCAGCTCGCCAGTGCGAACGAGTGCAAATTGTACTCAAACGTATACTCTTGCTTATCTGGCCACTTGCAGGACGAGTGCACCTCGATACTGAAGACCATCAGTCATCATATCAACACCGAGCACAATGAGCTACAATCCCACCGACTGTTGAGCATTTTCAAAATGTCCGAAGTCGATGTCGTCTGGCCGGAAAGCACGAGCGCCGCTCGCAGTGGCCAGACAGCGGCCAGCCGCCTGGTCTCCCTGTTGCTGCTCTCGCTGGCCCTAACCGTCCGTGGCACGCTGCGTCTGGCCGTGCAGCCAGCGAGCAGCTGGCGCACTGCCTCAACATGACACGGCAGCTAAAGCGGCAGCTGCAGCGCTCACTAACTGTATGTAGTTTATTTGTAAGCTGGTGTAAGGGGCGAGGGAACGGGGTCAAACGTGTGGCATATGGGCGCTTTAAGCAGTGCTCACCAAATACGATACTAAACTAACATAAATACATATATAGAATATCTATACATTTAGAGTGTATGTGTCTGTGGGATGTCTAAATGTGTGTGTAGCTAAAGCAAAGAGAAAGTGAAACCTATATGAGCATAATACTTAAATATTCAGCAGCATTAAATGTGAGTTAGTTTAGTATTAGGCATCTAAACATATGAATACAGATACAGATACATATACATATACCTATACCTATGCATATGATATAATGAATTAGCGAAATGTGTTGTATACTTTTAGGGGCTAGCAGATATTTTGTGCGCTTTGTTGTTAACTTGAAGATGCGATCTTACTTTTTGATACGTACTTACATCTGTGAGGCATTAAGTACTTGATACACCATTCGACTAACGATAGCGATAATGATAGCGATAGCGATAACGATAACGATAACGATTAACTTTATATACTCAAACAAGTGAGGGAATGAAACTGCTGTCTATATAATAATTATCTTAAAATTAATGGAAATTATCTACAATTACTAATGCTAGCGTTTAAACTATATACACAATGATATTGAACGGCATCTGACAGAAAACTGTATATAGACTTGATATTTGTTTAAGGTATACACTTACATACATACACACACATATACACATATATTCTTACATATGTATATGGAGAGCACACAAACGACGTAGCTAGTGTTTTATACGATATAAGCTATACAATATACATATATGCAATACATATACATATATATTTGTGTACAAATTATTTACTTACTTACATTCAACATTCATTATCATCTCTGCAGCACACAGGCCAGAGTTAATTGCAGTTTTTACACATTATGCCCCATTATTGTTTTATTGTTGACACAATTAAAAACAGGAAGAAAATATCGGCATTGGCAAGCCGCAGTTCAAATACCCTTACTCAAGTCGTTGCTTTATTATTCAGATTTTACGATATTTGCACAATATTTCTTTACTTTTCCTCATCTTCATCATTATTAAAATTCCATAATCTAGATAATTTCCAATTTCAATATTTCACTATTTTAGCAATTGTTTCAAATTAATATAGAGCCCCATCTCCTTTTGCTAGAGCATACACAATGAATGGCTCAAACTGTAATTAAATATTTTATTAATTTATTTTTTGTTTTGAGGTGCGAACATCTTTTGCGCACATACATTTCCGCTTCTGATAATTAAATTTGGACATGTGAAATAAAATTGCTCATTCATTTCAAACTTTTCCACACAATATGCAGGCCTTCGTGGCGCGAAGAGAATTACGGTTTCATTACCAATTATGCTTTGCATGGCTGAGTATTTAAGTAATTATGCTTTTCTTACTGCGCATTTAATGTATTTGCTCTGCAATTCTGTTGAGTGTCTTCATTTGAAGAGGTTTCATGTCATGCAATCGTTTAATTTGGCCCATCCCCACAATGCTGTAAATAAGTCGGGAATAAATTACGTTCTATCAAATACTAACAGTACATATCAATGTGAACACCTAAATATACACGGAATGTCGTATAAACTAACCCTTTGTACATACCTCTATATACATATGTACATGCAAATATACACAACGATATGTCTAAGTATGCAAATTAAACTAAACAAAGAATAAAATATATATATAAATAATAACTATTATGATCTACCCTAGCAGCAGCAACAGTAAATCGAGAAATAATTGTACATTGAACCGAACTTCAGTTGCGCCTTAATAAACTATGTAAAAACTATTCAATTTTTGTGAATATGTACGTATAGAAAATTAGAAATGCGTAAATTCTATGAATATTAAGTGAGTGTTTCTGAGACACTCAGTAATAAACACAAGCAGACAAACAAACACACACACACGCACACAGACAAACATACACACTTAAAGTCTAAGCTTGACCATTTGAGCAGAGCGTTAAGCTAACGCACACACACACACACAGACACACATACACTCGTGCTCACACAGACACACGCGCACACACACAAACACATATGCATCTGATGAGTATGAACGTGTCAAGTGTAGAGTGTAAAGTGCGCTGAAGAAATGGTCACAATCATGAAAAAATGTCTTCCTTAATGCATATAGATAACGATATGTGTTACATATACATATATAAATATATATATATACATATTACATATATATATAGTACATGCTAACTTGATATACCTAAATATACTCGTATACCTATACTATACTATATATATGTTATAACGCTATTGGTGCACCCTAGCCTACGCTTCAGTTAGTGAATATTAGTCAAAGAGAAAGAAAAAAAACATGGATAATTCATATGAATATCGATAACCGACTATCGATTGTCGATTATAGCTTACAAGTTATACCACTGTTGACACTATTATAGAACAAATTAAAAATACCAAAAAGCAGCAATTAAATGCATAGTACATTACAATACATATGAGAGAATTATACATACAATATATCCTAAATAAATATACATATATATAATTAAACAAATATATATATATTTATCGGGAAATTGCAATGCACTTGAATAGTTCCCTAGGCCACCCAATTGCGAATTGCAAGCGACCTTTAATGAAGAAAACCTGCTTATAGAACAGCTTGTAGCTAATTAATATTAGACGAATTTAAAGATAATTATCAATCCCGATACCCAAAGCCGTTGTCAGACAGTTTTCGCATAAGTATCGTAAGTACCTATCGGCAATCTCTGTGGCAGTCGCTGCCCACTGCGAGCATTGCATTCAGCACTCCCAGTTAGACAACCAATCTGCATTGCAGCCTCCGATATCTGCATATATGTAAATCTAACCGCTTTAACGATTCGAATATTGTTTATGTCCCTTTTACTTTGTCATTGTGCTCTCGGGGCAGCACAGCACGAGGCGCAGCTACAATGTAAAGTACCGTTAAACGAAAATGAATATAAAAAGAGTCTAGCAAACCGCAGCTAGATCAATACTGTTAAGGAGGAAGCTACCTAGTCGAACGTAGCAGAAACCTATGTTAAATAATGGAAAAGAGAAAAACAATAAAACAAAATAAAATTGAAATGGAAATGGAAATAGAGAATAAAATAAATGGAAAAGTACATAAAATATGCATGAGGAATATCAAATAAGTTGAGGAATTCAAGTTAAGCCTAGCGACAGCAAACTAAACGGAACACAATATAGAATATAGATAAATATGCTATGGTATGTAGTACTTAAGTAACGGATAGATGTATTACTATGTCAACGGGCTATGTGAGCGGCAGTCCGTGAGGCAACCAGATGGTGGTCGTGGCATGTTTATAATGAATAATGAACAAGCATTGTAAAAGAAAAACACAAAACCAAAAACAAACAACAAATTAATAATAATAAAAAAAAAATTATGGAAAATAATAATAAATGCGCAAATGATTTGGATGAAGCAGAAGTAAGTTGTGAAAAAGTAAGTATCTATCTAAATGCCAAACACAGAAATACTTGTGCAAATACAATTATGCACACCCTTCACAAGACAGAAGAGATAATATATATTATTAATCAGCCTTGAGCTTGAAATGAACAAGCATGGAGTCACGTCTTTAACTTTTCGTTTTTCATCAAAGTTATTAAATCTTATGCAAATTTTAGATATCTAGAGCTGAGTGATATTTCCAGTTATTTTTTTGCTTATCAAGCTGTCAGCTTCTTTTGCCGTGCACTTCATTATTGACCTCCAAAAAGCCATACAGCGATCAAAACTGTGACACAATTGAGCCAAGCCAAAGGCGAACAATGGCCAAATGTTGAAAGGCACCAAAATACAACAAAATCAAAAAGAAAAGAACAGAGGAGCAGAACAGAACAGAAAAGAATAGAGGAGAGTAGCGAGAAAACAATTGAAGCGGCAGTTTGTTGAGAATAACCACAAGAAAAGATACAACAGCAACAACAATGCCCACAAACAACGGCAGCAGAAAACACAAAATGCACACAAAGCCAGCCTAGCTGCCTGGGCGCCGACTTGGCCAAGATGGAACAAAAGATGAGCCGAAGACAATGGCTGCTGCTATGCTCAAGGCGAGTCTTAAGCTCAAGTGCTCACACTCAACCAGCAGCACAGACAAATAAACACGCACACGCACACATCCAACTACACATACTCGTGAGAGGGAAAGGTCAATCATTGGAATGCTGCCAGTTAATTCACATACACAAAAGGGGCGCCCAGCCAACAGAGATTGGAACTGGCTATGGGGCATGGTCGGGGCACACAAAAACAGTTGCCAATTCGACCCTGAATGCTTGGACACGCCCACTTTGCCAGCTCTGGTGGCAGCTGGGTGGCTGAGCTTAGCATTTATACTTCCACTTAATTAGGTAATAAATGATTGAAGAAATTATGTCTAGACGTGAGAGCAATTTCGATGGCACGAAGGACGCCAAGAACCAGGCCAAGCGAACCAAACGGCAAAAGAACTTGACAAGCAGCCAATTCATTTGGCACGTGAGGCGTCAAAGTATTACAAATATGAAAACAGACACACAGAGAGGCACACACACACTCTTTGTGTGTGTGCTTTGCCAAAATTTCCGGCTCACAATGAGTAGAGGGAAATTCGAATTTAAATCTCTTCTTTCAGCGTGTTCTCTGGCAAATGCTTAGCAAATAATTCGATTGGCAACAAAAGCTGTTAAAATTGTAAACAAATTTTCTGGGGCCTACCACGCAGTTCGTTTATGCATGTGTGTGTGTGTGTGTGTGTGGATGGGTGAATGTGAGTGTGGTCTCTGTGGGTACGTGAATGTCAAATTAATGAATCGCAATGAATGCGACGTGTATTCGTATTTTATTTTTCCCGTTGCCAGTTTATTATTGCGTCGATGTCGTTGGCATAGGCAGCGCCATGTGTCACAGTCATCAGAGTGTGTGAGTGTTGGAGTCTGTGTGTGTGTGTGTGCGAATTGTTGCTGTGTCTGTATTGAGGTTGGGCACGAGGCCGCGGCGCACGCACATTTATCTGCCTGCCATGATTACGTGTTTGCCATTTTATCACTAAAACTGTTGCGCTTCTCTGGATGCTCTCTCTGTGCAGCCTGCTACTTACCTTACCATACACACACACACGTACACACACTTCAGTGTAATGGCAACTTTTGTCTGGCGTCCGTTTATCTGTCTGTTAGCTTTGTTTGGTTTCTGTTGCTGCTGCTCAGTGCTTTGTTCAGCTTGGAATTGCCTTTTATTTTCTGTTAATTGAAGTTGCTGCCATCACATTTTTCTTCCTTTTCCCCCCTCCACACACACACAACACACACGCGCGCA
Source organism: Drosophila navojoa (assembly GCF_054131105.1). Lineage (NCBI taxonomy): Eukaryota > Metazoa > Arthropoda > Insecta > Diptera > Drosophilidae > Drosophila > Drosophila navojoa. Next base: position 9,666,669 of record NC_142890.1, on the reverse strand, counting down.
GGCATACAGTAGCAGGCAGTTTGTGTGTGTGTGTGTGTGTGTGGGTTGATTTTATTCCTCTTTTTTTTTTTGCTTTTATTGCCGCATCTACTTTTTCCCTGTTTTTGCAATTTTAATTAAAAACGTGTTTATAACAGCGCAAAATGCTGATGAGTGAGCAGAATAATTTATTTCAAATATACAAAATAAAATGCCAGACTAATACAAACAGCAATGCGAGAATGTGAGTGTATGCGTGTGCGTGAGAGAGAAAAAGAGAGAGAGAGAGAGAGATAGAGAGTTGGAAGCGAGGCAATTAATGGCCATATTCATGGCAAGCATTTGTAGCCGTTTATGAAGTTAACTTTTTTATGGCTTATCGCAAATATCGACTTGCAACATTTTATTAATTGCAATTTGAAGCTGGCAGCCCGAAAGTATGCAACATATTTCAGCGCCTGCTGAGCGAGAGCGAACGTATCCTGTCGAGTGGCCCATGCTGAGGCACATTTATCCATTAGAAATTCCTTTGCATAACACTGAGGGAATCTATATTGCCATGCAACCGCAGTGGCACTGTGGAATATGCGCTGCAGCACAAAGAATTCAATTCAATTGAAATTCAAATGCGCATTGCCAGCACGCCAAGCCATCGCAGGGGGCAACGGCTGCACTCGCAGCATCCATTATTTGTCGATTTTACACATGGCCGTGGAAGGAAGGAAGGCGAAAAAGCAAAAGGTTCCTTAAGCACAGACTCGGTATGTCGGAGCTAAGAATCGAAGGGCCTACACGTCTGCAAAGATGCAACTGTTGGCCAATGAACAACGGGCCATTGCCGATAAGTTGGCTCGGGCCGCGCCCCAAAGTGTGAGTTGTGCAATATTCAATTGCAACGAATATTACAACGCCATTTGCCAAGCTCAGCACCTTTGGCCAAAACACGACCCAGACATGGGCGAGCGAAGCAAACAAAGCATTGGAGCAGCAACTGCAAGGCAGCTTGGAGCTCTGACTGGGAGCTGGTAGCTGGAAGCTGGAAGCCAAGAGCCAGCCATGCATCATTTGCATAGCCCCATGGGTCGGGCTGGCTGCCTGAACAAAGCTGCGAAGCGAGTCTCTGGACATGCAGACAATATAGACAGACAGCCGTTCGATGCGCTCAAGTGTAGAAAGGCAAAAAAAAAAAAACACCAACACAGACACACACACCAAATATATGAGGGTAAAGGGGCCTTGGGTAACCGGTAACAGCAACAAAAGGATAAAAAAATATAAGTAGAAACAAAAAATGCTAAGGAGCCAAATACTTGAACATTTGCAAACGCGGCAAAGTAGCGAAAATTTGCAAATTGATTGCATTCCAGTGCCAAGCCGAGCCGCTGCAGCACTGGAGGCCAACACCCCGCCGTGATATAAAATCTTCGAGTGCAAATTTTGCACATTCTTGTTGGCAACTTTGGGAATTTCTCAAAATGTTCGCTTTTGAGGCACTGCCAATCGAAAAGTCGCTCCAAGACTCAGTCCCCACTCCCCATGCCACTCATATCCGATGTTCAAGCATATTCAATTAATGTCAAAAGAAGCGACTGCCTGCCCATCCTCGCGGTAATCAAATTATTCAAATCTGGAGCGCAATTAGGAGAGTGAAGCGCGTAGCAGCTTTAAGTCAATTTGTGATGCATGACAGACAAAATGAAAAAAAAAAAGAGAAAGCAGGAACAACGTCGACGTGCGTCTCGATGTCAACGTCAAATGATTTGATCATGTTTTGTGCATCATTTGCGAGCTCATAAAACATGCAAGCACTCTGTCGCAGTTTGTTGCCCATCATGCCGGAAAAGAGAGGACCCAAATGCCAGACAACGAATGGAATATGAGCGCAAGCGGGGGAGATAAGGAGCCCTGTTGGCCAGCAAGATGACACCTAGTGCAGAAACATGCCTAATAAATAATTCAGTGCGCAACAAGCGGACAACAAGCCCACTTGCGGTGCCAAACCACCCGTCCAGCCGGCCAGCCGTCCAGCCGGCCAGCCACTCATGCCAGCTGCTGTGGCCGTGCGGCTCTGACAGCCATGCGTCCTCAATATTAAGAGCAGATTGAAATCTATTCAGATGTGTCGGCCCAAGTGCTGCCTGCCTGTGGGTATTCGAGCGTGTCCTTGATTTCAGTTAACGTATGTCCATCTGTCCATCTGTTCATCTGCACAGCAGCAGCAGCAGCTCAGCGTATGCGGCTCATTTGTTCGCCGGCGTGTGCCGAGGATTTTCTCTAATTCAAAAGAACGATACTGCGATACTCCGATACCTCTGGAGCTTGGCAGGTCTCTCTGGATCATTTTGGCAACATTTTCTGCTTTTACCACACAACACGAAACGCACAATAAAACGAAAAACAATGCAATAATCAAAGAACACGAGAATCAATAACTGCGACAAGCAAAAGCTTTTAGCCGGCCAAAATTGATGAATGCGACGAGCACGTCGAAAGTTATGCTCGAAGCCATGTTCAAAATCAAGTAGAATAGACATACAGGTAGAGATAAATACCATTTTATTAAATAATGTAGCTGCAGAGGTCCGCCTGTTGTGCCTTAATACACTGAATCATATATTATACACACATATAATACATATTTTATGCGGAATGAAAATTATTTTGTTGGTTGATGCAGAAGTCGAGCGGTGAAAAATGAGGTAGCAAAAAATCATTTAGCATAATGATTAAAATAAATCATATTATAAAGCATTTTTTGGCGCCAGAGCGAACGGTGCGAGCGGCATAGAAACGGGCAGACATATGCAAGAGCTGGCATTACGTATACGTATACGCCACGTAGCCGGCCACGTTGAGCACAAACAAATGCAAACAGACAAACAAAAATGATTTATAAATTGGCACGACGTGCATAAAATGCTGAGCACAAAAAATTTCCACTGCATACGTAATGAGGCTGGAGACCCAGCACACATCTACGCCCCAAAACGAAGACCCACTGAACACAAGCAGAAGCCCAAGCCCGAGTCTGGCTAGCTAGCTGGCTGGACGATGACTTCCGAATCATGTGAGTGTGCAAGAAGTGGCATTTAAATGCGCGCATTTATTCACTTATAAATGCTAAAAATAAAAATATGCTAGGGGAATATGCTAAAGAGCCAGGCCAACGTGGAGCGGCACGGCGACGCGACGAACGAGTCGGAGCCAGACGCAGAGCCAGAACCCGAAAAATAGGGCCAAGTATGGCCCACAAAGTGCACCAAAACTTTTCTAGAAATATGTGAGAGTGTATGTGTGTGTGTGTGTGGCTCTGCATGTACTTTAAATCTCATTTGGCCTGCAGCGGCTCAGGAATTTGGCTAGAGCCAGAGTGAGAATGAGAAAGAGAATGAGAGAGCGCGGGCGAAATAAGTAGCATAAAAAAAGGATATTTTAAGGCTTGCGGCTGTTACGGCTACCATCAGCCAGACACTATCACTATGCAACGCAAGCCACTTTACACCACATACAAACACACACACGCACACACACACGCACACAGACTAGCTTACATAGCCGCTTTACGCACGCACATATGCCATGAATTTCATTTAGTTTGTACGTGTGTGCGTTAGTTAATATTCCACACGTATCTATGTTGAAGAGAGATAGAGAGAGAGAGTGAGAGAGAGGAAGAGTGTGTGTGTGTGTGTGTGTGCGTTTGTTTGTTGCCTTTAAATTACTTCAACCATAAACTTATGCGCATGTATGCAATATGCTGCTTATGTCACTTTAAATGTGCTGCGTAATCTGTTTTAATTAGACTTTGGGCAAACTTTGATAATCCAATTGCAGCACAAAGCCAAATGAAGCTTTTTATAGTTTTTGACAAAGCGTCGAAATGTGGCCAACATTTTTTTAAGTTCACAATTGCAGCAATATTTTAGCCCGCTGCCGCCGCTGCTGCTGCATGCTTCTTTTAATGGCAGCCATGCGTCTTGGTGGGTAAAAATCTGAGCGAGCGCTGACAAAGGCAGCAAAGACGCTGAAGTCACCCACCGTGAAATTTCGTTGCATATTAAAAGCGTGTTCGCTGCTCGAGCTGGAGCGGGTTGCAGCTTGTTGATGTTGTGTGTGTGTAAGAACGGAGCAATGATGATAATGCGGCACACGTGCAACAAAATGCAAGCACTTAAAATATTTATAAGCTACAGCAGGTAGCAACGGCAAATGCAACATTTTGGCAGCGTCAGATAAATCACAGCCGGAAGGCAGTCAGCGCGGATGTTGGCTCGTTCAAATGAAGAAAAATGGAACTTGCAGCAGTGCAGGCAGCAGCTTGCCGGAATGTGGGCGCTGCAATCACTGCAACGGCTGCCTGGCCATAAACAAAAGCTAGTGCCAGCAGTCGGGCAACAATGCTGACCTTGTCAGGCCACAGCCAGCGCCACAAACAAGAGCGAACAAGAAAAGCGAAACTTGAGAGCTTCACTTTGCTGATGGAATTTCGCCAAGAGGCATGCCTCAAGATTGATGTGCTAAAAACCGTGTAAAGGTCAAATTTATGCGAGAAAAGTGTCAAAGAGTGAAGTAGAGAGACAGCGAGAAAGCGACAGGTAGAGAGATAGAGAGGGAGAGAGTTAGAGAGAAGGAGCGCGAATAGGTGACAAAGTGCATGATGATGCGTTTAAATATTTGATGGCCCAGCTACGCGTTGGGCCGCATAAACATTTGAGTGCGAAAACGTGTTGAGGTTCCCTCACCCAAGCCGAGGCCGAAGCCGAAGCCGAAGCTGAAGCTGAAGTGCCTTATTACAGAGCGCAGCCCTTTGGACGATTGCCGTGGCAACGCTCAATTAGTTGGAGCCACTTTAACTACATGTAGCCAGCGGCCAGCCAGCAGGTCTTTGCATTTTAAGACCTAAGCCCGGAGCGGTTGCCATATCAACCACCTGAAGATCCAGAGGGCTGCCGTGTCCTCGTTTCGTTTCGTGAGCTTATTTACATGTCAATTGTAAATTGTTTTCCGTGTTTTAGCACACTTATCGCTTTAGTGTTGTGTTATTTTGATCTCTATCGGCGACATTTTCCTGTTGGCTGGAAATCGAAAACATGTCAAGCTCTGCTCGGATATTGATGCTGAGGCTCGCGAATCATGCTGGCTGGCTGGGGCGGTATATTCCCGAGATGCTGCTGTGACAGACTCTGCCGCCGACTCGAAGTGGCAGCTGACAGTCCGTGGGCGGGAAAATCACTTGGCTCGCTTGGAGTTATCTGCATGCATACATATACATATATCACATGTCAATCTAATTTCATTTTTACGCCCCAGCAAATCGGCAGCGGAGGTCTACAGTGAGGCAATGACAGCATATGGCCAAAGATGCCAGCCACTTGGCCCACTGTGCTCGAGCAATTTTTTTGACAACTTGACAAATCGTGTATAGACATTTGTTGACGCCGCTCACACACACACACACACACACGCACACACACTAGCACACTTATGGCACGTGACTATGTGAGCATGTGTGCCAGAGTGTGGATGGGCTGGGTGGGCTGTCTTATCCAATTGGGGCCAAGGCTTCAAAGAGCAGCGGGGCACACAAGCAGAATGCAAAGCTAAATCAACACCAGGCAACAACAACAACAGCGACAACAACAACAACTGTGATACGGTGCTGGCAACTGTAAAATTCAATGAATTGGAAAATGTTTTCCTAGCTGTTGTCATTATTCAGTGGCAGACATGCAGGTGGCCCAAAAGCATTGCCTACTTTCGAGGGCGCGCCATGGCCCAGCTGCCGTGGAACAAATCGTCAGCTAAATCTGGCTTGACATATAAAAATGAAACAAAGGCATTCGCCAACTGCTGCCCGTGGTGCCAGGCGACGCCTGTCCCAGTTAGAGCACTCGCAAATTGAATAATTATGTGCAAATACTCTTGTATGCAAATTAAAGCAACAACAACAACAACAACAACAGCAAATGCAAATAAAAAAGTGCCAAAATCAAATAAATAAATATGTATATACATATATATAAGGCTGTAGCACAGCTGCAGGCATGTGAGCATAGAAATTTCATTAAATACATTCCAGAAGAGCTAGCTAGGCTTTAAGCTGGGCTCGCTCGAACAGCAGATACCCAGCATACACATTTAGAGGCAAGTAAAAAATAAAATTGGCTAGATTACTCACCGATAGATAGTAAGTCTCTATCAGAGAGTAATCTAGCTCAGCTCAGCAAGCAACTCTGAGCTAAATAAGGGCTAACCTCACATATACTATCAAATACAGATATTCTTTAGGCATTTTCTTAAAAATACAGCCCCTAAATTCAAGAGGCAACAGGGCCAGAGGGGGAGTCAGTCAGAGGCGGAGGGAGAGAATTATGGACGGTGCGCGTTTTATGAAATCATTTCAAACGCCTTTGCCGATTGCGCCGTCGCGACGTCAGCGTCACTTTGTTTATTACTTATATGCCCGCACACCCACACACACACACACACACATGTACACATGGCTATACATTAGCTGAGCAACACGCACACACGCAGGCACAAATTTATGCACACAAATAAAATGAAAGTAAATTGATTTATCTGCCGCACAATACACAGCACACACACCACGGCGGGGGAGGGGGAGGTGGCATGCGAGGGTCGTCCTTGGTACCGCAGGCATTCATTGGGGACACATTAGCCGTAAGACAGACGCCAATGCTGTGACCAGCACACGCACACCCTCCAGAGCGTAAATGCAAATACGCTAATACACACAGACACAGACACACACACATCCACATACACACATATACATACACTAACACCCATGCTAATATGCTCGTAAAAAGGCAATTTCCACAAATTCGACGCACCTCCAGTGCTCACCTCTGCATACTTAAATATTTACTGTATTTCTCTTCTGTTGTTGTTGGTGTTGTTGTTGTTGTTGTTGTTGTTTTTCTTCTTCTTCTTTTTCTGGCTAACTCAATTTTCTATTGCTAAATCTTGGTCGTCTTGGCGTGATGAGGTTCCGAACCTGCTGCCCTCTGCCCATACGCCCAGCAGCAGCATATAACTTATGTTATAGATACGCACGCACACACACACACATATGTATATACACGCAGATATGTGACTCAGTCCCATTGCCATTTATTTCAATTTTTACAACTCAGACGCTCGATTCGCAGACAGAAACGTGTTTTCGCTCGAATTACGCTTGAAACTATTCGCATTGAAATCATTTCGTTGCAATTGTTTGTAAAATACAATAATGTAAATAATATGTTCAGTTTAATTCAATATACATATATTTTATGTACGTATTTTACGGCACTTATGAAATTTAAACCAATGGCGATTTAAAGTTAACGTAATTCAATATTTTAATCGACTGTTTGAGCAATAATTTTCAATTAGATAATCTTATTATCATTTTATTATATTTATATTAAATAATAACTCTCTTAGCAGTATCACTTAACAAAAATTTTATATTGTACTAGAAAACATATATTTGTAAAATTAATACAAATATTTTTAATTAGATTAAAATATTAATATTTTTAAATTTTATTCCCATCGTTTGCTCTAATCAGATAATTTAAGAGATTGAAAAATTAATCCAGTGACACATTAGAAATTTTCCCATGCTTCTTTTCTTATCAGCATAAGTAAATCAAAGTTTTTATAAATTTAATAAAAATCTTTTCAAATAAATTTATTAAAATTAATTTATTTTAGATATTTATCTAAGCTACTCTTGCAGAAAAGGGAATATAAGAAATTGAAAAACTAATCCAGAGGTCTTTTAGTAACTTTTGCAGTTTCTATAAATATTTGATTCAAGTATCCCAAAGTAAGTACAAGAAACATTCGAGTTTTAAGTCGTATTACACATGCAGTCAAAGTACTCGAAGTAAACATGACACCTCTTCATAATAAATTTAATCACAGTTCGGAGCAAGTAAAGCCAAGTCGGAATCCAATAGTCAAGTCGGCGCGCGAGAGAAGGCAAACAACGACAACATACTAACAAAAGTCAAAGCTATTGTAATAAATGACAGCAGACATCTGCAAATTTGGCGCCGAGTGGGTCGCTGGGTGGTTGGGTGGCTGGCGGCTGGCGACTGGTGCAAAGGGCAGCCGCTTGGCAAATGCCAGCACTGCAAATCCTCGACTCGAGCACCAAGTGATATCCACTCGAAATGGCATGCCTGGGAAATTTTCTAGCATTTTAGCATCATTAGCATTGATTTATGATTAAGTTCAACCTCAATTTTCAGTTAAATCGTTTTCCATGGCTCGGCGTGCGCTGCCAGCCCGTCAGCTGGAGACGGCTCGCCTTGTGCTCCGGATTCGGATTAGGGCTGGGGCTGGCGGTGGTGGTGGAGTGGTGCTTCGAGCTACTTGCTGGTGGGGATGGTAAGGTGGTGCTAGAGTTCGGCTGTGTGGGAGGCGCAAACGTCGAAAACAAGAAATCAGAAATCAGAATAGCTGCGATTCTCACAATCGGACGCACTGATGTGTATAATGATCTTTAGCTGGGATTTAAAGCGGATAATAAATAATAAAAATACATGGAGCCGGCAACAAAAGGGAGCGCCAAGTGGGCCAGCGCCTGTCTAAGGCATCGACTGGGCTGTGCGACTGGGCTTAGTGCGTAAGTCGGCTCGAGCTTTATAAAAAATGAATTGTTAAAAGGCCGCACGACGACATACCTATAGAGGAATATAAATGTGCGCGGCTTCAACTAATCAAAAATGCTTGAATAACGCATTTAGTTGCATGGCCAACTCCATTAATAGATGGGCCCAGACCGTGGTGGCCGGACAGAGAATTGAAATAAATAGATTCTTTAATGGCGAGTCAAGAGTAGAATACCAACTAAGTTAAGTGTAATAAATGATGCCGCCGGGCAGCAGAGTCGGCCCGAGTCGAGGCTTTTAAATTGAGCCGACAAATGCCGAACAAATTTCAGTGCACAACACAAATCAAATGCACAATACAACTTAATAATATTTCCGTTTGTCAGACACGATTTCCGAGCTCCGGGAGCAGGCCGTGCACACATTCACATTTGAATAATGCTGTTCAATAAATGGAATTGCCTTCATTCGGTTGGCTTCCCGTTGCCGTCGACCCTTTTTTGCGCGGTGATGCGCCTTCGCTGCCACCGCCGTCGCTGCCTTGCCGGCGCACAGAGGATATTCATATGGCATGGCAGCGCTGCTCTCGGTTCAAGCCAAATGCCAAATGCCAGCAGCTGCAACAACAGCAGAAACAGCAGCAGGAATGCCATTGAAATATGGCATAAGTTAAAAGGATTTATTAACTCTTAAAAGCATCGCACAACAAAGCAAAAAGCCAACACGAACGAATCAAGCAGTTCCCACACACACACACACACATATACATATATATAAAATAAATAAAAATACAAATAACTTAACTGACATACTCTAAAGGCAAATCGTATATCATATATTGTTATTCATGTGGCTGTATTTATGGCCTTTTCTCTGGCATTGCTAACAAGCGTCGAGGACGACATCAGGCATCAACTGGCCGAGTCAGTCTCAGCCACTCGGCTTTAATATCCATTAAAGATGGCCAATTTGCATATATAAGAAATTGCACTCATTCATTTGAAGGCATCTTTAAGCCACAGTTCATGGCCCGAAGTCTTTAGCAGCATAAATATTTGAGCAGAGATGATTTAAGATGACTTTTAATTGATTGCATCTTCTTGATTTAATTGATAAGGAGCTTACAGCTAATTGATGATCGTAAGCCGTTATTAGCAACAACAGCTATTTGGCTTAAGCCATGCTTACACCGACTCTCACCAGCTAACGGAATGCTTATGCATAAATTGTGCTGCCAATAAAAAACGAGAATATTGCGCACTCACACAGAATGCAACGAAATGCATAAATTTGCCTTATGCTTATGGCCATGGCAACAGCAGGAGCCAAGGCACCGACTCTGAGTGTGCCTCTATCTCTGCCTGTGTCTCTGACTCTGACTCGAAATATAACAATACATAAGAGTTACTTATGGAACTTTTGCTTCCTCCTTTGAGCCACAATTTAAATTAAACACTTTTTCAAGCGTTCGCTGTCTTTGTGCTGCGATTGTTTCAGCTGCAATGAAAACTCTTATTTGTGAGAGTGTGTGTGTGTGTGTGTGAATGCTCTTCTCATCCGCTTCTTTTTTTTTTTGTGCCGCTCTTTCGCTTTTAATTCGTAAATTCAAAAGTTCGGAAGCTGTTAATAATGTGGACAGGCGCACGACACGAAGTATTTCATTAGAGCAACACTAGACGCCATGGACGGCACTTGAACGGCACTCGTCATTGGCGCGCTCCTAATTCCATTTCCATTTAAATGCTTCATTTTTGGCTGGACAGCGCCACGCTTCAGACCAGGCCAAAGTGTTAAAAGCAATTACAGTGCGCGCCCGAGCAAATGAAAGAAAAACTAATTAAATCCTTTGTGCAACAAAGCGAGCGACGCGCAGCGCATTGCCAAATGAAACCAAAGTGTGGCACGCTTAATGCGATTGATATGTATATATATATACATCTATATACATATATATATATGTATGTATGCATGTATGCATGCATGTGTGATCGCTCAATGCTAATGCCAATGCTAATGCTAATGTTAGTTTTATAGACGAATGATTAACAGGTCGTCACTTATCTGTTATGCTTGACCCGGGTAAGCAGATGCTCCTCAACGGCTCAGATGCTATCACAATGGCTTTGCATAATGATGCGGTTGCTGCTGCTGCTGCTACTCCTGCTGCTGCTACTCCTGCTGCTGCTGCTCTAATGCCATGCAAATCTATGCCTTCGCCCAGTTGTCTGCAATGCGGCAAACCGGCTTCCAAAATATCGTTTCGGTTATGTAAATGCCAGCAGCGAATCAATATGCTTTCGTTTTCAGCATAAATGCCACATAAACGACATCCATCTAGATGTAAGTGTGCTTAAGTTATGCATTTGCATACCCTGTGCCCAGGAGCTGCTTGAAATCGGGTATGACAAGCTGCGCAAATCATATTACTAACTTTACCTAGTTCGCTTATCTCCATTAAGTGAAGTTTTCCATCTTCACTCACTTTTCCGGTATAGGTCAACCTTAAGTCGAGTACTTATTCATTAGAGTTAACAATGTCAAGCGAGAAAGATGAACAGAGAAGCACAGAAAACGAGAGAGAGAGAGAGAGAGAGAGAGAGAGAGAGAGAGGGGGGAGGGGAGCGACCTCTGTGACAGTTTGGCTCATAAATTGTAGTGTTGAAAAAGCGCCAAGTAGAGTTAAGTGGAAAGCGTGTTGGTCAGGTGCATTTGCCAGGTCAACTACTCTCTCTTTCTCTCACTCTCTCTCGCCTCGAGTTGCACTGATTTATGCCAATCACGATTCGCTAATAACTCAGTGGCTGCGACGAGAGCTGTTATTGTTGTTGTCATTGCGGTTGGAGCTGCTGTTGCCTCTGCTGTTGTTGTTGTTGCCACAGGTCCTGTCATAATGACAGTCATTTGAGGGTTAAATTGGATATGCCTCTTGCGTTGACAAGTCGGTCACGTGCGTCGCCCCAAAGAGGCGCACATAATTGACGTTTCATTAGCAGCATTTTTAAGCGCATTACCATGTAAATATCTATCAGTCATGTGCAGAGCAGAGCCTTGAAAAAGGAGCACAGTTTAAACCGAAAATTCCATAATTAACACAGGGTCACCTAATGCTGACGTGAATTCGGCTTGGTCAAGTCATAAAAACCCTTATTAGCTTTAATACACGCAGCGCATATCAAATTGAACTTGTTAATGTAGCCGGCCTATCCCACAAAACTGAACCACACACACACACATACGCACACGCGCATTGAGTCGAAATGAGGACAAATTTAATAAATGATCAAGGATTCAACAGCAATTTATGACATAATGATGTTTGAGTGGAACCAAATGAAATAGACACAAGGCTATATATACCTCTATCTCCCTCCCTCCTTCTTTCTCTATGTGTGTGTGTGGAAGCTCTTTATACCCTGCCCTTTGACCTATGACCATATTTTATGTAAATTACGGGATTATACTGTGATTTGGAACAACTTACAGCTGCTGGCCAGAAGCCATGTCTGGGACGACCTTCTCTAATGCATTTGCAGGCAAACAGCCTGTCTCAATTTGTGGCCCATCGCAGAGGTGTTGATGTGTGTGTGGGTGTGGCAGTTTGTAAAGCTTTTGCTATTAAATTGGACAGCAGTTCGTTATTTTTTTTTTTTTTCTTCATCTATTTTTTGTGTGGCCCCCAATGTGATTAATGGCTTGAAAACTTGTTTTCTAATTATTTAACACCCAGCAACTACGACAATTAATTATGTGGCTCAACAATAAAAGTTCTGGCCGACATTGTGGGCGACGCAGACACAAATACAGCCATTGCACCAACGACAACAACAACAGCAACAACAACAACAACAACTAAGGCAACAGTAAATTTTATTGTTCGCACTCACATGGACAACGCACACAATTTGTCCCTCGGGGGGACACAATTTGGTGTACTATTTCCTATGTTTATTTTTTGCGAAGCAACCAAAATGAAATTGTTGAATTTGCCAAGCACACACATGCATACACATACACATAGATATATGCGATATATATATGTGTGTGTGTGTATATGCCTGCCATGCGTATGCGTTAATTGTTTTTATTGCCAACACACACACACACACACACACACACACACACACACACATATATATATATATACACACTCACATTTGCACATGGTCATTGGCATTCACATACATTAAAAACTTTTTAATTAAACACAATTGTGACAATTTATTTAAACGGGCTCAATGCATATTGCATTTAGCCGAACGCATTTAGTTGATTTTAATGTCAAGCAGCGCCGCAAGCCGAAATAAAAAGCGTCAAAACAAACAATAAAAGCAAAAGAGCCAACAAATCCAGAAAAGTGCGTGACGCCAGAAAGCCAAAGGCCAAGTGGAGCCAGCCATGGCAGTCGCAAAAAAAGAAATCTGCTTAAAACAATTACATTTCAGCATAATTGGCTTTAATTGCTGGCAGCGCCCACAGAGAGCGAAGCCTGAGCGCCTCGACTGAGGGTCATAATGGCATCTATCAGTGGGGGCGTCAGTCGAGAAGTCGTCGAGGGCCGTTCAGAGGCGAGAATACGGAAACGGAAACAAGCAATTTTGCGGCAAAGTTACGAGTGCCACAGACAACAGCAGCAACAGCAACAACAACAACAACAGCAACATCAACATCAAGAATATAAAGCTGTGCCACAACAATAAGCCAGACAACAACAATAACAACAACAACCACCGCCACAGCCGCAGAGTAAAGTAAAACTGAGCTAGGGATGCTCATTAAACTGTATAAATAGGATGAAGGCAGGAAGAGGGGCAGCAGGAGCAGGAAGTGTGGCAGAACAACCTAAAAAGTGTTGCAAACTTTTGCGTTAGTGTTGCACAGTCAACTTGGTTAGAGAGTGTTGCAAATGTTTGCGGCTAGTTTGCTGGCCAATCGGTCAACAAGCCAAAGCCAAGAACCAAAACTTAATCGCCTCAGCTCAACTTTAGTGCATAAGCCATCGGCGTTAATTGATTAGGAATCACGGCCTAATCAAATACCGTAAATCGTTTAACAGCCGCACTAAGCTGACCAGCTGATAGATGTATGTATATACATACACACATACATATATATGTGTGTGCTATGTGGAGACAACGCTTGGCTGATGGCAGCTGCTAATTAGAAATGTGTAGAAAATTTGAAGAGGAAACACAGCTAAACTTAACAGACAGTCCCGGCGGAACGGTTGCGGAATGCTGCGCGTTCATTGTTCGGGCTTAAATAGCTGCAGCTCATAATGAGCCAGACCCAGAGGAGCTCTGGCCTCCCTCTCTCTCTCTCAGTCTCTCCCTCTCTCTCTCGCTCTCTTTGCCACTCCCCCACTATATTGCAGCTTAAGAGGGCAACGCATTGTGGCAAGTTGAACACTTTGTGGTGCGCCGGCGTCTTTTTGTCTAGTCGTGCCTCATTGTTGGCTGCATAAATGTTTAGCTCAAGCAGCGTTAATTAATTGTTTAAGTACTTCACCCTCCACTGGCGGCACACTGGCAGCTATTCTGGCCAACGTGGCGTATACGAAACTCCACACACTCACACACACACACAGACATCTGTCTAGTAAATTACTTTCGCACACTTACAAGTGTCATCATTCTGTGTGGCATGTTGTTTCCCATTGCCCAAATGAGACCACATAAACTGCACTCGCAGTTTGTCAGCGCCACGCTCCAACAGCAACAACAACAACAGCAAACAATAGCAACAATGCATTGTGCATTTCAATGAAACTCATTTAGATATAAATGTGTGTGCATATATGACATCGTAAAGCCGCCAAAGCCAACACCAGTCGACGTATATTTACTTTTTGTGTTACTCAAATTAAGTTTTATATTGGATACTAAATGGAATATTAGAAACGAAGCAAGGTAGGAGGGGGTATAATGGAGATATGATAAATAGATTTGCTGTCTCTTTTTGTACTCTGGTTAAAGATAGCAATATCTAAGGCATAACTTCAAGAGATGATCTAGAGAAGTAAACTATATACATATCAGCTTCGACTAGCCTTATAAATATGCAATTTATGCTACGATTAAATAATGTTTCTTCTCAACTAATGGGGCATCTGCATTTCGCTTTTCCATTATACAACTTTGAGTGAAATTTCATCAACTGTTTATTACTCAACTATCAAGTAGCTCCATAGCCATTTCGCCTCCAAAGGAGATAAAAGCACGAACAGCTGCCAACTGCATCAATCAAGACAGATCAAGATATGCACAACGCATACATATTCAAGCAGACTTTAACAATTTCTTTATTTGTTTCACATTTTTCCGTAGCAGCTCCATTTGTTTGCATTCACTCAGAGATGAGTGCTTGATGTCTGCTTAATTGCAACAATATCCGTTTACTTAGACTGTTTACTTGGTCTTTGTGCTGCAGCACTGCTCCTTGGTGCCCGTTTTGCAGACGCACTTGCAGTCCTGATTGCACGCGCAGTTGTCGCCGCACTTGGCGTCGGTGCACTTGCAGTCTGGGCAGGTGTGATAATCCATGGCCATCAATGAGTGTAAGGTGAAAATCATATTTATTTCCTCTATTTTGTATACTCACTTGTGCCACAGCCCTTGCAAACCATTTTCGAGTTGAAGAGAGTTAAAAGTATTGCAAAGTATTTCGGATTTCTTCCTTAAGAATTTACTGGCTTTTACAACAATTTCACTGAACTTATTTATAGCTGGCGTTGGTTGGCCGAGTGCCGAGTGCCGAGCGCCGAGTGAAGTATTTTTGCACTCAGTTGAATATTCATGCTATCGGCGTGTGCAAAATCAACAAAAACGTGTGCAATGCAATTCGATGCGAGCTCACCTCAATCAGTCAACAAAAGATAAGAAGAATGCGATAAGAATGCCGTGAGCTGTTGGCTCGAGTCAGTCCATCAGTCCATCACTCAGTCAGTCAGTCAGTCGGACACTCTCTTATACAGTGGGTAAGCCAAAGTGTGGTTGTCCTAATTATGACATCATCATAATTGCCTTGGCCCACTCAAATGCTGTCCCAATATTAGGCGTCGGTGGTGGCGCGCTTAGTGGGAGTGAAATTACCGCAAATTGCGAAAGTTTTTAATTGTTTATCTCGCCAGACGCTGTGGCTGTAGCTGTAGCAGTGCCCGCAACATTAGTGCAACATGGCAGCCGTGGAGGGGCAGGATACGCTGCTGCGGCATTGTCCTTGCCGCAATCACAAAACAGAAATCTTCTCGAGCGGATGTTTTGTAATTTTGCTTGTGCTTGTGCCTTGAGTGGGCTGCCGCTGGATGAGGTCAAATTATTAATTTAATATGTATCCGCCGCGCCGCTCGGACTTCGACTTCCGCTGTGACTGTGGCAGCAGCCGCAACAACTCCTTTGGCCAGCTCAAATTTGTTGTTTGAAAAGTTGGCGGGCGGGCCTGCAGCCTTTCGCAGCGTCCTCGACCCGACCTGTGGCACAGTTGCCACAAACTTTGCACCATTTCCGCTGCGGCACGGCCCACTTCCGCGTGTCCACTTGCAGTGCCAGCTGCCCCACTGTCCCACCGTCCCGCCCACCAGCCTGATTAACGTTTAAACTCATTAAGATAACGCAATTTTTGGCGTTCTGCTTAATTTTGCTGTCGCAGCTGCCACCATCACAGCCAGAGCGGACCGTGCCAAAGGTCAGCGAGTTGGAAATCTGAAAGCTTGAATCTTGAATCTTGAATCTGTTGCCATTGTCTGGCGCTCGCTAGTAATTGGTTTGTAAACAATTTCGCTTGCCCTTTGACAATTTGCTCGGCCATTTTGTTGTTTGGCTAATTGCAAGAGCCGAGCCACTCGAGCCACTTCGAGGCATCTTAGCCAAAATAAAATACCCCAAAATGTAATTTCAAATTGGCCCTAGCCGAGTGCCACTTAAAGTGCTGCCATTATGGACCATTAGATCTATTTATCATATGTTCACGCTCAATTACGGCCTGTGGCGGGCAGTTCTTTGATAACAGGCCGCTTCAATAATTACCCTGACCAGGCCCAGCTCGGTCCGCAGCAGCTTGGCTAACTATGTTTACATGCCAATCAGCTCGCAATTGCGATTTATCGGCGAGTTTGTTTATGTGTCCAAATATTTATTTATCCCCCATGTCGCAATGCATTATTTCCATGTGATTTATGGACTAATACTAAATGGACTAGTGCCAAAGCTGTTGTGAAATGTGTTATATAGTTACATATATGGCACATAGATATGAGCAGCTCAATTTAAGCGCGCAGCGGCAAAAATAGATGAGTCCTTGCTAAAGCACATTATCTAATTGTAGCTATTGAGCATTAACTGCGAATACTGGCACGAATTAAGAGCCCCGAATGCTCATTAAGTTTACGCACGGATTGTTGGCCCAAATACGGGTTAGTTAGTCTGCCAAAAATAGGCAAAATCGCAACAACTGTCCAGTTATCAACGCAATTCATATTCCAAATTCCATGAAAGCACTAAAACAATTTCAATTGTACAACTCATCAACGGGCTGGGGGACACACTTGCAGCGCTGGGAATGGGGTCCGTCATGTGGTCAAACAACCGACTAGCCAACAACAACAAGAACAACAGCAGCAGCAGCAGCAGCAGCGGCAACAACGACAAAGGATAAACGACAAGCCTGATGGAACTTCACGCATAAACCGAAAAATAGGAAAATGTTGAGCGACATCGCACTGGAACAGCTGCTGCCCGGCTCAGTTGTGGTTGCAGTTCATGGCAACGATTCCCAGCGTACACTGAAATCCTTCACACACACACACACACACACACACACGGGCTTGCACACAGTCACACGCTCACACAATGACACACTTGCGCACACATGCACGCATAGGCATGTAACGGTCCCAAAAATGTTCTGCAATATGCGTCGAGGGGAAAATTCATCATAAATTTTATGCGGCAGCATGGGAGCCAAAGCTAAACGCAAACTTTTCATATGCTGCTCAAAAAGTGTCGCAACTGCTGCCAGAGATTCGCATACCCTGTAAACATAGAATGTGTAGATTGGGCAGCAGAACGAAGCTGGATAGGAATAGTAGAGCTGCAAAGCCGGCAATAGACTTGACTGGTGTAATCTGCAATTTGTGAATTATAGTTTGTCGTTTTTGCTTTCAATAAAATATATAATTAACATATACAATAATAATATTAATATCCAAAAAATATTAAGATTTAACTTAATAACTGATTTATATAAAAAGTGTATATCGAGCCATATAAACTGATTTTATATTTATTTATAAATTTATAAAAATGTATTTATTTAGTCTGTAAGAAATTTTAAAAATAAAACACAATGAAGAAGAGAATCTTCTAATTAACATCCTCGCAATTCCTTACAAGCATTGTATCAGCCATGAAAATTGAGAAAATTATCCAAAGAACTATCGCAAAAGTTAATATCAGTCAATACTATCGCAACAAGCATTGATAAGATAAGAGAAAGATGGCAATGGACACCATCAGCTCAATCAACTCTTTTCAGACTTAGACTATACTTTAAATGCATTAAGGGATATCTGCTAGTCGAGCGTATACTCACCATATACATATATATGTAGCAATATTGCAATTCGCCGCAATTCGAAACGGGCTGATGTCAAATGTAAATTGCTCAAAGAAATGATGGCAATATAACTAACAGTTTGGAACGCAAACCCAAAAAGGATTTGTTTGCCAGCAACGTTGTTAATCCAATTTGTGATTTGCATAGAAGCCAAAACGAGAATAACTGTTGTTTTACAAGCACCAAACGCAAACGCAAACGGCCAACAGCGCACAGCTTACTGCCAGCTTTGGGCCAGCTTTGAGCCAGCTGTGCAATTTCTTGGAGGTCAAGTGTCAGTTGTCGAGGACGCTCCGCATTCCAACTACTTATGCACAGAGCTGCGCTGCCTCGGCTCGAGCACATTTTATGACAATCACAAGTTCTCGTGCCAGGCTCCATCATGATTATTTGCCATTGGCAACATGATGCTCTCGCTCGATGGCATATTTGTCAGTATTAAGCCGGCAATTGGCTCTGTCGTCGAGTGCCATCAATTGAAATTGCATCGTATCAAAAGTTATAAGTTTTCATTACGCGCTGGCGTTCAATATGGCGCGCAACTAATACATCAGCCAACATACACACACACATATACATACATAGAGTGACGCACAAAAGTTTGTCAGCAAATGACATGCATTGACGACGACGATGACTCTAAGGATCGCGCAAAAAAGTATGCAACACTTGACGACGCAGCCAATGTCACAATTATCTAGAGCCAAGCGGGCTGCGAGGTGTGACATATACTATGTATATATATATATACTATCTATATATATATTGCCACAGCTTAACGTTTGATGGCGCGGTGGCTGGTTGGCTGACACAGGAAATCACTAGAGCAAGTTTTTTAATGGAATCAAATCAAATTGTTCGGAAGCTGTAAAAAGCGATTGCACGGAAACATTTTGAGTTGTTGACAGGCGACAACCGCCAAGGTGCAAACACGCCCAACAAAAAACTTGCCAAAGTTTCGAAAACGACTATGACCGACAACAACAACAACAACAAAGGCGAAAAGTAGAGAGAGAGAGAGAAAAAGTAGAAGGAAACGCGTCATAAGTACATGCTCGAGTCCTGACAGCAGTCACACGACCCCAACGTCAATGGAGCGTCAAGAGTGCTTCTACTCTGCCGGGCTGCGTCTCTGCCTCTCTGCCGCGCCCACTTTAAAGGCAGCGACACTTTTTAGTGGCAGCTGTGATTGGGCCAGGTGAGCAAAAGTTGTGCCAACACTCGTCGCTTGGCTCGGATCGTTTATAGGGCCCATAAGTTGACGCTCGCCCGCTGCACTTTGCCAACTTGACTGCAAGGCCATAAAAATATACCATAAAGCCTGTCGCCCAAGCTGCTTCCGGGCCACTCAAAGAGCCGTTAATCAACTGAGGCAGCCAGCTGGCAAGCCAGCACTAGCTGGCGGTCCAGCTAATAATTCTTGTTGACACCCGAGTAAGTTATGCCCATTGAACTTGAGCAGCTGCAAATTAAGCCAATCAATTCATTAGCAGCTCCCGTCTCGCACCTCGCACCACTCCACACGCCACGCACTGCGTCCTTGCCGTTGTCCCCATTGGCAACTTTGAGTGCCACTCGCGCTGCTGCGCATGAAAATTAAATTGTCGCCTACAATGGCAAACAAATTTCGCTCAAATGCAATCCAAATTGCAACAGACACTGTCACACGAACTGAACGAGAGAGGGTGTTGGCGGGGGCAAGTGGTGCAGCACCCGCAGCGCATTACCTTTGTCTTAGCTCGTGGCTTGCAGATTAATTGCCAATGAGTGTGTACAAGTTCGAGTAGAAAAGTTTTTCAGAGTTTTCCCTGTTCAGTCGATTGTTCCGTTACACTTCCCCCTGCCCCTTGCGCTTACCTTTGTACAGTCCTTGTCTCTGCTGGTCTCCACAGCTCGGATTCGCTCCATGTGACATCCGAACGGGGACCACGTGCATTTTATCTCTGCTCCGAACTCAACACAATTCGAGGTTTTTGAGGTGAAACAAATTTCCGGTGACATAAACTTAATTAGCTTTTGTTCGGGCTTTTGTTTTATGGTTTTGCGGGCACAACTCAACTTGGTGTGCGTGAGTCTGTGTGTGAGTGTGTAGGTGTTGGTCTAAGGGTCGCTTAATAAATGGCTTGTAATGCTAAAGTGCGGCATTTAGTTTTGATTTAATTGAGCCACTTAACAGATGTATCTTTAAGATACAACAGAGCTAAAGCTTTCATCAGCCGGCGTTTAATTAAAAAAGCAGCCACGGCCAACTTTCTTGCCGTCGGATAAGTCAAGAATCGTGCCAAACAACTTATAAGTCTCATGACATGATATTTGCTGATAATATCAGATAACGCACGCAATACATAAATCCTTACCTCAAACAATAACAGCAGGAACAACAAGGGCCACAGCCACGAGCATGAGCAACCAGCATGAGCAAATATAATGAAATTGAAAACTGAGCTCGGGATAAACGTGGCTGAATAGCTAAAGAAAAACTCAAGTGAAACCCAAACAAAAGTTGTCTTACTTCTGCAAATGGAAAATTGCCCATGAGAATGCCAAAAAAAAAAAAACTGGAATGAAAGAAAGGAAATAAAATAAAGGAAAACTGCACACAAACTAAATGCTACAGATCTGCGATTCCCTCAAGGCTCCAGCACAAAGTTTATAAGCAATTCTTAGTATATTAAATAAGAATGTTCGACAAGTTGTGTGTGAGTGTGTGTGTGGGTATGTGCAAAGGTGTAGTTATACACAGCCAACAGACTTGTTTCTAAAGAATGGTTTAGTACAAAATGAATAATTAATTTCTCATATATATTTTTAGTTACATTTATTTCCGATAATTTCACATTTTAATTACACTGAAAAATGACATTGATATGCATTTTGGATATTTAATAATTTATTAAAAGTTGTTCATAACAAATATTTTTATATATAAATATTTATTCATATTATATTTACAAAAGTAAGGTTTTTTTTGTTTTTTATTTACTTAACAAATATGAAAATGCTTTGGCGTGTTTATGTTTAATCGAAATTAATCAATATGTTCACTATAGCATAAAATTAATATAAATTCTACATATTTAAAATTATTTAAATCTATTTATATTATATATATGTTAAACTTTGTTGACTTCTTTATTTACTTAACGCATATAAAATTTCTGTTGCATCTCTTGATTTTCAAACTGTGTTTAATCGAAGCTAATCCATTTGGTAGTCTGTCTCTTTTAATAAGATATCAGCATTTGCATACATGCACACAGAGTCTGCCTCACACGCACACATACTCTACTCTACTCACACACACACATGCATTTGCTGGCATGCGTGCTCATAAATACTTTATCAGCCGCAAAGAGCTAAGGAAGTCGAAAGGCTAAAAAGTTTTGTGCCCACACCGCGTTGGAGGCATAGGCAAACTGACGATATAATGATCTTCCCTGGGGAGCAGCAGCAGCGGAGCCTCGGCAACTGACCCTCAACTACAGTCCATTGAAATTCCTGCGGCATTTCTCAGCATCACCTTAATCGCCTGACAAAGTTGCTTATGCTTGCCATTCCAAGCCGCCTGTCGGGCCGTCGTGCCGTCCGTCTGTCGGCCTGTCGACCTGTCTGAGTGTCGGCTTGGCGTCTGTGCGAGCTCTGGTCCGGGCAATATTAATAGGAAATGAAATCAAAAGGTTGCCTTTTACTTGATTTTCCCCCAATTCCAAGTACTGCCACAGCCAGTGGCTGCTCCTGCTGCCACTCCTGCTGCCTCATTGTTCGTGCAACTTGTAGTTTAGCTTCATCATCTGCACTTGGTGGTCGGCAACTTGCTTAGCTCGGTTTGGCTTTGTCGCCCCCCTCCGTCAGTCCCGTCTGTCCCGACTGCTGCCAGCTGCCGTTCACCGTATCTCCGTTTCCGTTCGTTTCATTCGTCATGACTATAATCCGGTAAGGAATTGGCTTCGTCGTTGTCGTCATTGTTGTTGTTACGTTTGTTGTATAAGTAGCTCATCTGCGGCTGAGCGCGTTTTATTTGTTTCAAATTGAGTTATGCCTAATGAAAATCAAATAAGCCGCAATCCAGCCGGAACTGCCGTTCGGGACTGCCGCTTGCGCGTTTCCCCTATAGCTCCTCATCATGGCATGTGCCACTTTATATTAGAACATTTTCGGATTCTTCACGCCACGCCCATCTTGGGTAAATAATGTCACGTGTCTGCAAGTTCTGACTGCTAAGCTGCCAATCGAAATTGACATTGAAAATGAGCTGGAAATTAATTAAAATGGAAAACGCTGCACATCAAGTATACGGCGTGTGGGCCGCAACAACATTTCACACCACGTCAGTTGCTAGTTCCCTTACAGCAATTTACATATTTCATGTGTACTTATTTCAGTTGCCTTTTGCGGCAAGCGGCAGCAGAGGTGCCAAAGCGAAGCCCAATGAAAACACTAGAGCATTTTGATTATACACACATCAAAATGCTGCAGCAAACACAGCGAACGAGAGAGAGAGGAGAGAGAGAGAGAGAGAGCGAAAGAGAGAGAGAGAGAGAGATCTGTTTATGATTCAGCCACGTTAAGTGCAAGTGTGGAAAATTATTTAATGACTTTTCTGAATTTGAAACGGAATATGAGAGTGCGTTGCGGCAAGTATCATGATGATGAGGCCAAATATTTGCTTACGCAACTTTGAAACACCCAGAGAGCTTCGGAGTTAATAGTCAGATCCTTTGGCAACTGGCAAGTGTCAAGTGGCAACTGGCCCGGTGCTCTGGTGCTGTGCGCCTTTTTCTACAGTTCTATTAATTATTTATGTGTCTGGCAAGTGGCGTGGCCCTCTCACGGCAACACACTTGGCCAGCGACGCCTAATGAAGCCACACTCCAGCGCGAGATGATGAGGTCCGCGCCACTGCTGCTGCACTGTTGCCTATTGGCAACGACCATGTCGTCATCATCGTCGCCAGCTTCAGCATTAATTTGTTCAGGCGACACTTACCAGACAGCTGAGAGGCAGCTACAGGGCTCTAGCTACAGCTCCCGCTCCAGCTCTAGCTCCAACTACGACTACATCAACATCAGCAGCAGCAGCAGCAGCAGCACATAATTTGTAATTAATGACCAGTTAAAGAGCAACCTTTGGAGGCACCGAGATTGAGATTGAGGCTTGGCACTGCGACTGCGATTTACAGCGACAAACGGGCGACAGCCAAACGCTGATTTATGGCCACAGACCGCAAAATTTATATGCCATCACAGAAGTGGCGATGCGAGTCGCCTTTCTTGCTGATTCGCAAGCATCTGCGGCGCCGGCTTGTCTTTACTTGCAATCCATATTCAATATGGGCCCAGTTGCTTTGAGCATATCCAATGCGCTGCGCGTTTTGCATAGTGGAACAGTTCTCTGAAATTAAACAGATGGAATTTGTAACTAGAGGGCAGAGTAGAGAATGCATATTTCGTTTCCACTTCTATTTCATGGCTCAGTCATAAAGCAATTCTCCCCTGAGCAACGACGTATAATGAACAGTTTCCCATTAGAAATAGATTTATAGTGTAGACACTGGTCGACATCATTTCGGTTTTCTTCATGTTTTTGCTTTTGTCAGAGCATTTGAATGTGAAATGTCAGTCACATGCTGGCAGGGGCGACAGACGGAGCTCTTTCTCCATAGATCAACTCCTTGCACTAGCACAAAGCCAAAGTAAAATGAAAGGCAAAGAGAACAGGAGCCTCAGCCTCAGCCTCAGCCTCTGTTTCATTTTGTAGCCGTACATCGAGCATCGGCCTCGGCAGAGGGCAACCAAAGCGCAATTTGTCTTCTGGCAGCAGATTCGATAGTCAATGCTGAGCCCATTTACATTCGCTTTATTGCCAATGGCATTTCTTTTTTTTCTCTCTCCCTCGCTCTCTCTTTTAGCTTCAAGACACAGTCGTACATACATACATATATATAGGTTTTTGCATGTCAGTCGTTGGGCTTAGATCGAACTGAAAGCCTACTGCCGCCTGTAGTGCCGCTCAAATTGTAATTCCTCAATTATAAGAGTGTCTATGCAATGCCTATAAATATTTTTGTTGCCTGACGACAGTTTTATACCAGTTTCAGTTGCCTTTTGATTAATGGCCTCCAACGACTTGATGCACCGACAATCCTCCTACTCAAAAGTAGACAAAAAGAGACAAAAATGGGAAAATAAAAATAGAGGAGATAGAGAGATAGAGAGAGAGAGAGTAAGCCCAGTAAGTGAAACAACATGAGAGATAACTGGCAACAGCTTTTACACTCTGTTTATTTTGCGCCCAACTTTTAGCTAAGTGCAAAACAATTTACCCAAATACGCGTGCACACATTGTGGTTCTACGCACACCCACACACACACACCACCCACATACGCACAACCAGGCACACACACTTAATTGTTCCCCCGACTAATGCCGCTGCCAACACACAGGCCGTCCTTTGTTGTTGTTGCTGTTGTTGTTTGTGGCATGCTTGTAAAATCAACCAAAGCTGCTAAAAACTTGGCTAGTTGCACACTCTGCTACGTTGCTTTATATACCCACTAAATGCAGCATGCAGGCTGTATAGAGTGGGGAATCCTTCCAGTTGTCGAATGCATTTCCAATGGGAAATCTGGGTATAATGGTTTTGTTTTCTTATTAGGAATTGTACAGACTCTGAAGGCACGTTGATTTCATCTAAAATAAAATCAACTAATAACATTATTAACAGCGTATAACAGTTGTCCAGGAATATGTAAAGAAATTCATCCGAGATACAGAAGCTTGGCCAATGCTACCTTATGGCAAGCCACTGATGCTAACTGTAAGCTTACTGCGCTTCTTTCAGTCGGTCAGCATGTCGCTCTCCGCTTTTATTATGCTAATGCAGAATCCCTTTCCCTCCGCCCCCGAAAACCGCCTGCCACCTGCAGCACTGTGTTTTTATGCTCTGTGTGTTGATTGGTAGCAACTGCATACTTGTTGTTTTTAACACCCACCCAAACACACACACACACACACACACACACATACACTCATATTTTATATGTGAGAGAGAATGTGTGAACTGCCGTGGGAACAGTTGAAAACTATGTCAGAGGCTTTTGGCAAATGCAATGCATTTCTGTAATACTTTCTAAGCTGCATTACCCTAAGCCACAAGCAGCTCTCTTTGTGCGTAATAAGTAGGTGCAACAGTTTTATATTGCCGTTAAGCCACTGAACCGTGCAGCAGCTTATCATCATTAGAGAGACTATAATTAAAGTGCCGCATTTGCTCTGGCGAATGCGCAAATAGTTCTCTTCCACTTTTACGTTTATTTTTATTTATTTTTTAAATTCAGAATTTTATGCTGGCTTAACGGCAGTTCATTTGTTTGCGTTAAGTGTATGAAATGCATAAAATGTCTTGAATGATTTTGTTGTTGTTTTTGCTTTGCCCTGCTTAGCTGCTCTAAGTGTTTCGACTTGAACAGCATCCGCGCAATGTTTAAGATGATGGCGCGTCGTCTCGTGTAGGTCGTTGCCTGAGAGCTTCAGCAGACTGTAAAATGAAATAATTATGAGCGATAAATTTGCAGGCGCGTTAAAGAAGAAAAATATGTCGCGACGAAGCCGGCATTGACGTTGATAATGAGCCTGGTCGCGACTAAAGGTTGTGGGAGACAACCCACTGGCTGAGACAGCAGCCAAAGCAGCGAAAGACAGCCAAAGGAACAACATCTAATTGGATCGATGTGAGAGGCAAAAGCCGAGGCATTACTCAGCTGTCCTAACGGCTTTCATGATAGTATCATTAAAAATTCATAAGATACTCCAATTGTCAGCCACTCCAAGTGCCTGAGCTAATTCAATTAAAGCCACAAGACACGACCAATCGGCAGAACAAGGGAGAGGGAGAGAGAGAGAGAGGGGGGGGGCACATATATTAACGCCGCTGGCGTCTGGCTGCAGTTGCACGTGCCGCAGGGCAGCAAGTGAATTGCGGCAGTTGCCAAGAACGCCTTGCACAGATTTATTTCATTCGCCGGCATCCTTTATGTAATCTCAATTACCGCCTGTTGGCGACGTCATAAATCTGGGCCGGGTGCCCGTTGCGCTGATTGCACGTGAAACATTCTTGGCCAGCGATTTAATTAACTGCAAACTGAACGAACCTCGGGTCCTCCTTCGTTCTTTGTTGCCCTATCTGGCAGTTACGCTCCTGCGAGCACACAATGCTGCACAAATCTCGCAGTTTGGTCACAAATTTCGTTGACACTTCAGCGGGCACTTTGACTGTCGGGCCGTGTCGAGCCGTCCCCTGCTCCGCCCGGCCGTGGCCAAAAGAAACAGCATATTGTTTGCAGTCAGTAAACGGCAGATGGAGCAAAACAGCAAAAGCTGTCCAAACTGTCAAATGCTACACTCAAAAGTCGCACAAAAAATACGTATAAAAGCCAAGTTGTGCAACACAGTCGCCGCAGATGCAAAAACCTGGCCGTGCCACAAAACAGCAAGCAACATCAAGAGCGCCAGCAATAGCAACAAACAGCAAACAAGTAAATGCTAACAAACGGAAACAAACAGCTGCATTAGCAGACGCAAATCAGCAACAGCAGCAGCAGAAACAGCAGCAGCAGCAGCAGCAGCAACATCAGCAACAACAACAACAACGATTGCAAAGTTAAGCGCAGTTGAGTTACTCACTTAAAAATTCCAAACACAAAACGGAAATATGCAAAAGCTGGGGTCACAAACGGAAATGACCCAGCCGCCATGCTCAGGTTCATGTGGGCCCCAGGAATACCCTGTAAACTCGATGTATTTAACAGCAATTGCATCTACTTACAGCTAATCGCTGCAGGGTATGCGTGAGTCGAGACTCTGCTAGCCACTGGCCTGGCCTGGCTCAAACGAAACGCTAACGAGCGAGGCAAGGATGCAAAATGATGAGACGCTGACATCCTTTAGCCGTCGACTTATGAAAATTACTTTGATTGCAAAGGCAGCAGCGGCAGGTGGCAGGTGGCAAGTGGCTGGTGGCACCTGCAGCCTATCTAGCTGGCAGGCAAGTGCGATCAAAACCGCTACAAATTAGTGATAATGAATAATTTCCCCAGCGGTAATTAAGTGCATCATTAAATGTGCTTAATTACCAGGAGCAGTTGCTGCACTGCAATTGGTCGAAGTTGATGTCATGCCAACACACGACACGACTAGACATGCGTGTGCGTGTGTGTGTGTGTGCGTGTGTGTGTAGCTCTAAACGGTTTTCCAATTACCATCCACTGGCAAAAGTCATTTTCAGTTTGCATATCCACAAACTTGCGGAACTGAAAGAGCATAAGCAACCCGATTACGCCTGCCTGTGGATTTGTGAGCAGACCGAATCCGCTGTCCCGGCTGGACCGAAACTCCTGCCAGCCAGTTGGCAGTGCTTCCAGCGGAGAGGAGGCAACCGAATGGGTCCCACAGTCTGGCTAACAAATTTTTGCTTGTTAGTGCGAAGGTGTGTGCAGGTATGTCTGTCTGTCTGTCTGTCTGTGTGTGTGTGTGCGTACAATTTGATATGTGTACGACACGTGTGTGCCGCTGGGCAAACAATCAGTGACCAGTTCCAACTCCAACTCCCACTCCAACTCCAACTGCAGACCACAAATTAGTTGCGCCTGTGCAGCAGCCGTTGATGCAGCAGCTCCAGGATCAGAGCACAGCCGGCAATGGTGTAGCCAAAGGCCAGCACGAACAGGGCAGCGGATATGTCGTCTACTTCCAGGGCCTTGGGCGCCTTCTTGGGCACATAGCCCATGGCCTGATTGAAGAGCACCTGGCCCGTTTTTTTATCCAAATACTTGTCCACGTTCTGCAGAAGCAAATAGTTAGGCACGGGCAGAGGGAATGCATTTTGTGAGGTACCTCCAGCTCCCAGTGCACGTAGAGACCCGACTCCTGGCAGGCGCGAATGTGCCGGTTCAGCTGTGGCATCAGCGCCCAGCCCCTGATGGAGACAGCGCGCGTCCAGTCAAAGTAGAGATCGTCGTGCATGACCTTCAAAGAGACTCGATTGATCAATAGCCCCGCCTTTAATCCAAATCTCGCCTACAATGCGATTCTCCACTGCCTCGCGCGTCACGTAGTTGCCAAAGTTGAATGCCCCCGATGCCAGACGCTCGATGCCCAGTCCATAGTTGGGCTTGAAGCTCGCATTGTACATGAAGGTGTAGTCGCGCACCTGGAAGTTGTCGGCGAGTATCTGATCCGTTAGGAGGTCCGACTGCTCCACTGTGTGCACCCAGATAATGGACGGCGCAGCCCATTTCCACTGCGCCTGCGCCCACTTCTCAATGGTGTCCACGGGATCGGCATACAGCGGCACCGTCAGCAGCGACTTCAACTGACCGCTGTAAATGTTCTCCAGCGTAATTGTCGCGCACAGCATTGTGGCCAGAAAGAAGCGGGTGGCAAAGCGATCAAAGCTGAAATCAATTTGACTCCTGTGAACAGATCCAAGAGATTGGCGAATGGAAACTCACGTCAGGGGTGCGGATGGCTGCTGTATGAAGAGCGCAAATATATCAAGCAGAGACTTTTCCACAATGTCGCCATGCATGAAGCCAGTCTTCCCCTTGCGCTTCTTCATAATGTAGTTCGAGTATCGGAGCACATACAAAACCAGGCTGCATGCGACAATCGTGGATATCAGCAGGAACCAGGTGCCGCCATTGAAAGGCAGAATGTCGGTGCACCAGGGCTGCAAGGGTCTACAGAAGTAGCAAGGGTAAGGGAGTGTAAGCAAGTCTAGTGATCCACAGCTTACACTGAAGCTGGTCCCAGGATGGTCACTGCCGACCGAGCTATGGCATGCGAAGTCTCCGTGATGCCATCGTACCAATTGTAGATGCAGCCTATGGCCAGCTCTACGCGCTGCTTATAAAGGTCGCCCAGCATGCCATCGGCGCTTTCATTGTCATAGATGCTGCCCCAATTGTCGGCGCCATCTGTGAATAGCAATAGGATAATAAGTCTCCTAAGGAAAGGTGTTTGATATGGACTTGTATGGAAGCCTTAAGTCGAGCTGTAAAGTGAGCTTTAAAAGAAAAGGAATGGGAGAACTGCATAGTTTGTGTCAATATCTGGTTAACCCAAACCATACTCATTTTCAAAAAAAGAAGCTAGATCTAGCCGGAAATTGGCTAAATTGGCAGCACTGATTGCAGCCTCATAAGAATTATTGTAAAATCAGTCTCTCTAAGGGCTCAGGGAATCTCATCGAGCAGTTTTATCCAAAGTTGTCTGACCTGTTCTTGAGTTAGTTTTGATTTAATATTAACTCTCATCTATAATAATAAATAAATCGCTATACTCTTCTTACAGGCCTCGATGCGCAGATGACAGTTGTGCACCTCACAGAAGGAGCGCATTATGTTCGCCTCGGAGCCGTCGTAGGCAATTGTCCGATTGGCTCTATGCGGGTTAATTGGATCCTCATTGCCGACACCAGCTGGCTGTGGAGTTGCGGGAGTTTATTAAGTTTTGGGCAGCAGCGGCTAATTGGCGCCCATTGTTGGGCATTCAAGTGTCTGTTCTAATTTACTAAATGGCCTCGTAATGGCCAGGCACAGCGTATGCCACGCCCACACACACGGACACACGCACATGGACACGGCCATGGACATGGACATGGACATGGACAACGACATCGACACTCGGCACCAATTAAATGGAAACACGTAATTTAAATCAATGTTGTGCTAAAGCTGGCCATAAACAAAACCACATGCCCATGCTTGCGGCCATGTGTGAGTGCGAGTGTGTGTGTGTGCGAGTGTGTGTTGTTGTTGTTGCTATTATTGTTGTTATTTTTCGGCATGGGTGTGTTTACAAATGTGCAAATGTCCTTAAGGCAAACAATTGAGTGCGAACAAAACTTCCACCAAGTGACAACAAAGAATATTTTTTTGCCGAACAACTAACTGTTTTGTTTGCCTTTGTCCGTTTTGGCATTGGAGTGGGCCGTGCACAGTGGTTAGCAAGTGATGGAAAATGGAATTTCATGCAATTGCAATTTATAGTTATAAATATATCAAATATGTAAGTCTTTGATAGTTATTAAAAATATTTTCTGCAATTAAAAGTTTATTATTTATTATTAATGGAAAAAGTTGTAATACTAACATATAATTAATGAAGCTCAAGAAAATATCAATGTAAAATTTGTAAAATATTTAATTTGATAATGAAACTGAATTGCTCTTTAATTCTTTAATTACTCCTTCGTTTCGTGTACCACTGTGCAATGACCCCCGACGCGACAATTCATAACAACTACTGACAAAAGTCGACACACCCACTAAAAAAATATAAACAGACCAACAACAACAACAACAACAACAACAAGCGTATGCTTAAAGTTTTAGTTACCGAAATCCCTGTCCACAGCAGGAAATAACTTTCCATCAGCCCAGCAAGCAGGCAGACCACACACAGGCAGAGCACCCGCTCAGATAGAGAGCACAAGAGTGGTGGTGTGGTGGGGCAGGCAACCTCTGGGCATTTATTCATGACCATTTCGTACAGTGGCCTAATGCGACAAGGACACAACATTGTGGCGAGGACGACCAATTGGCTTTGCTTAATGCCTGCGTGCAAATCTCAACGACATTTGTGCTTGAGGAGCAGTCTGGGTCTGGGCTCTGTCACCCCGTGGGCGTGACGACAACAACAACAACAACAAACAGACAAACAAACAAACAACAACCGGAGGAGAGAGAAGACACTAACGGCAGCAACAACGATAAATATAAACTTAACCGGCAATTACTTACCACATAATTAGTAACTGTGTATGGCACATAAGTAATGGAGCCGAGGCGTAGCGCGCGCCGCTGCAGATTGAGCAGTTTGTTGGGATAAAGTTCGGCTCGGTTGGCAAAAGTTTCGTTCGGCAAGAATGCGTCCAAGAATATAGCATCCAAATTTCCACTGCCGCCGACAAACTTCTGTGTCCACAGCTCCAAATTGATGTCGCGGTATGGGTGTGGCAAGCTAACTGCGGCCTTTCCATTTCCATCTCCAGCTCCAGAAACAAATCCACCTACGTCTGCCTTGCCGCATCCTTTATTTGCTTGCTCGGCGGGCCGCACCATCAGATGGTGCGGGTAGACTAAAGCGCATTGCAAACATGGGAATATTGAAGAACAGGCCAAAAGGACAACAACCAAATTAACTTCCAGCCAATGCCAACAACCAAAAAAAAAAAGTTTACAATTGAAGAAGGCGCCGTCAAGCGTGGAAATTATTGGCCAGTGCCAAAGTTGAAAGTTTGATCAACTGATGCGCCCCGTGGCTGTTTTTGCCACATTTCTGTAAGTGTGCGTGTGTGTGTGTGTGTGTGTTAGTCAAAGTTTTGAGTTGGACTTGTTCCGTCAGTGCCCCAGGGAATCTCCGTCAAGTCTGCGTTTTATTGCCAGCTAAGTAAAAAAACAGCACAGCAAGTGCTGCCAAATTTTAAACGTTCTGTTCTCTGACTAAGCAAAGGATTAAGCTAACTACATTAAGTATGCAGTCACGGTTCATTTTCACATTCTTGAAAAGAGTAACTAATCGGGAAATGAATATTGATGAAAAACTGTTACTAGGGAAATATCAAACCGATTAACAAAACTCCTTTGTTTTCTTTTCCTCACTTTGTTTATAGCAACTTCATACATACACTGCAAAATTTCCATGCTCAGGAGATGCCTTGGTGCTTCCTGTTCGCAGAGAAACAGATAGAGCTTGTCCTTGAGCCTGACATTGGCATTGCGTGTGGCAAAGTAACGCGCGTGGAGGAAACGCCTTGTGTCCGGCAGCAGAGTGATGAAGCCCTGTCAATAGCAGGCAGCTAGATTTTTCTTTGTGACGTTACAATTAAGAGAGAGAGAGTTGAATGCACCTCGGTCACGCTAGCATTGACAGCGCGCAGCACTTGCCATTCTAAGGCATCCGGCTGAGACTCGTCAGGGGGCAGCTGGGCCACGTCGATCCACTGCAGCAGCTGGGGCTGGCTGAGATTCCGGAGAGCGAGCTGCAAGGCCGTTAGGTAGGCCTGCTGCAGCTCTGTTGCCTGCGTGCTGTTGTGCACGATGAGAAGCGAGGAGAGGGGCGCAAAGTACTGGCCAACTGTGTGTGGCAGACGCAAGGCTGCAGAAAGCTAAACAGAAAACAAAATGTTTTTCAAACTTACCAATAATCTGGATTAGCTGGGTCAGGTGAGCCAACTGCTGCGTTAGCAACATCTTGAGGCACTTTCGACGAGCACGGCAACCGTGCGGCCCTCTATATATACACACAAGGTGCATCTCTGCAAATTGCCGACCAACAATTGGCTGGCAAATTGAATTTAATGACACTCGAAGCCAAAGTGCCGTCCGTTTACCGGCAGCCATGTTTGCATTGGCATTAGCTTAATTAAAGATACACAGCTCAGCGCAGCTCATATCAATGCTGTTTAGTTAGGCCTTCAAGCCAACAAGCAATGCAAATAAACAGGCAAGGGTTCTGGCTCAGGTCACCCTCAAATTAACCGGAAGTGCGTGCACTCGATGGCCATATAAGTTGTTTACATATTAAATATGAACCGGCTTGTAATAATACATCCAATATGGCATAGATACTCGAATTTGTATAAGTCGGCGTTTGGCTTATGCTTGAATTACCTAAGCATATTCAATTAGACCGGTGCCCACTGATCCGGTTACAAAGATAGCGAGATTAATAAGCATTCCCTGAGTTACGGGCAAACTTTCATGTTAAACAGAGCAAATATATATATTGTATCTATAAGGAGAGATAAGAACTTGGGAAACCTAGCCAGAGAGGGGGAATGCTTACTTTAAGCGAAAGTTCGATAAGAGTCCGAAATAGAATATTCAATCTACAGAATGAAGAGTCAGTGGTAGAGGGAACGAAGGGAAGGGAACGATAGACCAATCAAATGCTTAGTTTAGGCAGTGGAAAGAGAGAAGCAGAGAGAGAGAGAGAGAGAGAGAGAGAGAATGTGTTTCGCCTAAGCTAACTTTCTAGAGGGGTAAAGACAAGTACAGAGGGAGTGAGGAAGAGAAAGAATTAGAGAGAGAGAGAGATTATGTTGCCAAAGCTTAATAGAGAGAAAGATAGAAAGTGTGGGATAGAGAGGGACAGAGAGAGTGAGAAAGAGGGAGCTGAATAAAGAGAGAGACAAAAGACACAGTAAGAATTATTACATAAAATTTATGATATTTCCAATGAAAAAGTGAGAGAGATCTGAGACGAAATATTAAACTAAACGGCATATAAAATGAAATCAAAATCCATTACTAGGAACCATTTTCCATCAAACTTAATTTAAGGTCGTTCATAAATTTACCAAACTTGATTCTCAATCTTATATCGAAAGGTTCAAGATTTACTTTGCTTTAAAGGCTGCAATTTTAGCTTGCTTCTTCCTTGCCTTTCATATTGCATGAGTCACGAAGTAACTGCATATATTCTGAAACTGGCAAGAGACTTTCCTGAAAGCTGACATTTCAATATTCGTGCATTGCCAATTAAGCTAAGCAAACAAACAACGCAGGGACAAGCAAAGACTACAACATTCGACCTCCAGTCGAGAGGGAAGCTGGCCTGGCCCCACATAATGCGAGCAGTTAACACATTGACTTTCATTAAGAATGTGGATAACCAAGCGATATGGAGTTTGAGATCTGCAACTGAGCCCAGACAAAGTACCAATTGAAACAATTCAATTGCTCGGTAAACGTGTGTATATGTGTGTGTGTGTGTATGTGTGTGTGTAGACTGTTATCCATGCGTGTGGTCATTCGCCTTGCCGAGACAGATTAAGGGATTTACACAGGCAAAAAAAAAGAAGAAGAGGAAGAAAAAAAGCTAGAATACTCAGAATCAAAGCGGAGCTTAAGAGAGGCCGTTAGTCGCTGGAACAGTCCCATTGAACATTTAGAAGCAGAGCAGACGACCATTTAACTAGCTAGGAGGATTTACTCGCATTTGGATGTAGCCACTCCCAATCCACTCCACAGTAGCATGGCAATTAAACGGTATAAGTGTGCTACACGGACAACAATTGCGGGAGACGGAGACGGAGACGGGGCCAGAGACTGCTGAATGGCGTGCGGCTGGCCAAAAATGTTGCGGCCAACAGTCAGATGAGGCCGAAAATAACTTGGAAAAGTTAAGTGTGTAGCGAGGCATGCCACAGTTGTCTAAATTAGTAAGCGCACATTCAATTGTTTGCCTGTATATCGACATGCAAATGTGTGTGGGCATGGTAGGTGCGTGTTTGGCGTGCGCCGCCTTTTGAATTTACACGCCTCGCGCAGGCAAATATCCAGCAGCATTCGCACTCGCTCGCATCCACACCCGGCCCCATCGCCAAGCCAAAGGGCCGCAGGCCGACCAACAAAGCGACCACAGACTGAAC
This sequence comes from Drosophila navojoa, assembly GCF_054131105.1. Taxonomy (NCBI): domain Eukaryota; kingdom Metazoa; phylum Arthropoda; class Insecta; order Diptera; family Drosophilidae; genus Drosophila; species Drosophila navojoa. The sequence goes on along the minus strand of NC_142890.1, from coordinate 9,632,013 downwards.
TCTGGCTTTGTTTCCTGGACGGCTGCAGCTGCAGCAAATAGCCCAAAAACACGGCTAACACTAACTGGCAGCAGTTGACAGTCTCTCCTCCTCGTGTGCATTTTTTTCTAGTCTTTGGCTTAAGCCTCTGCTGCTGCTGCTGATGCTGCTGCTGCTTTCTGCTATTGTGTGTTGCCAGCCAATGGCCAATTTGATACACATAAAACCCACTCGCAGGCTAATGAAAATTGTTGGCCAGTGCAAGTCGTTGCGGTGTTTGCTTAAACAAAATTGAACAAGACTTTAATTGCGCTGTGAACTGGACGTAGCATAATAAAAAATAATTTGTTCTTGCTGAATTAATGTTAGCTTAAGTATTTTTCTCTAAGCTATTCAGCTCAACTAGTGAGCTATGAAATTTGCAGAAATTAAATGAAAGAGTTTATCGATCGGGTTGAGTGTGAAAAGACTAAAGCATATGAATCCAAAAGCCCATAGCTAAAGAAAAGGCCATCAAACGAGATGGCACATAAAATGCTATCAAAAGAATTGCATAACATATTATTTCATCTTTCACTTTGTATCTATTTTAGCATATACATACATATATATGTATGTTCCTTATTAATACTAATAACTAACACATCAGTGCACAATTGCTCAAAACAATTGCACTCCATCACGCTCGACGGCCGCTTTATACAATGTGACAGATATCAGATGATACGCAGTCACACAACAAAGCAATGCATAGAAATGGGACAGTATTTACATTTTAATTAGCTGGCACATCAAATTTTGCACACACATATATACTCTGCCAACGGCACGTAGTGCGATTTGTCCTTGAAAGGACACCATGAAGCTACCCATCGCCCGCCCGCTGCTCGTCTATGTGTGTGTGAATCAAAATAAATTGCAAGGCCGAAGCATTTTGCTATAATATTTCCCGCACAATTATGCAGATTGGCTGTGCAGATGAGGCTGACAAGCGCTCGTTGGCCAACTACTAAAAGGGACGCAGCATATGAAACAATTTCTGTAGCAGCGGGTCGTATACGTAATATGCGCAAATATTTACCAGCAGAAGCCGAACGTCATATTTGCCTGACTGTCCGACTGCAGCTGGCTGTATTTGCTCACTTCACCTTTCCTTTTTTCGTGAGTTGCAAATTGCATTTTTGCCATGATTTGTAAATAGACTTAAGTATTACGAGTATTTGTGTTGATATTTGTATATACAGTTTGTTTCTCTCTCTCTATTTTTTTTATTTTTTTCGTTGGCTTCGTAGTTACTCGCATTTTGTGGTACGAACGCAAACACTTCAAATCGTAAATATGTACACACGCACACACACACATACACAGAGAGAGTGGGAGAGAAATAAAACTGAAATAGAAACACATTTCATTTCCGTAAGTTTTGGTAACAGAATATGCCATACACACATACACACACACACACACATGTGTGGGTTATAAGAAGCACATTGGTTTGAGTGCAATGGAAAATGTTGGCAGAAGAATATAAAATAGTCTTAAAATCCCAATCCAATATTTGGATGCAGTACGTGTTTATGCTCATGATTTTTCCCCATGCTCACCACTGTGCAACCACTGTGCGCAGACTTCAAACACACTCTAAAAATAGCTGCAACAAGAAGTGGCAGGCAGCCAAACAACAAGCAGCAAAGTGAAATAAAATTTTTGGCGATAAACCAACAAAATCGATTGGAAATTTTGTTTTTAACAAAATTGCAGCTTAAAGCATCAATGCCAAGGGGCCGAGGGGGGGGGGGGGGGGGGCAGTCAAGCAGCAGCCCCTTGAAAGCATTCAGCAGGTCTGACTGACGTTTATGAAGTCGAGCATAATTTCGATGATTGTAACGCTGTCTCTGCTGGACACGAGCGCTACGCGTTGAGGCGTTTTGGATTCAGTTGATAATCGCCATCCCGATCAAGTGTGCAATCCAGCTGAAGTTGCGAGTAGTTGATTCGGCAGCAGCAAGCAGTTTAAATGCTAACAATGCCACGGACGTTGGGGAGAGCGGTCAAGTGCTTTGCACCGGAAACGAAGTGTAATGAAAGCGTGTAAAGTGCAAATCGAAAATGCAATACAAAATACTCGTGCAAGGCTGGCAGGCATTTGTAATGCTGTTTCCTCTTACACACACACACACACACACACACTCCCTCTCTCTCTCTCGCTCTCTCTCTACACACCTGCATCGTAGTCTTGATACTTTTCTGTAAATTACCAATGTCGACACGGCGATAAGGCGAGCCAAAGGAGGCGATGCGAGACGCTCACATCCTGCAGGTAACTATGCAGCACCGAGCCGAATTGCTGCCGTCCGTACGGTGCGAGGCAGTTGAACGTGGCCAAAACGAAGGAAATGTTTCGTAATGGCAGACATTGCAGCTCCAAATGGTTTTCTGTTTGCTAAATTATATCTTTAATTAAATGCTTTTAATTTTAATGTTGTCAAGCATTAAAAATCACTGAAACGTGCCGCAAAAAAAAGTTATATATATGCAGCAAATTATTTGATATTGCGAATCCACTTAACTTTAAATAGAAATCAATATTTTATTAATTTAGTTGCGTTGTTCACTTTTCACTTTTTAGCTGCTCAAAGCACTAAGCGCCTATGTATGCAGGTATTATCTGTCTGGACCACATTGTCATCTATTATTAACGGTCGCATTGCAATCGCAAAACCACCAACAAATTAAATATTTATAATTATTTTTGTAAATCGGTTTTTCTATCTGCATCGACATGATTAATATTACATATATAAATAAACCACAATTTTTTGTATTATTTTTATCTTAAATGCAATTTTCTATGAAACTCAAATGATTATTTAATTCACTTTGCACTCGTGCACACTCCATTTATTTAATTCGTTTTATTTATCAGAAAATCAAGATTAGCAGCTTCTAAAAAAATTCAAATCCTTCCACATATAGAAGTAAAATTAAAGTGTGTGTTGCATTAAAAGCCAATTACAAAAAAAAAAATAGTTGAGTAGAAATGCGGTTCTAATTAAATATTTTAAATTTGAAATGTGCGATAATGGGCGTGGATTTCATATTAAAATATTTTGAGCAAACAAATTAAAATTCAGCCATTTCAACCTTAAAAGCAATGCAAACAAATTGATATATACATACATAGATGTGTATATTTATATATATTGCCATAAATTTGAATATTTAGAGTAGTTCAAAGAAGCAAAACAAAGTTGAAATTGTGTATTAGAATATATGCAACGCTGAATGCAACTAAATTGAGTCGAAAATCGAAATTAAAAACTATTGAATGGCATTTCTAAAGCTCGTCCCGTCTGTGTCCTCTGTCTATTCCATTTGACTCATTTTTAATTTAGCCATTTTTTTTTTTTTTTGTTGCAGCTCATTGTTGAATACAGAGCGTAAATCCTTTTGTTTCGACCGTGCACGCTCTACAACAATTAAATGCAACCAATTGCATTGCAGGCTGCGCTCTGGCCTCACGGCGTGAGATCAAACAAAACTCTGCCCATGGGCGGCACGGCTCTTGTTTGGGATCAGAGCTGGGTGACACACAAAACGGGCGTTCATTTATTCATATCCGATTGGCTTTGGCAATCAATGGACTAGTGCGTCCCGTGCAGTTCGTTTCCATCGCTGTCAGAGATTTTCCGCAGCAAATCAATGCACATGCGGTTGCTGTGGGTGCCTACAACGATGCGTGTGGGTGGGTGTGTGTGTGTGTGTGTGTGTGTGTGGCTGTACCAAACGTGATTGAAACGAACAAAATCAATGCGAATTATTTGGTTTTCCAATTCGTTACACTTCACTACTGCGTTCAGTTAATTAATGGTCACATTTTTTTTGTATTGCTCCTCCATGGGATATCATCGAATTTTTGTTTGTTTTTTTCTGTTTTCCGTTTTTTGGTTTCGGCTGGCCATCTAAACCCGGGCTATCCGTCTGATCTTTTAATTGTTTTATATGAAAAACTCAATTCAAATAACAATAGTTCATCAAGTAGCCGCAAGCAGAATTTATTTTAGGCCACCGCAGCAGCCGCATGGGCCCTATGTAGCCAACAAAACCGCCAATTTGCCAGTGTGGCTGCAGTTATAACTACGCCCACAAATAAGCCCACTGACACACACACACACACACACGGGCAGAGATATACCAATGATTATCAATATCAAAATATAACGCTTGATTCAATTGCTAGCTGAACCACACACACACACACAAGTACACAGCATATATATGTGCATGTGTTGCAGGACATTTTAAGGTGCTTGTAAAACACGAGCCATGAAAATAACCCAAGCTTATCGCTCTTTAATTTCTCTATATAATATAAAGCAGCTGCAAATCCCTCCGCTTGCCACATTTCTGCAGCCCTGAGAATCACACTTGGAGCGACGTAAATAAAAATTTATGACCACAAAAGTATGCTACAAAATATGCGCATAAAATGATTATGACGATTATGTTGTAGCTGCTGCTTGTGTTGATATTACACCAAATATCAGGCAACAACACACACATGCAATACTAAACGGTCACACACACACGCAAACACACACAGACACATGCATGTATATATTTATTGACACAAATTGCTTTTCAGAGCTCAGCTCTCATGCCATTTGCCTGTCTGCTTGGATCTGTGTGTGTTTGTGTGTGGTGGAGCTCCTTCTTCTTCTCCTTTTTCTTGCTCTCTTTTTATTAAAGCAATAATAAAATATTCATAAAGATTTCGTTTACGCAGCAATGACAACATTTTACCGCCCATTTTACAATAATGCCTATAAATACGTTAGACCCGCCCGCATCGAATAGATATATATACATATATATCTATTTAATCATACTATTTAGACCACCCACAGCACCACCCGACCACAGCAATTCGACAGTTTATTAGCGCATGGCATGCATGAGCTATGTGGGTAACTGAGCATTTTAAAATGCTTCAGCGCGTGTCTCTGTGTGTAACTGCGATATGTTCATTTAAATGGCGGCCACAACAAGCTGTGGCCCGCAATCATGTCAAGAATTCAATATCAAAATACGCGCACAGCTGTCGCTGATGACATCGAGTAACGCACGGGAACCAACAGCCCCCCGGCACCCGGAACCCAAAGCCCAAAAACGCCCCTCTTTGAGGTCCTATTGATGAACTGGCTTTCAGCCAAAGGCGCTGCTGGGCGAGGGGCGTAAGGAACTTCTCGCGTTTTGATTACAAATATGACGCACGAAACATACTCAAGCATACCAGTCGAAGTATTAGGCACAGTGCATTATAAATAGCTTATTATTGTTTAATATATATAAATGTGTATAAATATTTAGTAGTTTATTTACACGTACCTAAGGTAAGTCATGATATGCATATTTTATATATTTTAATTATTATAACATTGTATATTATAATTTTTTATTTTTGTAAGATATATTTAATTTCCTACAGAAGTTGACGTACAGCTGCCATCAGTATAGTATTATTGTGTAATACTGTAAATATTTGTAAATAAGTATTGTTGCGAAAGCTAGTAAGTAAGCCGCAAATAAGCAGAAATATAAGATAATAAGCTCCGAAAAAAATAAATAAATAAAATAAAAAAAAAAAATAAATTAAAATTAAAATTAATTTCAATATACATGATAAATTTATTTATTTTGAAAGAGAATTAAATTGACCGCACCCATTGCTTAGATTTATATAATTTTTTTAAGAGTTTATTATGGCTAGTAATTAAGTATTGCTACAATTAAAGTTTAAATAAATTATTGTCCTACGGTTTCATATAGAGGAACAGTATACACATGAGTTCCTTGCTTCGTTGATAATTAAAAATTAAGCATAAGCAATACTTAGTAACTTAATAGTAACATTGAGTTTCGTAAAATTCTTCAAGAAAAATAAGTATTTCCTGTCTTTATCCTTTCCATAAACCTCTGCAGTTAAAGCGCATAATTTTTGCCCCACTGTGCAACGACAACTGTGTGTGTGTGTGTGTGTTTGTGGAATGCATTTAATAGTGTTTTCAACCGAATCAACACACACACTCCGATGCACCCAGCCACACCCACTCATATAGTCAATCATAGAAACTGCAATGTTGCTCAACAACAAGTTAAGTCATTCAGGCCAAATGGCGCACATATATAAGAAATCAATTGGTTCGCCATAAGATGACAGTTGATTATTTTATCTCTTGACTGACAGAACTTAGAGCGCCGTTAAGAAAATCCATTAGTTTAATTACCCGGCAGGCAACCAAGGCAACTGCAACTGCAACGGCAACGGCAACGGCAACGGCGACTGCAACAAATTGCGACTATCAACATATTCGATGTGATTTCCGTTGTGGCGGCAGCAGCAGCTGCTGCATCTGATTACTTAATGCATTTGCACATTTGGCCACAAAACAGCGAGAAAGCAGAAAGTTGACATGTTGCCATCGCTCCCCAGTCTGCTGGCTCGATTATTCTGGAGCCCCAGCTTGGTTTTAATTAGTGCACACGAGTGGCCCGCATCGAAGGCTCCAGCTGCCAGCTACCTATATTCTATTGGCCAATTCATTGCAGATGCCTCAATTGCAAGTCCCAACCGGAGCCGGAAACCGACTACGGTTCTCGTTGTGGGCGGCCCTGGGACAGATTGTGTGTCATTAACTTGATGCAGCGGCCCAAATAGATGGCCAACAAATGGGGCGGCCACCCACAATAGTAAGTGTGACTGACTGCTGCCAATCGACTGTGTGCGTGTGTGTGTGTGTGTTTGTATGCTTGCGCATGTATTAGTGTGTGTGGGTGTGTGCGGTTACAATTGCCTGGCTGAGATGAGAAATTAACCTTTGTTGCCGACTTGGCCGGCCAGGCTGGGCCGGAAGTTTGACCCAAGCTGAAAAGAGAGCTTTTGCGGTCGATGTTGCACAGCGACGCTAATGGCGCTTGAATAATTGAAAACGAGTGAAACACATGCTTGGTTGGTTTCGGCAAACACACATAAATATACTTGGATGCTTTAATTTGATAACCACAAAAATTTGCATATAACGCACACTAATAGACATACATATACACACATATTTAACGCAAGATAAACATTCTATTTAACACTAAATATATATTTGCAACATCTAATATAATGAAATCGGAAAAACCAGTTCAATTTAGCCTCATACCCTCTCTATTTCTTGGCACTATCAGTAGCCGCAGTCTGTATTTCGTCTCCATAATAGACAACTATGTTGTCCTTCCCCTCTTCCAGTTCTCGTTGTCCATTGCTAATTAGTTCCTGTAACTCGTCTTCCCAACCAAGCGCTTCGGCCAAGGCCCAGACACCGGCATCACAATCCCCAAGGAAAGCCACGTCACGCGTATTCTTAGCCTCGCCGTAGAGCAGTGCCTCGCCGTTGGCGTCCATCCAGGGCGCGAAGCTGGCACGTCCAACCGCATCCCGGTTAATCAACAGGCGAATGCAGCGCGGACCAGCCCGGTGGATTAATGAGGCAAACGGTTGCATTTCCAAAGATGTGCCCATGATGATAAGCAAATCGCACTCCTTGAAGTCCTCGTCGGGACTGGAGTAAAAGATATCTGGCAGATTTTCGCCAATAAAAACAATGTCCGGCTTCACCAGGCCCTTGCACTGCTCACAAATGGGCAGATGATCCGAAAAAATCTTCTTCTTCATCCAGGCCATATCGTAGAGCTGCTTACAGTTGAGACAATGATTCGTATTAAAGCTGCCAATTGCCTCAATGAGCTTCTCCTCCGGGACGCCAGCCAGACGCTCCAGCATATCGATGTTCTGAGTATAGTGACGCTGTAGCACGCCCTTCTCGTGCAACAGGCGGATAAAGTAATGTGCCGGAGTTGGCACAAATGACCCCGGATACAGTTCCTTGGCCAGTTCGAAGAATGGGGCCGGATTTCTCTGGAAGTTCTCCACGTCAAATATGGCCGTTGGGTGAGGCAACTTGTGCTGCTTTTTGTTGCTGTACAGACCGTAGCCAGGCGAACGAAAGTCAGGAATACCCGCAGCTAAAGAACTTTTCATATTTGTACAAAAATTAACACTTGCAAAATAAACATTCAATGAAATGTCAACTCACAAGTGGATATACCAGCACCCACCATAGTTATAATCTTCTTAAAGCCCTTTTCGCGCCAGTGTATCGATAGGCCCTCGAAGGTAAGTTCCGGAATTACCTGTAGCAAGGATGTGGATAAGTAATTTATACATCAAACTTCAATCACTCACCTTGTCCACAGTTGGGGCTTCGTTGTCCGAGGTCAAACTGAAAGTCTGTGAAAAGAATCGGCGAATCATGTCCACGGTGCCATCTGAAAATGAATTATCTGACAACAAATTCAACAATTAGTTGAATCGCTCAAAACCTTCTTCGCCTTGACTGCCAGAATCTGTATCTGTTGCTGTCGCTGCTGACTTCGACGTCGGCGTACACAACAACGTCGACGGCTTGGTGGGCAGCCCGTCCTGTTTAGCACTTTTCCCTTCGTTCTCGTCGCTGTCACTCATTCTACTTCAGTTCTCACTCAAGCTATACTTAATGGCAATCTAATATACTTAATAAAACAAATTAAAAAGAATTTGCACTCTAATAATATTTTGATTTGATGTGCGTTGTACGAATATTTTTCTTATCCTTCTACGAAAATTTCAAGGCCAGGGACATGGCGATGCCAGACTGTATTGTGCACATGCACGGCAAAGCTGCCTGATATAAAACTAGCAATATTTATATCGATACATCGAACGGTTGGGAGAGTGGCGGTTAACCAAATTAAATTTGATTTTTAGCGGAAAAACAAAACAACCGATAATTAAATTTGAAATGCTTTTATTACATACATATATGTATAAAAAATTAAAAGAAAAACAACCAAAGACAAATAATACAATTTATGTTGTGCCAACCGTTCGTCCGTCAAGAGAAACAACAAGTTTTATATAGATTTATTGTGTTTAAAAAAAGTGAGCATCATTTATAAAGAGAAAACATTTGCATTATTTACATTACGATTGAACAACTGAAGATGTATGTTAGGCTAGCACCAGGAAGCAAGCATTGCTCCCAACTTCGCTTTCAATGCTGTTCAATCCGTTGACCTTCGTTGTGCTCCAGTGCCCAGAGCTCATTGTATGCGCACATTGAGCGGATTGAGTATGCGGCCCGACATGACGGCCACGTCTAAGTCGCGATCGATGATGAAAAACAGAAACGGATGATTCACAGAGATCTGTATGGGCTTCGTTTGGGCGCCAGTGTTGCCTGAGCAAAAAGGGAAATAGTTATTGCACATTTATCTTGCCACTGCTGCTGCTATTGCTGCTGTTGCTGCCGCTGCTGCTGGTATTGTTGCAATCCAAGTTGCAGGTGGGGCTGCTGGCTAACACCTCAGTGCGTTGCGCCTCAATGCGTCGAGGTGTGGGCTGCAATGTTGCAACAGAGCAATGCAACAGCTACTTACGTTTGAGCTGATTGATCGGATGCGTTCGGATGTTGACATCGATCGATTGCTCAATGTGTCGCACATAGACGCCCTTCTCCTCAGTCATGGGTCGAAAGTCGGCGCGGTTCGGCTCGAAGATATCACAGCTAAAAATGGATTACAACAAAAGAAAAGTAAAAGTGCTTCCAGCATTTATAAATATACAGATGCTGCCCTGCCTGCTTACATGCCCATCTGTAAATGGAAATAAATTAATAAATACATTCACTTAAGGATCTCCTCTAGCTGCTTACATTCTGCAGATCGTTGGTCAGGAACATGGTGCCGTGCAGCTTGAAGTCGGGTATGATGGCCTGCACCCAGCGTGGCTTCAGCTGCTTGCGCATCAGCCGCAGCGTGGGCCCCAGCTTCAGCGAGGCAGCTGCGGCCACAATGTCCATGTGGTAGTCGGGCAGCAAGATCATCAAATTGTACTCGGGCGTGTCCAGCTCCAGCTCCAGCACGCTCATCTTGAGATGCTCAAAGTACTTGTAGTAGAGCACCGCATTGTACACCTTAAATGTGGTGTGCACCACCTGCTGGCTGCCCAGGTAGAACACATGGCTGATCACATCCGTATTGTAGTTGGTTTTGCCCTCAGCTCCATCGCTGATGAAGTGCGGATCAAAGTCGTTTGTGATGTGCGCAAAGGCAGCTGTTGGCGGTATGGGCAGTGGATGCGGTGGACCATGTGGTGGGCCATGTGGTGCATGCGGACTGAACAGCGTCACAAAGAGATTCGCGTCCAGCTCTTTGTAGCCCAGCACATGGCGCTTGTGCCGAGTCACATTCGATCTGCGCGTTGTGTTGGACGTGGACATGGACGTGGGGGCAGCTGAACGTGCGCCATGGTGGGGCACAGTCTGTCTGTGCGTGGGTCGCACATCTACCATCTGGCGGGCCATCATAGGCAGCACGCTTATGCGAGCGCTGGGCAAATAGCCAGGCTTGGGAGTTATGGGATTGGAGTGCTTGAGCGGTGCCTGCAGCTTGCTAACGGGCAGACGCGAGACACGCGCCTTTTGTATGCGCAGAAAGGGTTCGGCATCCTCTTCGGCGACGAAGGCGGACACCAGCTCGGCTGCCTCATCCTCACCAGCGGCTGGCTCAGCGGCCTCAGCGGCCTCTGCAGCCTCAGCAGAGGTGCCGGCCTCTGTAGCCGCCTCTGTTGTTGTTGTCTCCGCTTCAGCTGCGGTTGTGGTTGTCTCCTCTGTTGTTGTGGTGGTCGTGGGCATGACTGTGGTGGTGACCGGCTCTGCGGTGGTGCTGGTAGGCAGCTCAGTTGCTGCTGTTGTGTCCACATCCTGGGGCGTGCTTGTCGGTGCCTGCATCTCCTCAGCCGTCGCATTGCCCGCCACGGTGCCATTGGCCACGCCCACTGTCATATTCGCTGGCGTCGACGAGGTCATATCGACACTCAGATCGTAGCCATAGAACATGAGCACAGTCTCGAAGTCCTTCAGCACGGTCACATTGCTGCGGCTCAGGCTGAGCCCCTTCAAGGGATTATCGGAGCCGAAGAAGTAGGTCTGCAAATAATGGAGCGCTTATCACAAATACTCATTGTACTAGAAGATCAGCAGATCAGATCTGCTGTGCTATGTCTATCAATTATAAATTCTATTCATGCCGAAAAATTCGGCCACTCATCGCAGATTGGGGTCAACGAACTGTCGAAAGCGTTTTAAGCCACAATTGGGCAGCGATAAGCAGAATTTGGAGCTATTGGCCGGCGGCACAATTCCGAATGATCTATTTGGTATCAATATGTTTAACACAAAGCGCCGCAGCATGACACGCATTGGTTTTATTTTCATTTATCAGTCGAATATTAGCCACTTTTTTCGAGTGGGAGTCAAGGGGAGTGGATGATGGAATGTGAAGCGAAGCATGGGAATATTTTTATTGTAGCCAAAAAACTGTGCGTGGGGTAGGGCTTACCCGCAGCCGTCGGTGTATGTCACGGTAGCCGACGCGTATGACGTCACGATTGCTGGGCAGCTGAAGCACATTGCGCAGCTCTGTGGCGCTCCTGGACGAGGAGCCCTCGTAGAGGGCCACCAGCACGCTGACCAGCGCCGTCGGCGAGAACGCAAAGTTATTGCGATTGAGTATGGAGTGGTAGTGGAGTAGCCGATGGGTCAGATCGTTGGTCAGATCGACCATCACCTCGGCCGGCGTCAGCTGCTTGGCCAGCACATGCGGCAGACGCTCCAGCTCCAGCGGCGTCAGTGCAGCTGGCGGCGGCGGTGGATGGGGATAGCCACTGGCCCGAAACTCTTCGTGATCGATTTGTATGTAGTGGGCGTGGCCGGGCAACAACAGCAGCCCCATCAGCCAAATCAGCCCAATCAAGCTGCACATCAGGTGTGCTCCGAAGGTCATCTTGGCTCTGACCTTGCACATTGATAAACGCGTTAACTGTTTTTAATTCAGTGTTATTAGTGGATGCTATTGTTGTTGCTGCTGCTGTTGTAAGTGTAACTGAAGCATGAAATCCGTTTAGCAAAAAATGTGGCAAATTCTGTGCGCGTTCATAAATTGCATTATTTTCGCCTCTAATTGAAAATGGTTAGCTCCAATTCAAGGTTCTCTAATTTTCTCCCAAACAATCAAGCGAACTGATCCCCACACATTTTCGTTTGCAATTGCTTTGGCAAACTTATTTATTTTATTTTGTAGTATGATTTAAGTTTACGATCCGCTCGCCCGACTGATTGCCGCGATTGCTGCCAAAGCACTAAACATTGTTGAACGCGCGGCGCATGGTCCAAACATCGATCCCAATCCGATCGATGTGTTCGGCAGCTGTGACGCTTTCGTGCGTGTTTCGGCATTATGGAAAAGAGACAACCCCCTCTATTGCCAGGGACCCGAGTCGGCCATAGCTGAATGGACCAAGACTATATCGTCTCTGGCAGTCAAGACCTCAAGATATTACTAGACACTACCAAGCTCATTCATAACTAGACATTTAAGCCACATACATTATGCAAATAACAGTAAGTATTAGCCCCACTGAGCTGTCACATTTTCCTTTATTGCCCTTTATCAACTCACGCATCTTGAATGCATTTCTCAAATTAATTTCCGTTCAGCTCAGCTCAGCTCTACACTGGTTAGTCGCCGGGAAAATGTCTTCGGGCAAGCACTTTATCTACGCGTGGATAACATATTTTCTAATGTCTTACGGCGTCGCTGCCTTCTACTTTGATGTTCGCACGGGCCAATTCAGAAAGTCGCGCGTAATGCGCATCTATGGTCGGATAATTTGTGCAACTATATTCTGTGCGCTCTGCCGGGTCAATATGATATATTGGAAAATGTACCCGATAATTCCTACGTACTCCAAACTTATGAAAGTCTTAGTCTATTCTCAGCCCTTAATCTCATTCATATCGTTTACGGCCTGCATGATCGGCTCTCAATTCAAGCAGCAGAGTATTCTTGGGATGTTTAAGGATCTCCTAAGGATAGACAATCTGTTAGCCGAAGCACACTTTTGCGTCACTCCAGCAAATAGATCATTTATGCTAAAGCTATACTGGGTCAGACTATTACTGGCGATAGTTCGAACAGCTCTATTTATGTCACGGGCAGTCATGGACATCAAAAATGTCATCCTTCATCTTAGCATCACTGGAGCACGAGTCGTATCGTGTGGATTCTTGTTCATGCAGTTCACCATCGTCTGGCACATCTGTTATTTTTTCTTAGGGATGCAACTGTACCTGGAGCGACTGTCAATTGAACCGATGTCAATGTCACGGAGAGTGCAGAAAGTTCTGGAGATGCACCGGATGTACTATAAGCTCATACAAATGATAAACAAATTCTGTGAGATTTTTAAGTACTCGCTGGCATTATCCTTGCTTCAGCTCGGATGCAACGCTTGCTTGACTGGATATTATTTCTTTCGTAAGCTGCTGGGAATTATCCAAAAACCCCATAGTCGTACCACAGAAGCGTTTTTGGTACTGATAAACGCTTCCAATGTGATGGAACTCTTAATTTTCGCCAATATAACCAATATGGTTTGTAAGCTACATGCTGAAACATTTCACATCCTACGCTCCTACAACTTTGCCTCGAAGCAATTGGAACGAAGTGTAAGAAAAGCATTTCAATGTTTTTTCAATACTTTAATTTTTGTATCCTAGAATGACTGGCTAGCCCTGCAGCTGACTTGGCAAAATAGGTCGATCAACATCTTTGGCGTTCTGAACATCGATCATAAATTGATATTTCTAATCGTCACTAGCGTATTACTTCACATCATATACATTGTGCAGAGCGACTACAGATATTTTTAAATGTTAAATCGGGGTTTTGGAGAATTAAATGAATCAATTTAAAATTGTCTATTATATATATATATATATATAAAGATAAATGTTTTTATTACAAGAGCGTCCAAAAATAAATAGAATGAAAATTTAAATGAATGACAAATTACATATATTATTTATTTATATATATGTATATCTTATTTTTTTTATTTATTATATTATTTCCACTTTTTATTGCATTGCCTCTCCATAGACAACCATATTTGCCCTACGTGCTTTTCATTTGATATGACAGAGTAAATCGCAGATATAAGTACAATATATCAGATAGCAGTTATATTAAACGAGCTGTCAATTCCAATTTATTTTCCACTTTCTATTCGAGCACCCGTTTCCTATTGATTAAATGCAGTCGGCTGCATTCAAGTAAATCATTTCAGTAGTCGTGAAAATGTCCTCGAGAAAGCAATTCGTATACGCATGGATAACATATTTCTTGGCGCTTTGTGGAGTTTCTGAATTTTACATTGACATTGAAGCGGGCAAAGTCGTAGAGTCGCGTTTCCTGCGTGTTTTTCGTATATTATTTTGTATATTGAGCTTGTGCTCTTTTTCTTGGATAACATTTGTGAATACAGATATAGCAGTGAAATTCGCCACGCAATCCAAACTAATGATTTTCATAATGAATGCCATTTTTATGATAACATGGATAACGAATGCAATTAGCGTCACATGTGCACAGCGCTGGCAGCAGAGGATACTTCAGATCGTTAGGGATTTACTAAGGATTGAAAAGCTGATTACTACACATAGTAATTTCGCCACAATTTCAGAGCTGTCATATATCAAAAAGATTTTCTGGTTTAGGGTATTGCTGCTTATGACGCGAATTATAGCAGTCGTACTACAGACTTTACTTGGTGGGAAAGACTTTGGTGTTTACCTCATCCTCCTCGGATCAAGACTCGTGAGGTATGGATGCTATCTTCTGACATTTAATGTACTCTGGCAGACCTGCAGTGCTCTCATAAGACTTCAATCTTACCTAAGGCAATTATATGTTGATCCAATGCCAATCACAAGAAAAGAGCAAAAAATTCTGGAAGCACATCGAGTGTATTATAAGCTTGTTTGTATCACTAGCGATAGCTGTGACATTTTCAAATATCCAACTGGTTTTTGTCTGCTCCTAATGATCACCAAATTCTGCAGAAATGGATACTTCCTTTTTCGCCTACTATTGGGAAATCCTATAACAACATTGACTCCTTACAACACTTACACTATGATATTATTAAGCAGCCTCGGTGTATGTGAACTCTATGCTCTGGCCAGCATAGTTAACCTGACTGCTAGAGTTCATGATGAAACATTTCAAATCTTACGCAATCTTACCTACAACACGGATGTCGAGGAACGAAGTGTAGGTTCCACACATGGACTTATTATTATTCACTTATTAATTTCTCTCTCCATCATAGAATGAATGGCTAGCCCTGCAGCTAACATGGCAAAATAAGAGTTTCAACATCTTCGGGGTTCTGGACATCAACCTACATTTGGTGTTTTTGCTTGTAGTAAACACATTTCTAAATATAATGTACGTAATGCAGAGCGACTACAACTATATATATTGACGAGCACAGTGATAGGATCAGAAATGTCTTAGAGAAAGGTAAATCTGTCAAAACTCTATGATGTTTCTGTTTCATTGAATTGCAACTACAAAATAAAAGATAGTTTTAATTATCATTAATTGACTCGAGAATTAAAGAATCAACAAGTTTATCAGACTAAGTCAATATTATACTCTAAAATATGTGAAAGACACAGAGAACGAGAGAAAGAGAGAGGAATAGAAAAAGCTGCTGTCATTAATAACTTGACTTAAGTAATACATATCTTAAAGATTTTAGATACCCCTTATATGAAGCGAGCTGTCTGTCACTTCTTATTTATTTTCCATTTTTCAGTCGGCCATAACAAAATTTAAGCATTAATTGATTAAATGCACTCGACAGTATTCTCTTAATAGCTTTCAAGTAGTCGCAAAAATGACTTCGCGCAAGCATTACGTATACGCCTGGATAACCTATATCGTAGCAGTGTGTGGCGTCTCTGAATTCTACTTTGATATTCGGACGGGCAATGTTAAAAAGTCGCGTTTGCTGCGCATTTATTCGCGATTCATTTGCTTATATATGTTGTGCCATTTCTGTATAATAGTATTTCTAGCTTGCTATAATGAAGAGACATTTTCTACGCAATCGAAACTAATGACTCTCTATTTATTGGGAAGACCTGGCGTAATGTTGCTAACACTTGTGAGCAGTATTTTCTGCGTGCAAATGGGGCAACAAAGGATATTCGAGATGATTAGGGATCTGCTAAGGATGGACGAGTTCCTAACTGTATCCAATAGCTGTTTTAATCCATCCAAGAAACCGCAACTTCAAAAGTTTTACTGGATAAAAATATTTGTATTTGTGCAGCATACAGTTATAATAACCTTATGGATGATTACTTCAGACGACAGCATTATATTTACTTTAGGCATTCTAGGAGCAGTAAACATAATGCGTGGCGCGTATTTTTTGTTACTTAATATCATCTGGCAGATCTGCTACTCTTTCATGGCGCTGCAAATCTACCTAGAGCGGCTATTTCTTGATCCAATGGCAATGTCCAGGAAAGCACCGAAAGTTTTTGAAGCGCATCGAAAGTACTATAAACTACTTAATATGCTTAAAGAGCTTTGCGAAATTTTTAAATATCAGTTGTCTTGTTATTTGCTTAATCTGATTTGCAACGCCTGTATAAGCGGATACTCATTTTGTCGTATGATGCTTGGAAATCCTTTGACTTTGAATAACTCCATCAATGAATGGGTCTCATTGTTTTTAAATATCAGTAATTTATTTGAGCTCTACTTTCTGGCCAGCATAGCTCATATGGCTAGCCGACTTCATGATGAAACATTTCTAATTTTACGCTACTCTCCCTTTGACTCGGATGTGATAGAACGAAGTGTATGTACTCCATTTATATTTAATCTTATAGTATGACCGATATTTTTCTTCTGATATAGAATCACTGGCTAGCTCTGCAGCTAAAATGGCAAAATAAGTCGATAAACATGTTCGGAGTTCTACACATCGACCTAAATTTGTTCTTTATAGTTATAACGGGCATCGTACTTCATATAATATACATAATGCAAAGCGACTATGAATATTTGTGAATATACATTTAATTCATATTACACTTATAGATAACTGTTGTGAACATTGAATATTAATCCAATATTTTACGATACTTTTATTATATACATTACTTAAGAAATCACAATATACGCCACATCTTAACTCACTTCCCAAATCGTTAACGTTCCGAAAGACACCAGATGGAAAAGTCCTCTATATTAATAATTTAATAAAGACGTACATTTCTTACTGTTCATCGACTAAATTCTGATATAGTATAGTTTCTCAACTGTCGCTTAGATATATCAAGCTGTCATTTGCTGTTTACATGTTTAACGCCCTTTAAAAGACTTTTAAGTCCGTTTAGCTAATCGATTTAGTTGAATTCGTTGCATGCGCCTTAGCTCTCATCAGTTCCGGTTAAAATGTTCTGGGAAAAGCAATACATCTACACAGGGGTTACATATTTCTTGGTATTCTGTGGAGTTGCAAAGTTCCGCTATGATACCCGAACGGGTCGAATGATTAAGTCGCGACTGTGGAGTTATTATTGTCGATTTTTTATACCTTCATATTGGCAACGACAAAATTTACATTAAAAACTAATTGGATTAACTTGCCGTTGGATCTCAGCCAATATAAGTGGATGACCTTCTTAATTCACATATATCCCTTTTCGCGAATAATGTCTAACTTAATCTTTATAATTTGTGCACAACGCCAGCAGAAAAGTATAATTCTTGCCTCAATTAGGTTTTATATTCATACTTCTATATAAAAGACGCATGAATATGTTTTACTATTGCTTCAGAAATCAATTCCAATGCCAGACAAAACTCGGAAAATATTAAAATGTCACCAACCGTATTATAGACTTGTTCGAATGATAAATGAGTTTTGCGAAGTTTTTAAATACCCATTGTTTTCTTTTCTTGTATTTTTTGTTAATCATTTTAATTTTAATGTCTATACAATAGCTTACAACACTTGGAATTCGCACAATTAAATTAGCTCAATCTTTGTTTTACAAAACAAGCAAAATACAAAAATTATTATTTAAAAATAAATATTTTTTAAAAAGTTGATTAACATGAGAAATTGAAGAGTGCGATGTATCGAGACACCGTCGATATATACTATCGATACTTTTGTTGTTTTGGGGTAACGATGAATTGAGAAAGCAGCCCTCATGGGAAGTTGCACTTGATTTTTGTCAATCGATAGGAGGTAGTAGAACGAACACCGAACCTTGTCGATGCAGCTCTGAACGTTCGGTAGCCCTGGAAAACCACGCCAGTCATTTTTGTTTTGATAAGGATAAAAAAGAGCGTGGCCTGAGAAAATTTGCACAAATCACACAAAAAGCGCCACAAGCAATTGCAGAAACGTTGCAAAGTGTGTGGAATGTTGTGCCGCGCAAAGTGTACACCATATTGAGCGCCACAGCGCATACGTGGAACACAACGTGTGGCCGTTGGCAAAGCAGCAGCCGCGACCGAAACGAGCAGACATCTAAAATAACAAACGGACGGGGTGCTTGTGCAAATGGCTGCGACTTTTCGACTTAATTGTATAACATTACCTTCATGAGCAGACAATAATATAACAAAGCTGACGCTCGCGCAGACGATTTTCTCGAATACCTCAAAGGGCGCAACCTAATTAACGAAATCAAGTAAAATGCATTTGAACCATGCGACGGCCGCGACAGCTGCTATGGCCAACTATCAGCACTATGCGCCTGCACAGCTTGCCACGCATAGCGTTGGCGGTGGCGGAGGGGGAGGTGGTGGTGGTGGCGGTGGCGGCGGTGGAGGAGGAGGCGGCAGCGGTGGTGGCGGCGGCTCCGGTGGCGGGGGCATCGGCCCCAATAGCTTACAGCAGCCAACGACAATTGCGAGCCTGCAGCAGAGCCCGTTTGCTCTGCATCAATTGACTGCCGTGCAGGCCATACAACATCCCACCCATCAAGCCATGCTTCATCCACAGCATCCGCTTGTGCACCTGCTCGACATCTCGACGACCACAACGAACAGCGGTGGCAATCATACACCCATATCGCCCATGAAACAGGAGGTGCAGAGCGTCATTAGCGAGGATGAGTCTGTGGTGGACGATCCGCGCAAGAAGAAGCAGTGCCACGTGTGCAAAAACAAGTTCCGGCAGTTGACCACGTTACGCAATCATATGAAAATACACACAGACGAACGTCCCTACAAGTGCAAGCACTGCGACAAGGCCTTCCGCCAAATCTCGACGCTGACCAACCATGTGAAGATCCACACCGGTGAAAAACCATTCACGTGCAATATTTGCGCTAAGGACTTTCGCCAGCAGAGCACGCTCATAAATCACATCAAGACGCATAAGGGTAAGTGCGGGACAGGCGAATCGAATTGACATGTGTATCTTTATATATAAATATGTATATATATTATAAGATATAGCATTCAGTATCCATAACTTCAATTCTTGATTTTAATCCAAACACACACACACACAAACCTACTCGTGCAATTGCAGCGGCTGAGTCAAGCACGCCGACGTCGCTACTCAACTATCAGCCGCCGTCCTCTTCCGGCAAGCACAGCCGTAAATCGCAGTCGAATCAGATGCACAACGCCTACCAGCAGCAGCATCAGCAGCAGCGTGTACAAATCTCAAAGACTCTATATTCGGGCACCTACAGTTCGCCACAGGCGGAGGAGCTGGTGAAACCGTATCAGTGTAGTGTGTGCAAGCGACGTTTCCCGCAGCTGAGCACGCTGCACAATCACGAGCGGACGCACATCGATCCTAAGCCGTACAAGTGTGAGACTTGCGACAAGTCCTTCAGCCAGCTGGCGACGTTGGCCAATCACAAAAAGATACACACCGGCGACAAGCCATACACGTGTTCCTATTGCCACATGCAGTTCCGGCAGCAGAGCACGCTCACCAACCACATGAAGACGCACACACATCTAACCAGCCAGCCAGCCACAGTCACAGCCACAGGTGAGCCGCTTGTGTGTTCGCCCTACAACTGAGCCGCTTTCTGTTATCACTGTGTGCATTGATCATTAACGCACTTCCCTAACGAAGCTTTTATTTAAATTTTGTACGCATGCAAACCAATCAACAACCAATCAACACCCCAACAACAACAACAACAACAACAACTACGATCAACAACCAACAACCAACTGAACTGAACTGAACGGTTAATCGAACTATCTATCAATCAACCAACCCCATCTATGCAACGATCAATACATCTATGCTATGGACTATTAGTGGATCACTCAACCATGCCAGCGCCCCTTGTTCCCGGCACGCAGCAGCTAACGAGCGGCCTGCTACCCAATAACCTGCACAGCACAACGCCCAACATCCTTCAACTGGACCATCATCCGCTGCTACACTTCCTCGATGGCAGTACTACGGTGAGCTCTGTGGTGGCCAGCAATGTAGCAGCGGCGGCGGCGGCCAACACCAAAGTCGAGCACTATCAGAATGCGCAGGGCGTTCGACTAAATGTGGGCAACATAAATATGCTGAAGGGTGACAATCCGGATCGTCCGTTTGGCTGTAGCGTCTGCCGGCGGTTCTTTTCGCAGCAGAGCACTCTGGTCAACCACATCAAAACGCACACGGGCGAGAAGCCGTACAAGTGCAAGATCTGTGAGGTTAGCTTCCGGCAAGTGGCCACGCTCAATAACCACATGAAGATCCACACCGGAGAGAAGCCCTACAACTGTTCCTACTGTCCCAAGCAGTTCCGGCAAAAGAGCACACTACAAAACCATTTGCGGGTCCACACGTGCTAGGCTAGCACCCAGCCAGAGTCCCCAAGCCCGAGCTAGCTCGCTCGACCGAACGCCCGCCCGCCCGCATGTCTGTCAGCCAGTCAGCCAAGCAGCCATTGAGGAATCGTGCAATATGCATAAGCACATACAGTTATACTATATACAGATACCGATCGGATACATGCATAAGTACATAAAGCACATACATACATAAAATACATATAAACATGCATAATACATACATAAACATATATGCATAATATATATATATATATACATGATATGCTTATATATATGTTTCTATATATATATATACATATGTATGCTTATATATATATATGAATATATACTCGAAAAGTGTTATTTACCTGCTGTGCAGAGCGCAATTGTATGTAAACTATAGTAGAGCTGATCCACATGCATGTCCAACTGTAAGTTAAGTCTAGAAGTACTCGTACACACATATTTGTACATGCATATACAACTGTGTGTGTATAGACACATAACCAATAAGAACCCATGCATACATATACACACACACACACACATAATACAGGGTGTTTAAACCTAAACAAAACTAAACTCTAATCTAATCCTACTTATTAGCTTCTTAACTGTTGTCACCTACCCTCCCTCCCACACATCGACCTCCATACACCCTTTCAGTTTCAGTGCCGAAGGAAAAACATTGATTTATAGCTTCTCGTCGTGTTAAGTGTTAAGCTGAACCTAATATAAATACATATAAAGATGAAAAATCTAGTTATTGCTACTATACTGTGTAATACCCATCCCATACGCCATCCCGCTAAATATAAGGCGTAATCAGAAAAGAAAAGAAATCATAACGAAAAAATCTATTTAAATAAGTGTACTCTTAGCGCATATTTAGCAGCATCTTTTACTCACATGACTAAACCGGAACGATGAAAAACATCAAAATATCGTATAGTCGCAATCGCGTTAATAAATCCCCCTATAAACTGGATTGCTTATAGAACAAAACATAGTAAACGGAGAGACGAGAGGTCCTATATTAAGTGAAATAAAATTGTAAAACAGCTAAATTGAAAATGAGAATGACCGTAAATGTTGTAGAAAATATATAGTATATATATAAATATATATAAACTATTTGTAATTGTAAGCAAAAAGCAACAACAATAAAACGAATAAATGCAAAAACAAAACTACTTACTCTCACATTGAGCTACTCAAATATCATCATCAAGGAACATCCCTTAATTGGCCTCAATTAAAATTCGTGTGCCCTTTCATTCGATAACTGTATTAATATCCCCTAAATCATGATTTCATTCACTCACCCTCAGGGCCAAATTTCATTGGAAACAGTTTGTCCAAGTGAAAGGAAAAGATGTGTTCAATGTTTATTTCAATTCAAATATGTTTTCAGGTAGTACAATTCGTGTCGATGTTATGCAAGAACGTGTATTTTGTGTATATAGTACACTAAGTTTATAATAATCACTTTAGCATTAAACTTGCTTAATGTTTACGAGTGTTGCACGTTGTTCTTGTTCATAAGAAAGCCTCTCGAGCAGCTCTGCCAAATGATCTCATATGAATATATATGTGTATATATTTTATGAGAGTACTAGTATATTTATGCATTTATGTTTGAAAACAACAGGAATTGAATGCATTGTAGTGTCCGTGAATTGGAATTGTTACGAAATTTTGGTGCTAGTTTTTATGTTTGTAAAACGTATAAGCCTAAACGTACCTGATCGGGCCTCTAAGCTGATGAATTACTTTCAACATTTCTGTGGCCACAGTAGCTAATATTACATTATAGACATTTATTGGGACTAACATACCAATTAGCTTAATTCATAATTCTTGATTGACTTTACACGACGCTCGTTTGAACAGTGAATCTGTTTCATTGAGTGGGACAGAATATACAATAGAAGAGGCATGGTTATATAGCTTTAGAATAATATTGGGCGCGTATAAATAGACTATATTTGTATATACCATAGCTCAAATGTTGTACTTATATGTAGAAAATTTAACCAAAATAACTATTTAAAGAACCAGCGCAGAATCACGCTGAATGTTAGCCCAATTAAAGCATAGATTAGAGACTTGACCACCGTCGATATGGAGACGCCGCCCCCAATTAAGTCATTTGAATTGATACTGCCATTTCTCAAGTGCGGCGCAAACTGGATTCGTTCCAGCCGGTTTGTGATGTCGTTTAGTTGCTTTGAATGGTTGGCCAACGTTGTGTTCATCTGGTCAATGGCCAAGGTGAGTCTGAAGTATATTGGAATACAAATATAAATACTTTATGATTGCTTCAATCGATCGGAAACTCACTGTCTAATGGCTGAAGAATTGGAGCCACGCTTAACAGCACCCTGCGGCGATGGACTTGAGTCGGAATCCACGGGCTTGTTCTTAGCCTTGGACACCTTTTTGGTGTCTGAGGGAAGTCGTCTAGTGGAGTGGGCGCCAGGGTCTATATTGGAGCGTATTAGCTCGGTGCCGTGCACGATCGGCACCGTTTTGTTACGCGTCTCGGTGAGCACCTTATAATCACATTCGTATTGGCGTACATCGTTACGAACGTCCCATGGCCGCAAATCCGCGTACTTGTATATCCATTCGCCGTAACCGTTCAGCTCAAAGAGGGCCGGAACATGTGGTTGATCGTTTTGTAAACGTGACTTGGCCGCCTCTCGTTGGTTTTCCTCCAGCACCGTTTTCTGCTCGGTAGCAGCCACTTGATCCTCCCGCGCTATGGCATCTGAAACAAGACTCCAAAGACGCTGCGACTCTGTTGGTAATTGTTTCTCCAATGGCACCACGTGCCGTATTAGCCGCTTCGAGCGCATTTCTGCATCGACCTTCAATAGTACGCTTTCTTCTCCGGTTTTTAGATCCTTGAGGCGTAGCTCCTTGTCCCAGTGGCCGTTGATGGTAGCCAAAGTTTCTTTTCCCAATTTAATTTTGCCTACGACTACGTTTATGGTATCTGAGCCGCCAAGGAATGGTTTCAGCTTGAATTCGAGCTCCGTCTTGTAACCGGTGTTCTCGCATTCGATGTTTATCTTGCCACCGAGCTCCATGGACAATGTGCCCATGAGAATGCCCTTGCAGTGGGCATAGGGCGTGGTTGCCGTATAAATTTCGCCACGTGGCAGTAGCGTCATCGTGGCCATACCCTCAAGTACGGCCGACGTGCTATTGCCGTAGAACTTCGATTTGGCCAAGATGGAGCAGGAGATACTGAAGCCATCCTCGCGATTCGTTACATAAAATGCCGATACCGGCGGATGGTGCGAAACCTGTTCGGCAATGTAAAAGGTACGACTGCCGTTGGGG